>NC_059102.1:304348008-304948008 GCF_020740685.1 Jaculus jaculus
AAAGAAACCAAAACCCACATTCATGTTGATGAGTTTACCTTCTGAGACCCTAGAGCCTAGCAATATTTGAAAATATTTAGGAATAAGAGATCTCCCATGTTTACTGCTGGGGGCAAAACACGATTCCTTCTCAAGGCACCTGGCAGCCTGAAGGCCTCACATCAATGCAGACACTGTCTCAGAAGCTGCGAAGTCTGCTATATTCTGCATGAGAGACAAGGACTTGGCTTGCTCTAATGCATTTAAAAATGGAGGAAGTGACACTAAGTGACAATTCTCCCCAAGAGAGATGAGTAATAATGTCGCAGGGGCATAGTCTCTTGCTCCTACAGACTTTGGAATGGCACCTCCTCCACCACCGAAAGGGTGAATCAGCAACCGTGACAAATGCCACAGAAAACAAATCTGTTGCTGTGGAGTCTCTCCTCAGCTGAGGTTCGGGAGGAAGGAGGCCTGCTGAAAACACAAAGGTCATGAGAAGTCCCGTACTCCTTCAGTACTCTGTACTCATGGGCTTCCAGCTGCACTCCCCTGGGTGACAAATTCTAAGCTAAGTTTCCTTATTTGTTTATTTGAGAGAGACAGAGAAAGGGGCAGGCAGAGAGAAGAAGCTAATAGTTTGGAATAATAAAAAAAAAATCTAAGAATGTAGGCAATGGGCATTTAAGAATTATTATTACATTCTTTCTATGTAAGAATTTAGGAGTCAAGCTTTATATAATTCAAGAAGGGCAGAAAGGAAAGCATAACTTAGAAGAGCAAACAAGTAGAATTATAGGAGAAAGGTTTAGTAAAAAACAGAAGGTAAGAAGAAGATGAAAGAAAAAAATGGACTGGATAGATGGCTAAATGGTTAAAGGTACTTGCTTGCAAAGCCTAATGGCCAGGTTTAGATCCCCCAGTAGCCACATAAACCCAGATTCACAAAGTGCAGCATGTACCTGGAGTTTGTTTGTAGGTGCTGGAAGCCCTGGTGTGCCATACTCATGTACTCTCTGTCTGTTCAAAACCCATGAGTCTCAAAAGGCCTCTTTGGGGGCTGGAGAGATGGCTCAGCACTTATGGTAGTTGCCTGCAAAGCCTACTTGAGTGGGGGGGGGGGTAAAGTTATGGTGACTGGACCCCTGAAGGTGAAAAGTGCAGGAAAGTTTGCACTTGCTAGAAATCAAAGATGTTCTGACTTTTTATCTGTTGCTTAGCTCCCTAGAGACCTGTTTTTCCACAATCAGAACCCCCTCACGGGAGAGAGGCCCTTCATAGGATTTAAACATTGTGGTTGGTCAAGTTCAGCCCTCAGAACTTCGTGCCCGAGCTGACCTCTTCCTGAGACAGCCCCTAGCCCTAACCAACCAACTGGCTCTCCTGAGGCAGAAGACAGCCCACCACCATAAGGTTATAAATACCTTTGCAAGGGAGGGCAGGCTCTGTCTAATCACTTGGGAACTTCCAGTGATGGCTGAGTTTTCCCTCTGCTGGGCCTGGGTTGGCTTGGCCCAGGCCCAGGCCCAGGCTCAGCCAGGAGGGCCCCTAGCTCTTACTCCCCACATCAGTTCCTTATGCCCAACAGCTCCCCACATGCCAGGAGCTCCTTAAACTTTCTTTTCTCTGTTCTTTCCAGGCCCTTCCACGTGGGATCTCTAGCCAAGTGGGTGTCTTTCCTTGGCTCTACTTCCCTTATTAAATATAATAATTTATTAATTATCATTTACAGTTTTCTTTTTTATTCAATTCTCTGACTAAAATTAAAAACAAACCTAGGGTTTGGGGTGCAAGGACTTTCCTGGACCCTTAACACCCTGTTACATAATGACAGTGGTTCAATTACCTAATACCCATGTAAAGCCAGATGCAGAAAGTGGCACATGCATCTGAAATTTGTTTTGCAATGGCTAGAGGCCCTGGCATGCCCATATTCATATTCATATTCTATCTCTCTTCTTGCAAGTAAATAAATAAAAATATATTTAAAATGCCTCTTTTGTTTATAAGTACTCATCTTCAAGTGTTTTGTTATAGCAACAGAACATAAAATTAATTAAAAACAAGGTAATTGCCATTTTATTGCATATCTAGGAGAATGTGATATTTATCTAAGTGAAAAAAATGATATTATTTGATTTATAAAATTGCATTCAGGGGGCTGGAGAGATGGCTTAACAGTTAAGGCGTTTGCCTGCAAAGCCAAAGGACCCAGGTACCATTCCCCAGGACCCATGTAAGCCAGATGTACAAGGTGGAACATGTATGTGTCTTTTAGTACACTTGCACTGGCTAGAGGCACTGGTGTGCCCATTCTCTTTCTGTCTCAAATAAATCAAAACTAAAAATATTTTTAAAAAATTGTATGCAGCTTCATGGATCTTGTCATGCAGTAATTATTTTGGATATACTATATGTGTAACTAGTGTATGAATAATTTCTCATCATAAGAAATGGGGAT
The DNA here is from genome assembly GCF_020740685.1 of Jaculus jaculus. NCBI lineage: Eukaryota > Metazoa > Chordata > Mammalia > Rodentia > Dipodidae > Jaculus > Jaculus jaculus. The sequence goes on from NC_059102.1 coordinate 304,350,449, forward strand.
AAACAGATGAAGGCAAGCCTGTTCTCCTTCTCCATACCGCTGCATTGCTTATCTGACCACACCACTTCATACTTAACTATACATAGTCTCTCTTCACTTGTTTTCTTGTCCCACCTTTGAAAATTGCTTGAAAAAAGAATCATGTGTTACGTGGGATTAAGAAAAGAACTGAAACACATTAGGTATGTACTATGTTCTAGGCATTATATTACATGCTTTAACTCCTGTTGCTCTGAAAACAATCTTGGGAAGTACACAGTACTGGTTTTTTTCACTTTTAGGAATGAGGAACTTGAGTTTTAGAAGATTTAAATATCATATTTCAGATAATATCACCAAAACACATCATGGGAAAACTGAGAATCTCAGAAGAATGACTCTAATAATCCAGTCTTCTTTCTTGCATGAGACCTATACTCATTTTAGGTATTTTCTAGGAATCCACAGAATACTTATGGGTTAACTTAACTATTAAGAAACCTTTATGATACCATTTTACCAACCTCCCCCCAATAAATAAGTAAATAGAATTGGAAAATTAAAAAATAAAAAAGACTGGAGAGATGGCTTAGTGGTTAAGATGCTTGCCTGCAAAGCCAAAGGAACCAGGTTCGATTCTCCAGCATCCACATAAAACCAGATGCACAAGGTGGCACATGCATCTGGAGTTCATTTGCAGTGGCTAGGGACACTGGCATGCCAATTTCCACTATCTGCCTCTCTTTTTCTTTCTTTCATAAATAAATAAATAAATAAATAAATAAATAAATAAATAAATAATAAAATTGAAAGAGAAAGAAAGCATGAAGATAGGCATACTGATACATGACTAGCATCGTAGCACAGAAGGCAGAGGTAGGTGCGTCATACGTAAGTTCATGCCCACTTTGGCTGCATAGTGAGACCTTTCCTCACCTTAAACAAAGAAAACCAAACAATACACTTTATTTCATGATAATAACAGTAACGACAAGCCAAGTCTGCCCTCTAGCTTCCCTTTACAACTGGTCCCACTTGAAAACACAATCTGGTTCCTGACAGTTATACAGCTGACAGTACATGCACATGCATGTGGAAGCAGGTCTTTGTTGGGGGCTTTGCTTTGCCCATTGTACCCAGCAGGGAACTGTACACTCCATCATCATCTTCATCATTTTCGTGACCTTGACTGGCTGGTGTTTACACTCATGTATTCACTTTGTGAAAATTTACCAATTTATTTTTCTATATCTAATAAAGAAATCCTGCAAATTTTCCTCATGTCAAATTATGAAGAAACAGAAAATATGTTTGGATGTTTCTGCTTCCAACTTAGAAATTGCTCATGTATTATCACCAATTTAATACTTAAAAAGACTAAAGGGTTGGAAAAGATTATACCAAGTGAGGTAACCCAGGCCCAGAAAGCCAAGCATCACATACTCTCTCTTATGTGTGGATCCTAGCTACAGATGATTGGACTTCTGTGTGAGTAGGAAGAAAACTCAGTAGCAAAGGCCAGTAAGCTAGAAAAGAGATATAAAGGGAAGAGAAAGGAAGGGAGGGGTACTTAATAGGATGGTATTGTATATATGTAAGTAGAAGAATAGATTAATGGGGGTGAAAAGGCCCAAGTGAGGTCAGGGGAAGAGATTGAATAAAGGAAAAGTGGAGTGAGGGCTAATCAAAATCTAAGAGGATATATGAGATATATATGAGGATATATAAATCATATGGAAACCTACTTTTTTGGACAATGGAACACTCTGGAGCTGTAGATTGTTGCTAGAAAATTTTCAGTGCCAGGGATGGAATAACTTCCAGTGAGGTGTTGGCCAGGGAGGTCCCTGATGCCCCTAAAACATTATAGTTCATTGCCAAGGCCCTTGGTTTCCCACCAGGAATCGATGGTAAGACCCTGTTGCTGAAGGCTCCACATACTTGGGCTGCAAGATCGCTGAGAAATCCTGCTGGAACTGAGGTGATAACCTCCTCCATGTAGACCAAGTGACAGAAAGCTGAAAGAAGCCATTCTGTATGCAGTTGAATGGGAGAAAGAGAAATCACCAGTCAAGATACTCAACAGTAGACACTGCAAGCCTTATATTTGGCCAGCCAGGCCAAATGAGTCAATGGGTGCAATAGTGGCACATCTGTCATGGTGGAAACCAACTGCCCTCTAATTGGACTGGAGGCCCACTCCATGGGAGGGAATATATTCCTGATACTGAAAACTTAAAACAGGGTAGTCATGAGCCCTAGGCGTGTAACATCTGCTGCTGTCTGGCTAAATGTATATAGTATGATTATCAAACTGCCCAGTAAGCACTTCTCTTAATGTTCATACCCTTATATTAATGCTACTCTCACTTTTGGTAGAGAATCTTCGCTTTTCAGATGGCAGTGACCTTGGGAGGACTCAGAAGGCATCATGGTGCTGGAAAGAAGTGACCAGAATACTCAGTACTACAATATCTCTTTCATATCTTCCAAGGTTCAGGGTCTATTGTAGAAGAGGTGACAGAAAGAATGTAAGAGCCAAAGAACGGTAGGAATCTTTACAACGTGCTCCCCCCAGACACAAATGGCCTGCTTATCCATGACCTCACAGTGCCTGACACTACCTAAACAAGACCATCATAATAGGAGGAAAAGATCATGACATCAAAATAAAAGAGAGACTTATTGAGATGGGCAGGGGATATGATGGAGAATGGAGTTTCAAAGGGGAAAGTGGGGGGAGGGAGGGTATTACTGTGGGATATTGTTTACAGTGATGGAAGTTGTTAATAAAAAAATCTGAAAAACAAACAAACGATTAAAAAAAGACTAAAGGGAACTTTTAGCAATTTATCTTAGGGTTAGGCTGACCAAAAATGAAGCTAACCAAAAATGAAGACAAAGATTTAACAGGTTATTTAAGGCAATCTTATAGCAATGAAACATTGTAAGTAACATAGTTTCTCTAGATGAGGAAATGGCATCATTGAAATATGTTTACTTAATAGAATATTGAGCTTTAAATATTATAGACATGAGAAAGTATTCATTATATGTTATGAAAAAATATTACTTATCATATGACAGCAATTTATTCTTAAATATGCTCAGACACATAAAAATATGTGTGTATACATATGTGACTATAGGTGTGTTGTTATATGCTTAAATTCTTAGGGTAGCAAAAACTAATGCACATAAAAATGCACATGAATATATCACCGATATTTCTGGAAGTTAAAATTATATTCTCACATTATTCTGTATTTTCTTTTTTTAAAAGTTTTTCTTCTCTTTTTTCTTTCCTTCTCTCTTTTGCCCTGAGAGAGGGAGAAAGAGGTAGATAGAGAGAGACAGAGGGGGAGAGAGAGAATGAGAATGAGTGGGTGTGCCAGGGTATTCAGCCAGTGCAAAGGAATTCTAGACTCATGTTCCACCTTGTGCACCTGCCTATATGTGGGTCCTTGAGAAATGAACCTGGGTCCTTTGGCTTTGCTGACAAGCACCTTAACTGCTAAGCTATCTCTCCAGCCCCGTTCTGTATTTTCTAACATGAGCTCATTTTTGCCTCAACTTCACCTTCTCATGAGTCATTGAACACAGTATGACTCTTCTCCACAAACTTAACTTTTACTCTTCATACTATATGAGAATTATAGTCAGAAAAATATTGACAAATATAATGTAATGGAACAGAATAAAATCTCAAAGGAGTGATGCTTAAAGTGGTGATGAACTTACATATAACTGATGTTACTTACTTTTGTTTATTTTTGATGCATTTTAAATGTTTTTTTCTATTATCAGGAGAGTCAAAGCTTTCAGAAATTAAGAAAGAAGAAAGAGAAACATTTCCCGAATGGCAGCATCAAATACTTTATTTTCTACAAAAGTAATGAGCATGGTGGAAACTATTGTTAAAATCAACTTTTCCAGAACCATGGAAGTTGATGTAAGGCTTCAATGACTTTAAGATTACTTTTTCCAAAGAAACATAGTAGAATATTAGTAGTAAGGCCAAGTATGTTTCATCACATCTGAACTTGCTGCATTTCCCTCCTCATCTTCTCAGCCCCACAATAACCTCAAGACCCTATAATCATGAAACCAGGTAATCTGTGAAATTAGGATCTGGCATCCCCCAACATAATTCCTAAACTTCATTGACAAACATGCCTTTGTGCAATCTGTTGGCAAATGAGCATGAACTTCAGTTTGCAGTTTACAAGGCACAAAGTTATGTCACTGTGTATATTCAGACTCTAGTTATGTTCTTTAATTCTGGTTGTATTAAATTTCTCCAGATTCTAATCAATCAATGTATTTTATGTATCTTACTTCTTCTCTTGAGTCCTGAGTCATAATCTTTTTCTTCTCGATTCCTTTTTTTTTTTTTTGTTTGAGGAAGGTTCTCTTTATCTGAGGCTCACCTAAAACTAAACTCATAGCAATGCTCTTGCATCAGCTTCTCAAGTACTGGAATTAACAAGCATAAGTTACCATACCCAGCTTTCAATAATATTTGACTATAGTTCACAACGAATTATAATTTACCAGATTGCCATCTTAATATGAATAATTTCTTCTGTTTGCTAGTCTGTACTTAAGCAAATTCCTTGTTTTTCCTCAAGTTATTTTCCTCTTATTTAGACTCGTTTAGAGAGAAACAGCAAGAGCAAGTGGGAGCAAGAAAAAGAGAGAGGGGGAAGTAGAGGAAGTGGCGATGTGATTTGACCACTATTTAGGATTTAGGTTAATCAAAGGTGAACAATGAAAAAAAGCACTTGGCATAAGGTAATTTATTTGGAAATTGAACTCAGATATACAAGTGAGAAAAGTTAAAGTAAGCAAAACAAGGACAAAAGTCAAAAAAGTGTGTGTCAAAAGTAAGTGTGCAAGCCACCAGAGCCTAACTGCCTAACTTCCCTGGAGACCTCTAGAGAATCCCTCTGGAACATGCTCAGAGAGACATGTTCTCCCTCTCTCTCTCTCTCTCTCTCTCTCTCTCTCTCTTTCACACACACACACACACACACACACACACACACACACACACACGCACGCACTTCAAGGCAGCACCTGTCTGCTTTGATAGTCAACCTCCATGCTAAGGCACAAGGCCTAGGTAACTGAGAAATTGCAGTGACATTACAGCTTTGGTGTACCTAGCATACAAAAGAAATGCCAACTCTTACAGAAAAAGATAACTAACAAAAAGCTTCAAAATAGAAAAAAATTTCTACCAGGGAGCCAGAAAACTTTTTCCTTTTCAGAATTAATCAGAGAATGGTTAAAAAAAAAAGTAATCAGATGCTAACAAGTCATTGTATTCAAGTAATATTTACATTTAAATTATTTTACCAGAGGGGCTAGAGAGATTGCTTAGCAGTTAGGACGCTTGCCTGCAAAGTCAAAGGACCTCAGTTTGATTCCCCAGGACTCAAGTAAGCCAGATGCACAAGGGGAGGAGTGCATGCATCTGGAGTTCATTTGCAGTGGCTGGATGCCCTGGTGCTCCCATTCTCTCCCTTTCTCTCTCTGTCTGTCTGTCTCTCTCTCTTCCTCCCTCCCTCTTTCCCCCTTCTCAAATAAATAAATAAAAATAAAATATTAAAAAAGAATATACATAATTTTACCAGAGACTGGGGAGATGGCTCAGTTAGTAAAGCGCTTGCCACATGAGTGTGAGGATGTAAGTTTGGTTCCTCAACACTCACACAAAATGTCAGGCATGGGCTGGAGAGATGGCTTAGTGGTTAAGTGCTTGCCTATGAAGCCTAAGGGTCCCAGTTCGAGACTTGATTCCCCAGGACCCACATAAGCCAGATGCACAAGGTGGTGCATGCATCTGGAGTTCATTGGCAGTGGCTGGAGGCCCTGTAACTCCCATTCTCTCTCTCTCTTTCTCTCTCTGTCTGTCACTCTCAAATAAATAAATAAAAGTAAGCAAACAATGTCAGGCATGGTGGCAAGCACCTATAATCCTAGCACTGGGGACATGAAAACAGGAAGATTTCCGGGGCTTGCTAACTAGCTAGTCTAGCTGAATGGGTGAGTTCCAAATATAGTAAGAGACCTTGTCTCAAAAAGTATGTTAGATGGGACTGGAAACATGTCACTGTCTTTAAAGGCATTTATTTTAAAAGCCTGCTGGCCTGGATACAAGTGCCAAGTCCCTCATGTAACTTGATGCAAAAAGTGGTGAAAGAATCTGCTGCTTGTTTGAAGCAGCAAGAGGTTCTGGCATGCCTCGCCCAACACACACACACACACACACACACACACACACACAAATAAGTAAATAGTTTAAAAGTAAGGTGGAAAGTGACTGACTCAGTGTTGACTTCTGGCCTCCGCATACATGCGCACATGTGCACATGCACCTACACACCCACGTGCCTGCACACACGAAGCATTTCAGGACAGTTTTTCATGACTTGATATGTCTCATTTTATTTCTATTATTTGCTATCAAGTCATCACTACATCTAATAAATTGTTAATATTCAGTGGTGTTCTCTATTAATAATAGCTTGATGGAGAGTTTTTCACATATGGATAATTAAAGAATGGAACAATCTTGGAACAATCATGAAGGGAATGATCCTTAGTGAGAGTTGGCTACTTAACAATTACCAAGGAAGGTCATGTATACTCATCAGAGTGGAAAGTATTAATTAACAACAGATAAATTCAGTTCAATTCTACACTCATATGATTGTCTAAATTTCATGTTGAATACTTCTTCACTTAAGAATTGGTAGCAGGGGCTGGACCAATGATTCAGTGGTTAAAGAGCTTTCCAGCAAAGCCTATGACCTGGCCCAATTCCCCAGTACCACGTAAAGCCAGATGCATAGGGTGGCACAGGCATTTGGAGTTCATTTGTAGGGCTAGAGGCCCTGGCATGCCTATTCTGTCTCTGCCTATATCTCTTTCTCTCTTTGCAAATAAATAAATAATAAAATTTTAAAAGAAGAATTAGTAACAGTTACCTCAGTCACTTCACCTCCAAAATAAATTTGCTTTAAGAAGTACAAAAAAGAAGGGCTGGAGAGATGGCTTAGCGGTTAAGCGCTTGCCGGTGAAGCCTAAGGACCCCGGTTCAAGGCTCGGTTCCCCAGGTCCCACGTTAGCCAGATGCACAAGGGGGCGCACATGTCTGGAGTTCGTTTGCAGAGGCTGGAAGCCCTGGTGCGCCCATTCTCTCTCTCTCCCTCTATCTGTCTTTCTCTCTGTGTCTGTCGCTCTCAAATAAATAAATAAAAAATTTTTTTAAAAAAGTACAAAAGAAGTCTGGAGGTATGGTGCAGTGGTTAATAGTAAAGTGCTTTCTTGCAAAGTCTGGTTTCAATTCCCCATTCCCCATTTAAAAGCCTGATGTGCAAAGTGGTGTATGACTTTGGAGTTTGTAGCAGTGGGAGGCCCTGGCATGCCCATTATCAGTCCATCTCTCTCTCCCCCTGCCCCTCTTTTTCTCTCAAATGAATAAATATAAAAAATAAAAATCACAAAGGAATCACAAACCTAGTTACTTTTGAACAAATGATGTCTCTGAGAAGATCATAGAGCCTCCATGAAGCCAATAAAAGTAACAATGAACAATCCAGTAACAGGTCAAACTTACCTCCTTCTGATCATACTAATTCAGTTTATTAAAAGTAAGGGGGCGGGAAGAATGTCAGAGCCACATGTTGGGTCTTGATCTGCAGAGACATTTATCGTACCAATAACTGTGGGCTAACTCCACAAATGCATGACCCATATACCTCAACAAGGAGGGGCCAATGGGGAGGTGATGGGTCACGGATGAGCCTAATAATGGTACTAAACTGCCTGTATTTGCTGAATAGAAAACTAATTTTAAAAAAAGGAAATGGAGGAGGTAAAGGGAAAGAAGGCAGCAACTCCACAATCTCCTTACATGTGCTGCTTTACTATATATAAAATATTTCATCTCCCTCCCTCTTCTCCATCTTTCTGGCACACATAAATCCCTCTTGTAAAATGGCTACTGAGAGACAGCATGACCTCAGCCCATGATGGCATTCGCTTCTGGCTTTGATCTCCATTCATACAGGATAGTGTTTCTGTTCTTGAGCTGGTCAATGCATAGATGTCTTGTGACAGAAGCTAAATGTGTGATAATAAAGTCATGACAAGAAAATTCATAGTCCAAGACAAATCTCATTTCAAAGAGGAAACAAAGACTGAAGGTTTTAACATCTCACCCAAATCCTCCCTCCTTAGCTTCTCAAATAAAAAATACAGAGCCAAGAACTCTTACGGAATACAACTCCTGGTTATGTAAAATCCATATCAGAAAAACAACAATGTACAGGAAACTCACCATTGAAGGAGTCAGTTCCATATGTTCTGTTATTGCTGGAATCAGATGGTCCTGGATGTCAGGGGCTGTCTTCTGCTTGTCACAAGTAGAAAAGTATCTCTATTCCCTTGTAGGGACATACTCTCTTCCCACTCTCCCCACCTCAGCCATCTTGTTTTTGTCTTTATTCTTTATCTTCTTCTTCTCAGCCTCCTCTGCTCCCCAGAGAAGCTTTTATACTCTTCTTTCTGTCAATGCAATAAACAAAGGTATAAAAACCAGAGGACACATAACATTCCATCTAGCTTTCGTATTGATTGCCTGGTAACAAGCAAACAAAATATAAACAATGTGGTCATGTTCCATTCTAGAGAAATTAGGTCACTTATAATCTCCAGATAGATACAAGATATCCATCCATCCCCCCCAAAGACCTGCAATTACATTAACTGAGAATACTAGAAAGAAAATATATATATACCAGCTACTCTTACCTGAATGCAATGTCTCTTCAGTGTGATCTTGGCCCATAAACAGGATCTTGAAGGCTAGAGGAAGAGAGCTGAGTTAGGGAATAATGATTTAGAGCCTCAGAGCTATCTGAAACTGTGGAGACCACCTGGTCTACTTGTTACTTACTTAATGTACAAATGGATAAACAGAGAGCCATTGACTAAAATATTGTTCAAGATACCCTTGCTAGTTGGAAGATACCAATAATTAATTGTTCAATACACCCACACATTGGATGGTTTGGTTGTTTTGTTTTGTTTTTCTGTTGCTTTGTTTTGTTGCTTAGCTTTTAAAAATTGCCTAGCTTTTGCAAAGCAGGAAGCAAACTATGAATACTAAACCAATCATACACCATATTACCATACTCTACTTTGTCCCTAATAACCAGACCTTATTTTTACCTAATAATTCTGACCATTCTCTGTTTCTCATACATGTGACCTGAGAATATTTTCATAGTTTTGTAACTTCATAAGTGGTTCCTAGTTCTGGCATTTTCTTTGGTATCCATTGGCTTTCTGCTCAATTCTTCAGCTCAACACATGATGCCCCAACTCACTTCCTTTTTCCATTTCAACATTTTGTCTCCATGCACTCCACAAGTCACCCAGAAATGAGCTGGGTATAATTCTATCTGTTCTGCTGAATCTAGCTTGAAGACAACCCCAGAACATAATAACATGGATTCTTACACTATTAAAACATATAGTCCAGATCCTTTCCAAGAACCTCCATGTAGTCCACCTAGTCCATGATATAAGACCAACAGCATTGACTTCAGAGCCAGTGCAGTGCAGATACATCCAGATCTGAGTTCCATATCCTCAACAATTAATAAAACCCTAAAATTCAATCTATTCAGGCTATGGCTAAGTCTAGATGAACCCATATGCCTCCATACCTAGCTGTATCTCCAGGAAAGCTGCAGCCAGAGGTTCTTTCAACACTTCAGCTCACCATGTGTCACACTTTTAGTGTCCTTACTCCCCATCCTGATATCTAAACCCATCAGTGGTTAAGTCTCTTCTGGGCCTTTCTTATGGTCACTTCCTTGTGTTTCCTATTTTTTGCCTTCTAACCATCTTTTCCACAGGACCGCTCTTCATTTTAAGTCAGTTCCTAGACATGTACATAAGCATGTCCCCTAGAACAGTCTCTGGCATATTTACTTCCTCTTTACCCACTTCCTTCTCTACTATGTAAGCCTCACAAGGACCTTTTTGTTTACTGTGTTTACATCTTCAGTGCCAAAAGGCCACAGTAAGTGCCTTACAAGTGTGTTGAGAACCTGAACCTCCTCAGCTTCTTTTTGACAATTGATGATTGGAGGGAAAGTTGACAGAAAATGATTATGTTGAAGTGCTTGGATTTTAGAAAATTAAAGGAAAGAGAAATGTTGGGAAGGGAGAAACATCAAGTTTAAACATGTACATTAAATAATTAAGAATGTTAAATAATATAAAAATACTTGGTGATGAAAAAAGTTAAGGTAGGTTACATTTAAAAGGAAATGTAATAGATAAAAATGTGGAAAGAGCAGGAACTAAAAATGTACCTAGATAGCTAAGAAATACAAAACTCTTTAACACTGGTAAGGTTGACTCTTGATTAAAACTTGAAGCTATTGATGATAAAAATCCCATTTTACCAAGTTTTAATTACATCTTATACTCTAATAAATGCTTTACTCATAGAAATACAAAGACAACACATATTCACAAAACCAAGTAGAGCAATTGCAGATGAAACCAAGCATGGAGGATACGAAAGAAATGAAATCAGATAGGGAAAAATCTTGATGAAAGACTTGCTACTAAGTGTGTAGGGAATTGATTTGTATAGCTGTACCCTGGGAATGGGCTTCCTCAAGCTACCATGAATTTAACATATCTAGTTCGCTTCTCAGCCCCATTCTTAGTTTCCCCTAACAGCTTGTAGACCTTGTTCTACTGTTGGTCTCTTGGAATATGTGAGAGAATATCTGCTGAAACCCCTGAAAGCACCAAATATATTCAGATACTTAGGTACTCTACATAAAAGGACATACTATTTCCTTATCGCCCCTGCACATCCCCCTAGATACAGCATTCTACCTCTGGATTATTGTAGTAGCTATTATAACATGCATACTTTGTAAACTGTTCTTATGCTGTCTTGTTTAAGAAAAAAAATGAGTTTTTGAGCTTGTGAGCTCTTCTCCCTGTGTCCTGTAAGAGACACTATATTCTGTATGAATGCATGGCATGGGACAACTAAGCTAAGAATCTCTTATAGACAAAGTTTGCATTAACTAAAAAAAAAAAAAAGAAGAAGAAGAAAAGAAAAGAAATAATGTCAAGATATAAAGGCCCACATGTGTTCATTCATTGTTTTACTAAATATTTTTGCTACATGGTGGTTTGTATCTTTGGCTGTAGAATCTATATATCTGGAGGCTGATTTCTTTTTTTTTAAATTTTTATTAGCATTTTCCATGATTATAAAAAAAAAAATCCCATGGTAATTCCCTCCCTCCCCACCCCAGGCTGACTTCTTTAGCTCCTCCTGCTATTATTTGCTAATCCATTGTCGATTCACTTAGTCATACCTTTGTCATCTAAAAAAGTACTTTTCTGAACTTACACAACCATCCACTCAAGGTACTCCTGCATATCCGTACATCTGTATACCTTTGAAGTCAAGCTTATAGAAGGGGCAGATTCATCCTACTGCATTAGTTGTCAGACTTTGTTCATATTTCACAGTCTACACAACAAAAGCCATTCAGACAAGGCCAATGAAATCTTTAACTTATGTTAAATGCAAAAGAATTTTTCAACACTGTCTAAATAACTATTTTATAGCATTGTTTCCCAGTAGTAATAATAATATTATTAATAGTGGTTATGCAGAGGGAAAATGGAGATAGTAATGCCCAAATAAGCTTTGGAAACTAATTTGTAAATTAAAATACATAGATTTCTTTATAAAAAAACACTTCTTAGAGGCTAATTAGAATGCTAATTTCTGTATGATTCTGCAAGAGAAGGGTGTATTGTCAGAAATTTGTGTACTTGGTTGACCAGAGAATCTATTTTCAGAGTATTTTGGGGAGGGTTATTCTTTAAAACAGTCTTTAAAAAACACTTTTCCAGCCGGGTGTGGTGGCATACACCTTTAATCCCAGCACTCAGGAGGCAGAAGTAGGAGGATCACTGTGAGTTCCAGGCCACCCTGAGTGAGACTATATAGTGAATTCCAGGTCAGCCTAGGCAAGAGTGAGACCCTACCTTGAAAAAAAAAAAGAAAGAAAAAGAAAGAAACACTTTATCCTCTAATGCATGAAACCATTTAATAGTTACTCCCTTTGATTTGATACCTGAATTCTTATTTTTTATAACCTCATTCTCAAACTGCTGTCTTCTCTCAATAATTTTCCTTGCTTCTGTCTTAGGCAGGTTCTTTTTGAATCATCTCATCTGTCATCCATGTTTACGAGGTTGGACATGCTAGATCAAGATCTTTCCACTACATTGCAGGTATGGCAATAGCTAAAAGCCTTCTTAAAATTTCCACTTACCATATTCCAAGTATCTCACATTCAATATGTCCAAAAACTTTTCTCAAAGCCTTTCATTGTGTATCTTATCATGTTGTGGGGCACACAAATATCTCTTTGTCAAAGAAACTTGAGAATCATCCAAGACTTTTCTTGGCCTTGCTATTGTCACTGAGAGAAACTCTAAATAAATTTTCTAGCTTTACTTACTCTTAGTTGAATAAATTTCTAGTTGAAATCCTAGTTGAAATTTTTGAATAAATTAAATAGATTTTGGAAGTCACACAACTGGGCAATGCATTATTCATCTTCCACTACTTTTGCTATAATAACTTCTCTGTCATGTGGATTATGATGCTAGCTGGTATGTAAGTTATTTTTCAAGGATTTTGAGACAGCTTTTATCAAAAATACTGACTCTTAATTTGAGAATGCAGATGTCCAATGGGTGACAGAATTAGATGAAAAGGCTTGGCATCTCTGTCTTCTTATAATATCTGACTCCTTTTCTGTCACATTTCTACACAAGCTTTGTGCACAGACATCCTGATCATTTGAGAAGTGTTTTTTCAAAGGTTACAATGCAGTTTATAGACTGGCTGAGACTTATTCAGTTTCTGCCCTCCTCCTTGAAGGCCAAACTTACATCTACCAGGCAACAGAACAAGAAATACCAGACTATGAATAGGGTGAAAAGAGGGGTGGCCCTTGAGTTCCTGGAAGATCTCAATTTACTCCACCAAAACATATGCATAATTCTCTTCCTCCATTACCCCCTCTCCCTCTCTCTGTCTCTCTCCCACATGACTCTCACCCTGTTTGTGTAGCTTCTCAGTTCCCTGTGGCTGCAAAGCTGACTTGTGAGTGACACTCCTACTTCTGCATCCTTTGCTCACTGAAGCAACTTATGCTGTCAACCTTCAGTGTTCATTTTCACTTTGTTGGCTTTGTGATGCCAAATAAGAAAAAAAAAAAAAAAACCTCAACTTTGGGGACCTTCTCTACCCAAGGGGAGCCAACAAACCATTGCTAGCACTTTTATGTTATCAACCACCAAGTCCTATGCACATTGCCACTATCCACATTTACTAATTTGCTGAGAAAGCATGTATTACTAAATCTGGTAGCAATATAAGTGCTTTGAATATAATATCAGGCAAAATAGATAAAGTCTCTTACATCATGAAACTTATATTTTGATAGGGAGAACATAAATAATAGACATGCACTATGTACTGAATTGTGTTCTTCCAAATACGTTGAAGTTCTAACCCCTGGCAACTTATAATATAGCTACATTTGAAGATACAGGGTTTTACAGAATTAATTAAGGTAAAATCATTAGGGTGGACCCTAATCCAACATTACTAATGACCTTATAAAGAAAGAAATTGTGAAACCAGGCGTGGTGGTGCATCCTTTAATCCCAGCACTTGGGAGGCAGAGGTAGGATTGCCATGAGTTCTAGACTCTGTAGTGAATTCCAGGTCAGCCTGGGCTAGAGTGAGACCCTACCTCAAAAAACCAAAAACAAAAAAAACAAAAAAAACAAAAAGAAAAAGAAAGTTTGACTTAAGAACAGAAGGAAGCCAGGGGTGGTGGCATACACCTTTAATCTCAGCACTTGGGAGGCAGAATTAGGAGGATCATCATAAATTCAAGGCCACCCTGAGACTACTGAGTGAATTCCAGGTCAGCCTAAGCTAGAGGGAGACCCTACCTTAAAAAAAACAAAATACAAACAAAAAAAAAAAAAAAGAAGAAGAAAGGCAACAATATGGAGGCATCCAGGGCTAAGTTACCCATTTACATTTTAAGGACAATACACATCAATACTAGAGCTTTAATTCCCAAAGTACAAAAATATAAATTTCTCTTGTTTAATTTACCAAATCTGTAGTACTTAGGAAAGCTAATATACTTTAAACTTTTGAAAAGAAAAGTATAGCTAGTAAAAATAATTATACTAGAAATAAAACAGGGATATGCAGACATGTGATAGCAAGGACAAATGCTCCCAGTCAGGGGCAGCCTAGCATGATGTAGGGAAGCAGAAGGGATCTGTGAAGGAAGACTCTTAGAAGGGAAACGTGACAACTGACGAAATTAGGAGGCAAGCAAGGCCAGATTCCAAAAGCTTCATGACAGAGTTTTCCAACCTCAGCATTATTAACACTTTTTATCAGATAATGTGAAGGGCTATCCCATAAATTGTAGGGGTTTTGTATTACCCCTGAATTATACACAGGAAATATGAGTAGCAGGCTCTACTTTTCCAAGCTTTCCTGCTGTAACAACAGTGGTTTCCAGATGCTGACAAATGTCACCTGGAGGTTGAGCGCCTATACCTGGGGATCAGGGCTCCATATGAAGCAGATAGCCATTGCAATTATAGCAGGCAATAAAATTACTCATTTCAGGGTCTCTGAAAATTATCATGACAAAATGGATTGGACTGGAAAGAATAAGGAGAAAACTGAAGCAGTGTACTAAGTAGTTAAGATAAGGAATTAGGCTAGTTGCAGAAAAGGGAAAAAAAGACAGATTCAGGAAAAAATGGATGATAGAACTTGATGGCACATTACATACAGGGGCAAAGAACAGGAAAGAATTACAGATATTCTTTATGTTTTAAACAAGTGGATGATTGCTAGCATAATCAGGTTTAAGGGGTGTTAGGGAATCAACAGTCCTTGTTTAGACATGTAAAGTTTGAAAACAACTGTTTCCCCATGTCAGAGGAAATATCACTGAGAAGTGTACATATAAATCTGATGAAGGAAGGAAATGCTATAACTTGAGATAAATATCTGAGAGTCATCAGTCTATGGATGGTGCTCAAAGCTACAAGATCAGATAACATTGTCTAGAGTTAGCATGGAAATACTAAAAATAAGGGAGCATTGTTTTCACCTGCTTTTTCTTTACTGAATTAGCAATATATATACCTTGATTACTTCTGTATTTGACATTTCTCAGTTTTTGTCCTCTGGAGGGATTTTATGCTATGACTACTAACTGTCTCGTCATTATCATAGAAAAGCCATATTTTCCTCCATTGTTTCTGAACCCTTCTAAAAGATCTTTTACCCCCAAAGTATAGAGATAACATAGTTTGTACTAGGATGGGCCTGAGTACTATCCTGAATTCTTCTCTGAGAAAACCACAGTGAGAACTAAATGGGAACTAAACATATGTTAGTGAAGGCTCAGCAATTCTTTTTAATATTTATTTATTTGAGCGGGAAACAGAAGGGAGAACGAGGCAGAAAGAGAGAGAGAGAGAATGGGCATGCCTGGGCCTCTAGCCACAGATAATGAATTCCAGTTGCATGTGCTACCTTGTGCATGTGGCTTACATGAGTACTGAGGAATCAAAGCTGAATCTTTAGGCCTTGCAGATGAGTGCCTTACCCACTAAGCCCTCTCTCCAGCCCAAGACTCAGAAATTCTTACAGTGCTTAGCACCTTGATCAAACACTCACCTGAGGCCAAAGGGGGCTGTCCTGAGTCTAGAGCTTTGGGACATTAGGCTTGCCAAGAAGATGACAGGAATTCACACATAGCCAGTTGTTTCACAGGTCCACCAAAAGGAAGACAGAGAGACTAGGACCTCTGGGCTTGGCTCCATAAGACAAGCTCTACCCTACCCCAGCTGCAACTCTTGTATAAAGGGATCTGGAGAAATAGCTTAGCTGTTTATGCACTTTCCTGTAGAGCCAAAGGACCCATATTCAATTCTCCATGACCCACATAAGCCAGATGCACAAGGTAGCCCATGCATCTGGAGATTTTTTTGCAGTGGCTAAAGGCCTAGGCACACCCATTTTCACTCTCTACTGCCTCTTTCTCTCCTCTCTCTCTTTATCAAAAAAAAATATTAAAAAATTTCTGGGTGTTGTGTTTGGGAGACAGAGGTAGGAGGATCACCATGAGTTCAAGGCCATCCTGAGACCTGAATTCCAGGTCAGCCTGGGATAGTGTGAGACTCTACCTTGAACCCCCCTCCCCAATTTTTTTTAAATATATAAAAGGAAGAAGAGGAGAGAGTACTCTCTTTACTTATCTATGTCAAGTTCAGTGTAGGAGACAAATCCTGACTTCTGGTCTTGCTTTTAGTTTACTTGTTTGTTTATTTATAGTGCTGGGAATTAATTGAGGCCTTCTCACAGATTAGGCAAAGGCTCTCCAATAAATTCCAACCTTAGCCTATTTTTGCTTTGAATGATCACCCTACCTTCTAAGAACAGAGCCCAGCCCAGAGAATAACTGACTCTTTTTTCTTTGTTTACTTTTATTTGTTTATTGGAGAGCAACAGACAGACAGAGAGAGAAAAAGGCAAATAGACAGAGAGAGAGAATGGGCACACCAGAGCCTCCAGCTACTGCAAACAAACTCCAGATGCATGTGCCACCACTGTATCTGGCTTATGTGGGACCTGGAGAATTGAACCTGGGTCTTTACGCTTCACAGGCAAGCACTTAACCACTAAGCCATCTCTCCAGCCCCTAGAATAACCGACTCTTTAAGCACAGATTAATTTCTATTCCTTTAGAGAGAGGTATGCAAGAGGGGAAGAAATAGAAAATGTCCATAGGTGCTTCTTAGAAAGGATGGAAGTATAAGTGGGTCTTCCCTTTTATGTGAGGGCAAAAAGAGCTTACCTACGAGAATCCACATACATTTTCTGTATCAGTTTCCAAAATCATCCCACTTTCAGACTTGTTAGTAATTAGTATCATACAAACATCTTCACCCCATTCTGTTGAAAGGGTAATGTCCTGTGACAGGCTGAGGATGATGGACAGGAAGAGGTTTTAAATCGCCTTTAAATGGAAATTTCTCTGAAGTAAATGAAACTGGCTATTTATTGGGCACTTTTTCACATGGTACAAGCTCTCAGAATTCACTAAAATTAGGCTGAGTGCATCCAACAGCACCATCAGAAAACATATCTGGACTATGACCTGGGTGCAGGTGACTGTGAAAGGTGTTGGGGAAAAGGAATAAAGTTCTGCCACCATCTTCAAGAACTACCCATGGAAATCAATATACTTGTCAACACAAAATTTGAAGGAGGTATATTTTGAAAGTTTTATAGATAGTATGACTATTCTTTTAACAATTCCAATTCCCTTTCTGTGATGCGCTTCCCTTCAGGGAGATTTTATGTCACTCTCCATGACAACAGCAATATGACTTGATTTAATCTATCATGGAAGCAGAATTGATATGACACTTAGAAACAGGAGTTTAAAGAGGCAGTATGTGATTTCTGAGATGTTTCATCCATGAGCCTAGAAATGCCCTAGTTAGATGCTATCTCATCATTCTGAATCCCAAAGTGAAGACATGGAGCAAAGGCTCATCTGAACCACAGTAGACATGCAACTTGAGTAGGAAGCCATCACTAGAGCTTAAGCCAAGTATATTTTGGAGATCATTCATTACCAAAATATAGCTTAGTCAAGCTGACTGATACAGGTGTAGTACTAACAGTGCCAATCTCTTTAATAACTAGGAGTGGTATGCAAGTCCAGCTGAAGCAAACCTTTTAGGAGGCTATGCTAGGAAATACCAAAAGCACTTGAAGGACATTATTTAGGGATGGGAAATTACCTTGAGTAATAATGGATTGGTCAATGAAGAATAGACAATGTTATAATAATGGATGGGTTCACAGTTCTCAGAAATTCATGATATAAAGGATCAATTCTCATGCACACAGAACTAAGGAAGGTTGATCTCTCCTGGACTGAACAATGGCTCAGGGCTTGGACTGGTCTTAATATGTGATACATCTATTTTGTGATCCTTTACTTTCAGCTATAGAAAGAACATATGGAAGATCTCACAGGGAAGGTTTTGTGTCAATATCTGGAAAAGGTAAGGCATATATGTGCCCACATTCCCAATGCTTATCTCATCACAGTTGGACCTAGATGCAAGGAGGGCTGGAGAGTGACTTCTTTCTATAACCAACCAGAAGTAGTGATTATTCATAAATAATTATATTTTATATTTCATAATAAGGCAGTATTTTATAGGAAAAGAGTATAGTAGATATGGTAAAGTATGGGAATCTTGAAAAAGATTAGGTTGCAACTTAGGATTAATAATCACCAGGTATAAACAGAAAATATTAATTCCAGCTTTTGAGATAGATCCAAGTTTTTGGCATACAAACAGGCCTGTGTTGTTTAGATTGTGCCACTGGCTAAATCAATATATGGGAACAATTTGAACTTCCTGCTAGAGATGTAGAGACCAACTATAGCAAAGAGCAACTTCAGAAAGCAGAGAGATCTAGATCACCAAGTGAACAACTGTGATAGTGGACAGGTACTACTGGAGACACATGCAGAACTGACTGGTCTTCAGGCGTAATCCCAAGTGGTGGTGGATGCAAACAAACTCCAGTTGTCTCTATATTTAGCACTAAAAAAGGACTAAGTCCTTCTCTATGCTGTATAAACCATGGAATTTGGAGAAATTTAGGTAAGAAATCTTCAAAAGAAAATATATAGCAGCTTAAAAAGTGAGAAAGCAACAAGACATCTCATTTGAATATCATGTTTGTTGAATAATTCATTCTGATAAACTGAAGAGGAATATCATATGGACAGAAGAGAGGAGGGAGAGAACAAAAAAAAAGTTGATGTGGAAAAATCAGAAGTTCATTTTTAGTAATTATTTAAATAAAAAATTTTAATAACTAACCCCAGCCCGGCAGCAATACAAGCCAAGTCACCTGGGCCACAGCAGAACCCACTGAGAGGTAGACAGTTGAAAATAAAATGAGTTCACTTTAGAACTTCAAAGTTTAGAAAAGCAAGCAATATTCTTGTTCTGAGTATTAAGACATGGGTGGAGGCAAGAGGATACCCTTCCAGGATGTAATTAAAGCACTTGTGTGACTGTGGGTGTCTGATCAAACGTCTTACATAAACAGGATCTACATGTGAGAAAACTTTCAGAAGTTGAATGTGGAACTTTGATAAAGACAGAGCACAATGTGGGCATCCCACCAGCCAATCACACAGGACTGAAACCAATGCTCTGAAGCCCATTGGGCTCTTCATAACCTTCTCCATTAGTTTAGCCTACTCAAATAAACGCAAGTCAGATGCTTCTCACCTATGAGTTGCCCCTACGCAAAACCCAAGTGCCCCTCTGATCTCATCTGAAAAGACACTACCTCTTTCAAACATACCTCTTTCGTGGGAAAAAAAAAAAAAAGACTTCTCTACCCCAAAACATTTTCTCTTGGGAACAAGGGATTATTTTCTCTCATTAAAAGGGATGAAGCATGGACTGGTTAAGAAATTTGACTGCTCATCAAATCAATTGACCCAAGATATCTATAATTATTGCAAGGATGTAGCTGGAACCTGGCTCCCTGGCCCCTGTTGAGCAGCAACCATGTTGTTGACCTCCTCAGTCTCTGAACAGTGCAGAAATGGGCTCCACGTCCCCTAAGCCTGATTCCTAGTAACCCAGGATCTTTTGCTCTATTTAATGGATGCTGACCTCTTTCACTATGAGCTCCATCCTTTGACTTGTTGTTTCTCAACACAACTACAACCACTTAGCTGTATGTTCCTGCCAGACCCAGGAGACATCGCATAGTGGCTACAAACCTCCCCCATTATAATGGCTGCTTCTCTACCCTTGCTGTGATAGATTTACTGCCCTGCAAGAACAAGACCAGAACCCCACTTTTATTATTTATATATATTTAAAGCTTTGAAAATAATCAAAGGTCAACTTGATATTAAAACCTTTCATGAATCTTCCTTTACCCTCTCAACTTCTTAAGATACAGGAAATCTTATGGCATCATATGTATGTTTCCTAACACTGGACTATTAGAGTCATCACACCATAGTCAATCCAATAGTGATTCTCCTGATTATGAACTATCATTCTAGTCACAGATGTACTCTACTTCAGTGCCATTCCTTTCCTATCCTCAAGGACATTGTCATTCCTACCTCCTGAACATTGTGGTTCCATTCCATTTGTCTGAACTCTTTGATCAAGAATAGTAGTTCTAGGGGTTTGCAAGATGGCTTAGTGGTTAAGGCATTTGCCTGCAAAGCCAAAGGACCCCATTTTGATTCCCTGGGACTCATGTAAGCCAGATGCATAAGAAAGCATATGCACCTGGAGTTCATTTGCAGTGGCTGAAGGCCCTGGAACACCCATTCTCTCTCTCTCTCTCAAGTAAATAAATAAATTTTTTAAAAAGAATAGTAGTTCCAGGGTATTTATTTCCAGTTATTCCTGGAGATGCTGATGCAAACAGCACTAATGGTCTGCCCTAGAAGAACAGTGTTTTCCAAGGCAGTGGGTAAATTAAGTTCTTGGACATTGCATTAGTTTTCCTTCACACTGTCCTGGCTCTGGGGAGACCATCCTTAGTCTTCATGGAGTTCAGTAGTTATCAGTCAAACAACCCAGTGAACAACATGGTATTGTGGTGCTCTAGATTACAGCTTCAGGTATATATTAGCATACTAACAATTCTCGTTAAACAACATAGTTGGAAAGCACCAAGGAATTCCCCAGCTGGATTCAGGGGCAGCACCTTTTGAAGTCTTACAGTGGATTCAGTGAAGTAGGAACACACTGAGTTTAAAGGAAAGGGAGAAACAGATGTTTCACTTGGTGATTTGGTTTTCCCTTCTGACAAATTGCCAGAATCATTAGTTTCATGAATAAATTCCTGTTTTAAGACAATTGTATTATTGGTATGGCTCTTTAGTGACTAAATTAACTGAAAAGCAAGAATTTCCGTGAAAACAAATCAAATAAGAGCTGAAATAATTGCATTATGTCAGCATGCAAGCAAGGCATATAGAGTAATAAACTATAATACTGGAAAGAAATGAGGACATGTTGAAATATTTTTAATATATTTTAATATAGCTTAAAATCATTTAGGTTTTTAATGCCAAAAGGTCCTTTATTAAACACACACACACTGTCACACACATGCACACAAACGTGCGCATGTGCGTGGTTCTTCAGAAATTGCCCAAGATCAACTATAGAACCTGGAAGAGAAATCTTCTTCTTACTATTCATGCACATTTTAAACCTGTTGAATAATACAAGTGGAACTTGGTATTACAACCTTTCATAGCATATATCTTCCTTCACTCTTCCTAGCTTCTTACAATATAGGAAATCTTATGAAAATTAGCATGCTTAGGAGAGTGTGGCTATGTATAGACTTGAAAAACCCTGTCTTTTTTCTGCAAATATCTAAAGATGCAGCTATTTCCTGAACTGGTAGAATATAACCCAACGAAGTTTCTCAATGTAGCTAGGATAAGAAAATATGGTGTGATCAAGGCTGGTAAGACAAATCAGATTTCTCAAGCTTAGGGAATGTCCCTGGAATGATGGTCTCTGAAATTCAGCCATATTACCATATTGTGCCATTCGAAGCTTTTGATTACCCCTAGCCATTATGAGGACTTTTAGATCATAGCTCAGCTCCCCCAATAACAGTTGTTCTACTCCTTTACCACATATTTCTTCCATTTAATATAGAACAACCTACCTTGTACTATAAGATAAAGGTCATAGTTAAAAGCCAGAGTTTCACAAAAACAATAACCACCTTGTTCCCCACAATTTCTCTCTACCCTATAACCTCCTCAAAGGGGAAGCAAATGCAAGAAGGGATCGTGGTTTGAATAGAAGTTGATTAAACTTTTTTTTCCAGTTTCAGCATTACTTTTTCTAAACTCTTGGTTTCCAGTGACCTTTCAATTACAGAATATTTATAAGCAGATGTTACAATAATTTAAAATCTAAATTTAAGTCTGGCATGGTGGTGCATACTTTTAATCCCAGCACTTGGGAGGCAGAGGTAGGAGGATCACCATGAGTTCACGGACACCTTGAGACAACATAGTGAATTCCTGGTCAGCCTGGGCTAGAGTGAGACCCAACCTTGAAAAAGAAAGTTTAAGTTTAAAAGCGATACAACAATTTTGGCAATTCCTACTTATAGATATTTGTGACTGAAATCCCAGACAGTCCTTGCCCCTTGAGCACTGCCAGGCCTCACCAGGGATATGGATAAACTTTAAGTGCTAAAAACACTGACTCACAATTCAGAAATTTCTCATAATAATTTTGTTCTGTGCTTAGAAAATAAGGAAAGTTCAGGGGATGTGTGCAGCTATAGGTACTATTATCTACAGTTGAAATAGGTTAGATATGCACAAGAGGCTCTTATATTCTTTTAAAAAAAGATGATAGAAGGTGAAGAGATAGCTTAGTAGGTAAAAGTGCTTGCTTGTAAAACCTGACAGCCCAGGTTCAACTGCCCAGTCTCCACATTAAGCCAGATGCACAAAGTACATCTTTCTCTCTCTCTCTCTCATCAGTATGAATAAATAAAAAAAGATAGATGATTTAAAGAATATATGTGCACATATATACACAATCAGATTCTGGTGCCCAGATATCCCTAAACACTCCATTCTTGTTATATAAACATTTTTAACTACTCAAATAAAATGATACAATGTTCCAAACCACAACTCCAAACTGAGGGAATTCATTGCCCATAGGACCAAGAGAACACATTGTTTTTCTCATTTTCTGTGACTATGTAGCTTCAGTTCGTGAGACTGACTTCCACTTCTAGTACTGCCTTTCCTACTCTGAATCCCCACCTTCCTCTTGTTCCCTAAAGCACCCTGTCAAACAGCTGTTATACATAGTGGAACTTCAATGAAAGTTTAGGATGGAGAATGCAGAGCTGAGAGTCTTGTAGAAATATTAGTCAGTGCTGTTCTTGAGCTTTCTGATCAACCTTCAGTTCAAATAATGTCCCCTTGGGTTCCTCCTGGTGCCCCTACACTTATGTTTTCCCACCTTTCCTTTGCCTGAACTTCTCTCAGGGGACATTATCTATGCACCTCCATCACTCACCTGTGTCCATGTGTTCTGCTTTCTCACCAGACCACTCACCAAAACACTTTATTTCCAAGTTAAATACTGTTTGCTTGTTATAGATTCATACAACACCATTGGAAGACAGAAATAACCAAAGATGTTTTTGTTTTACAAACACTCCTTTTTTAACTAAAGAGACAGAGATGCAGTCAGGGAGCAAAAGGCCAAGAGAGAATTGAGAAAGGAACCAGGGTTTGGAAGAATATATGTTATTTATTTTTAATTTTTTATTAGAGAGTGGGGGTAGGAGACAGATAGAGAGAATGGGCACTCTGGGGCCTCTAGCCACTGAAAATAAACTCCAGATGCATGCACCACCTTATGCATCTGGCTTACATGGGTACTGGGGAATTGAACCTGGGTCCTTAGGCTTTGCAGGAGCATCTTAATTGCTACGCCATCTCTCCAGCCCTATATGTTAAATTATTAATGAGAGTATCCCTGACACATGTAATTTAGCATTGAGCTTTTCATGTATGTGTTTGAGAGTTTTGGGTGAAAGAAGAGCCTTAAGATTATTCTCAACAATTAGGTCTTACTTAACATTTGAAAATAAAAGAAAGATTGCTAATGAATAGAAATTTGGAGGTGATCCTTGACATCACATTTTTTTGAATCCTCTCTGTCTGCAAGTTCTATTTCAGAATGCCATATCACATCCACTTCTCCTTCTGTACTATGGCAACCCTTATTTAGTGCCTACCATTTCTAACTTGGGTTCTACATTGCCTGCCGACATGCTTACATATTTTCATTCTTATACTCATTCATCATATAGCAGAGTGATGTCAAAATCATGATGCAACCTTCCCTGCTTAAGATTCTTTAGCAACTTCAGTAACACACAAGCCCTTTTCCAGGACCCTGCAGGATCTGGCCCTGGCCTTCCTCTCTGACCTCACCTCTTGTTCTTAGCTCTCCTGCTCATAGTGCTCGACCTCCACTACTCTGGAGCACGTTAAACTTACTCTACCTCACAAGCATAGCACTTACTTATTATCACTCTCTTCATGGGCAAGTTCTCTCTTATTTTTCCTGTCTTAGGTCCTATTACATCTCCTCAGAAGGCCCTATGAACACACTATCTGAAATTGATTCCAAAGTTACTCTCTAGCACTATGGAAATAAGGACCTATAAATGCTCAGGTACTCATTTACCATCCCTTTAATGGAATGTGAGCTCTACTTCTGGATATACTTCATGAGCCCACCCTTACTTTCCATTGCCTTGTTGCTTGATGAATGGTTCCTTTTCTCTTACATCCACTTGCGACCTGATGAATTCTAGAAATATTATAAGCAATTGTGTTCACTTTTCTCATCACTGCATATAAAGACACAACTCCAAGTTTAGTAAACTCTATAGCAAGAATTTTGTGTTCTAACTCCATTTCTGGATCTATCTCATGTGTCTATACCTTTATTTTCCATTGTCTTGTTTTTCCTATTCATTTAGTTTTTCTTAAAAATACTATATTTATTGGGCTGGAGAGATGGCTTAGCAGTTAGGTGCTTGCCTGTGAAGCCTAAGGACCCCGGTTTGAGGCTTGGTTCCCCAGGTCCCAAGTTAGCCAGATGCACAAGGGGACGCACGTGTCTGGAGTTCGTTTGCAGTGGCTGGAAGCCCTGGCGCACCCATTCTCTCTCTCTCCCTCTATCTGTCTTTCTCTCTGTGTCTGTCACTCTCAAATAAATAAAAAAATAAAAAAATGAACAAAAATTATAAAAAAATATTATATTTATTTACTTACTTATTTGTTTTAGAGAGAGAAAGAGCCAGAGAGAGAGAGAGAGAGAGAATGCACATCAGGCCTCTAACCACTGCAAATGAACTCCAGATGTATTTGCCACCTTGTGAATCTTTGGGTCTTTAGGCTTTGCAGGCAAGTTCCTTAAGCACTAGCCATCTCTCCAGCCCTTTTAAATTTTGTAAGACTTTCTACATATGTTTTGAAACAAAGAATGTTTATAAAATGCTGAATTACAAGTTATATAGTTAAAACTCCTGTGAAATACTGTTCTCACTAGACATATATCCATGGCTATGAAACTAGAAGTAAGTTGACAGATAGAAAGAAGGAGGTGAAAGGAGAGAGCTCCTGTTCCTGGAGCCTATGTCTCATGTTCAGTCTCTCCCTGACCTCCACAGCAGCTTCCTTCAGTAATCTTCCAACAATCAGTAGCTTCCCCCTCATAACTGCACTCCCACACTGAAGCATTGTCTTCCCTCTCTCACCCCTACCATATACCTCATGTTCATTTCCTAGAATTCTTTTTTGTTTGTTTGTTTATCTTTTTTATTTATTTGAGAGCTACAGACAGAGAGAGAAAGAGAGAGAGAGAAAGAATGGGAGCACCAGGGCTTCCAGCCACTGCAAACGAACTCCAGACGCGTGTGCCCCCTTGTGCATTTGGCTAATGTGGGTCCTGGGGAATAGAGCCTCAAACCAGGGTCCTTCGGCTTTACACGCAAGCGCTTAACCACTAAGCCATCTTTCCAGCCCCCTGGAATTCTTTTAGCTAGGATATATCCTTCTTAGTCATAGCCTGGGGCTCAAGCCTGAGCAGTGATCATTCCAGTGAATCCCATGAAACCACCAGCTCACATTCTGACTATATTTGACCTTTAAACACATTCTGCTTAGGGTTGAAGTCTGTGTTAAGTATATCTTGTTTCTCTAAGTAGATAGTCAATTTGATGGTAACATTCATGTAATTTACTCTTTCTGAACACCTTGAACATGTCACAATGATAAGGTCACAGCATTATTATTAAGTGCTTACTAATATCACATATTCCTGATTTCAGTGCCTCCAAAATGGATAAAAGTTAGAAATAGCAAAGATATCAAAACTTAAAGGAGAAGCCAGGTATGGTGGCACATGCCTTTAATCCCAGCACTTGGGAGGCAGAGGTAGGAGGATCGCAGCGAGTTTGAGGCTCCCTTGAGATGACAGTGAATTCCAGGTCAGCCTGAGCTAGGTGAAACCTTACCTTTAAATAAAAATTAAAGGAGAAATAGAAGGCACAGGTTCAAGAGATAACTTCAGTTGTGTCTGTGAGGCAGCTACATTATGAGACCAGAAAAAATCACAGTGAGACTAACCACAGGACGCTTAAGGGAGAAATATTTAGCCTCAGACAAAGAAAAGGGTTGGTTAAAAAGCAACAATAAAGGCAATATGCCATACAGGAGAGGATGGGCTGGAGAGATGACTTAGTGGTTAAGATACTTTCCTACAAAG
The DNA here is from genome assembly GCF_020740685.1 of Jaculus jaculus. Taxonomy (NCBI): domain Eukaryota; kingdom Metazoa; phylum Chordata; class Mammalia; order Rodentia; family Dipodidae; genus Jaculus; species Jaculus jaculus. The sequence goes on from NC_059102.1 coordinate 304,377,035, forward strand.
CCAAAGGAACAAAGTTCAATTCCCCAAGAGTACAATGAGGTACAAGATACAATATCAGGTTGAAAGCTCATGAGCACAAGACACATTCATTGGCCTACAATGGTAGGATATATCTAAAAGTCATGAAATACTTCCATGATAGTCTTTTTATAAATTTAACAATTCAGATAATCTTTCTCCTAGTTCCTAAAATAATTTACTTTGAATCCTCATAATTAAGAAGGTATGATTTTTTAAGTAGCCTTGTCTTCTTATCTATAATATTATATTAGTAATTCCTAAGAAAGAAGAAAATCATTTTTTTGTTTATTTTTACTTATTTGAGAGCAACAGAGAGAGACAGAAAGAGGCAGACAGAGAGAGAGAATGGGCGTGCCAGGGCCTCCAGCCACTGCAAACAGAACTCCAGACGCGTGCGCCCCCTTGTGCATCTGGCTAATGTGGGTCCTGGAGAATCGAGCCTCAAACCTGTGTCCTCAGGCTTCACAGGCAAGTGCTTAACCGCTAAGCCATCTCTCCAGCCCAAGAAGATCATTGTTTTTTGCAAAACATATATTATTTTTAGAAGGTGATCCATTTGTCTTCATCCTTTGAGGCTAAGTTTTACAAAATACACCTTAAAGCTACTCATCATTTGAAAATGTTTAAGATGAATGCATCTTTTTTCAAGTATAGTGAGCCTCATAAAAACTTTCTGGTAGTTCCAAGTTAGAGCAAATTTAATCTTAGTAATGCAAGCATTTTAAGGATACAGTCATAAGGACAGAAGATTATACCTTTCTACATATGTTTTAAATTTTCCTTTTTTGAAAGTATTTATTTCCTTTCGCTTTTATCCATACAAATCTCAACAACTATCTTTGTTGCACCAAGATCCAAAACAGACTAAAGAAATCAGTAGCAATTACATAGGTATAACTAGAAATGCAGTTAATTTGAGTCAAATGCCTCATTACTTCAACCCAGTCACACAAAATACTTGTATTGTCCATGCTGAAGTAATATATTTTGCTTATTATGACTTTATGTGGTTTCATAAAAGGAGAGGAACAGTCATTGTGTTACAATGTTTATAAAAACAGGAAAGAAAGAAGAGGAAGCAATAGAACTCCTGGAGAGCTATACAGTGAGTGCAGAGTGAAGCCTGTGGGGCCTGGGACACTGGGGAAATTCTTTCAAGTCTGAAAAGCAAACAACCATGATGGCACCAGATTTCATTATATTCAAACTGGAAGTTCAAACAGAAACAGAAAGGAGTGCTGTTACAGGGACAAAGCCACTGAGTTCAAGAGTCTTCTTAGTGACAGTCTCACTCTTGGAGTTCCTGATTCATGGTGGTACTCTTGCTTGTATGTTGAAAATGATGAAGACAGAAGTTGCACTTTAGTATTTCAAGATAGAATTGGGACTGACAATTCCTTCCATAATTCTAAACCATATCAGGAGGCAGGGAGATCAGTTCTTCTCTGAAAACAAGAGGCCAACTACACATATCAAGAGCCTAACCCCTCAAACTATATGTGGTAGCTCATGCTTGTAATCCCAGCACTCAAAAGACAGAGACAGAGGTAGGAGGATTGCCACATGTTCAAAACCAGATATATCAAGTTACAGAGCAGCCAGGGTTAGAGAGAGAGAGGGAGAGAGAGGGACCCTGTTGACAATCACAGTCCTCTGATTGGCTTCTGAGAACCAGGATAGATTGAAAATAACTAGCCTCCCTTGGCCTTTACTGACCCTTGACACAGTTTCTATAGCCCCATAAGAAGGTATGGCCTCCTCCTCCCAAAGAGGAGTACACACTGAATTCTAGCTGACTAGCTAGAATCTACGCAATGTCCAGGCACTGGTAGGTATCTCCTTTGGGTTCTAGGTTCATTTTGAAATAAGTATGTATGAAGTGATAGAAAAAAATAGAAGGTAGTCAATGAATATTAAGCAACAAATTGGAGTGGAGAAAAATAAAAATGCAAAAGAATTATAAGTAAAATCTAAATAATTCTCAAAATACAAAATCATCAGAATCTCTTAGAAGTACCTTTATGCTAGCATGATTCTGTCCAGATAGCACTCCAGATCTGATGAATAACATTGGCAAAGAGAAAAAGAACAGTGCAATTAAAAACAAAATTCCACAAGTGGCTGGACATGGTGGCGCACGCTTCTAATTCCAGCACTTGGAAGACAGAGGTAGGAGGATTACCATGGGTTCAAGTCCACCCTGAGACTACCAGGTGAATTCCAGGTCAGCCTGGACTAGAGTGAGACCCTACCTTGAGAAAAAAGAAATCCATATGTTTTGGAAGATTCCCAACTCTGTCTAATATATACATAGAATTTTTTTAATTAATCCATAAAATTTGTATTTGTGACAGTTTGCTTTGTGTTCACTTTGTAACAATGAGGTAAACAGTGATAAAAGGAAATAAAGTTAGCTAGTGTATAGTAAGCAATGAATTGAGATTAAATTTAAAATTAAATATTACTACTGTTTATTTTTATCTAATAAATTTTCTTTGTAGACATGCAATGGTGCTTCTAAAACCCTCATATGAGTTAAATAAATAAATCATTTGAGAATACATCAAGTTTCATTGGAAGAAATCAATGAATCCAAACAAACACAGAAAAGAAATTTAAAGATAACTGAATGATTAACCTATACTGATCTCCTTTTGGCTTAATTGTTAGTGATCTAATAATTAATGATCTATCTAATTATTGATCTACTTTAATCAGAAGTACAAAACAAATCAACAGCTATTTTTCAGACCATTAATAAGATCCACCATAATCACATATATGGAACATAGATGCAGAAATAGAAAGCTGGGTAGGCTGAACTGAATTGGTGTTGCTCCTCTGGAAGTTTTATCATCAACTTGACTTTCTCTCCTAAAATTTCTTCAAAAACTAATCAATATATATATTTAGTTGTGTGGTTATAAATATGCATTCACCACAAGTGAACTTTAGAAGAAAGCCACTATGCATGTGTGAGAAGTGCATGTATGTTACATGGACACAAAACCTATTGGGAGCCATCCCCTGTACAGGTCTTTAACACACCATTTAACATTTTGAAAATCTCATAAGGCTGTGAGCCTCCTACACCACGTGATACTGGTGAAAAGTGCATTTACTGGCATCACCCACCCAAAAAAGAAAAGGGAGAGGTGCAGAGTCTGTGTGGGAGTAAAGTAATGAACAAGCATGACTAGAGTCTTGGGGCACGGGGCACGGGTGAACAGTGAAAATTGTGGTTTAACAAACAATTTCAATTTTGAGTGTTTGGAAGCCCCAGAAAGAACTAGAAACGTGCTGTTTATTTGGTGGTGTTTTGATATTTTCCACACTTGTTATCTAATTATATAGATTCTGCTCTGACAATGAAGATTTGGCTCTATTAAGAACGGTTGTAGACACTGGGTCGAAAGAACTCCGGTTCTCAAATCACACAGAAGAGAAAATGCTCTGGTAAAAAGAGTATTTGGCACCTCCTAGTCTCAGTCTCTAGTCATTTTCAAAAAGGCTGTGTTATAAAGCTGTACAGGCCTGGGTTTCCCTATCATTTTCTTGTTCTCAGCCTAAGTTTCCTTTTCCCCAGGTCTCACTAAGCTAATATAAAAACGGATTCGTCTATATGACATATTTCATTTATTTCTTGGGGAAACACAGAACTTTTAAATTATAAATATGAATAGTGACTATTTCTTTAGGAATCTGTGTGGGCTCTTATTCTACTTTCACCTTTATAATTCAATTAACAGAATGCATTTGATTTGCTTTGAGGGAAGAAAGATTCAACATAATCACATAAATGGCAGCTCTAAATATAGCTATTGTCAATATGTTAGGTTCATCCTTAATCACTGAAAGAACAAAGAGAAAACAGAATATGTATGTTATTAAGAGTCAAATAAATTATCAAATATCTCTTTAGGTCACAAAAAGGAGCTGCTATAACTCATTACTCTTATATATTTGTGAAACTTTCACAATTTCACAAGGGAAAGGTCCTTTATTCAAAAACAAACTTTAGAGTTTGAATATACAAGCAAACAGTGTGTAAAAAGTATGTCCTACCCTGTAAGAAAGAAAATCACTGTTAGCAGGATATTGGTAAAAGGACAGTAAGTGACAGCAGTGAATGTGGGACCAGATCAATTACCTTCCTGGTGGGCAGGGTTATATCTTCTGTATCTTACAACTCAACCATAATGGAGGAGGCAGAAGAAAGTTTATTAATTGCCTAACTACTTTTGTATATTTGATGCCAAGCCTGTTTCCCACATTTATTATATTACTTTTTGTTGTTGTTTTGTTTTGTTTTTCGAGGTAGGGTCTCACTCTAGTCCAAGCTGACCTAGATTTCACTATGGAGTCTCAGGGTGGCCTCAAACTCATGGCAATCCTCCTACCTCTACCTCCCGAGTGCTGGGATTAAAGGCATGAGCCACCACGCCAGGCTTATATTACTTGTTTTTTAAAATGCATTGAATTCTACAGTTGTAGCAGCAACTATACAGTGCCTGTTGAAAAATATAATAAAAAAATCAGTACTTATCACAAAGGGTTTGCTAGGTACAATATAAAAGGGAATTGTAGAGGTGAAAAAAATGTCCCCTTTACATAGCATGAAGATCTGGTACCTCAGGATCCCAGTCTTAAAATGTACTCATGACACTCTTGCTACAAAGTCCCTTTAGGACACCATTACTTTTTTCATCTGTAAACTGAGTGATTTTATTAAATTGACTTCAGTACCATTTATAGCTACATGATGAAAGAAATGAAGTTGGCATAAATTGGGATTATGTTCCTAGATTTACATAGTGCAAATTTCTTAGGGGACTATTATATAATGGTCCGTACAGTATGTTGTAATGAAAATAATCTTCAGGCAATGTGACAGATTCTTGACTTCACTCTCTCAAATATAATTTTACACACTTTTGGTAAGGCTAGTCTTCAAACTTTCTGGGGTGTGTTCTCTCTACCTCCAGTCATCTAGCAAAATATCTGCTCAGGGCACACACTAAAATATCAAATCCAGAAAAGTACACCTATAAATGCTGGCTAGGGTTTATTTCAGTTCTTAAGGAGAGGTGGATTGGAATTTATGATGAGAAAGAGAAGGTAGTAATGTGGGAGAGAAAAGTAAGGACTTCATCTGTATCAAATGTCTGAGGCAGTTCAATCTCCTTATCTCTTTAAGATGGGAAATAATTCTTGATATGACTCAGGGCTATGATTCTAGACAGAGAACACGATCAAGTTCCCAGTAAGCTTCCCCAGGTTCTTTAACATCAGTTCTTGCTACCTAGACAGTCAAAAAGGAAAGATTGTATAATAAATGGAATGAAGAATGACACAATAAATTGTTGACTTAATTTTCTGAGTTAGCAGTAAATTGTTAAGGAAAAAGCTTTAATCAATGACATTAGACAGAATATCCACAACTTCAAAGTTCATGTCAATGCACAAAGTTCCTAGTATTGACACTGCTTTTAAATGGTGTGTATTTTGACAATCTTTCCCCTAGATGTGTTTTGATATTATATGTTGTATTTTACTACTTTCTGTATTTCAAAACTCAGTGAAGATGCCAGGAAGGAGTTATCAAAGAAATGCTCTATCTGATAAGTCACTTCCATTCTCATTTTCTCCAGATTATAAAATTACATCACTAAACTGTGAAGTAGGACATTTGGGGTAAAAATCATCTTAATCTGCAAGGGTCCATGTAAGTACCAAATAGTAAGGTAATAAACAAATGATCAACATGTCATCAAAACTTTGCTTTCATGATAAACCTTTAGTGAACACTCACTAAATACAATTTGCTCAGTTTAAAGGTAGCAAGATTGTAAATCAAGAAGTAATAAGCACCCAGAAGACTGAAGAGTTGAAGATGAACCAATAGAGGAAATTTTTTAAAAAATCTCTAATAAAGCAAGAATCAGGAGAGAAGTCTAAGAATAATCATTTCCACCTGGAAAGGAGTTGACTTCCCTTCCTCAGAGAGATCTAAGTGGCAATTGCAACCATAAAACATGTGTCTTTCCAGCAAACACCATTAGAAGGATGACTGTCCCTGGGGTCCACACAGTCCAGGAAAGCAGCTGAGTCCTGAGGTCAGCCCCAAGATTACTGTTTCATAGCATTTCACTAGTGTGACTGGGGAGAGGAGAAAAGGATAATGAGGTGAAGGAGTTTTTCCATACATAGGTAACCCAAGAATCATCAGTACTGAATGGTGCTCTAAACAGAGCTTGGGATCTGTTGAGTCATATTTCACAAATTTCCATAAGTGCTTAGAGAAAAGGAAGTATGTAACTTATTAATAGTCAAAGAACCTAAGTGCCCAGAATATATGTGGAACTTACATGAATGGAGATAAAATAAACTCAAGTCTGAAAAGGGGACAAATCCAGTCTTCAAGATCTTCATGTCCAAAACAGGGGTTCTAAGCCTAGAGTATACAAATGGAACTCATGAGAACCCATGAAACTGAATTCAAAATATGTGCATCAATATTTTCACTAATTAGTACCTAAAATTTAAAATGTCTTTCAATTATGAACATAGGTAAGAAGCTAATATCAATAGTATTAGACACAGTTATGTCATTGATTGAAATTAAAAATTATATTTTAATTTCTTGAAAACAACGTAGGCTACCAAGATTGGATATGCAAGATCCATTTTTTGCTCATCATCACCGAAATTACATAAAAAATTAGACACACCAACTAATGTCACTTAACACTTAACACACATATCTATTACTATAGTATATACTTAAGATAGTTTGGAAACTTTTTCAATATAGCTGATTTCTTTGTAAGTTTATATATGTTGTTTTATACATATTAAAATACTATTCTGAGAAAAAGTCCATACACTTCACCTTATAGTCAAAGTGGTTCATCTCAAGAGAATTAAGAACCTTATTTTAAAAAGAAGTCAGACAATGCCGGGCGTGGTGGCACACGCCTTTAATCCCAGCACTTGGGAGGCAGAGGTAGGAGGATTGCCATGAGTTCAAGGCCACCCTGAGATGACAGAGTTAATTCCAGGTCAGCCTGGACCAGAGTGAGACCCTACTTCGAAAAACCAAAAAAAAAAAAAAAAAAAGAAGTCAGACAAGGAAACAGCTCTTAGCCACATGGCATGGATTTAGCAACTGTGTTTTGGAAGACATCTTGTTTGATGGCTTCTCATAGTGACTCTGGTAAGTTCTTTCTCTCCTAATGTAATCTAGAGTGTATATCTATTGGTTATAACCAAGACTCTCAGCTAAAGCAGTTCTTAACTGATACTTACATATTATGACTTTAACACTTTGTAAAAAGTCAGTTATAGGTACTATCACATGCTAAATTTCACGGAGTGGTAATTAGATAAGTCTTCCTGCTAGATCCATTAGACCTTAATAGATGCAACCACCTCCTTCATAGCAACTACCAATAGCAGGCCTAGTACCATAAAGTTGAATGGTTACTTGCTTTGAAAATTCAGCAAGTAACAATGGTCTTTATAGCCTTAGAAAGTACAAAATGTCATGAATAATTGGATTATTATTTAATGTACCTTTCTCCACTACTGGGCTGTTCTTATTCTTTTCCTCTTACCTATGACATAGCAAGGCATAACAGCAACAATGAAACAGGTATGTAAAATTTAAAAATACTTTTATTTACTCTTTCTTAGATGCAGAAGGATTTAATAAATTAAAGAAAGAATGGCTGTCTCTCCCCCCCCCCAATGTGGTCCTGACATGACTTGAAAACCCAGGAGCAAAGTTAAATTGAAATTCTAGTGTAGACATGTAAATAGGCTTCCTCTCATGTGCTTCACGTGATCTGATGGCAGTGACTGCCTCTCAGAAAGTATCTTGAGGCTACATCCCATCTAGCATGAAAAAGCATGAAATTCATTGACAATCCCTTTCAAAACTGCAGAAATAATGACATGAGTCCATCTTGCTTCTGCATATTTTCATGAAAAAATTAGGAAAGGGATCATGACGTTAGAATTTAAGAAACACCTTCTCCTAACTACTGGCTAATGGCTAATTCTTTCTGGATTCTGGATCAATTTTTAACTCTCAATGGGCCCATCAAGATTTCTTAGTGCTTCAATGCACGGTGCAATATCATGAGCTTGTTAATAGACATGGGAATTAAAGACATAATAGCAAACCACCCTCTTGGGAATTTTCCCATCACTATAAGCTGATCAAATGAAAATTTGAGTACACTCCTGGATTCTGAGCTCTTTATTCTGGGTGAAAATAAAGACGAACTTCCAAAGAATCCAACAGTTCACCTTGCTTAAAGAAGTGATTCCCAGAAACTAGTGACTGCCTACATTGAGAAGCATTCCAGTACTAATGTCCTCTGTCTCTCCTTTCTAGTCACATCGTCTTTTTGAGCAAGGGTCACTCTTACTGCTAAGAGGAAAGTCAATATGACTCACTTTCAGAAACTGAAAGGATAGCATGTCCTCATGAGCAGGGCTGCTTAGTGCAAAACCACAAAACCACATCAGAAGAAGTCAGCTGCTCAGGAAGGAGAGGCGTGGGGCTGAACAGATGTGTCCTCATTCCACACTGCCCACCTTCGGGACTCACAGGTTCTTTGTTAAGCACAGTCTGGGAACAAAGGACAAGTATCAGCAGCAAGTACAAGCAATGTCACTGAAAATCCGATGCAGTGACGTTTTTACTTCATTGTCTCTTCCCTTTTCTTCCACAAGTGTTCAAGCTATGTCTAAATGCACAAGTTTCTCTCTTAAGTCTTAAGTGAATTGGGAAAAGATTTAATGAAGTGGGGCTTATCCAGAGATTGGATAAATTCAGGGTTTTATGATACAGTATCAGTGATTCTATCCTATCAATATCAATAAATATCAATAAATTCTCAATAATCCTATCCGAAAATATGTGAAGAACAAGCTAAGACTATAGCTTTCATTGGTGAAGCAGCACTAACAACATTAGAGGATAAAAGGCTGCTTGGTCATTTGCCATCACTTTCTAGACGATATTCTTGGTTTTGTTTGTGTTCAAATTATGAAGTGAAGATCTCTCCTCCTCTTCCTTTTTTGCCTTCTCCCTCTCCTTCTCTTCCTTCTTCTTATTCTTTCTGTGTGTATATGTGTGTTCATGTGTGTAGCATTTTTTTTCTTTCTCCATCATAATCCTAAAGTAGTCTTGTCAGATGTTGATTTTCGGCTCCACAGTTTCTATCCAAGTCCTAGCCATGAGTGTAGGGCTGGCCCCAGCGATACCAACATCTAACAGGTAACCAACTCAATGATGATTTTTCATGTTATCCCTCATTGTGGGTTTCTCCCAGCTGGTCATATCTTCATACAAGACGATCTTCTCATTCAAATGACCAGTCTCAATTTGCTCAATTTTATATGGACATGCTATTACCAAATTAATAGTGGAGTTTGACTTGCTAATCCTACAGAGTTATTTGCAAAGTGATGAGGATTTTGATGAATTCGCCTTTCTTTTTTGTTTCATTCCACTGCTTGGAGCCTGTGTTTAAGTTCTTGTGACTTCTCCTCAAATACTCTACTGCCACCTGGTGATAATTCACAACGTACCAGGACACTAGAGTTGCCATTGGCTTTCAACTTCTTCCTACTTTGACAAGGAGAATCAGACAACAGTCCTGCAAGCACTGGGCATTCCTTGAGAGGTCTAGCAGCTGGGATTGACAGGATGACCCTTACTCCCTTCCCTCTGCTGCACCCCGGTATTTACTACAGGAAGGAGACAGCTGACTGAGAGGAATCCAGTTCTTCCCTAAGCACCTCGATTGAGATGGAAAAAGAAATTAGAATAGACAGAGTGAGAGGCTGGGGATTTAGCACAGCGTAAGAGCATTTGCCTGGCACAAGACCCTGAGTTCAGTCCCCAGCACCTGGATAAAATAAAATGAGTCTGGACCTCTGAGAGAGCCATAGTCATCTTTGCAGTGTAGGTAAAGCTGAAATTTGTGCATCATATGTTGAGTTCATAATTTTGTCTGTAGTTGGTCTTAATAAATGAAGGCAAACTTAGACGTGGTGGTGAACAACTATGATCCCATCACTCAGGAGGCTGAGGTAGGAGGATTGTGAGTCTGAAGATATTCTGGGCTATAGACCAAGACTCTGTCTGTGGTGGTTAAACAAGATTTTCAACTTGACAGGATTTAGAATCACTGGCAGTAGTTCTCTGGTCATGTCTGTGAGGGATTATCTAAAGTAGGTTAGTTGATGTGGAAATAGCCACTCTAAATGTGAGTAGAACTCCATGGGCTGGAGTTCTAGGCTGTATAAAAAGGAGAAAGCTAGCTGAGCACCAGTATTCACCTCTCTCTGCTGTGTGACTATGGAATGAATATGACTCGCTTCTTGTCACCATGCCTTCCTTGCCATAATGGACTGTATGCCCTCAAGCTGTAAACTGAAACAAATCCTTCCTCCTTAACTTGCTTTTGTCAGGTATTTTCTCACAGCAAGGAAAAATATGACTAATATATTGTCTCAAAAAAAAAAAAAAGAATGTAAAGCCAACATTCATATCAAAGAAATAGGAAAGAAATAGCGGGTTGGAGATATGTCTTAGCAGTTAAGAAAAGCCAAAGGACTTCGGTTCAATTCCCCATGACCCACATAAGACAGATGCACAAGGTGGTACATGTGTCTGGAGTTCATTTTCAGTGTCTGGAAGCCCTGGGGCACCCATTCTCTCTCTCTCTCTCAAATAAATAAATAAAAATTTAAAAAGAAATAGCTATCTGCTTGCCTTCTGCTTATGTAATGATAATATTATGTATTGTATATAATCTTCAAAATAGTTCTATTTATGTATGAGCAGATACATGCTCTTGAGTATATGTGTAATTGTGTATGTTATTTATGGGAGATAGTGTAATGTTTTAACCAATGTATGTATGTTGGAAATATTCAATCAAGTTAACTAGAAATCTATCACCTTGCTAACTTATTTTTGTATGGTAAAAGCCATAAAATGGATTCTTTCAGAAATTTTGAAATAAATGATATGCTTTTATTAACTTCAATCACTATGATACAGTATATAACTAAAACTTGCTCCCAAGACTAACTGGAACTTTATAGTATTGAACCAACATCTTCTTTTACCCCATTCCACTCTGAGTTAATATAAATGGCTATCCCGATTTCACAAAGCGGAGATTAAGACATTGTTGATTGGGACAAGAATTGAAGTTGAACCTTGAGGAGAAACAGTCCTCTTAATGGCTTTGATTTTCTGACTCTCCTTATGCCATCTGAATACCAATTTCTGGGAAAGGGAGAAAGGGAGGAAGAGAAACTTGCCTGCACCCTGGTCCTCTGCAGATCAAACTTCCAGGAACCTTAGTGCCCTCAGACCAGCTTCTCAGCTTCCATGGTCTCAAGGAACACCCCTTTTCTTTAATCAGGATAGCTATACTAATGAATCAGCCATAGGGAGGAAAAGTTCAATTTCTGTTCCATTTCTAATCATTAAAAAACATATAATTATGAAAATCTGCAAGTAGGCATACAAGCAGAATAACTATATTGTTACTTCATCTAAAATACTAAAGACACCTTTAAATAAACTTGAAGAAGAAATTATTTTTTATTTTTAAAAAAGTAATTTTTGAAAGAAATTATCAGGCACTAGCAAACATGCAGGATTGTGAGAGGCTCAATGTATCAAAGAGGTAAGATGGAGCTAGTAATGGAGGGCTCATAGCCAAGCACCTGCCCTGGCTGGCCAGCTGGAAGGTTCTTCCTGGAGGATGGGGGAGGCCTCAATTGGCCAGGACTAGGAAGTATCACTCACAGAGACTCTAGAAGAACTTTTGTGCATGCAGAAGAAGGAATTAGAAAAGAAGAGACTCAGGTTGGAGAGATGACTTCGCTGTTAAGTCACTTGCCTGAGAAGCCTAAAGACTCATCTTCAACTCTCCAGGTCCCATGTAAGCCAGATGCAAAGTGACACAAGTGTGCAAGGTCATATGCAAGGTCATATACGTGCACAAGGTGATGCATGTGTCTGGAGTTCGATTGTACTTGGGAGAGGCCCTAGTGCACCAATTCTCCCTCTCTCTTTCTCTCTCTCCCTCCCTCTCTCTCTCTCTCTCTCTCTCTTTCCTGCATTAAAATAAAAGGCAGTCTGTTGGGATTGCCTCAAAAAAAAAAAAAAAAAAAAAGAAAAGAAAAGAAGAAACTCCCTTAAACAACTCTTCCTTCTGCATCTCACCTCATCCATGGAAAACACAAGGAAAGAAGTCACAGATGACCAGAACAGAGGCCACCAAGTGATGACCCAAGGGTTTTCTCCAGGCCCCAGACATGTTTTGGTCATTGCTTTCTCAACTATGAAACAGTGCGCACATTCAAAAGCTGTGAAATTTCACGTTTGTATTTTGGACTTACAAAATGGAAAGATGTGTTGATGCCAGGCCTGTCCACACATGAGTTAATCCAGGCCTGGTGGGCAAAATCTGGCAAGACAACCATCTAGCCAGTAGTAATCACTTAGTTTTCTTCTGGGGACTTCATCATATTTGAGGTTTTAGCTGTGATCCAGCAGTGGCTACCTGGAGCCCTGATGTAGTCTGCTCTACCAGAAAGGACAGGGTACCTCAGCTAAAATCTACCTGCCCCTCCAGCATTCTACCCCAGACACAGGCATGACCATAAAAACGTAGAAACAATGCCACCCTCACAGCACTTAAGAGCTTTCAAAATCAGATGGACACAAATGGAGCAACTCAACATAATTCCCTAGGATTTCCTTCATGTATTTGACATCATAGCCACACCTGTGAGAATAATTACTGTGCTCCAAAAAATATCCTTTCTTTCTTTGTTGTTCCTTTTTGAGGTAGGGTCTTGTTCTAGCCCACCCTGACCTGGAATTCACTGTGTAGTCTCAGGGTGGCCTCAAACTCATGGTGATCCTCCTACCTCTACCTGCCCAGTGCTGGGATTAAAGGCGTGTGCCACCATGCCCAGCTTTCCTCAAATTTTCTCATAGTGCCTCCTCTTCTTCTCTATTTAGGCCCATTTCTCTGTCTGTCCAACTCATGGCCTCATCACAGCATAGCTCAAATGGAGCTTCTCCTACAAAACCTTCTTCAGCATTCCCATAGTCATAACTAACCTTTTCCTCCTGCCCTATGCTACATCAGCCTCTATGCCTACAGCGGCACCACTATAGCCTGATCAATACTGTGGTGAGTCTATTCTCGTTGACTGACAAACTGTTCAAACTCAGGAATTTTCTCTCATTTATCCTTATACTTTTCTACCTTTGTCCCAACTTCAACTCAGATTATTATTTTTTTAATTTTACTTCATACATATGATCAGAGGTTTCATTGTGATTTAAAATTTTACCACAAGCTATTTTTGCTATTTTTCCCCATTAAACATAATTCACATTCGTGAGTTCAAAATGACCAATATATTTCTTAGCAATAATAATAAACTATCTTTTATTTTTCACAAAGTAATAAAAAGAAATTCACTGACATTCTGGACACTACTGCAGACAGACACCTTGCCTAAACAAGACAATAATACATGCTGAATTGATTTTTAAAGGATTACTGAGTAGGCCTTGGTTTGTACTGTCATCTATAGGCCAGAAAGTAGAATTACACCTAAGGGCAGCCATTGGTACCTGCCAGAAACATTCCAAATCAATTATTCATGCATTCTTTTTTTGTCCATTATTTTTTATTTTCTTATTTTTCTTTGTTTATACATTTATCTTTTCACTCAATTAGAAATGTTTAATCTCTTTCTAGGTGTGTTTCAATTATAATGATTGAGGCCTTAGGCCCTTTTCTTTAGTATTCCCTTCTGCTTGCTTTACACTTCATTTGCTCTTCATTTCCTCATTTCTTTCTTATAGTCTGATGTATGTGGTATAAAACTTACAGAAACAACACAGTGGTTATAAGGGTATATGTAGGGAAACTGACTAGCACCAAATGGAACAAGGAATTTGGGCGGCTCTGGAGCAATTCTGTCTTGACTGTGGTGGTTACTATATGACTGCATGCAGTTGTCAAAAGTCAGAACTATCCAGGCATGATGGCACAGGCCATTAATCCCAGCACTCAGGAGACAGAGGCAGGAGGATCACTGAGAGTTTGAGACCAGCCTGGGACTACAGAGTGAACTCCAGGTCATCCTGGGCTAGAGCAAGACCCTACCTCAAAAAAAAAAAGAAAGTCAGAACTTTGCTTGTATTAATTAGTTCCTCACTGCTGCGAATACCTGACAACAGCGATTTAAGGAAGGGAAAGATTTATTTCAGATCACAGTTTGAGGGAACACAGGCAGGAGAGGCATGGGATCAGACATATTAAGCAGTTGGTCACATTGAATCCACAGTCTTACAGAGAACTATAAAGTGAATTCTAATGCATGCAAATAAGATTCAGAAGAAATGAATAGACATAATTCTATCTAAGTTTTCAAGTGTTAGAAACTATTTTCAGGGATTTGAACATTATTTATGAAATAAAATGAGCTGGTTTGAATACATGTCCTCCTTCCAAAGTTCAATTCTGCTTTAAAATACAATTATTTCATGAAATATATTTTTTAGTTACATAGAAGCCCTCATGTGGGAAGATATATCAAATAGGTCCATGATTTTATCTTTCCAAATAATGGTGATAATGAAGATATGCTTCCTTTGGGTAAAAGCAACACATCTTAATAGAGCTAAGTCTTTGTTGTTCAGAGCAGAATTTATACAATCAAGTGTCAAATGTGAACAATAACAAAATACTCATCCAAATGTTTTGTTATTTCTGCAGAATCTTTCCAATAAGTATTTAAGGATTTCCTTCTTTTATCTGAGTAAATTTTTCAAAGGCTTGACTTCTCTTTCTAATGGTCATTATGTGAATAAAGACTACTATTTAGTTTTGAAATATTTACATAGGATAAATCCTACCAATACATGTAACTTTTGCATAATTCTTGACAAAACATAACTTCATTAAGAATCCAGCAAAGGGCTGGAGAGATAGATGGCTTAGCTGCTAAGGCATTTGCCTGCAAAGCCAAAGGATCCTGGTTCATTCTCCAGGACCCACGTAAGCCAGATGCACAAAGGGGCACATGCATCTGGAGTACATTTGCAGTGGCTGGAGACCCTGGCATGCCCATTCTCTCCCTTTCTCTTTCTCTCTCACTGCCTCTTTCTCTCAAACAAATAAATAAAATATGTATATATGTATATATATATATATATATATATATATATATATATATATATATATATTTTAAAAAAGGAAAGAAGCAGTTCAGTGGAATGGGAAGAGTACAAGAAGGTAGTGGGGAGTTAATATAATCAAAATACATCATGTACATATATGAAATTGTCAAAAATAAACAAATTTTTAAATAATCCAACATAAAGTACAAGCTTTAATCAATTTGCAGTCACAAATCACTTGATAGCATATTTATGCCATTTTGGTTTTAGGGTTCAGCCGATATACAGAGGAAAACAGAGGAATTCCCAGAAATAAATTTCACCATGTGAGCTATGAACATAGAAGAACACCCAGGATATCACAGACCACAATGATCACAAGTTTCAGGTGCTTCAATGTAAAATCAGAAATCTACAGCCCCAAGAAAAGAAAACTTACTGGCTTATCAAGGTTACATGAATTACACAATGGAGAGAAGCCAGAACTTTAGAAATCAAGTCAAACTAAGAAGCAGTTTCAAGTGCTAGTAATTCACATTGAATTCTCAGGACAGCTTCAATTAAATTAATCAACATATTCAAAAGATGATAATTGTTTAGTTGCTTTGCCTGATCACAAATAATATTTAAAAATATAAATCAGAGCTTGGGGAGATTGCTCAATGGATAAAGCACTGGTCATACCGAGTGTGAGTACCTGAGTTCAAATCCCCAGGACCCTACATAAAAGTTGGAAGCTGTGATGGCTTCTGTAATCACACCATGTTGAGATGCAGATACAGGAGAATTTCCCCAAAGCTCACAGATCAGCTAGCTGCTGAATATAGTGGTGAACAATAAGAGATGGGAGACAAGGAACATGCCTGAAATACACACACACACACACACACACACACCCCATATATATATATTTGACAAAATCTCTCAGAACTTAAATAAATACTAAGTTGATCAAAAATAAAATATCTTTTTTTTTACCCATCTTTCATTACCCATCTTTCACTTTACCTTGTTATTACACAAGTATCTGGTACCACATGGGAAGGAAGAGTTGCCTGATCTGTACTGGACACTTTATTGGGTGACATGCATACATTTCCACTTGTCCATTTTATACCAGTATACATTCTTGGGATGAAATTCAAAGCAAAGTTACAGAGGTCCTTACAATTCACCTGAGGAGCTCACATAAATGCCTGTGATGGCAAAAGCAAAATTATGTTACAAAAGAATTTTTAGGATTTTTTAGATGCTTAAAATATATTGCAAAAATTAATTTAGTCAAATTTTTATGGAATCCAGAAAAGAAAAGAAAAATAACCTTTACTGAACTCTTCTTTGAGATACTTTTCAAAGCTCAGTAATGCACAAAGAAGTGGTTGTGAATGCAAGTATCTTGAGTTTCAAGGCCCAGCCTTCCTCCTGCAGCCACGCCAGTTCTCAGGCCTGGAGGACCTAGAACCCCCCTAGTGGCCATGCATTTCCTTCTCACAGGAGGTTCTGAGGTGGCTTCCAGGAGAGGAAATCTTCTCTCATTCTCCGCGAATGCCTTTGGGCTGGTCAGCTCTGCTTCTAAGGAATAACACTGCCACCAATATTAAAGTGTCAACTAGACACTGGACGTTCAGCAGATGGTGCTAGAGGGGGGCATGGGCTCAGGACCAGGAGGCCTGGCTTCAGACGACTTTGCTTTCCATGTACTCACCAGGTGCTGAGGAAAAGGGCTTCCAATTCTCTGTGCCGCTTCACATGATAGGGACAATTTCCGTCGAGTTCACAGAATAATAGCCTGGGTTGTTTTTGTCCTGAAGGTCCAGTCCTGTCTGAATACAGCTAGAGAATCCACAAAGGATCCTCTAATACAGAGGACATTATTCATAAGCAGAAAAAGTACACTGACCTTGGTCAGTGAGCAGGACTGGGGTGGTAGACACTATGTCTTGTTATCAAGTGACAAGACCCACATATCATTCCAGAGTCTTTGAGAGAAGGACTATAATGAAAATAGGGGTAAAAAATGAATAATTTACTTAAATTTCTGCTACTAGAACAAGAGCACAAAGGAGTATGACTTGGAGCAAAGCAGAAGTGAGAGGAATTGTATAGATTTCCTTAACTGAAAAATGCCTGGTGAAGTCAAAGTGCTCTATCATTTTATCATATGAGCATTATATAAGTAATGAAAAGTTTCCTTTCCTTTTGAGTCTACCTTGTTCCCTATTCATCTAGAGCTCATCTCCTAGTCAACACTTCATTATGTAATTTTAGAGACCTTATTTGTGTTTATACATAAACACATATCTACACATGTTTATTTTATATGCATTTATATATTCTCATTCAAATGTGAATTCTATAAATATTGAACTGAAACAGATAAAACATGTCGTAGTCATGTTTCTAGGTCAACATTTTTTAATGTTTTTTTATTTTTATTTTAGAGAGAGAGAATTGGTGCACCAGGGTTTCAGCCACTGTAATTGAACTTCAAACACTTGCGCCATCTAGTGGGCATGTGCAACCTTGAGCTTGCCTCACCTTTGCATCTGGCTTACATGGGATCTGGAGAGAGTCAAACATGGGTCCTTAGGCTTTGCGGGTAAGTGCCTTAACTGCTAAGCCATCTCTCCAGCCCTAAGTCAGCATTTTTATGTTTTGTTTATTCATTTGTTATTTATTTATTGCTATGCTGAGGGACAAATGAAGGGCCTTGTGCCTGTTGTGCAAGCATTTTACAATTGAGGTATGCACACCCGCTTGAGTGAATATTTACTTTTTACTAGCCCCTAGTACTTATAGTTTATTCAACTATTTTTCATGAATAGACATACAGCTCCATTTCACTTTTCTAACTAGGGTTTCTAGCAAAAGAAGAGAAACTTCACATCCTCATGGGATTCTAGGAGGCAGAGGGAAGGATGCTCCTTTATGAAAGCACTTATTTAAAAGTGTATGTGAAATATCCATGCTTGTACATTGAATGTCTGAAAATAAAAGTTTGAAAGGAGTTAAGTTTAATGAAGTTTAATTGAGCAAATAAAGGTTATATAACCGGGCAGAATTCCCCATTGAAAATTGTTCACAATAACCCCCTACCTACAATTTGGTAATATTTATGACCAGGAAAATATCAAACCATGAAGGAAAATAAAACCAGGTTTTAATATACACATTTACCTGCTGCACAGAAGATCAGTACTTTTTTGAGGGTTCAGCTTTTCTGACTGGCTGAGATTCAGTTGCTTGTTCATAAGGATATATTGGTAATTTTGATTATAGTTTGCTTGCACATCAAGTTAGGTTACAGCTTACTATGTTCAGAGGAAGTCCTAGGCCAGACTTAACCTAAGAGAAGAGGTAGGTGATAGAAGCTTGCATAAATTTAACATTCGTATGTTTAAGGAATGTAAGATAGGCTGAAACGCTAACAAAACCTGAGCTAAATCTATCAATCATGGATTGTTCAATCAGTCATTGTGGACAATAAATTACATATGCAAAGTCTCTAGAACAGTGTTTGGCCAAATTGAAAGTTAAATTATGTCAGTTTCCTTCCTAGTTTCTTCTTTATTAGTCACTAGTTATAGATAAGTAAACAGAACAACCTAAGTACATTCCTGGGTCTCGGCTGAAGGCATTTAAGTACCTATTGTACAAACACAAACACATCTTACCAATAGGTAAAATGTTCTAGGAGAAGATATGACTTCTTCCAACACAGCCCTGGCTGATTTTCCTGTGGGGATAAGTACCCTATCATTGCAACAGACAGACAAAGACAGTCATGGGTTCAACTCTCTTATTGAACATTTCACACTTAAGGCCTCAGAAACTAGTGTCTTTTTTTGTTACCCAGTTCCTAGGAGTTTAAGCTATCATTTCAAAATTGTGAAAATGATTATTGCTGTTCATATGAGAAGATTTTCAGAAAGAGTTACAATCTGCCTCTCTACAAATGTTTCCCCAAAGCACATGCGCTACTTAACTCATCACCTGCAATATTTCAGTAGTTGCCAGTTACCTGTTTCCTTCTGGGAACATGAAGTTCCTACTGAAAAAGTCCTTCCCTACTCTTCAGCTTAGACAGACAGAGTCTACCTGGGACCAACCAGTGTATTTTAAAGAATGTGGGAGGGCTGGGGCAATGGCTCAGTCAGTAAAGTGCTTGCCATGCAAGCACAAGGATCTGAGTTCAGACCCCCAGAACCCATGTAAAAATAAATAAACAAAATAAAAAGAAAGTGGAACACAGGGATTAGGGGTCATATGCAATTTTATTACTTCATTCTGGCAATAACTTGGACTTGATCTTGGAGAAATGAAGGCCTATAAGCAGAGCCATTTTCCCTGGGAGGGGCATAACCCTTGCTATCATGGAGCACAGATCCTTGTGGTGACTTCCAGAATAATTCAGCTCTCCGTGATGGCAATGGGGTAAGAACAATTTCAATGGTCGCTGGATCTACAGTAATGGTGAGCAGTCAGCATTACACTGTGGAAGGAGGAGAGGGTCAGTGACTCTTACCTGAGGTGCCAGTCACCACTCCCTTACCACCCTTAGCTGCTCATGTACTTTGGAGTGTTACAGAATACAGGTAGAAGGATCACTTTGGGAATGGGGACTCTTCAGGTGGTTCTGCTTTGGGTAGACAAGTGGACACTTGAGTTGGGGTGATAATTCTCCATCATGCAGGCATCCTTTCATTTGTCTGTGCTCCTGTAAGGGACTGCAATAAACTGATCAGTCCACAAAGCTAGACTCAAATGGAATTGTTTCTTTGGTTTGTTGATGCTCTATCTGAGGTCAATAGGTTCCTCTTTACATATCCACAGCAAAAGTCACATGGCACAGTGCTTGTCCAGGTCTCAGTTCCTCCCTTTTAAAATATCGTTACAGAAAGGATGAGAAAGAACTAGATAACCTTCAGGCCCTTTCAAACTCAGACAGGATACATATTAATGCTATCTGCAACCTGGAATATTCCCTGACCAAATATTCTTTTTGCCTGTCATTAAAATGTTGCTACATGGGGTTGGAGAGATGGCTCAGTGGTTAAAAGGTGCTTTCTTGCAAAACATGATGGCCCAGGGAGTTCGATTCCCAGGTTCCCACATAAAGCCTGATGCACCAGGTGGCACATGCATCTAGAGCTCATTTGCAGTGATAAGAGGTCCTGGTATGCCTGTTCTTTCTCCCCCTCTCTCTGCTTGCAAAAAATAAGGAAAAAATAGTGCTATATTTTAATCTGTTAAAATAAGTTAACAGTTAACATTTAACATTTAATTTGAACTTGGATATTTCTTAAATATTCAGTAACACAGTGATAAATTACTCCTTAGACTACTTTTCACAGATGACTTAATGAAGCACACAGTTCTCAGTTGATTATTATTACCTGAAGTTCCCAGAAAAAAAAAAAAAAAGCCACACCTATGTTAAAAACACCCTACAAGGCTGATTGAGTGGTGAGGAAATGTCTGTGATTATGGAGGGTTGGGATGTTGAAGGTCCACAACCCAGTTATTTTCAGACTATCTTCAGCATGTAAATAACTATCACACATCTCATGTGACTTGACATCCTTGTGATAATTAGGTGAACACTTCCAGAATATACAAACAGACTGCAAGCTTTCACCAACCCAAAGGCTAATGACATCACCAGACAGCATCTGAGGCCTATACAGAGATTTGCCCAATTTGCTGTCACCTGCCTACTTGATGTTTCCACCTATGTATTTGAAAAATGTCTTAACTTAGATTTTCTTTGTTCTGTTACTATAAAATCTTCATAAGTGAAAACATTGAAACATGGAATTTTGTCTAATCTGGATCTAGGTTTATTTATATTTAGTTACAGAATAAGCTATCTCTTAGTCCCCTTAAATTGAGAGCTAGGAATTTTTTTTTAAATTTTCTTTATTTATTTGAGAGTGACAGAGAGAGAAAGAGAAAGAGAGAGAATGGGCATGCCAGGGCCTCCAGCACTGCAAATGAAATCCAGACGCGTGCACCCCCTTGTGCATCTGGCTTATGTGGGTCCTGGAGAATCAAGTCTCAAATGGGGTCCTTAGGCTTCACAGGCAAGTACTTAACCACTAAGCTATCTCTCCAGCCCAAGAGCTATGATTTTTATAAGCAAGTGGGGCACTAAGACAGCTTCCCAGCCTGAAAGATGTAATTTTTGCATAGACATCTGTGGTAGTTTGAATATATGCCCCCCAATATATTCAGTGTTTTGTTAGCTTATAGTTTGGATCTGCAGTCACCTGGCAGGAGGCAGTGTTACTGGGAGAATCTTAAGGTGTGGTGGTGGGTTTGAAATTTCAGTCTAAAGATATGCAAAATGTGCCTAGCTGGAATTCCTGAAGTGTGCTGTGCTATGTGGCTTTTGGCTTGTGCTTCTTTCTCTCTGCTTGGACCTGTTAAAGCAGGCCAGCTTCTTCTGCCATTATGGAACTTCCCCTGGATCTGTAAGCTTCAGTAAATATCCCTTCCTCCATAACTGTGCCTGGTTTGGGATTCATCTCAGCGAACCTGAAGCTGTCTGATGTGACATTTTATTGTTTTCCTTTTCAACTTTTTTTTCTTTATTTGCAAGCAGAGAGAGAAGACAGACAGACAGAGACAGAGTGTGCACATCAGGGCCTGTAGCCACTGCAAACGAACTTCAGATGCATGTGCCCCTTGTTCATCTGGCTTACATGGGTCCTGAGGAATCAAACCTGGGTCCTTTGGCTTCGCAAGCAAACACCTTACTTGCTAAGCAATCTCTGCAGCCCTCCTTTTCAACTTTTTCTCTTAACTTTTAGTTACATTTTTATATACATATGTAGATACGTATAATATATTTTGACTTAACCCTCTCTCATTACCTTCTCTTGTTCCCTCTCCTTGTCCCCTTCTGAGCCCCTTCTTTTCCCCAACTAGTCCCTCTTCTACTTTGATGTCTCTTTTTCTTGTGGATTTGTGTATCACATTAGAATTACTTGCATTTACAATGCATGTGCAGCTTACCAGTGGTTATGCCATTAAAGAAACTGCCATTTTTCTTGATTCAGCACTTCATTTCATGGACTGGCTAATTTTTCTGTAATCACTTTTAGTAAGATTACTACTGATAATGCATTTAGTCAAAGACTAAAAAATAGCAAATAATTACATGCTTCAAAGCTAATCTTTCACATCTATCTCAACTCAAAATAACCATTAGATACAATAAGTAATATCATCTAAGTAAATGTACACAGATGCCCAATGTATGATTCTTAATTGTGCGCCCTAATAATTTTAGCCTATGGAAACTAGATAACTTTCCAAAGATTAGAAAGCTCACTTCAGGACACCTTACAGAAAATCCCATGCTTTTTGTACAGCAACATAAAAGAAAAGTCACTCCATTACTAGTAGTAGTTAAATGGGGTTGGATTTCCAAACAGCTACCAAACCTAAAATGACAAAGCTTCAGCAAAGGACACTATGTCGAGATGACATGAATGCAAAGACATACATCACAGCCAAAGGCTGTCTTCAGTGTAATAGAGTAGATGGAAACTGTTATTTTTTTTTTTTAATTTTTTATTTATTTATTTGAGAGCGACAGACACAGAGAGAAAGACAGAGGGAGAGAGAGAGAATGGGCGCGCCAGGGCCTCCAGCCTCTGCAAACGAACTCCAGACGCGGGCGCCCCCTTTGTGCATCTGGCTAACGTGGGACCTGGGGAACCGAGCCTCGAACCGGGGTCCTTAGGCTTCACAGGCAAGCGCTTAACCGCTAAGCCATCTCTCCAGCCCGGAAACTGTTATTTTTGATATCCCCTCTGTAGTCACAGGAGCACTGGTGATTAGCCAAAGGCTCAGGGATAAAAGTGTTTACCAACCCCAGGACAGATTTGGGAAAGATTGATTTTTAAAAAGATACTATGAGGAAAGACAGATATAATGAATGAATTTTCTGACAGAGAGAATTGCCTCTCTGTGAAAGAATGGAAGTTCTTTTATAAGAGGTAGGAGAACTTACTGAGTCTTCTCTCTTATGCCATATCTGTGGGGTTCACATCTAGATAGATAAACAGGCACCTCAATATTTGTTAAGTAGTAAGTTTTATAGCACCAATGTCGTCCTTGAGGTTGAGATGGATCTGGAGATAAGACCCAAGTGTCACTAGGAGTTAGGGCTATAGATTTTTGTACAAAGCCTCACCTACAAGTCCCTGGGGTTAGGATCTTAGGATAGAAGTAGTTAGGGTCTAATTGTTAAAGTCTGGACATATTTGCTAGGTTTTTTTTTTCTATACCTCTCTAATACTTTCCCTAATCTTTTAACAACCCATCTCTTTCAGGTAGTATTTTAAATTCCAAAAAGAGGTCTCTGTGATATCTTCTTCTATCCTCAGCTCATTTGAATTGGCTTTCAGAAAAGTCTGAAAGGAAAATGCAGGTGCTGGCCCAGGAGTTTGAGGTTCTAAATCCAGATTAAAGAAGAGGAGAAGAAGGTTATATCCTAGAAAGAAAGCTTACAGTCAGTAAGGATTTTCTTCCCATAGCTTTACTCTAATTATCTGTACCTCATAAAAGCTCTTTGTACCCTAAGAATTCAAAGATGGAGATTTGAGACATAAATACCTCTTTTTTTTTCTCTCAAGACCAGCTTTGAACAAATCTGTATTCTTCCACAAATTTTCCACAAATCTCTGACGGATGCAACCATAGATTCCTGTAACAACAGTTAGGGTGTGCTGGGTCCTATCGTCTTCCCCTGCAAAGGTTATAGCCAGATGTGCTTTTTCCAAAGTACATGAATGAAACAACTAGGAACAAAAAATCCCAACAGGAAATTGCAACAGAATTTTATTTTATTTTTTGTTTATTTATTTATTTATTTGTTTAAGAGCAATAGACACAGAGAGAAAGAGGCAGAGAGAGAGAGAGAGAGAGAGAGAGAGAGAGAGAGAGAGAGAGAGAGAGAATGGGCATGCCAGGCCCTTCGGGCACTGCAAATGAACTCCAGACACATGTGCCTCCTTGTGCCTCTGTCTAACATGGGTCCTTGGGAATTAAGCCTCGAACTGGGGTCCATAAGCTTTACAGGCAAACGCTTAACTGCTAAGCCATCTCTCCAGCCCTCAACAGAATTTTTTATACATTTTGCCCATACATATTGTCACCAGCTCCAAAACAAAGGCCTCTCTAATTTCAAGTCTCACAAATCATCAATCTCATTGCTATCAAATACAGGTAAGAAAATACATACTGCCCTAAAATTCTAATTTTACAATCCTAATAATCAGTAGGCATCAGATCTTCAGTAGGAAAGTGCCCCAGAAGAATTTTTAGCAGAGCAATTGGACTGATTCCAGGCCTGTAGGAATTAAGTCTTATGACACACTTTCCTCCATTGGTCCTGCAGAGCAAGGAAGTGATGGGTTGGAAACCAGAGGCACCTTGCATTCTAGCATTCCCACTACTGAAGTGCTTGTATGTATCAAAGTATTGTCTCCATCCCTGAAGTGACAGGTATGCCATAAACAAATGATCTCAACGTCTTTGAAAGTTGTGATGCATCATTAAAGGTTCACTTTACAGCAGAGAGAGCAGTGCATGCTTCTGCAGACGCCTAGCTTGCATCTGAGGATCTGATCCAGGGTACCTACTCCACGAGCTGAGGACAGGTCACATGTGTCAGTCATCTCTTCTACCTACTCAACAATCCCTGCTCTCCATCTCTGCCCCTCTCGACTTTCAGATTCTCTTCAGTCAGCTCATCGTAGCTAAGGTAAGAATTGCTACATGATCACAAAAATTTCAACCCCACGAATGTGGTTTTTCTCATTAGGATTCCAAGTGGCAGGAAAACTCAACCACTCGTTTACCAGTTCAGGCTTCCCTTTTGAGTGTTCACTCTCCCCTGAGGCTTTGCTATTGAGATAAGGCAAGAGCTCAACTTCAAAGATTGTCAAATATCAGAATTCTTCCAAGACTGCTATTGAACCGAAGTAATACTTACAATTGTCACTAGGCGGTAGCAGTGAACCAAAGGGAAAACAGGAGCAGAAGGAAAGGAGCATAAATTCATATTCATCCTGTTCTTCATAACATCCACCTGTTCCATGTAACAGTCCTGCATATGGCCGGCATGCCCAGCCTGAGGGAAGGGATAACAGGATCCCTTTGATTCCACATTATGACAGGTCCACACGTATCCTCCTAATTTACCTTTCCAGTGTCTCAATATCCCTAAGGGGTTACAACATAGAGTCATCAAACAAATAATCAGGCACTGAATATGAAAAGGAGATGGAACCATCTACATGCATTGCTGAGTATGTTTCATCTGTTCTTCCACTGTATGCATTTCAACTTGTGCCTCATTCCATCTCTACTTGTTCATGTAAGTGACCCTAGAAAATTTTTATTTATCAGCGTGGAGGAGCATTTTGATTTCCCCACAATCATAGCACCAGAAGATCTGAGATTTAACTTCAAACATGCATGGCTTCAAAGCTTGTTGTTATTAAATTAAACCATAAACTAGACAGAGTCCTTAAATCAAGACCAATTTTATGTGAAGCTTTCTGGGAAGCCAAAAGAGACTATTTCAGGAAAGGTACATTATATTACATTACATTACATTAGCTTCCTTTCCATCTTAAATTTTCTTGTAATGGGCACAAAGAAAGCAACTTGACTAAGACCATCTGGCAACTCAGCACAAGGCTGAGACAGGAACCCAGTTCTGCAGACTTGGTAAAGAGGAGAGAAAGGCATGACAGGTGAGAGATGAAGGAAAGGTGGTGAGTGAACTCCACTCGGGGACACGGCAAGAAAACAATCATTGGATATGTTTCTGTTTGTTTGGCCAGGTACTTTGGTAAGCCCTTTACAGTGAACCTATGGGCGTTAGTGTTAATTACCAGATACCATTCTTCCCCTAGAACAACAAACTTATTTGCCTTCAAGGAATTGCCTTTCCTATACCTTCAGCAGGGAGATTGGTATGGATTTGACTCACCCTTAGATCTAAGACTTGAAAGACAAAGAGATATTTGCTGAGGGTTTCTTAGAAACAAAATGGTTCTCTTTTCCATGGGTGCCACCAGAAGAGAAATTCCCTTATCTGTAAGGATATAAAGTCTAGAACCACTGCTACTGCCAAAGCAAGGCAGCCCGAGCTAGAACAAGAAGAGCGGCATACCCAAGGGAACTGCAGAGAAATTGAGCTGGAGGATTTAGTATATTGTGAACTTCTAGACCTGCCTCAGAACGTAACAGATTTCCATTAAGATAGCTTGAATTATTTCCTGTTACTCAGAACAAAGGCATATTTAGCTGTTACATAAAAGTATTTGCACTTCACCTGTTTTATGGATAGAAAAAAGTCAAGACTTAGAAAACTACACCACTTCACAGCACTTGTAAGAGCGAGATTTGATCCCCAGTTGTCTGGCCCCCAAACCTTATTTTTATTTTTGAAACACAATTTCATGTATCCCAGATAAGCCTTAAACTTGCTCCATAACAAAAAACAACCTTGAACTCCTGATTTTCCTTCCTCTACCTGCCAAATGCTAGGAATATAAACATGCACCACAAATAATTACTTTCGTACTGTATTTCCAAAAGAGAGAAACTTCTTTTTCCCTGTCTTTAGCTAAGAGCTGTTGCTGAATTTTTCCAGGGGAACTCTCGTGTTTTCCATGGGACTTCTCTTCACACCCTCACCTCATCATAGGCCCACAAGACTATTCAGGTGTTTCTAAATTAATAATTGGAGCTCTTAGGAGGTAGAAATGAAGGTTCTATTTTATTTCCTACCTGAGATAGTAGGATCATTATTGACCCAGGAATTGATCACGTGACTTCGGTGTCTGTTTCCTATGCTTAGAGGCAATCATTCCTGGAACTATGGTGATGTCATAGAAAAATGTGTCTACTCATTGATGTGACCTGGCAAAAGGATGTCAAAACCAACACAGTGACGATGTGGGCCTTGTAACCTAACACTTAACAGCACTTCTGCCAAGAGGGTGAGAGATGGAGGACACACAACCACAGCATCATCCAAAACCCCTGCATGGTGCCCGTGTAGAGCCAGCCCATCTCCCCAGAGACACCATGTGGAAGAGAGGCCCACATGCCACCCCACACTGAGCTTCAGTTGCTCTTTGTCTACCTTTACTTAGCCTAGCCCACAAAATGACTGTTTTCCAAGGTGGAATGCCTACAAGATTTAAAGATAGAGTCAAGAGAGGGAGGGACCAGAAGTGGGGGAAATCTCATCAAAACATTTTTCAATTTAATCCACCAGAAACACTTGGCAAAAACACCTGCTTTCCAAGTGAGATGACAGTGAGAAGTCCTTCACGCTGCTTGAAAGCTGAGCTCTGGAGCCACTGTTATAGCCACATTCCCACTCCTTCAAACTTGTTCAAGTGACATTTTTTTTAATTATCACTCTGCCCTTTTGTCTTTCTTCAAAACTGCCTCCACTCCTTGGTCCCCTCTGTGTACGTAGCCTCTGTAGTTAATGGAATTTAAAAGGTATACCCCAACAGCTGGGCTTTTGATGTGGCTTGTGCTATGTGGCTTTTTTATTGACTTTTCAAGCTAATTTCAACTGTTTTTCAGTCATTATATTTGGTTTTCTGTTTATAGGTTAGGTCTCCCCAGAGAGTGGCAAAACAAGAGGAGTCTCCCCTGCATTCTTCCCTCACGTGACACAAAGTGTCAGCGAGGAGGGGCAGGGATAGGAAACCCTGCCTTCCAGAGGAGAGAGAAACAGATGAGGAAGACGAAAGGCAAAGTTCTCAGTGGCATCACCACAGCTTGTACCAAGAGAGAGAAACCATGCCTTTTCTGGGTTTTAGGTATGGCCCTGGGGGAGAAGCCCAATGGTCTATTTGTCAGTCATTTATTCCTCAGGGTGGTGGCGCACTGTGAAAAAAGGCTGTTACAGTATATTAAGAACTTCACCTCCTAAATTATGAGCAAGTCAGCTGCCCTGAAGAGCAGCTTCTGTGGCACACTGGACCAGTCCCTGTGCCAGGAGAACTTCTAGACCATCCTGATGCCACTTCCCTCCGCAGCCCTCCTCGGCTGAAGTCGGAAGTGTTTTATATTTTAGCTATAGCTCAGGCACTCCCCTGCCATTTCTTGCTTTTTTTTTTTTTATCAACTCTGGCAAAATTTCTGTAAGCTGTGTTATAGGACTGGGTTTTCTCAGGCAGAATCTCAAGGTTTGGAACAGGAATATAAAGGTCAATCCATCAAAGCTGTCTTTCTGGAATCACCTCTAAAACATCCATCTTCATTGCTGTCTTACTGATGCTTGAATATTCTCAGTAATAAGGAATTTACCACCTTCCAAAGCAAAATGTTCAGTACACAGAGAATTTGATTTTGTTGAAAAAAATCATTATATTTGAGATAAATGTGGCTGTCTTCAACTTCCATCCAGGGAGCTTAGTTTGGCTTTTGAGATCACATGGTAGCAAAACTAACCTCCCTCCTGTCACAGTCCTTTAGTTGTTTGTATTTGCGACAATAACTTCTATTACTCTCATCTGCTCCAGGTCACTACCTTAGTTTTTAAAACATGCTACCTAAAGATTAAAATTACTGTTCTGCGTCCTGATTACACTGGACATGTTAGTTTGTCCAGGGTATTCTTATGCAGAGCTCTCTAACCCAGATGCAGAACTCCAAGTATAAGTCAAACCAGTATGAAAAAAGGAAGATCACTCCCTTTGCTCTAGCCAACGGAGGCCCTTGCACCCACTAGATCAGCCGTATATAACTGCATAATCTATTTTTCTGTTACTCCTCCCCTCACAAAGTCTAATATTCATAAATATCATATCCCACAGGACAAATATCCAGGT
Source organism: Jaculus jaculus (assembly GCF_020740685.1). Lineage (NCBI taxonomy): Eukaryota > Metazoa > Chordata > Mammalia > Rodentia > Dipodidae > Jaculus > Jaculus jaculus. The sequence continues at coordinate 304,406,180 of NC_059102.1, forward strand.
GTCACTGGAAATAGACTTATTCTAGACCAACCAAATACAGATAGGACAAGCAGTGGTACAGTGTATACAGACCACAGAGAGAAGTAGAAGGTAGCCACTAATCGGGCAAGACAGACTCACATCAATGCTATATGGCTAAAAGTCACTCCTCTTAGGCATTTGATAAATTAAGTAATTTCTTGCCGGGTGTGGTGGCACATGCCTTTAATCCCAGCACTCGGGAGGCAGAGGTAGGAGGATTGCTGTGAGTTCAAGGCCACCCTGAGACTACATAGTGAATTCCAGGTTAGCCTGAACTAGAGTGAGACCCTACCTCAAAAAACAGAAAAAAAAAAAATTAAGTAAGTTCTTAAAGGAAGTTTGAATATACAAATAAAAATACAAATCAGAACAAATGATCAGTAACCACTTGGGAGTCATGAAAATATGAACAGATACCAATCTTTGCAGTACCATTTGAGCAATATATGTGTATATATTCATATATATGTATGTATATTTTTTCAAAGTCTCTTTCAGCATGCTTAAAACCATTAATCCTATAAACCAAGACTTACTAGACTCTGTTCTTTGAAGTGATACCATATCTATCACGAAACATAAAACACATCAAAAGGGTAGCAGAACGGTGGAGATGAACTAATTCTTAATGTAGAGTCTATCCTGAAAAAAAAACCAAAAAACCATGATGGCAAATCATCAGATGAAAGTAAAAGTGGGCTGGAGAAATAGCTTAGTGGTTAAGTGCTTGCCTGTGAAGCCTAAAGACCCTGGTTCAAGGCTTGATTCCCCAGGACCCACGTTAGCCAGATGCACAAGGGGGCGCATGCATCTGGAGTTCATTCTCAGTGGCTGGAGGCCCTGGCGTGCCCATTCTCTCTCTCTCTGTCTATCTGCCTCTTTCTCTCTGTCTGTCTCTCTCAAATAAATAAATAAAAATTTAAAAAGTCTTAAAAAAAAGTCAAAGTAAGAAACAGAAACATGCTCTCTTGTGGATCTGGAATGTGTAAGAACCTGGGTCCTTTAAACCCAGGTTTATCATTCTGAAATAGACTATCATCCAGGATATCAATCACAGTGGTTCTGAGAACACCAAGGAAGTAGTGACTGCGTGCCATGCTCTCTAGCCAACTCTCAGCTTATGTCATTGAGCATGCTTTTCATGGGAAGATCCATGGCATTACATTTCATAATAGCATAGATTGTTCACAGAGAAATTAGCCCCATGTCATTTCAAAGCTCCTTTTATAAGTGAAAAAAGGAGGCCAGAGAAACATTCTACAACTGTCATTTAACTCAGCTTTAGAAAGACAGAAAAGAATTCGAAGACTAGGGTTATTTTTTGAGACTGTGTTCTGCTCAGTATTATAAGGAGATTGGTAATTTACTTCTCTGCTAAAATAACCACTTGTTTAACTTGTGCCATTTTTGACTAGTTTTGTTTTACTTTAATATTTGTACTTAAGGAAGATTTGTTTCTAGTCTTGGGGTGTGGACTGTGGATAGAGAGATGACTGGATAGAGAGAGACCTTTTAACATTAAAGGTATTTGGGGGGGATTTAAAGAAACACCATAAACTAAAAATAGCATGGAAAACTACTCGAGGTCATTTCTACAGGGGATGTAGCCATGGCAGACTGCTGAGCTTAACCTTCATGGCACATCCTCCCTGCTGAAAACAAAACAAAATGAGTACAAAGAATATGTTTGTAAAGCCTGTATGCAATTTGTGGGATTGTCGTTATAGCTCATTTTCTCTAGAGAATAATCTAATTATATTTCCATATGTAGATCCCTGTCTCTGAGGCCTGTTGTCCAAGAGTAACTGGCAAAATAAAATCACTTACACATTCCAGATCCACAAGAGAGCATGTTTCTGTTTCTTACTTTGACTTTTTTTTAAGACTTTTTAAATTTTTATTTATTTATTTGAGAGAGACAGACAGAGAGAAAGAGGCAGATAGACAGAGAGAGAGAGAATGGGCACGCCAGGGCCTCCAGCCACTGAGAATGAACTCCAGATGCATGCGCCCCCTTGTGCATCTGGCTAACGTGGGTCCTGGGGAATCAAGCCTTGAACCAGGGTCTTTAGGCTTCACAGGCAAGCACTTAACCACTAAGCTATTTCTCCAGCCCACTTTTACTTTCTTTATTATTGTTAGTATTGGTTCTTTTAAGATAGTCTCAGTACGTAGCCAAGGCTGGCCAGAAAATTGCTCTGTGGTCTGGGCTGGCCTGTCACTTGCAACCTACTGCTTAAGACTCTTCAGTACTAGGAATACATGTCTGTGTCACCAGAACGGACCCGACCATTCTTTTTCTCTAGGAGCTGAGGAGGACAATGCATAGCCCTGTAAGTCAACCCTGCCATTTCCCTAATTCATAACTGGCTGCCATAAACAACTGGATGCTGGCTCATATATCCAAATTCCTGAGTGCCGGTGCTGCGTGGGTCTGTGAGTGGAGGAGCTTGTTTTCTTCCCTGTAAATGCAGAGGAGGACATTGGGTAGATAGATATACTGTGCCTTAGCTGGAATCAACCAAGGTTTTCCTTCTCAAGGTCAGGGTTTGCCATGAATCCCGGAGCCACTTGGAAAGCATGGCCATGGGTTCCACGGGGATTTTCTTTCAGGGGTTGAGAGAGATGCCTGCCCAGGAAATGACAATTGAAACAAGCACTACAAGTCACCCTCTGCCCACACTATAACATGTTACATTTCAGAAATCCCACCTCCCACATATGGACATAAAATAGGCCATACAATCTATGTGAACAACAGCTCTTTCTGTAGATAACCTATGTGAGTGATGGTGTGACAGAAAATTTGCACAATTAAAGATTCCTTTCGTTTTCCTTCTCTCCCATTCCTTGTCTCACTATTGCTTTTCCTCTCCTCATTATCCTTTCTGTCTTCCCTGCTTTCCACTCTTTCTTTCTCCTCTGTCTTTTCATTTTCAGTTATAAATTATGGGGAAGAAAAGAGAGAGCAAGAAGACAGGTGTCTCTTGTCCTACCTTTCTGAGAACCAGCTTGCCATGTGTTGGTGTCCTTTTGACATTTAAGACTTTTCCATGACTCTAGTACTAATAAGACAAAAATGTTATCATGGGGTGGAGAGATGGCTTAGTGGCTAGGGTACTTGCCTACAAAGCCTAAGGACCTAGGTTTGATTCCCCAGTACCCATGTAAGCCAAATGCACAAGATGGCACATGTGTCTGGAGTTTGTTGCAGTGACTAGAGGCCCTGATGCACTCATTCTCTCTCTCTCTCTCTCTCTCTCTCTCTCTCTCTCTCTCTCTCTCTCTTTTTCTCTCTCTCTTTCTCTCTCTCTCCCCTCATTCTCTCTCTCTCTCTCTTTCTCTTCTCAAAGTAAATAACTAAAATATTTTTTAAAAATCTATTCAAAAAATGCTATCATACAGATTCCTACTTTTTTTTGACTTTTCCATTGATAAAATTGGAGTCTGCTGAATCAAATAAATTGGAGAAGTAGAAGGAAAGAAAGAAGAACCTAATAGCTCACACAAAAAACGACCTATGGGGCTGGAGGGATGGTATAGTGGTTAAGGCATTTACCTGCAAAGCTAAAGGACCCAGGTTCGATTACCCAGGACCCACATAAGCCAGATGCACAAGGGAGTACATGCATCTGGAGTTCATTTGCAGTGGCTGGAGGCCCTAGCATGTCCATTTTCTCCCTCTCACTCTCTCTCTCTCTCTCTCTCTCTTTCTCTCTCCCCCCCCCCCTTTCTCTGTCAAACCAATAAAAATAAAATATTTTAAAGGCCTGTGGAAAGAACTGAAACTAAAATATAATACCAAGAACAAATTCATTCACTTCTATTATTTATTCAATATGAATCACTACATGTTAATCTTTTGTCAGGACATGAGTCAAAAATAAAACTGATATCATTGCTATTAATGAGTTGTTCATAGGGAAGGAAAGATTGCTCAGTCGTGAAGGTGCATGCCTGTGAAGAGTTGTTCAGGGGCTAGAGCAAGACCCTATTTCAAAACCCAAAAGAAAAAGAGTTGTTCAAGAAATAATTAAAATCAAGGAAACAAAAGTATATAGAAGCCAGATGTGGTGGTGCACACCTTTAATCCCAGCACTTGGGAGGCAGAGGTAGGAGGATCACCGTGAGTATGAGGCCACCCTGAGATTATGTAGTAAATTCCAGGCCAGCCTGAGCTAGAGTGAAACCATACCTTGAAAAACCAAAAAAAAGTACATAGACTGAATGTATTTATAATGTAGTATCATATTTACTTCTTGTTATCGACTGATTCTATTCATTTATAAGAAAGTTTTGCTTAAGTCAGTCAATATAGATGGCCATGACTTAAAACAGCTCAATTTAAGGTTTTTCTATTCAAGGGTGTTGCAAAAATAACATTTTAATTGTTGGAAATCATTCTCCAAATTTTGAAGTTGGTCTTTTTGAAGGCTAGCAATACGTGGTCAAATATCCTCACAAAATGCTGGGCAGTGGTTGCAAACTGCTCCCCTTCAGCCAAGCCGTCCTGAGGATGAACAGATGGAGCCCCACAATGTAAATGTTACCAAATTCTGCTGGTACGTGAGCCAGATGCACTGTGTGTGTGTTGGGATGTGTAGGCACACATGTGTATGTGCATATGGAGGCCAGAGATCAATGTTGGATTGTCTTTCCTATATTTAAGATAGGTGTTGGGAGAGAGACCCATTTTATTGTTTTTGAGACAGGGTCTCTCTCTGAACGTGGAGCTCAAACATCCAGCTATACTGCCTAGAAAGCCCTAGGGATGGTCTTGTCTCTGCCTCCCAGCACTGAGATTGCAGACACACACACTTCTCTACTGAGCTTTTACATGGGTCTTGTGGATCTGAACTCAGATCTTTATGCATATCCAGCAATTGCTTTCCCAACTGAGAAGCTCCCCAGCTGCTGGATTCATTTTTGACTTCAATAGTTACATCTTGAAATACAGTATTTTAAGATAAGAATCTGTATTGGGTTGAATCCTACAAGCTTTTGACAGAAACAAATGAAGGTGGATTATTTTACCTATCATTATTCCTTTAAGCAACTGTTTATGAACTGATGTCCATAGATCCCCAGGAGCCCAACAATGGAACTCAGGAGTCAATAACTTAAGTTGGGGGAAATTAGTCATTATTTTCATTAGTATGAATGTGTTGTATTTCTTCATTTATGAATATGGGATATTATTTTTATTATTTTAAAGAGAGTGCAAGAAAGTCACATACTCCATGCACAAGTTCCCAAAACTTGAATGCTTCATCAAAATTCGATAATTTCTAAATAAAAACCCATTAGCTTAGCTTCCTTCAGAATTCATTCAGTGAGAACAACGTAGTACTACATGCCTTTGGACTTTAAGTGATAGTACTGTAAGGTATCTACCAGAAGGACATCTTTTCAGACTTGGCCATTTCTTTATTCCTGTCCCTTCTATGGATATCCACTAAATTAATTCATCTTAGAGATTCAATGCCAAAGAATTATACTTCAAATGGATTTTTTTATAGATCTCTTTACCAAATAGCAAGAACCTCGTCTCATTGTATATGCTTTTCAGTTGCTAGAGTTGGTTTGCTCAGGTTCCAGGAAGAGCAGAGCTTGTAACACCGGATGGTGCTAACTGTGTCACCTCTGTTTGGCTAAAATTCTCCCTTCCCTACACTTTCTGTTGTATTACCTTAGCTGCCACACACTATACTTTCTTTAAAACTGTAGTTTTTAAACATTCCTTTAAAAATAGGAAGGGTGGGAATTATGAAAATTATATTTAATGGTTTTACACAGTATCGTAAGTCCATGGTCCAAATTCTCCTCTATCTTGGAAAGAAAACCAAAGGGTCTCTCCTTCCCCCATCTAACTTCTAGTAGCTTCCGAGTCGTCAGTGTCTTGAGCACTACAGCTTTAAGCAGGTGCTAGAAAGGAAGGAACTTCCACACCCAGACGGCAGGGCACATCTGTTACAGGGCCCAAGCAGGCCATGCCCACTGCAAGACTGCACCAGCCTAATGACACCCCCATGACACTCCAATGATTCAGTTCTACCAGGCATTATTTAGCAGTTATGCAAATATGCATGAGCCACAGACAGACTTTGCCTTTTAAGAGTTACTCATGAAGCTAGCATCCGATTTTTTAAAATTCAACGTAATTGCTATGCTCACACAATGTTTCTCCTCCCTTTCTCCTCCCCATTCCCGTTTCCCCAACATCCAGGTTCACTCACCTAATGGGACCCCCAGAGGCTTCTTGAAGAGTTCCCAGGAAAGGCAAAGGAATAACTAGTATAAAAGAGAACTGCAAATCCATATGGATCGTTTCAAACCAGGAAGGAGAAAAGGTGTTCGCCCTCCAGGAAGTACTCATTGTCTCCGCCCACGGAGAGTGGATTTGGGCTTGACTCGCTGGTGTTGAGAGGAAGTGATATGTTTTCATAGTTCTTAATTATGAATGAGAGATGAGTGGTATAACTGCAGCTCTGCCCATGACCTTCTGGAAGATCTAAAGCAAATTTTACTTATTGGTTTCCCATAGGGTGCTACATGATTAGCACTTTGCATAAAGAACTCAAACCTCTTGGAAATAAAACTTATAACCATAACTCGCAGAGGGCTCAACTTCAGTTCCAAAAGGAAGGAAAGGGTTTTCTACTTACAGAATAGCAGTCACTGAAAAAGATAGAGGACGAGGAAAAGGAGGAACAGAGAAAAAAGAAACAAGAAAAGGCAAAACAAAACAAAACAAAATGCTGATGCCAAGGACTAATTTTAAAAAATAACCTTGTATATTTTAGCCAAAGTCTGTTTATCACAATGAAGAGATGGTTTTACCTTAGAGTCATAATTTCTCCCCACAAATGGAAGTTCAATCTTTTAATAATTTGCAGGTGCCTCTTAGAAACCAGAGTACTGAAAACAACATTGAATAATTCAACAGAAATGGTAAATAACCATGTATTAGGCTTTGTAACAGAAAATTAATATGTTTCATGAATATAACAAACACAAACAATTTTTCAGCCAGTTTTTTAAAAGTAAAAGTTGCACATACATGTACCCTTTGACTTGACAAGTCCATCTATAGATGTTTGCCCAAGACAAATGAACACATATATACACAGATGTTCACAATATCTTGATTCATAACAACAAAAATCTTGAAACAGCTCAAATGTCATAGCCAAGGAACATTGGAATATTTCTGACACATTCATATACTGGAAGAAAAAGGAATGAACTTCTGATCTACTTATCAACACAGATGACTCTCACAGATATGTTGCTAGAAAGAAGCCAAGAACAGACAAGAATAGTTTATGCTGTTGTAAGTTTCTAAGGGTCATCCCAGGTGAAGAATTAGATGGAGAGGAATGTGAGGAATATTCACAGATGTGATGGAGAAACTCATTTCTTAAGAATGATGGCTTCAAAACAGTTAAACTCTTCCTTATCGTGCATAAATTATGTCAAAATGTAGAGATAAGGAAGAAAAAATAATGATAGTTCTTGTTGGCCAATAAGAGAAAGACTGAAAAAAAAAAAAGAGAGAGAAAGACTGACAATACACAAGCAAATAAATTAATGACCAAAAGTTATTGATAAATGCATTAAGTACAGAACAAGGTATCATAATAGAGAATTACAGGAAGTTCTTACTAGCATAGTATAGAAAGTCTTTCTGAGAAGATGGCCTGAGAGCCAAAGGGTGGGAAGAAATAAGCCACAGAAAGAGCACACAAGGGCTAGAGAGATGGCTTAGCGGTTAAGGTGTTTGCCTGCAAAGCCTAAGGATCCAGGTTGGATCCCCCAGGTCCCACGTAAGCCAGATGCACATGGTGGTGTGTGTCTGGAGTTCATTTGCAGTGGCTAGAGGCCCTGGCATGCCCATTCTCTCTCTTTCTCTCTCTCCCTATCTCTCTCTCTCTCTCTCATAAATAAATAAATAAAAATAAATCTTAAACATATAAAGAAAGCACACACAAATGAAAAGATGCATTCCAGGAGAAAGAAACAAGATGTGCAAAGACTCTGAAGTTAGAGTATGGTGGTATGGCTAGAAGAAAATAAGTAAGTGGTGGGTAAGATGACAAGTGATTAGGCTGGGGAGGCAGTCAGGGCCAGACAATACAAAACAAGCCAGTCATGACTGAGAGTTAGGGTTTATCCTTAGAGTAAGAGGAAGGTGTTAAGAATTTAATTCAGGGGAATGGTATGACCATATTTATATTTCCTAAAGATTGTTCTGGCTGCTAGGGCAATATAGATTTGAGGATCTCATTTGTTTTTTGAAGTGGCTTCTCATTTCAAAGCTATTAATTGGGCTGGAAAGATGGTTTAGTGGTTAAGCTGCTTGTCTGCTAAGCCTTAGGACCCAGGTTCAATTCCCTGGTACCCACATAAGCCAGATGCTCAAGGTGGCACATGTGTCTGGTGTTTGCAGTGGCTAGAAGCCCTGGTGTGCCCATTCTCTCTATTTTATCTATCATCTATACATCAATCAATCTATCTATCATTTATCTATCTATCTGCCTCTTTCTCTCAAATAAATTTTATTTTTTATTTTATTTTATTTTTTTGGTTTTTTTGAGGTAGGATCTCACTCTAGTCCAGGCTGACCTAGAATTCACTATGTAGTCTCAGGGTGGTCTTGAACTCATGGCAATCCTCCTACCTCATCCTGCCATGTGCTGGGATTAAAGGTGTGAGCCACCATGCCCAGCACTCAAACCAATTTTTTTAAAAGCTATTAACCTGTTTCAGACTGAATTTCCACTTCCAACAGTACATAGAAGTTTTATTCAGTATTCAGTGTAACAGCCTTGAGTGGGCAGTATAAAGCTATAATAGTTCTCTACTCAATGAAATGGGTTCGCCTTTTACTACTCTTTTTGTTGTTGTTGTTTTAATTCTTTAACATGAGGAGACAATTGCTCAAATACTCCTGAGGACAGCTTGGATATTAATAAAATACAGCCTTGATGGATGAGATGAAAGCTTCTATAGGGTCATTCAAGGACCAAAGGTTACCAGGCATGTTGCACGCCTTTCATCCCAGCACTAGGGAGGCACAGGTGGGAGGATTGATGTGAGTTTGAGTCTAGCCTGAGACTACATAGTGAATTCTAGCTCAGCCTAGGCTAGAGTGAGACCCTACCTCAAAAAACAAACAAACAATAAAAAGGAACAAGGGTGGAAAAGAAGTCACCTTAACCAGCCCACCCTTAGTTACCCCCAGAGACAGGTGTTGAGGATGGGGGAGGTGCAGGTTCATACTCTAAAGTCAGCTTGCTCCCTAGGTATTCTGCAAGTATCTTAAACCTCAAATGCTAAGCTTAGCAGAAAAGTAAAACACAGTTTTTTCATATATCCTCCCCCACACGTCATGTCCCCGACCTCACAAAGGGGACATGCTCAGCCTGCCAAGCTCGCCTGGAAAACACTCCTCATGAGTGCAGCTGAGAATCCAGATACCTGACTGTTTCATGCACCAAGGGTGACAAACCCCCCGCAATTGTCAAAATTGTGCACTAACTGGAACAATGCATGGGATTCCACCCCCATGGGGTTGCCTGATTCAAGAAAAAGTAAAAGTTGACAAGTACAGGGAAACAGTGACATCTTCTATCTGCAGTGGAAATCAGCACTCAGCAAACCTGAGGCGGGGAAATACCGCACAATGGGACAGATCAAAAGACATGGCTTCAGCTGTTTAGTCTGTTTCAACCTGTCAGCTGAAGCAGGTGCCCTGTCACTCGGCAGCGTGGAGGGAATACCCACGGTGGCGGGGCCTCCCTACCTCCCACTCAGGGAGGAGAACTTTACCCGAGAAGAAGCACATTCCCCCCTCCCCGTTTTAAAAATAATAATAAATAAAAGTAAGAAACAACAACAATATGGCTTAATAAAGTTATAAGTGGTAAAATAAAAATAGAGCTTTCAGGGAGAAGGAATTCTAATTACAGATACACCGGGGGCTGATTCTGATTGGGTGTGTTGTCCCAGCGATGAGAATATAACTGCTAAAGGCCGATCTTGTGGCCAGGACGTAACTCACATAGAATGAAGGACTTTTGGACAATGACAGATTCAAATAAAGGAACGCCTAATTACAGGAAAGCATTTTTTTTTTCTCTCTCTCAGAAGCTACCAACTCCAGGGCCTTCCTTTGGGGAGGCATGACCAGAAGTAGTTTATAGAAGGGAAGGGCTTAGTTCCAGTTTGCACTGTCAAGGGGAAGTTTCATCACGGTACAGAAAGCTTGACAAGAGTAGACAGCTGGGCAGCACATCTCCACAGCAGCAGGGAGGAAGTAGAGAGAGGTATGAACGCCCAGTGGGGACATGCAAGGCTGAACTCATGAACCCCAAGGCTGGCTCCACTGATGCCTCTCCACCAGTAAGGTTCCAAAACCTCAACCAACAGAAACTATAGGTGGGGATTAAGCATGAGGCTTAATCTCTACACACATGAAGGTATGTGTGACGTTTTACATTCAAACCACCACACAGCCCCATTGTGTGTGTGTGTGTGTGTGTGTGTGTGTGTGTGTGTGTGTGTGTTTTACAATTAGAGTCAGCTCTTAACTCATTTATTTTTCTCTTTTCCATTTCTTCTTCCCTCTTTTTGTCATATGTAATTTGAAATTAAGTTAAATGTCTTTTTAATTTTTTGTTCATTTTTATTTATTTATTTGAGAACAACAGAGAGAGAAAGAGGCAGAGAGAGAGAGAATGGGCATGCCAGGGCCTCCAGCCACTGAAAACGAACTCCAGACATGTGCGCCCCTGTGTGCATCTGGCTAATGTGGGTCCTGGGGAATTGAGCCTTGAACTGGGGTCCTTAGGCTTCACAGGCAAGCGCTTAACCACTAAGCCATCTCTCCAGCCCTAAGTTAAATGTTCTCAAAGACAATAATCTTAAGTTTTGCTATTGGTTCCCACAGAATATAAAAAACTGGAAAATTAAATTCTGATTTTCTTTTATTAAACCACACGATTTAAAGTCAGTATTTAAATTCAGACCTATTAGATAAGGCAGAAAGAGATGGTAAGTGCTGATTATTTATAATCAAACTAAACATCTCTGTTATTACAAATGAAAATGAAGGAATTTTATCTTATTTCTGGTGATTGTTTGGGGTTTTTTTTGTCTTTTTTTTCTCTTGAAAGAGTCATGCAATATGTCCTTTACTAGGTAGCCCAGGCTTGCCTCAAACTTGTGTTTCTCCTGCTTCAGCATCCTTTTGCTGGAATTAAAGACATGATCCACCAAGCCCAGAAAAAAATGATGGGACTTGGAAAGTCATTGAAACATCAAAGCTTCAGGATTTCTTCCTTCCTATTTCAGAAAAGGGATGTAAGCCAGCTTTAGCTCTCATAGAAAGGAAAGATTACTCATGAGAATTTGAACTTGTAGCTTGGAAAGTTCCTGAGAGAGCAGGACAATCTGAAGGGCAATTTTGCTATAACCATCATTTTCCTTCACTGTCTTTTAGTTCCTTTGCTAGAAATGCCTCAGATGAACTGATAACACATAATGGCTAACTCTTTATTCATGAGCTCTTAACCAGGAGCTAAATATTGGTTTTCATGGGATCTTTGAGACCACTGGGTAGTTAGTAATATCAGCAGGCAGGATGTGTATTGGTCGATCCTCAGAACTCTGTCAGTTTTGGATGCCCTGATCCTAGGTTCCTGATAAGTGTGTGTCCATGGTTTCTTACTGCTAGCCTGATAACCGACTCCAGAGTGATGGCAACAGACACAGTGATCAATCAAAAGCTATCAGAGGTATAGAAGTTACAGAGAACTCAACACTAAATCAGATTGCCAAGAGTCCTGCAGTGGCTTAGGGAACATTGTGGGATAGGTGGTGGAAAAATTGTAAGAGCCACAGTGTGGGTAGGAACATCCTGAGGCATGGTCCTCCCTACCCTGCTATCCCACAGGGACTAACCGCATCCTTTATGACCCCCACAATGAATACCATAACCCCATTGAGGAGGCCATTAGGGTACTTGGAGTAAGTGTGAGGGGATAAAAGAGTATAACTTGGAGATATATATATATATATATATATATATATATATATATATATATATATATATATATATGTATGTATGTATGTTTTGGGGTATCTCTCTGTGTCAGACATAGCAGTAGGTATGGAATTCTCCACTACAATCAAATGAGGAAGACACACATTAAATACTTAAATGTTAATAATGAAAAATTTCTAGTGGGCAAAAAGTATAACAACATAGACAACACTTAGGACCATGGATATGTATAAAAAGAGTACTCAATGGGGTGATTATGACCGGGGGATGCTCTCAAGCAAATTTCTCTCATGTTCCTCCTCTTCATATTAGGCACAAAGGTTATGGAAGTTGAAAGCAACCGCAATGTTGTAAGGGAAGAATTTATACATTTGGCTCACATACAAAAATTCTTTTTTGTGTGTGTACCCAAGTTAAGCTAATAATACACAGTCCAGAACCAAGGAGCAGTCTCTTAAAAATCCAGCCAGCCAGCAGCCTTCTAATGCCTTTGACCCATTTGTCTAAGGAGTGCAGCACAATGGTTTCCTCTTATGTTCATCACCTTGTCCTCTTGTATCCTCCTTGTAAGCACCACCCACAGGACCAAAGAGGTGAGGATAGCTAGCTTTAAGAGGATGAACAGTTCTAAATTTTGTTTCTTCTTAGCGTCTCAACATTAGGGATTCATTGAGGTGGGAGATCATAACTATTGGATAAAATGAGACTTCAAAAGGATTTGTAGCTCCTACTTTAAACTTATTTCTTAACTTTCCCTAGATATAAAATACCTGCTGAACTTTAGGGACAGATCAGTATTTGGTATTCTTTGTCTTTGTTCAAATCTCTCTGCTGAGTCTATCTGTCCATTTCTCAAGTGATGTGGGTCCAAATCTTGGTCCTTCTATAACCCTGACCAGGGCTAATTTGGAACTTTCACTTGGCATTTTCCTTGATTTCTAAAAGAAATGTGCTTTGCCCAAGGTGATAGTATTAATCAGAACTTAACCTTAAAACTTGGCCTCATACAAACCCGTGTCTTGAAACTCCTGGTTGAATTTCTTCTTTCTTTCTTCTTCTCTTCCTCTTCTTCTTTTTTGAGGCAAGCCCAACAGACTGACTTTTTTATGAGAAAGAGAGAAAGAGAGGGAATTGGCATGCCAGGGTCTGCAGCCACTATAGTCAAACTCCAGATGGATGCACCACCTTGTGTGCATGTGTCACCTTGCACATGTGTCACCTTGTGCATCTGACTTATGTGGGATCTGAGGAGTCAAACCTAGGTTCTTATACTTCTCAGGCAAGTGCCTTAACCACTAAACCATCTCTTCATCCTTTCTTTTCTATTACTTTTTATTTTAGAGAAAGAGAGAATTGGCATGCCAGGGCCTCAGCCACCAAAATTGAACTCCAAATGTTTATGCCACCTAGTGGGCATGTGTGACCTTGTGCTTGCCTCATCCTTGTGTGTCTGGCTTATGTAGGATCTGAAGAGTCAAACAAGAGTCCTTAGGCTCTTCAGGCAAGTGTCTTAACAGGTAAGCCATCTCTCCAGCCCCTTCCTTTTCTACTCCTGAAAGAACAACAATCCTAGAATACAGATACAAAGAAATCTAGGATTTAACCTAATTAGAATCCCAGATTTGTAGAAGACAGCATAAGCTGACCATGAACTCTGAATAAATTTGGGACAGGGTAGGCACCATCATCTTGAATAGTCAGGAGAGAGAAAGGGAAGGGCTCAAAACGAGGCTCAGATGCATCTTCTATCAGTCAAAGGTAGCCATCTTGGCTTTTCTGTGTCCTGCCTATTTTTACTTGTGTACAATGAAAGCAATGACTTCTGTCTACTACTTTTTAGAAGCCATTGTTAGTTAAGTGTAACCATTTAAGGGTACTTTAAGTCCTTAGAGGTGCTCAGAAGTGTGAAGTATGGGAAAAGAATTTTTGTTATGCTGTTTGGAATTTCATAATAAAAGCTCAATAAAATGATACAAATATTGCTTATGATTCCTACCAGTTTTCTGATGATAAATTCATAATCTCCTTGAATCTTCAATTTGCCTAATTTGTTTGAAGTATTTTGCAGTTCTCATCTAAATTTTCTCCCAGTGTTCCTTAATAATATACTGTATTTCAATACAGAAGTTCTGAATTGAATCTATATTGTACCTCCATTTTTCCTTTCTAATTCTTTGTAAAGCTCTTTCCTATTTGTCCTCATAACTCCACCACACTTGCTCTCACCAAGGCCACCAGTGACCCTCATTTTATTGGCTTCTATGGCCTAGTCTCAGCAGTTCTCAACTCTCACCACTCTTGAAATATGACATAGTAGGTCACTCCCTTCTCCTTTATTGTCTTGTCCACCTATTCTGTAATCACAATACAAATCCATAGAATCTCTTAAAGGTGTGACTCAAATCAGAATACTCAGGTAAACAAAACTCTTCAAAGGTTTCATTCTTATACAGAGTAAAAGTCCAAATCCTTAAAGTACCCAGCAAGAACCCACATGAATGGCTCTTCCTTATCCTTTAAATCCCCAGCATGGTTCCCTGTGATGATCATTGGTCACCCATGTCAGATACACTTGCCTTTTCCTTGTCCCTGGACATTCTGGAACTCTCTGGCATTGGGATTTGTATGCCACTTGCTGCCTCTACCACACAACACTCATCACATTCTCAGTAGGCCTCCTTTTAATTTCAATCATTGTCCACCTCAGACTCCCACACTTACCCTACCTTGCTCTACTTCTCTTTTATTAGCCCTTACCACATTATAGAACATATGTGTTCACTTATTTTGTCTCTATTATCTTCAATAAAAGCTTTGTCCACCAACGTATCTCCAGTTTCTAGAATGATACTTTCACGGATATGCTGGATAGTTGAATAAATGCATTCAGAACCCTATGTAATGTCAGAGCAATAAAGAAACGTCTGTGGCATGTGGCCCTAAAGTAAAAAAGGACAAACTCAAGAAGGGCACAACTGTTTATTTATTTATTTATTTGTTTGTTTGTTTGTTTGTTTATTTGAGAGAGAGAGAATATGGGCATGCTAGGTCCACTGGCTGCTGCAAATGAACTCCAAACACTATGCTTCTGGCCTTACAAGGGAACTGGGAATTAAACAGGGTAATCAAAACTGGGTCATCAGGCTCTGGAAGCAAATGCCTTTAAAGGCTGAGCCACCTCAGCCAGACTTGGCTATTAATCATACTAGAAGTTAATTTTTTTTTTTAATTTTTAATTTGGTGTGTGTGTGTTCGTGCATGTAGAGACCAGTTGACGTCAAGTGTTTTCCTCCATTACTTTTCTCTCTGTTTTACTGAGACACAGTCTCTCAGGGTTTGCTGATTCAGCTAGTCCAGCTAGCCAACTTGCCCTGGGGAACCCCCTGTCTCTGGTTCTTGAGTTCTGGGATTAAAGGCAGGCCACCACACTCACCTTACATTTACATGGGTGCTGGGGATCTGAGCTGTGCTCTTCACTCTTGTGTGGCAAGTGCTTTCCTGACTTAACCATCTCCCCAGCCCCAAAAGTTAAAATCTTCAGATTTCATTTCCTTTCTCATGTTCCACATATGCCTTGCCTATCATGCTCAGCAAACAACTGTTGAAGAATTTCACCTGTGTGGTATGGATCCCACCCTGACCCCAGATCTGAGAAGGAGTGGTGGATTAAAGCCATGTATTTTTGTCTACTTTTCTAAGTAAACCTGATACATTCTATTTATTCTTTAAGTCTGATTCTGTGCCAGAGATATGAAATATTCTATGAACAAGGTGGGTAAAGATCCTGATCTCATGAAAACTGAATTATAGTGCAGATGCATTTTGGTCTTGGCAAAGACTTTCTGAATATAACCCCAGTTGCTCAGGCAATAAAGCCATAGACTAACCACTGGGACCTCATGACATTACAAAGATTTTGTACAGCAAAGGACACTGTGAATAAAGCAAAGAGGCAACCTACAGAATGGGAAAAAAATCTTTGCCATCTATACATCTAATAGAAGATTAATATCTAGGATATACAAAGAACTTAAAAAATTAAATAATAAATCAAACAAGCCAGTTAAAAAATGGGCTATGGAACTAAATAGAGAATACTCAAAAGAAGAAATGCGAATGGCGTATAAGCATCTAAAAAGTTGTTCTACAGCCCTAGTCATCAGGGAAATAAAGATTAAAACTACATTGAGATTCCATCTCACTCCTATCAGATTGGCTACCATCATGAAAACAAATGACCATAAATGCTGGTGAGGATGTGGAAAAATAGGAACCCTTCTACAATATTGGTGGGAATGCAATCTGGTCCATCCATTGTGGAAATCAGTGTGGAGGTTCCTAAGGCAGCTAAAAATTGATCTACCATATGACCCAGCTATAGCACTCCTAGGCATATATCCTAAGGACTAATTTCATTTCCTTAGAAACACATGCTCTACCATGTTTATTGCTGTTCAATTCACAATAGCTGGGATATGGAACCAGCCTAGATGTCCCTCAACTGATGAATGGATAATGAAGATATGGCACATTTATAAAATGGAGTTCTACTCAGCGGTAAAGAAAAATGAAGTTATGAAATTTGCAGGAAAACGGATGGATCTGGAAAAGATTATACTAAGCGGGGTAACCCAGGCCCAGAAAGCCAAGTATTGCATGTTCTCTCTCATATGTGGATGCTAGCTACAGATGACTGGGCTTCTGTGTGAGAAGGAAAAATCTCAGTAGCAGAGGCCAGTAAGCTAGAAAAGAGATAGAAAGGGAAGAGAAAGGAAGGGAGGGGGTACTTAATAGGATGTTATTATATATATGTAAGTAGAAGAATAGATTAATGGGGGTGAAAAGGCTCAAAATGAGGTCTGGGGAAGAGATTGAGTAAAGGAAAGGTGGAGGGACAGCTAATCAAAATCTAAGAAGATATAAATAAAACATATGTAATCCTACTTTTTTGGACAATGGAACAGTCAGGAGCCATAGATTGTTGCTAGAAAATTTTCAGTGCCAGGGATGGGATATCTTCCAGTGAGTTGTTGGCCAGGGAGATCCCTGATGCCCCCAAAACATTATAGGCCATTGCCAAGGCCCTTGGTTTCCCACCAGGAATAGATGGTAAGACCCTATTGCTGAAGACTGCATATACTTGGGCTGCAAGGCCACTGAGAAATCTTGCTCGATCTGAGCTGATAACCTCCTCTATGTAGACCAGCTGACAGAAAGCTGGAAGAAGCCATTCTGCATGCAGTGCAATGGGAGAAAGAGAAATCACCAGTGAAGATACTCATCAGTGGACACTGCAAGCCTTATAATTGGCCAGCCAGGCCAAATGAGCCAATGGGTGCAATAGTGGCACGTCTCTTGTGGGGGAAACCAACTGCCCTCTAATTGGACTGGAGGCCCGCTCCATGGGAAAGGAATACATCCCTGATAATGAAAACTTAAAACAGGGGTAGTCATGAGCCCTAGGGGTGTAACATCTGCCGTTGTCTGGCCAAATGCATATACTATGCTTATCAAACTGCCCAGTAAGCACTTCTGTTAGTTAATGTTCACACCCTTATATTAATGCTACTCTAACTTTTGGTTGAGAATCTTCTCTTTTCAGATGGCAGTGACCTTGGGACGACTCAGCAAGTATTATGGTGATGGAAAGAAATGACCGCAGAGCTCAGTACTGCAATATCTCTATCACACCTTCCAAGGCTCAGGGTCTAATGCGGAAGAGGTGGCAGAAAGAATGTAAGAGCCAAAGGAAGAGCAGGACTCCATTCAACATATTCCCTCCAGACACAAAATGGCCTGGATATCCATGGCCTCACAGTGCCTGACACTACCTGCATAAGACCATCATAAGAGGAGGAAAAGATCAAGACATCAAAAGTAAGAGAGACTGATTGAGATGGGGAGTGGGTATGTAGAGAGTGGAGTTTCAAAGGGGTAAGTAGGGGGAGGGACAGTATTGCCATGGGGTATTTTTTACAATCATGGAAGTTAATAAAAAAATAAAAGATTAATAAGAAAAAAAGAGAAACAAACAAAAAATTATCATTCAGGGCTGTACAGATTGCTTAGTGGTTAAGGTGTTTGCCTGCAAAGCCAAAGGATCCAGGTTCAATTCCCCAGGACCCACGTTAGCCAGATGCACAAGGGGGCACATGCATCTGGAATTTGTTTGCAGTGGCTGGAGGCCCTGGCACGTCCATTCTCTCTCTCTCCCCTTCTCTGTCAAATAAATAAATAAATGAAATAAAATATTAAAAATTATCATTTAAATACTCTAAATTGTAGGGCTAGAGAGGTGGCTTAGCAGTTAAGGAACTTGCCTGCAAAGCCTAAGGACCCAGGTTCGATTCCCCTGAACCCACGTAAGCCAGCTGCACATAGTGGCACATGTGTCTGTAGTTCATTTCCAGTGGCTGGAGACCCTGGTATGCCCATTCATATTCTCTCCCTCTCCCCCCCCCCTCTCTCAAGTAAATAAATAAAAATAAATTAAATACTCTAACTTGTGGTTTCCTGTCAGAGTAGAAAAATTCTCCTTCCATGTTCTCTCACCCCTCATTCTGCCTCCTGAGCATCTCCTCGGTCAACACTTCTAAAACCTACTACATATGTCACTTTTTATGGTTTCTTGTGTCCCCTGCTTTCATAGCTTGTTTGTCTAATCTTGCAGAGCACCTGACATCTGCCCCTGAGACAGAAACTCTCCATATTATGCCATTGTAATTAGGTGTAATCCTCTGTCTTACTTCTTTGACACTAAACCTACCATTTCTATCTTTATAATCTAAGCACCTATTAAAAGCACTAAATAGATATTGCTTTAATGAAAGAGCTAACATTGGTTTACCATTGTTTACAAACAATGTGTTCCTAATTCAATCTCTGTGCGTCAATGGTAAATGAAAGACTTGGAAATTTTCTTATGAGTTTTATTCAGGAAATTATTTCTTTCGGTGACAATCCTTTGACTGAAAAAAAAAAAAGGAAAAACATTTTATTTGCAAAAAAACAAGAGTGGAATGTAGATATGGGTTATCAGGTAAGGAAGTTGTCTGCAAAATCTAATGACCCAGGTTCAGTTCCCTAGTACTAGAAGCACAAAGTGGTGCATGTATCTGGAGTTGATTTGCAGTGGCTAGAGGCCCTGGTGTGCTCATTCATTCTCACTTTCTCTGTTTGTTTAGTTTTGTGTTAGTACTGGTTGATTGGTTTGACTTTAAAAAAAAAAAAAACTTTAGTCCAGAATTAATACCATAAAAATCATAGGATATATATATATAATCACATGCATACATACAAGTGTTTGGGGACTGTTTTACTTAGTTTTTGGTTCCCAGGGCTCTTTGTAAGTTTCTCATCTTAGAGAGGGGAAACTAAAGCACAGGAAAAACCAGCCACATGATGAGATGAGTCAGTGATGATAGGAAGCTTCCTGTGAGTGATGTCTCTGGAGGCATCTCTGAGGCAGCCACACCCATCCCTCACATCACTCTCACCTTTCTATACTTCCCCCTGTGTATCTGCCCAGGTACAGCTTTACTTCTTCCCTTGTCCTTTCAGCTGACCCTGTGTTCTAGACCAACTGTGGAAAACCAAAGAACCTCACCCCAGGCCCTGTACCTGAGTCAAACCTCCTAAGCTGCCTCCTTCCTAATGTTCCATCAGAGGCACTCACTTCTCCCTGACCCCACTTTCTTTCTCGGCTCTTCCACCCCACCTTGTCTACCCATAGAAGCCCGTGAAGTCCTGCTCTTTGAATTGGATGTGGAGCCTCAAGTTGACAATCCAGTCATCTAATTCAATTGAAATACCTTCTAAAGTAGTAGTAGAGGCTGGAGAGATTGCTCAGTGAAGGGTGCTTGTTGGTTCACTTCCCCTGTAGTGACATAAAGCCAGCTGCACAAAGTGACACATGCATCTGGAGTTCATCTGCAAAGGCTAGAGGCCCTCCTACACCCATTCCCTCTCTCATTTCTTTCTCTCCCTCTCTCTGCTTACAAATAAAGATTTTAAAGTAGGGCTGGAGAGATGGCTTAGTGGTTAAGCACTTGCCTGTGAAGCCTAAGGACCCTGGTTCGAGGCTCGACTCCCCAGGACCCATGTTAGCCAGATGCACAAGGGGGTGCATGCGTCTGGAGTTCATTTGCAGTGGCTGGAGGCCCTGGCGTGCCCATTCTCTCTCCCTCTTTCTATCTGCCTCTTTCTGTCCCTCTCTGTCTCTCTCAAATAAATAAACAAAAATAACAAAAAAAATTAAAAAAAGATTTTAAAGTAATAGTAGCAAATTCATTTACTAATTTGTGCTCAATCGGATGTAAAGAGAAGAAAGAAGGAAGAAGGGCTGTAACTGAGAAGAGCCAAAATTCAAGGTAAGCTACCTAATGCATCTGCTTACCCAGGCCCATCATGCTGGCATGTTCATTGGAAGAGTTTTAACTAATTCCTACCAAGAGCCTTCATAGATGTGTGAAGATGGAAAGAAAGAAATTCTGCTGCTGATGAATCAGTTGAACATGAATCTCTACTGGGAAGAATCCAGGTTTGAGTAGCTTAAAGTTTAAACAATTTAGGTAGATTCTTTAGAAAAAAAAAGAATACAAAAGTATGCATTTAAAATTGTATATGTCAGCAAGCATTTATTTAGAGTGGAACAGTAATTATAACCAATTATACTTAAAAATATAAAATCTGGGGCTGGAGAGATGGCTTAGCAGTTAAGTGCTTGCCTGTGAAGCCTAAGGACCCCCGTTTGAGGCTCAATTCCCCAGGACCCATGTAAGCCAGATGCACAAGGGACCACATGCATCTGGAATTCGTTTGCAGTGGCTGAAGGCCCTGGCGCACCCATTCTCTATCTGCCCATCATCTGTCTGCCTCTTTCTCTCTGTCTGTCTGTTGCTCTCAAATAAACAAATTATATACATGTGTGTGTGTGTGTGTGTGTGTGTGTGTGTGTGTGTGTGCTGATAGTTTTCATAAATATCACAAATACAAGAGCCATGAGCAACCTGAAGCTTCTTTCCCCAGCACACAGTGACTAGTTTATGAAGAGTACTTTTTTTTTAAATTTAATTTATTAGTTTTCTTTTCAGTAAATACAGGCAGTTTGGTACCATTATTTAGGCTCATCTGTGATCTACCCCCTCACATTAGACCCTCCTTGTTAATGAAAATGGGTCGTGCATTGTGAAGTTAGCCCCCAGTTATTGGTATGATAAATGTCTCTGCATATCATGACCCAACATGTGACTCTGACATTCTTTCCGCCCCCTCTTCCGCAAAATTTCCCTGAGCCATGTTGGGTTCATTTTTGGTCTGCTTCAGTGCTGAGGTGTGAAGAGTACTTTTCTTCCTTCATTTCCTTCCTACATTTTTTGGTTTTCAAGGTAAGGTCTCACTCTAGCCCAGGGTGGCCTGGAATTTACTATGTAGGCTCAGGGTGGCCTCGAACACACTGCGATCCTCTTACCTCTGCCTCTCTAGTGCTGGGATTGAAGGTGCCCACCACCACGCCTGGCTCCATCCTATATTTTTGAAAAGTTATTTGTCCTCACCTGTTTCCTCACCTCAGGATCACTTTATAATTGTAAGTGTCTAGTTCCTATCCAAACCACTCCACTAAAACTATCATTTCACATGTCCCTGTGGCTCTGGTCACCAAAATCAGATGGCTTTTGCTCAGTGCTCATGATGATAACCTCCCTTAAACCACAGACACTTCTAACCACACCTTCCTTCTCAGAATTCTAACTACTTTTACATGTAAGAGTCTATGTGGTCTCATTTCTCCTACTGCATATACTAACCTTTTTCTTCTTCCTCCTTCCATCTGCTGGACCTGGTATAATCCAAGCCTCAATCCTCAACCTCCTGTTTTTGTTTTGTTCATTCCACACTCTCCTCTATCAGCTCTCAAAACTTCGGAATAATCAGGTAACCCTAAGTATATGTGTAAATGGCTCTGACATTTCTCCCTGGTGTCAGTCCTGTCAAGCAAACACCGGCCCCAATGTCCCCTGGACTTCAAACCCACTGTACTCCCAGCCAAATTAATTACATTAATTCCAAAATTAATTGACCTCACCAGTTGCTTAGACTTAGGATTTCTAAAATTAAATATTACATCTTGCCCAATAATCTACCAGGATGCTCCCCCTTTTTGTTAAAGGTTTGACCAAATCACAATGTCAGCACAGGAAATGACACTGCCTTTCTTCTGTCTGCCTTTTCTGCATACAGTAATTAATTTTGGTGTGTTCTTCTAGAGAAGAGAAAGTTGTTCTGAAGGGCTGACTGGCAAGAAGAGCGAACGCAAAGGTGGCTTCCAATTCAGTTCTGTG
Source organism: Jaculus jaculus (assembly GCF_020740685.1). Taxonomy (NCBI): domain Eukaryota; kingdom Metazoa; phylum Chordata; class Mammalia; order Rodentia; family Dipodidae; genus Jaculus; species Jaculus jaculus. Next base: position 304,428,608 of record NC_059102.1, read on the forward strand.
TCTGTACCAAGCCGTAGAGCAGGCCTCATCAGGAACAAAGCAGTTCTGTGGCTTATGATGTGAATGACTGTGGTTCTGACACCGAAGAGGAGCTATGGCATGTTAAAAGCGCATGCGCTAGGAATGGAAGAATGGAATAAAGGAAGGACAGAGGCAAAAAAAAAAACAAAAAAAACCAAAAAAACCAACAAACCCTTTTACTATTATGGAGCTGAGACCCAAGAAAACAGAAGAATAGAGAGTGAAGAGGAATACAGAAAACATTAATATAAAACCAAAACCAAGCCAGGCGTGGTGGCGCACGCCTTTAATCCCAGCACTCGGGAGGCAGAGGTAGGAGGACCGCCGTGAGTTCGAGGCCACCCTGAGACTCCATAGTGAATTCCAGGTCAGCCTGAGCCAGAGTGAGACCCTGCCTCGAAAAACAAAAACAACAAAAAAATAAAATAAAAAAATAAAAAATAAAACCAAAACCTCCAGCCTTCTCAGAACAAAACTGCCTTTTCAGTGTCTTAAAGGAAAAACAACATATTCTTTCAACTGAATAAGAAAAGATGGATACAGGGGCTGGGGAGATTGCCCAGTAGTTAAAAATGCTTACTTACAAAGGCTACTGGCCTAGGTTTGATTTCCCAGTATCCACATAAGGCTAGTACATAAAGTGATGCATGTATCTGGAGTTTGTCTGCAGTGGTTAAAAACAAAACAAACAAACTAAAAAAAAAAAAAAAAAAAAAAAAAACCTGGCGTGACCATTTTCTTCTCTCTCTCTCTCTCTCTTAGCAAATATTTTTAAAATGGTAGTAACTTATTATCTCTAAAATTGGGCTGTAAAATGAGGGCTATAAATTGAGGCATAAAATTAAAAAAAACTTTTAAGTATAGAGAGATTTTTTTTTTTTTTTTGTAGACAGAACTTAGCTAAGCAAAGAAGCTAGGTTGTAAAATCAAGAGAAGAAATAGCCATCTTTCTTCAAAATCAAAGTAGAAAAACCTACTTTGGAAAAAAAAAGTGTCTTAATTGGAAAATAATGCAAATTGGTGTTTTATCATGTTTAGATGAACCATAGTTCATATGAGTATTGCAGCTTTAATTGATTCAATGTCATACACAGAGATTTCTTATAGTAGTCCATACCCTGATTTACATTTTTGGCAGATAATACTTATCACAGAAAAAAAATCTTCAAAAGTCAGAATTGAGATGACTTAGAGGTTAAAAGCACTTGCTTGCAAAACCTGTGGCCTGGGTTCAATTCCCCAGTACCCACGTAAAGTCAAATCCTCAAAGTGTCACATGAGTTTGTAGTTCACCCTTTGTCTCTCTCAAATAAGTAAATAAATATTTTTTGGATCAGGCATAGTGGCACATGTTAATCCCAGCACTTAAGAGGCAGGGGTGGAAGGATTATTGTAAGTTCAAGGCAGCCTGGGACAGAGTGAGTTCCATGTCAGCCTGGGCTTGAGTGAGACACCTACCTTGAACACCCACCTCCAAGAATAAAAAAAAAAAAAAAGAATTGAACACTGATGGTCAGAATGACATTGTTGTCTATTGTCCTACCTCTAGTCCTTCTTTTATTGATTCACTTTCACTTTACAATCATCTACTTTTGAAGCTTGAATAAATTTCCCCATCCTATTGACATGTAACAAACTTCCTCAAAAATCAGTGTGGGAAACATTTATTCTCATGCTCATAATCCTGAAGGCTGGTTGCAATTCAGCTACCCAAGCTGGGCTTGCCTGGGCAACCCTATTTTGACTATGGGTGAAGCTCAGAGCTCTCTACCTACATTTTCTGTGAGACCCAGACTGAAGGGATAAATTCTTCTTATGGTGAAAGCTGAGCTCGTTCTCTAGAATAAATTCACAATATCTCCTATGATAGCCTAAGCTTGAAGACACATGGGCATTTTCACCCATATCCCCATAGGCAAAGCAAGTCATCCAAGAAGCATATCAAAGGCTCAAGGCAGTAATTCTCAGGGAGGGGAATATTTGATGAGTAATAATTTAATCTACAATAGTTCTTAAGCTCAAGGTCTTCAAATCTCTTTTCCTTCCCATTATTCTCTTTTATTCAGTGACTACTCACCAGTAAGCTTAATGTCATCCTTACTTCTTGCTACCCTTAGCCAAATCTTATTCCTAAAAGTGAATTATGGGCTGGAGAGATGGCTCAGAAGTTAAAGTACTTGCCTGCAAAGCCTAAGGACCCAGGTTTTATTCACCAGTACTCATGTAAAGCCAGCTGCACAAGGTAGCACATGCTTCTGGAATTCATTTGCAGTGACTAGAGGCCCTTGTAGGCCCATTTTTTTTTTCTCTCTCTCCTCTTTTCTCTCCCACTCTCAAATAAGTAAATATTTTAAAAAAGCAACTGAATCATCTGTGCCTTAGTTCTACAAAGTTTCATTTTCTGACTCTTCTTCCCACCATTCCAATCTACTGCTATTATTCTATTATCCTATGTTCTATTATCTTTCCTAAGAGCAAAATCAAAGGCCCAGCCCTACACAGGGCTCTCCTACCTTGCCTAAGCAGCTTCTGTGATCACTACAGTTAGTAACTGACCCTTAAGGACTTCTTAAAGTTTTAAGTGTATGCTAACTGTGTGAAAAGAACTAAATTACCTGAGAAGTTAGACATTAATCTAACACTTTTTACAAAGTTTATTACTTTCCTTTTTTCTTTGAGGCAAACCCAACAGACTGGCCTCTTTTATGCAAGAGAGAGAGAGATATGGAATTGGTGCTCTAGGGCCTCTAGTCACTGCAAACTCCAGATGTGTGTGCCCCTTTGTGTACATGTGCGACCATGCATGGTTGTGTCACTTTGTGTGTCTGGTTTACATGGGACCTGAAGAGTCGAAAATGAGTCCTTAGGCTTTATAGGCAAGCACCTTAACTACTAAGCCATCTCTCCAGCCCCGGAATTAATTTCTAACCCATCTCTTTACCTCACATCAAGTGAGAGTATCAACAAGAGGGGTGAGTTAGAATGAAAGTCATGGATCTTCCAGTGTGACGTCACCCAAGATAGGTGTCCAAAGACGAGAATAATCCTTAAAGTAGAAAGAGATCACTGACGATAAATGTTTCTCATTTAATTGTCTAGTGTGTTCATGCATATGCATGTATATGTTTGTGAATATGCATGTGGAGGCCTGAGGACAACCTCAGTTGTTGTACCTCTGGAATGCCACCTGCCATTTTTGAGATACCAATTAGGCTGGTCAGTGAGGCCAGGGGATTCTCCTGTCTTAGCCTCCCCCACACTAGGATTTCAAGCATGTACCACTACACTGGCATTTTTATGTAGGTACTTGAGATCAAATTCAGGTCCCCATGCTTGTGAGGCAAGCACTTCACCTGTGGAGATATCTCCGTATTACCATGAATGAGTGTAAACATCCAAGGTCTACTTCCATATCACTATAAATATTTATTTCAAACATTGAGCCACAAACCTCATGAAAATAGAGATCCAGAATCTACAGAGAAAGCAACACTAAATCAGATCTCTATCTTGCCCACCAAGGCTCAGGGAGTAATGAGGAAGAAGGGTTGGAAAGATTGTAAGAGCCTCGGGGCCTGAGACACCATGTTTCTAGCCCTGCAGAGATTGACTGAGGTCTCTTGGTCCCCACAATGAAGATGAATAACTCCACCACAGTCCCTCAGCAGAACTGACGTGGGAGATAGGGGGGGCCTAGGAGGGTCTATGTATGCAACCTTCTTATTAAAAAAAAATCAATGAATTTAAAAGAAGTTGAATCAAATATTAGTGAATAATGTTCCTTAAAAACACCAAACTAGAGCTGGAGAGATGGCTTAGCAGTTAAGGTGCTTGCCTGTGAAGCCTAAGGACTCAGGTTCGCTTCTCCAGGTCCCATGTAAACCAGATGCACAATGGTGGCACATGCATCTGGAGTTCTTTTGCAATTGCTAGAGGCCCTGGCATGCCCATTCTCTCTCTCCCTCTCTCAATCTCTAATAAATAAAAATAAAATCTTTTTAAAAACTCGCCAAACTACCCACCACTAATCAAATGAAAGGTTAGACCAAATATCACAGGCAGAGTTAAGGTTTGTCAGGCCACCCAACAACATTTCCCATTGCAGCATAAAAAGCCAACTCTGGACACTGGAAGTGGTTTGTGTGGAGAAAAGAACAGGTGGGCTGAGGAAAAGTTGTGTGTGTGTAGTTATGCTTTTCAGGGTTTATCTTTGGATTTTCAAATGCACAATTGTCTAATGATTGGAGCTACTTTGAAGCCAGAAAGACCATGGCTTGAGCCCTTACAGAGCAGCATTACCCTGTGACTGTGTATTTCATTTCCTCAACTATCAAACAGACCCAGGGGTTTCCACACTCCGCTGCTAAGAAGTACCTGAAAGCAGACCATTCTGTGCCACTGTCATACTGACTAAAACAGCAGGAATTCAATATTAAATCCTTAAAGTGAACTTCGCTCAGAGAACCTTCAGCTAAGGAAGTCAGAGGGAAATCTGCTTTCCCCAAGCCATCTTTCTGTAGCCCACTTTATAGAGAACCAGAACAAGGCAATAAATCAACTCAAAGTTTAGCCTTGTCGCTCTGGCCAGCTTGTCAGCCTCGAATCTGACATTCTGTTTTGTCTTCCTGATCCTCTAGGTGCAGAGGGGCTGGATTTGCATACACCCTGGCCAGTGAGTCTTTCGTTCCTCCTGAAGCTTCTTTAGAATGACATCCAGAGGGAAGGTTAGCCCAGAACAAACCAACCATTAGCAGTGTGTACATGCTGGGCTGCTCACAGTGTACGAGTAGATGAGTAGATTCCTTCCTACAATGTAAGTGTGTGCTTACAGATTATTAAGCACCCATTTGTCCCCTGTGATACCTACAATGGCCTCTATTATCAACTACGTGTGAAATTATTGTTTCTTTTATTCCTCTTTAGTAACTTCCCTCCTTGCCTCGTCTTTCCACCTCTGCAGTCTCAGCCACTTATCTCTCCTGTTTGAAACTCTTCCATGACACACCCACCTGCACCCTATACTTTGAAGACTTTTGTAAAAGCCATCCAACTTCTCTTTGAAGCCAGTAAACTTTCTAAACAATATGTACCCTTTAGGGGTGAACCAGAAAAAAAAAAAAACCCTACGCTAAGTGTTCAAAATAACACATTTGCACAAGTGACCAGAGAGCAGGGAAGGTAATGGAAGATGGTAGGGCACTGGCCACAGTGCCCAGGGTGACAAACGATGGTGGTGTTCTTGCTGACTCTCAGGGGCCACTGGCAAAAACTGGAGCCCTGGCTGGTCTGTCAGACAGTAGTGAGTCCTAGAGAAGATGCTGTTTGTTGCCTTTGGCACTGCTGAGTCAGGAAGGAAAAGATAGAAGCTGACTCCTCTCCTCTGCCTTCCCACCACTCACCAGCACCTCTGGGAACTGGGACACACAGCCTGAGGGGGACTAGACAGAGCAGAGAGATGAAAGGACTGGATCTGAAGGCAAAGGATGTAAGATATTGTTGTGGACAGCTCCACATTGCTGAAAAGAACATCCAAACCAGGCTCAGTTTATGGGAGGAAAGGATTTATTTCAAGCTGAGAGATCCAGGGGAAACTCTGTCAGTGGCAGAAGCAGCTGCTTCCATGTATCCTAGCAGAGACAAATGATCAAATAGTCTGTGAAAACCAAAAGCAACAAGCACAAAATATCTGCAAGCAGCAAGGACCAGCAAGGACTGTGCCTGTCACAGATCAGACAATTCTGCATTGCTTTGGGCTAGAAATTAGATCCACCCCCAAACAAACCTTAAGGCTGAACCCCAGAATCCTCCCCCAGAGGCACCTCCTCCAGCCAGGTAGCTGGAGATCCAAGTTCCAAGCTTTAATAAAACACATGAGCCTGTGGGGACCACACATTCAAACTAACACAGACATGAACTGCCATGAAGTCACTTCCCACTTGTCAGCCAGCACCTCACCTAATAGCTAATATTTTATTACACATTTGTAACAATAACAGTCTGAAAGCAGATCTTCTGATTCAGCAGTATTGGATGATTTGGAGTACCAGACATGGAAGCCATCAGTAGATAAGAGAAGAAAGAGAACTTCAAGCATTTTAAGTCCAACATATTTATGATAAGAAATTCCAAACCAAGTGGCCAAATATAAAATTATAAAATATGCAGTAAAAGTATTAAGCAATGGACAAATGCTATGTGAAAACAAGGCTTTTCTGAAGGAACAGAACTCAGTTTAAATAAGTGCTGTCCCTTGCCATGTTCTCCTTGAAAGGCAGACTTCACAATGCAAAGCCAATGGTACTTGGCAAGGAAATGAGGATAAGAAAGGGACATGTGGGATATTGATCGTAAAGTGTATAGAAAGTAAATATTCAAAAAATTTTAGTGACACTTTGAAAAACATTCCTATAGATATAGCTAAGAGAGTCATTAGTCCAGTCTTAAAGAGCTCAAAAGAACAGAAGAACCAAATGTCAGCATAAAAATGAGCTTAGCCCAAAACAATGCTGTCATGTCAAACCAATGAAAATTTCAAAGATGCTGCTGCTATGTTATCACTAAAAACTGATTTCTGACCCGGGGAAACAGCTCAGTCAGTAAAGTTCTTGCCTCATAAACATGAGAGTCTAAGTTCAATCCCCAGAACCCAGATAAAAGAGTTATGCATGGTATAATGTGCTTATAATCTCAGCAGTGGGGAGGCAGAAGTAGGATGATCTCCAGGGATCACTGACCTACCATTTAGTCTAATTGGTAAGCTCCAGACCAACATTTCCAAGAAGGTGAATGGCATTTCTGAGGAATAATTTTAAAGGCTGTTGTCTGTCCTCCACACAGATGGGCAAACATGTACATACACAGCTGTATGCACATGTACCTCCCTACATTCACACATACGTATACACACACAGATTTGGGTTCCTTACTACCTCACATGATCTCAAAATAGATTATTTTAAAATATCATGTAGGTAAAGCATAGTTTGGAAAATTATACTGGTAGAAAAAAAGAAGAGCATATTTGGATGAGGTAAGTGAAAGAATGACAAGAAGCTATAAAGCAATCAATAGATGCGTTTTTAAAAGTTAAACAGTTCTGCATGGAAAAAATTAACAGACAGATGACACACTTGGAGGAAATATTTGCAACCCATGTGAGAAATAGCTATACTAATAACATATAAAGACTTTCCATAAGCCACTAAAAAAAGACAATAGCTTAAATTTTAAAAAGTTAGCTCTATCAAATAACTCAATAATGATAATTTTAACTTCACAAGTATATTTAAATAAAATTTATATAATTTATAAATAAAAATTATAACAAGGGACCTATTATAAAACTTTTTATTAATGATAATATCTAATAGCAAGAAAACGATCTCAGGTTGTATATGAATGTGAATTGATAGAACTCAATAAAAAAAATGACAATATATATCAAAAAGCCACAGTAGACAGTATATGCCTAGCCCTTCCAACTCTGCTTTTCTATACTATGGAAAGAGTAATAGAAATATACGGGCATGTATATAAAGACCATCACTGCAATAGCGCCCTCTCTCTCTCTCTCTCTCTCTCTCTCTCTCTCTCTCTCTGTGTGTGTGTGTGTGTTTGTGTTGCTATGTGTGGATGTTGTGTACGAAGCAGATGCACGTATATGTGACCATGAAGTCCTCCATGCACTCGCCTGCTTTGGCCAAGGGGCATTTCAGGTGTCCCCTCCATTGCTCTTTCACTCACTTTTACTTGAACCTGAATCTTTTACTGATCCCAAAGCTTGTGGGTTTTTTGGGTTCTCTCTGCTCTGCTCCCCACAGGACTGAGCTGACCTGTGTGGCCATATCCAGTTGTTCGTATACGTCCTGGGGATCAAACTCCAGTGTTCCCTCAGGATTCCTCAAGCCCTCATGCTTTCACAGGAAGTGAACTTAACCACTCCACCCTATCTCCAGCTCCACAGTAGCTCTTTTTAAGTGAGCGAAAATTTGAGGACCTAAGTTGTACCCTCAGCATCTAAATGGCAGATGGTGTGATGGCCTGTGCTTGCAGCCACTTTATAGAAAGGAAAAGCTGTTTGCTTCAGAGTGAGAGGAGATGTCCAAAGTGTTCTGGGCAAACATTAATGTGGCACACTGAATTTGAGCACTAGCTAACATGAAGTAGACATAGATCTAATAGGAGGGACAGAAAACTAGAAAAGAAGTCTAGGAAACAATTATGGCAGATGCTACAAAAGAAACAGAAAGTGAGTAGGCGTAATCCTTGGTTCATCTCTTTCCCATGCACCCAGAAACTCATCAGCAGACCTGAAAACTCTGCTACCTAAAAATATATCAACATTTTCCACTGTCCTTCAGCTCTTCTACAATGCCTTCCAGCAGCTTCCCTCAGGACTGACAATCAATCTAAACTCCTCTCCCTGCCTTTCAAAGCTCTGCCTGCTGTGCTTCTTCAGCACCCTTACCTTCCTTTGAGTTTTGCCACAAAGTTCTTAATTAGGTCCCTGCTACATATGAAGCTCATTCTTATTTTAGATTCATCTCCTTGTGTTTTTTAACAAGGGAAGAAGAGGTCATGCCCAGAAGGGAGTCTGGAAGTGAACACAGGGTACATGTTTTCACAGAGACATCCTACCCTCTAAACAATGTTTGGCTCTTAGTAAGTACTTAATAAATGTAATTTTTGTTGAGTAATTAAGGAATACTTGTATGATAATGGGACAGTATGATCAAATGATATTTGAATACTATTCCTTAACTATGACAAACCTGAACTTTAATTCTAGCTCTGCTACTCTGTGGCCACTAGAAAATTATTAAACTTCCCTGAACCTCCACCAACTTTCTCAGATAATGAAGTTAGGAATAGGTGAAATAAGAGGTTGATATGAAGATCAAAAGGTATATATTTAGTGTGATTCATTTAACCCTTACCAAAAGGGAGTCAATAAATTATGTGTTACTATAATTCACATACTTTATACTTTGATTCCTACGATAAATGTTCTATTATTTCTAAATAAAGAGCTGATCTAGCTACTCATCTAGTAAGCCATAAATGTAGATTTGGGTGTAAGGCAAAGAAAGCACACCATAGTCATCAGGGAATCAGGTACTTGCTTACCTCCTCCAATGACCACACTCCCTTCTAGAAAACACACCATTTTCATTTTCACTGAAAACAAAAGAAGAACCCATCACCCCGCCCCCAGTTCAGTGACACTGTGATCTCTAGAACACAGCAGTAAAGGATGTCTGAGTCTTGTCGGTATCCTGCTGGTTTCTGCTCTCTACCACCTCTCCTAGACCACGGACAGAGCCTTCAGAATTTCTTAGAAGCCAAAATACAACCACCCAAATGATGCAAAAAGGATGCTGAGGTTAAGATAAATCTTCCCTTGCAACTCACACTTCAGAGTTCTGTTTAACACCTTTTGAGTCTCTTTCCTACCATCTAGTCAAGGCTGTTGTCTCTACTCAATGTAGCTAGGGTGAGGAGAATGAACAGATTTCATGTTACTAAAATCCCCAACTTCTTTGGTCTGAAAAGACTCTAATCACAGTTTCAAAGATCCAGAATCTTATATTATTTATTCAAGATCAGAGAAGTTTTTTTCTTATAGTTCCTTGAACATTCCATTAAACTTCTCCTTCAACCATGGACAAACTAGAAAACTCTCCCTTCCAGAAAATATGTGCAAGTTCCCTTCCACAGATTAGTCATGGTGCAAGAGTGGTGTTATTCTGGAGTAGGGCAGAGTGTGAGCTCCAGGGCAAGTGAACCTGAAAGATTTTTGTGCCCTCAGAGACTGGTGTGGTGGTTTGATTCAGGTATCCTCCCAAAACTTAGGTGTTCTGAATGCTAAGTTCCCAGCTGATGGAGATTTGGGAATTAATGCCTCCTGGAGGCAGTGTATTGCTGGGGGAGGGCTTATGGGTATTATAGCCAGGGTCCCCTTGCCACTGTTTGGCACACTCTCCTGTTGCTGTGGTCCACCTGATGTTGGTGAGGAGGTGATGTCCACCCTCTGCTCAGGCCATCATTTTTCCCTGCCATCATGGAGCTTCCCCTTGAGTCTGTAAGCCAAAATAAACTGTTTTTTTTTTTTTTCTCTTTTTTTCCCGCACAAGCTTCTCTTGGTTGGGTGATTTCTGCTAGTAATGCAAACCTGACTACAACAATTAATGATTCCAACATATGCCTGGGAAATTCTCTACCCCTGTTTGCAATGGTTTTTTGTCCTCCGTATAACGTATAAAAAGTTGACAACATCAAGGGGATACTTAAACCCACATTATCTTTAAGTGGCTCGCCCACAGAAAGCAGGTCTGCAGCACGTGAATACAGTTTCCATCTCTTCTCTAGCCAGCTGTGCTGGATGAAGGGGATTCTCTAGGCAGCTCTCATCTCCTGAAATGACCCCGTGATCAATGAAGCAGGTAGTGACAAAGAAGGACAGTACTAAACTTCTCTTACCCTAGTTAAAGATTTAGATCTCACCTTATTTAACAGTATTTCAGGAATTAAAAACAGGCATCAAAATGGCTAATGATATTTGCAGGAAGAATGGATGAAACTGAAGTTCATTATGCTAAGCAAGATCAATCAGACTCGGAAAGACAGACCCAGATTGCATGTTGTTTTCTCGTATATGGAGCATAGATTTAAATCTGTATGTAGACGTCTATGACATAAAATTAGAAGAGGAACTACTTGCAAGGAGGAAGGGGACCAACAGGAAAGGGCAACGGCAACAAGACTGGGTAACTGGATAAATATGAGCAAGTATATGACATCTATGTGTAAAGATTCCATAAGACCCATTATTTTGTATTCTAATTAAAACATGGCTAATCATACTAGGCTTTCGAATATTGAACACAGGGCTGGAGAGATGGCTTAGTGGTTAAGAGCTTGCCTGTGAAGACTAAGGACCCCAGTTCGAGGCCCAATTCCCCAGGACCCACATTAGCCAGATGCACAAAGGGGGTGCACATATTTGGAGTTCGTTTGCAGTGGCTGGAGGCTCTGGTGTGCCCATTCTCTCTCTCTCTCTGTCTGCTACTCTCAAATAAATAAATAATTAAAATAAATAAACAACAACAAAAAAGAATATTGAACACAGAATATATTCAGTATTTCTCTAGCATTTTAAACAATTAGATGCAAGTCAACTCCTTTTATGTGTATGTTGTATTACCAAAAATAAAGATAAGTTGAGCCCTTTGATGTTCAGAGTTCTAGCTGTGAGGTATGATTAATCCCTGTTGAGTTGAGGGCTTTCTGGAGTTCGGTGTTTTCTTCATATTTGTATGTTTTCATGTCTGTTCTAGTTTTAATTGTGACCCTTCCCCTCCTGTAGCCTCTTGACTACGGTTATTCATCTCCTCAGCATGGAGTCTTCTCTGTAGGATTGCCTTACTGCTCATATAATTAGAAATTTCACTTTCATCATAGAAAGATTTTCTTTTGCCTTTTTTATGAAGGATAATTTTGGTGGGTGTAGTAATTTGGGTTGGAAGACATGGTCTTTTAGAATTTTAAATACTTTATTTCAAGCTCTTCTGGCTTTTAGTTTCAATTGAAAATCCTTTGTAATGTAGTGAGATTTCCCTTGCAGCTTTTAGGACTATTTATTTTCAGTGTTGAGAGGTTTTTTAAAAATATTTTTTATTTTATTTTATTTTATTTATTTGAGAGAGAAAGTGGCAGAGAGAATGGGTATGCCAGAACCTCCAGTTGCTGCAAATAAAATCTAGACATGTGTGCCACCTCGTGCCTCTGGCTTACATGGGTCCTGGGGAATCAAACCTGTGTCCTTTGGCTTTGCAGGCAAGCACTTTATGTGTAATGTGATTCAGGGAATTGCTTCCTTGGTCCTGTCTGATGGGTGTTCTGTGCACCTCTTGTACTTTGATGGGCTGCTCCCTCTTTTGTAAGGTTAGGGAAATTTTCTTCAATAATTTTGTTGAAGATGTATTCTATGCCTTTGGACTGTATTTTTTTCCTTTATTATATTCCCATAATCCAAATATTCTGTCTTTTTAAGGTATCCCATATTTCCCTCATATTCTGCTCACTCATTTTTTTTTTTTGAACTTGTCATTATTTTTGGAGTACCAGTCTATTTCCTCTGTCTTGTCCTCAAGTTCTGGTAATCTATCCTCTGCATGGTTTATTCTGTTGGTGAGGCTTTCTTGGGAGCCTTTAAAAGTTGTTTCTTTGTTGTTGTCCATAATATTGCTCTTCAGCATCACCTTCTTTGTTGAATTCCAATTTCATTCCTTGACTTGACTCACTTGTTACTTCTTGAAATTTGTTCCTGCATTTGATTATGTCCTTATTGAGTTTACTCTTCTGACCATTGAGTTCATTTTTTTGTCTATTCTACCTCATTTCATTTATTTGTCTATCCAGCTCTTTTTAATTCTCCTTGCTTTTATTGAGGCATGTATCAAACTCTTTTCATTGATTTGCTTCAATTTCCTTCAGTCATGTTTTGAGTTCATCTTTGAATTCTCTTTGTTAATTTTCTTTATTTAGCTATGCTTTAAATTCCTTTGTGAGTTGTTCTTGTCAATTCTCTTCTATTTCATCCAGTCACTTGTCCAAGACCACATCATAATTATTTAGTATGCTTATCATAGGTTCATTTTGGGATGCTATGGCTGGAATTTCATCTAAGATTGCAATGGAGGCTTTCATTTCAAAATTAAAAATGGATTTCATTTTGGGACTACACATTCTTGGTGGGATTTCTTGGCTTGGTGTCTTGTGTTGTTTTGTAGTGTGGTTTGCCCATCCTAAGGTAGTTCTCTGGTTTTGCTAAGAATGTAGCAATGTTAGCTCTTATGGAAGCTGCATGGAGTGCCCTGGTCAGCCTTGATCAAGATGAGAGTGGATGGTGGTTAGTGATGGGTGTGTTTGAGTCATAGCAAGGTCTTCCTTATATGTGCAGTCTCTTGGGTATTTGGGGCAAGACCCTGGGAGATCTGGCCAATCAATGATCAAGCAGGGCCCTGTTGTCCCAGTGCTACTAACTTCCTGGTCCTCGGTGGTGGGATTAGCTATAGCTGCTGATGGCAGGTAAACCAGGGGAAGGAAGGTCCCACTATTGGGGATGGGCCTTAATCACAATGGTTGTGGGGCCCACCCATCACTCAGTTGTGAGGCTGGCAGAGAGCACTTCAGGTATGTTCTGGATGTTGCAGTTGTGGTGCTGGCCCAGGTGCATTGAGGAATTAGCCTCCTCACTTTATGAAAGACACAGCTGTATCTCACAATGTTCATGGAATTTACTTGAGGTCACGTACATAGTTAGGCAAGTAGGACAGGCTGGACTCAAACCCTGGCCTTTGGACTCCAATCTCTATCTCTTCCTTCTTGCTTCCTGACAGTACAGATGCAGAGGAGTAATGAGGGCAATTTAGATGAACAAAGGTGGAAGGAAAGTAGAAAAAGATAAAAAGCAAGAGATGCAGAGATGGCTAAGTAGAGGAAATTAGAGAAAATAATCTAAGAGCAACTTTGCTAAGACATAGTATCACAGACTTGGTAATTGATAAGGTAAAGAATTTGACTGGGGAAGCTGGGAAGTCCAGGGACACAGTGATGGTGTCAGGTAAGGGTCAGTGTGCTGTTTAATGACTTGGGAAAAGATGAAAGGGCCAAAAAGAAAGAACAAGGGGTGGATTTGCTCTTAAAGTGACTATTTTTGCAATAATTAGCCCAACCCTGTAAAGACACTTATACCCATGCAAGAGATCTGTTTGTGTGACCTAATCATCTTTCATGAGGTGCCACTTTCTTAAAGAATCACATCAAGAATTCAGTTTCCAACATATGAATGAAGAGAACATGTACAAACCGTAGGAGAAGTCATGATAATATCTACATGCATGGACACCATATATTCATGCATGGTATTTCATTATTAAGTACATATTTTTACATGTTTGCATAAAGCAAAGAGTGGAAATGAAATTGAAATGCAAAAAGTTGATCATAAACTAAGAAAATTAGTCAGCCTCACTATGAATGCCATAATATGAGATCTAGTTCTAAAAAGTGTTTTTTTTTTCTTTTTCTTTTTTCTTTTTTTTTTTGCGTGTGGAGATCAAAAACATAAACTTTAAGGTCTAATAGCTAGCATTAAATTGCAGTATTTATTATCTGAGTCAGTGTGAATGAGGACCATCACTTTTCTGTGTTTCTGTTGTCTCCATGAATGCAGTGAGGACAGCAAGCTACATTGCAGCACTGTAATGAGATCTGAACAAGTCATGTGAGATAGCTCCACAAGTTTTAAAATATGGAGGAGTAGCAAGCACCAAAACACTGTGACTACCAGGGAAATAGCAAGACAGAGGATTTCAATTAAATACAAGAAAGCACTTACTCAAAGAGAAAAATATTCCAGTGCAGAAATAGGGCTCCTTACAGCTCAGTGAGCCCCTGGCTGGGTGATCTGACCAGAGGCTATGTGGTAAAGCAAACATCTGCTCAGAAGGAAAGGCACTTCATACCTTTTGCTATTTTTATTTTTACTTATTTATTTGACAGAGAAAGTGGCAGGGAGAAAGAGAAAAAGAGAGAAAGAGAATGGGCATGCCACGGCCTCCAGTCACTGCAAACAAACCCCAGACACAAGTGCCACTTCATGCATCTGGCTTATGTGGGTCCTGAAGAATCAAACTGATGTCCTTTGGCTTTGCAGGCAAATGACTTAACCACAAAGCCATCTCTCCAGCCCCATCATGTTATTTTTGATATTACTGCTGAGCCCAGGGTCTGTGCTCAGTATTTGGCTTTAGGATGGCTTTGTGGGTATATGTGGCAATCTCAACACACAATATTTTCCTTCCCCACCCTTAAGATTGCTATAAAGAGTTTATGTTCATGAGCAGGCCTCATGCAAACCCAAATATCTAGTTACCCAGAGACGTGGGCACAAGTGAACAAGACAGCATGGAGGTGACCCTTTCCTGTCTTCTAGGAGAACATAAAGAGCAGGAGAGTTTTTTATCTGTCTCTGTTGCCAAGGTTGGTTGGTTTCTAGGTGAATTCCAAAAAGGGCTTTGGCACTATTGGTGGCTACAGTATTTCTGAATTGGGTTCACTGCTGAGTCCAATACCACAAGGAATGAGATTCTGCTCCCCATTTCCTAGAATCTACATGATGAAACACAATGGGAAAGAAAAAGAAAATCCAGAAAGTAAAAATCCTTCTCTTCTCCTTTACTGGAGGCATAGCTTCGGTATTTCTTCAGATGATGACCAGGGACTATCTAGGCCTTAACCAATGAAGAAGAGCATCTGATATGGATCCAATGGACCAGGCTTCTCCCTAGGTTTCTCTTTTCTGATAAACTTATCTAAAATGAGTTCTTTTCACAATGACGGCCACAGTAGAGCTCTTTCCTGTTAGTCGTGGTAAGTCAAAACCTACTTCAAAGAACATAATCTCACCACTCTGAGGGGCTTCAAAAAGACATGGGTATTGTGTGTGTGTTTAGATGTTTGAAAACAAAAAAAGAAAGAAAACCTCAAATTACTGAACTAGAAGTAATCATTTTGTGTGGGTCTGTATTCTACTTGGGTTTAGTCTTTCATAAAGAAACAATGGACAATTCCACTTTACATCCCTTATGCATTAAGTGAAAAAAACTTGAAATGCCTAAAAGAATTTTTATATCCCCTCCTTGGAATCAGTACTAAAAGCTGGTAAACTATAATCCAATTTTCATAAAATCCCAAGGCACCCTAGTAGAGCACCTTGGACTTAGATGAATGTGCAGGTCGTTTCATGAGTAGCTGATAGCATCAGGCCACCTCAGAATGTCCCAGCTCCTTTCCTTCTTCTTTGCTTTGTACAATTATGTAAAATGTTTAACTGGCAAGGAGGAAAACATGATCTAACAATCTTCCCATGACCCTAGAAACAGGCACACTTGATGGTTGAGGACAAAATAGGAAGAAAAGAATGAGAGGGATGTTACCATAGTGGCTGGAAACTCAGATCTGCACTCAAAAGAAGGGTAAATCTCTCTTACTTTCTCTCTCTCACTTTCCCTCTTTCTCCCCCCCCCCCTCTTTTTCTCCATGAAGTCCCTGGCCAGGAACTAAACCATCCCATACAGAGGCTGCACAGAAGAGTTTTAGGAATAACCAATGATACATTCCAGCCTGGAACTTTTGGTTTTGTCCATTCATTTATTCCACAAATGTTTGTTGATGCTTCCAAGTGGTTTGTTAACTCATTTTTTCATTGCCCTCTCCTAACTAATTCCTGTAAAAAAAAAAAAATATATATATATATATATATGCATACATTCATATGATGTCTTGTTTTCCAGTTCTATGAGTTAGGACAAAGAAAAGAGTGAAGGTGAAAAGGGAGCTAAGAAATATATAAGTAAATTATTATTAATTAGAGGTAGCAATATTAACCTATTCTAAATATTGGAATAATTGAACTGGAATAGTAAGGAGATTATCTTGCAAAAATATGACATATAAGGTCAACCTCCAAAAAGGTGCTGAAAATTGTTATGACACAAAGGCCATGACTGTGAGTGGTTGGAGAGAAGAGCAAAAGGTCCTTGTGTGTGACAAGTATGAGAATGCAAGGAACCAGGTGCTTAGGCGACTTCCACAGACCAACAGTTGCTTC
Organism: Jaculus jaculus; assembly: GCF_020740685.1. Lineage (NCBI taxonomy): Eukaryota > Metazoa > Chordata > Mammalia > Rodentia > Dipodidae > Jaculus > Jaculus jaculus. The sequence continues at coordinate 304,445,304 of NC_059102.1, forward strand.
TGGGGAGTGGCGTGCTTTCTAAAGTGGTTTATTAGTAATGATAGGCCAACTCTTTTCTGTGCATAAAACTTCAAGTGATCTACCCAGAGGCTGCAAAGTTACAAAGATTCAACTTCAAGTTTTTACTCCAGAGTCTGGGCCCTTTACACTATGCCACCGCTCCACCTCAGGGAAAGAAAAACTTCCATGAAACATGGAAATGAGGTTGGCAAGGAAAACTCTGGATAATGGGAAGTATGGTGGAAAGAGAATGGAGAATGAAAGAGGAGAAACTGGCAAAGATGGGAGGCTTTGCTACATACCTCTACTGACCTCCATAAATTCTTCTTAAAATACCTCCAAATCATTATGAATTAAGAAATCATTGGGCTGGAGAGATGGCTTAGCGGTTAAGCGCTTGCCTGTGAAGCCTAAGGACCCCGGTTCGAGGCTTGGTTCCCCAGGTCCCACGTTAACCAGATGCACAAGGGGGCGCATGCATCTGGAGTTCGTTTGCAGAGGCTGGAAGCCCTGGCGTGCCCATTCTCTCTCTTCCTCTATCTGTCTTTCTCTGTGTCTGTCGCTCTTAAATAAATAAATAAATAAATAAAGAAAGAAAATTAAAAAAAAAAAGAAATCATTAAGGAAAGAAATGATAAGCAAAAATCCACATCTTATTGATTTCCAAAAACTACATTCATTGTATATTTTGTGTTCTAAAATATAACTTTTGTTATACATATCTTCTTTCAAACTCTACAAAACATATAGTGGTTTTATTAAGGGAAAACAGCTTCAGTAGCTGGGAATCAAATGATTTTGAGGACTGTTAGAGTTAATTGCCAAGAAACATTCAAATATCCACCATCAAATGTAGAACACATATTCCTAATATGCACTTCACCATCTACACATTCTAGTTATGTGACTCTAGATTCCCCTTCACACACGCACGCACACACACACACACACACACACACACATGCGTGCCTCACATAATTGCACACTGGTGTAGTAAATGGACTGTCCCCCAAGATCCTTCTTGCCCCCCTTTTAGTATCACCTGATGGCTCAGCAAAAGCATTTTGCAAAAAAGATGTTGTCAATGAGGCACTGACCTCTCTCAGTCTCTAGCTTATCAAGCAAACCTAGCTCTTTTCTCCAACCCTTATATATATTCATATCACAACCATGTATCTCCTTTGAGGTAGCAATTATACCCACCCTGGGAGGTGAGTTAAAAGGAGTCCTGTTCCTTGGCTAAAACGTTCTTGACCACTTAACATGAGTCTACAGCACACACCGGCTGCTTTTCTGTACTTTTGTTCCTTTGCATGGCAGCCAAAGCTGCATGTCCTTCAGTCATAGTGTTCCTCCTATCTGGCTCATGCTGGAGCCATTAAGGACCAGGCTGTGTACCTTAGGTAAGATTAACAGCAGAACTGTGGGACCTTGTGATGTCGAGGTTTTTTGGGTTCATGAGACCCCAACTCACTTCAAATATTTCATTTAAGATAATATTCCTGGTGTCTATGATAAGAAACCATATAGAAAAACTAAAGAACTTTTCTTAAAGATTATATAAACCAAAAAATGTTTTAGATTCCTCAAAATTAACTAGAGAAATGTGAGATACGTTGACATATAAATGGTCATCACTGGTGAGATTGAACACTGCCCCCAGGTAGCTGCTACGGGCCCACATCTGGCCAGTGGTGCAGTAGTTCATCATCTTCCCTTCCATCAGCACCAGGTCCTTGGGATACTTAGAGGTCCTCATGTAGACCTTATGGGTTAGGGGCTGACTGTTGCAAGTCTGACCCCGGAAGTACACTTTGGAATATACAAAGTACATCCCAGTGTCATTGATCACCAGGCCACCCTTATTATACTTCACTCCAGAGATCAGAACAATTCCATAGGTGTCTTCCCATTGCAGAGGCATGGACCTTGAGTTGGGCTTGCCTGAAATAAACCAGACAAGAACTTTCAGTCATAAAATCTTATGCATCTGACAAGGTAAGTTTCCAAGACAAAACTATGGAACACTCCCCTCCTTAACAAATGTTTTATCCAGAATTACATAGCTGTCACACAATTGGCTGAGGGGCGAGAACTTGATCCATCATTTGGTTCCTTCCACACCTTTGTCAAGCCATCTGTCTCAATTTTATCATCCACATGAATTGGACAATAATTATGTACCTCCACTGACTGAGGACAGTTACAAGGTAACTTCAGCTCTCTGGAACTGTTTTATGTTCTGCCGTGCCAGCACTGCTTGTTCCAGAGATCCCTCCACAAGGGAGACATCCAATCCAAGGAATTCTAAAGGTCTAAAGCTCAGCCAGATCACTGGATTTTCTTCCCTCACTTTTCAGTTACACCATGGATTCCTCAGCCCCTGAATTGGAGCTAAAATTCTCTTTCTTTTTTATCTATCTGCACAGCATTATACATATATACACATACCAAATATTGCTGAACTTTTTCTAAGGTCTAAGTAATTACTAAGTAATTACAGAAGTCATGGGACATCTTTTCTGGAGCTGTTTATCTACTTTGTAGATATCTACAGTTCATAATGGACATGCCCATGCCATGTCATACTAAACCACTTCACTCTTCAATTGTAGACCACAAAGACAGGGCTGAGTGCATCCTTTTTCTCAGAATAACTCAGCATTCACCTTCTTAGGTCTCCTCTGAGACCTGTGTTGCAAGTTCCCTGAGGGTATTTGGAAAGATTAAAAAGAGTGAACTCTTTAAGGGCAAGGTCAGGTCATATACAGCTCTCTAATTCCAATTTAGAATTTGCACGGTGGGATGCGGGGGAGGTGGATGGGGAGTAATAGCTCATACCTCTTGCTAGAAAGATATAAGTGTCCTAAGATTTAAAATAAAAGTCCTCAGAAAGTCACATCTCCCTTGGAGCATGAAATAAAAACCAGTCATTCCACCTTTCCCAAAAGCCTTTTGTCCCCAACTGCACCTTCCAGAAACAGACCTGTTAAATGTGCCACCCTTCTTGGTGACTTTTTTTCAGAAGGTGGAGCAGGGTGGCCTGTATAATAGAGAGATAAAAAACATGTGAAAACAATCATTATAGATGCCAACTATTATTTTGGTGGGGTTCTAAATTCTACCATTTAAATAAAAGATTTTTAAAAGCATACGTGGTAATATTCTAGTATATGCTCATCAAACAAGCCAAAACTGTAACACTCACAGAAGTCTATTTCAAAAAAGGGTCAAGAAAAGATAAATGAAAATATGTCTTTAAATGTTACAATAAAAATAATATGGTTACAGTAAAAATAATATCATTCCAGTTGGTTTGTTTAGAACTTGCCTCAACCTTTTCAGGTAGAGATTATGCACTAGTTATGGTTGTCAAAATGAGATGAGAAGTTAGATGATTTATGTCAGGGATGGAATGGACCCCACACCCCAGTTTCCTAACTTTAAATCCAGGGTCTGTTCACTCTGGCTCTGCTGCCCAACAGAGTATGAAGCTTGCTGATTAGTCTCCTGGCTACCCAGTCTTTTCCCAATGGTATTTTACATTAATTATTCTAAGGTCTCAAAGACTTCCTATTAATGAGGCCTCAAACCCTTTCAATGGCTCCTCATGGAAAATATAGTTAGAGGTGAGTTTACTCTGTCACATGGCCTCAGCCTCATTCCCTCTACTCACACCAAACACTGGCTGGCAACAGGAGTTCTATGACCTTAACATGGCCCTTCTCCCTACCCCTGCCCTTTGGGTGCTCTACCTTCTACATGGAATGCTCTCCCAGTGAGAGCTCTCTGGAAAATCCCAACCAGTCCTCTAAGGACCTTTTGAAACTGCTTTTTCTTTGTGAAACTCTTCCAAGCCTTTTGTCAAAGGCAATTTTCCATTTTTGAAACCTAAGATCCTTCTGTTTTCACCTCTCTTGATAGTTCTGACTCTCCTTTTCTGAGATAACTGTAAATATTACCTTATTTCCCAACCACCAGTGCAAATGGCAAATTCCTTACTACATTTGAACTCCTGAGAGTATGTAGCCCCATTTCTCACATACAGCATGCCATAGGATGTGCTTTCCAAATAAGTTGAAGGTATTAAAATTGACAATATTTCTCAAAATAGACACCATTTCTCTAACTTCACCTAAGATAGAAAGCTATTACTTAGTTCATGAACTCAGCTATGTCATTAAAGAGGGTTAGAGGAACATGCTTATCCAGTTCAGACTTGTGATTAGCCTGTGAAACACTCATAGCATATGAAAATAGCTCAGTGTGCTAAGAATATTATCTTGCAATCTTGTCCTCTCCAGCCACCCAAGACAACCCACCTCGAAGGAAGAGTGAGTGAACAGGAAAGGTAAAGCTAAGTCTCCTCTACATTCCTACACCACAAATCACCTGAGCAGCTGACCTGGCATTTTGCCAGGTACCAACAGGAAGTGAAACAGAGAACCACATGCATCTTTATAACCCTTACAGAGCCTCATATAATGTTATTCTCATAAAGATACTCTTATAAATTTCTGCTGAACAAACACTAGAGTTATCCTAGACACTGTAGAGGATTTTTTTTTTTTTCCTGTTCAAAGATCACTGCATGTGCCATTTGCAGTGTGGAATGCTCTCTGTGACTTATATATACAACTCTTCATTTGGGGGCTCCTGGTTTCTCAAGGTGCCAGCAAGAAAAAGCCTTAGAAGGGACTTCCCAGACAACTTCACTCTCGTTACCCTACATACAGTCTGGAATGACATTGTCTTGCTTTGTGTCCCTCCTTCACTATCCTAAAAGCTCTACCACAGCAGACCTCTGTCTCTCATTCTCAGCCACTCAGCCACTCATCCACTACCCAACACCGAGCCTTAGTCATGGCAGCATCCTAGGAATATTTGTAGATAAACAAAATTAACTAACTGTGCAAAATTGAAGTAAAAAAAAGAGAAGTAAATAATCTATGATAGTATCTCCCCGAGGGGAGGAGAATCACTATTATATGTATATATAAAATATTTTAGTAACTCTCTAAGAACAAAAAATTATGCATAGGTCATAGTCAGTATTAAAGTAAATGGAGTCTTTGGTAGCTTGTCTTTCTATCTAAGGCATCGAGGGAACAATCCCCCTAACACGAAATGTCTTTGAACATGGTATTCAGTGGCTGCACATTATGCTTCCTTTGTCTATGCTACAGTGTATTAAACTCATCTTTTCTGAAGCATTGAGATTTCTTCTGAATTTTTGGGAATGGCTTGATAGGAAAGTGATGTACATCACTTTACTGTTTAGTGATGGGATTGTAAGAGAAACTAACAAATTCAAACCCTTCACCTATATTGTTTGATGGTCCAGAGCAGTTCCCATGCATAATGGCTGAAACTGATGCCTAAGTGGGTCTTTTGCTCTTCCATTGTTGGCAATTTTTATGTTTTAAGTCATTTTGAACTTGAAGGGTGAAAGCAGTCATCTTTTTTCTTTACACTGGTACCCTTCATCCTAAGGTTGCTGTTTGGATCCACATATGATGGTTCACCAATCTCTAGCGCATCTGTGATGATCCAGAGAGGATGACTACATACATAAATAGGGAGACCTGACTCATTTGTTCATTTGACTTGTAATCATCAAAACAGGCTCCCCCCAGTGGAAGATGAGTAATTGGACACCTGCTTCAATGGCTATATTTTATTGATTTTTCAAGATGATTTTTACCTTAGAAGTCCGAAAATGGGGCTGGAGAGATGGCTTAGTGGTTAAGTGCTTGCCTGTGAAGCCTAAAGACCCCGGTTTGAGGCTTGATTCCCCAGGACCCACGTTAGCCAGATGCACAAGGGGCACGAGTCTGGAGTTGGTTTACAGTGGCTGGAAGCCCTGGTGCGCCCATTTTCTCTCTCTCTGTCTTTTTCTCTCTCTGTGTCTGTCGCTCTCAAATAAATAAATAAAACTTATTTATTTATTTGAGAGCGACAATTTATTTATTTGAGAGCGACAGACACAGAGAGAGAAAGACAGAGGGAGAGAGAGAGAATGGGCGCGCCAGGGCTTCCAGCCTCTGCAAACGAACTCCAGACGCGTGCGCCCCCTTGTGCATCTGGCTAACGTGGGACCTGGGGAACCGAGCCTTGTCCTTAGGCTTCACAGGCAAGCGTTTAACCACTAAGCCATCTCTCCAGCCCAACAAATTTTTTTTTTAAAAGAAGTCCTAAGATGTTTCATTTTTCTAACAAATTCTTCTACCCTGTATGAGTTCTCTCACAGTGACTTAGACTTAGAGCTGAGGTCCAGAGTCCCTCCCCCCAGTGATGGATCCTGATACAGCCTCTGTTCCCAGGCAGAAGCTGACCTGGCTACTTGCTGAGGTGGGAGGCAGCTTCCCCTAACAGACAGCCACTGCTGCCTGTTGCCTTCTGCTTTCTTCCAAGTTTCTAAGGTTAAGATTTAACTACCCTGCTTTGCATCTATTTCTCATTTCATTCCACGGTCAACACAGAGAGATGGGAGTTTATTTCATGGGTCACCAACCCATGCACTGCAAAGCCCTGTCGGTGACAAGCCATCAGATTTCTCTAGTCCTAAGTGCACACCTAGTGAGCTCTCGGCTCTGCAACTAATTTGTCTGGTATTTTATATTTCTTCCAAAAACTGAGGTGGTGGCACCAGATAAGCTACAGGCTCCCTTCCAACTCAATTCAAGTCTAAAACTTCAATGAATCTTACTTCAAAACTAATAAAAATATTCTAACCTCAATATGTTCACAGCATCTAAAACTATGATCTGAAGTTCCATGTCTAACTTGTTTATTTTCCTTCTGTCCTGTAGTTAAACTATAGGATTGTTTTATTTATCATCAAAGGCAGCTCAAGTCCTCTACAGATGAATCTGTGGGGAACAGCTAACGTCTTCCTCAAGCTTCCCAATAGTTTCAGAAGAAATATACTACTGTGGACAGTGGGTTACCCACTTCTTAAAAGCTTAGTTTTATCCTACAAAATATTTTTAAAATAAATTTTAACTCTTTAAATTCCTAAGTAATCACTTTGAGGGAGTTTTCAAAAGGAGAGGACTTTGCCCAGAATTTTTGTATCTACCTTCACTCTCCTTGTGCCCCTAGAAGTAACAGCAGTCTGTGTGCTGGAACCAGACTATATGAGGAAGAGGCCAGGCTTGGAGCCTGCTGCCTGAAGTCAGGGCTGTACGTGTGTCTATTTCCAAAACCAAGGGGAAAGTTATGGGAATTATAAGCAGTGCTCAACTACAATGATACTGAATAATTTATGTCACTTAATATTTGAAAGCAGGGCATGGGATCATATCAATAAGAGAAAGATTTAAAGCTACTCTGGATTTCTTGTGTAGTAGCCCTAAGCCCATGAATGGGACAGATTTTCAAATATCCCACCCACTTCCTTCCATCAGAGAATTAGCTCTGGGAAATAAATGCACACTATGGAACCACTTACCTATTAGCTTCGCCACCGAAGAAGAATGCTCTTGACTGGTGGACTAGTGAAAGAAAAATAGTTATATAATAAATGTGGACTTATGCAAAAGAAGCAGTCATGTCAAATAAACTGTCCCCTGGAAAGAGAATTCAAATGCCTTAAATCCTTGCCTAACTTAGACTTTAGCCACACAATTGTGGTTGGGAATAATAACAATTTAAAGTGTTTTCAAGGAGATTGAGTTTAACCATTTTAATAAATACACTTCAAAGCAAGACTCTTTTCATTCCTTAAGTCACTAGATAGAAGGCAGGAAGGAGCTCAGCAGACTGACTTGACCACTGAGAAAGGAAGAACTGTTTGCTTCTGATATGCTACAAGATGAAAAATACCCTCTTTACTCGTTTATTTTTCTGCTTCCTTTTCTCTGTCTTTAGAATGGTGTGACTAGAACAACTTACTTCTAAGATAGGTGAGGGAAAAGGTCTGAAAAGATCTTTGCAAGAAAGGCAGCGGTCCACATGGGCCACAGCAGTCCCCAACCCCTCTGCAATGGAGCCATCCTGCACCAGTGACTCCAGAGTCCTGCAGTGCATCTGCCAGACTTACCTCACGGAGTTCTGCCAACTCCTTCTGCAGGTGGAAGAGCTGATACATTCCCAGTCCCAATCCAGCCAGGGCAACCAGAACCATGAAAAACGTCATCAAGAGCCATAGGTCTGAGTTGCAGTCCCTTCTCTTCTTTAGAGGGAGTGGTGGCCGTGGTAGCAGCGTTGGTAGTGCAGGAGGTGGCATAGGTGGAGGTGGGGGTGGCCTTCTTTGACCAGGTCCAGCAGGCTCCAAAGGTGAACAGGGGAAAACTGGCCTTGGAGGGTCCCAAGGGGAAGTGGCATTGCGGTTCACCCAGTAGACTTGGGGACACGGGCAATTCAAGGGCTGCTGCATGGCAACCGGTAGTTGACTGGGGACAGCCCCAGGAAAGAACTTTGCTTCTTTCAATTCAGTAGAGGCTAAAGCCTCAAGGACCTGATGCCTGTTGCTGACTGCTCTGGAGAAGGGAAGCCACAGCCACCTTTATAGAGTTTCCACAGCCAAGGGAACCACCTCTGTCTTGTGTTCTCTCTTCTTGCTTCTCAGTGAGACACCCACTCACTTAACATCTAAAGCTATAAAGCCTGAAGAAACTCACAAGCAACCCCCCTGAAAGTTTCCGCCCACAAACTTCTGATGAAAAGCCTTCGAAGCTCCAGTGGTTGTTGCTGTGCACCCTGGGAAGGCTAGCAGTGCTAAGGCTGGGCTCGCCTGCCTGAAGCCCTGCACAACAGGCCAGTGTTGGATAAAGCCCTGAGAGCATTACCTACGTTTTCAGCTTCAGAGAGCAATCAGTGGGATATGTTCATATTTAGGCACCATAGGGTGAGACCACAGAGTCACTCTCAAAGAAGCCACTTCCACATCTTAGCTTGTGAGGAATGTATGTCTTGACAGGAGGACAATTTCACTTTGGCTTTTAGGCTTGCTCTTTTTCATAATCAAATACAAGTTACCTTGATCTTGAAAAGCATGCATGATTTCATAACTTATGGGCTGGAATCCTGCCTCATGCAGTTTAGAGATGTGGTCAGTTGTCCCCCATAAATACATGCATGCTGAATGCTTAGTCTTCAGCCCTGGGGATGGCAATGGGAAGGTGGAGCCTTGCTGAAGGAGTTGTGTTATTGGGGGTGGGCTTAGGAGTATTACAGCCAGCTTTCTCTTGATGTAGTTCAGCTTACTCTCCTACTACTGTTTCTTACCTGCTGCGGCAGAGGTGATGACCAGCCTCTGCTCACATTATGTTTTCGCCTGCCATCATGAAGCTTTCCCTGAGACTATAAGCCAAAATAAAAACTTTCCTCCTATCACCTGCTTTCGGTTGGATGCTTTGTCCCAGCAGCAAGAAGGTAACTTGTGAGATTACATTAGAAGTTGCGAATCACTGGGCCATATGCCTTGTAGAACTCACAAAGCTGCTTTGTTTGCATCACAGCATGTTTTACTTTTGTGCCATCTTCTACAACTGTAACAGAAGCTGGAGCAATGACTTAGCAGCAACGCCAAAGAACCCACATTCTATTCCCAGTACCCACATAAAGCCAGATGTACATGGTGCTGCATGAATCTGAAGTTTGTTTAAAGTGGCTAGAAGCTTGCCCATTCTCTCTCTCTCTCTCTCTCTCTCTCAAATAAATAAATCAATAAAATATTTAAAATTTAAATTGAAATAGTATACATTAAAATTAAATACTTGTGTTCTGTTTGGAAGCATTAGAATATTGGAAAGCCCTCCAAACCAGTCATCTTTCCCCACAAATGAGAGGCAAGTGTTCCAGGCTCCTGAGCCTGCACCCCAGCATTGTGTCTCACACTCCATCTCCCCTGGGAAGGGGCCCTCCTGTCCCCACAGGCATTTCTGCTTGCAGTCCCTGTCATGGGCACCAGATGAAACTCAAGATGAAGACCAGTTAAGATGAATTTTTCATAAGCAATAAATATTTTAGAATAAGTATATACTAAATATTGCACACTACATACTAAGAAGTATTTGTTGTGAATTCAAATTAACTGTGTATCTTATCTCTCTGTTTCTCACTACAGCTGTCTACTTTATCTTAACTTCACCCTTCACTCTGGCCACACATCGCATTTACATCCTATAACTTCCAAGAACTCAGCTTTGATACCCATCATTCTTCCATATAAACCTCAATATATTTCTGTTTTCTGCTTTACTGAAGAGCTCTGCTTTTCAAACTTTACTGGTTTTTATATCATCCTCTGTTATTTCCGAACCTATCATCCTACCTGTTACCTGTCCCAAAACAACACCAAATGTGTTATCTTGGCCACAGCCTCTCCTCCCCACTTCCATTGCCAGTATGTTCTGTGCCTCTTGAGAACTCTCTCTGGTGGCAACCTCACCACCGCTCTTTTTCTCTGCTCTGGTACTTCACTGCTCATCTAGCACCACAGATTTCACCAAAGGCATGTTTCTTATCCCCACCTCCACCCCACAGCTGTCATCCCTATTCCATATTATTACTAGTCCCTTCTTGCTTTTCTATCTCACTCCTATAGACGCAGCTTTCTTCAATAACAATCACTCTATATTTCCTCATCTCCCTCTACCTTGCTTCTTTTGTTTTATTCTGTGGTACAGAAAACAGAAGACCATGCCCACCCCAACCCACACTGTCCTCCAATCACAGGGAGAGTCTGTGCTGAAAGAAACAAGATAGCAACTGATGGACACCAGCATTAGGTTTGGTAATGCCACCTGGCATCACACATTGCAAGATCAAGGACAAATAAACATCTCCATAAGAAATCACATTGGGAGTAACAAAACCTTATTGATTAAGAGAAGTGATCATTCAAAGTAGATCTCAGCTCTGTGATGACTGAAGAAAGAACATAATGAAAGATCCAACAGTCCAGCAGCCCCCACATGTGGCAAGCTCATGCTGAGTTCTCTCAGTCTCTTTCTACCCTTCTGATCTGTACTGGGATCTCTGATTCTGGCCAATGGGGTTATTGAAGAAGGGCAGGGAAAGGATCTATAGGATCTTGGATCTCTTTTAGGACAAGGAGGAGACTTGCCAGTTGTAGAGATTTATAGGAGCATGTTGAGATTTGAGAACAAACTTAAGTGCAGAGAGGCAAATTAGAGAACACTCCTTGTTATCACCAGCAATAGCATGAGAACCTTCCTATCCCATGTTTTCATCTCTACTTCATATATATCCTCCTTTCTAATTTTTGTTAAGCATTATGCCTATGAAGTCATTGCTCATTGCCAACTAATTTTCTTCTAATTTCTTGTGAATTTGAACAACTTATCATATACTTGTTGGGAATTCAATTTTGTGTATACTTTCTGGTCATATTTAAAATTGTATTTCTTATCTCCATCATACTGAATTTCAGGACCTTCTTATTTTACATATTCTAGATGTAAACCCATACAGCCTTTAGATATCACAAAAATTTTCCCATATCAATGTGGATTTCATATTTGGGCTTTAATCCATCTGTAGTTCACTTTGTTTATGAGATGAGTCAGGAGTTCCTCTATACATTTTTTCTATGTATTAGTCACTTTCATGTCACTGTGATAAAACAACAGAAATCATTTTTAAAGGTAGTATATCAGCTACTTTCTCAATGCTATGAAGAAACACCTGATCAGAAGCAACTCTTGTAAGTGGAATTGTTTATTTTGACCTACAATTCCAAAGAATAGCAACAGATTATGCTGGGAAAGGCATGACTGACCGGACTCTCCTATATGTAATCTAAATAAACTTACTAATTCACTAAATTAGCCTTGGGTGGAATCATTTCATTGGTCTATCATTTGTGTCCTTTCTGGGTTGAAAATACATTTGTTCATGTCTTAGCAGGAAATATTAACACAATACTTAGCTTCCCAAGTTCACAGATTACAGGTGTGTACCACCATGCTCAGTGACTTTGTGGATATCTCTAATGTCTTGAGAGATAATTGGACAAAATCCCCTCCTCTTTACTCTTAAAAAAAGTTAATGGCTATTTGAGCATGCTAAATCTGTTATATATGGTAGGACAAAGATAAAACTATCAGAAAATGTTCTAATAGACTGGTAACTGTAATTGTAATAATTTGAGAGAAGTGCTATCCTTAATATCATTACCATTATTAATATATGTGTAATGGGGCTGGAGGGATGGCTTAGCAGTTAAGGTGTTTCCCTGCAAAGCCAAAGGACCCAGATTCAATTCCCCAGGACCCACATTAGCCAGATGCACAAGGTGGCGCTTGCGTCTGGAATTTGTTTGTGGTGGCTGGAGGCCCTGGTGCTCCCATTCTCTCTCTCTCTCTCTCTCTCTCTCTCTCTCTCCCCTCTTTCTTGCTGTCAAATAAATAAAAATAAAATCTAAAAGTATGCATAATGATCCTACAGAAAGGACCTTATTATCATCTTCATGAATGAGTAATTAGAGAAACAAAATAGTATCAGTAATGGTTGGAGCCAGAGTTCATTCATACCTGTTGTGTCACTTCCATACACTATGTGCTCTTTCCATTACTGCTTTGTGCATGGCCCCTCTCCAAGCCATAAGATCTGATTAGCTCAGGAAAATTTACTAGACATTGAATACTGTTTATTACAATACATTGGGTAGATGTCTACTAATTGCCTCTACCTTCAATTTCATAATTTTAGTCTTCATGGGAAGGGGAAATTGATGTCTGTTTCTAATGTGAAAAGACAAGAGGGGATGAACTATCAAGTATAGTGTTTATCATCATACCTGGCCTTGGAGGGAAAGTTAAAGGACTGTGATGATAGTATGAATGGGGTTAAAAATTATCCTTTAACCCTCACACCAAAGACAACTGTATCATTATGATCTCAGGACTATTGTTTTTCTTCTCTAGCTTGGGTACATTATTCAGTGGCTGGTCAGGAAAACAGGAGCCAGTCTAAATGTGTTGGGCAATTTTTTAACTTTTAATTTTTTTAATTTTTAATATGAGAATGAAATACTAGATAAGGGTTGGAGATAGCTTAGTGGTCAAGGCACTTGCCTTCAAAGCCAAAGGACTTAGGTTCAATTCCCCTGGACCCACATAAGACATATGCACAAGGTGCCACAGATATCTAAAGTTAGTTTGCAGTAGCTGGAGGTCCTGGTGTGCCCATTCTCTCACTCTCTCTCTCTCTCTCCTATTTCTCTCTTTCCCTCAAATAAATCATAAAATGTTTTTAAAAATGAAATACTAGATGAGAAAAAGTCATGAAGGACACTTTTAAAAACCTTTAAAGTAGAGCACTCATGTTACAACCAACAATCCCAGTTTCCAAAAGAAATGAAATAGGCAACGTTTAGGAAAGAGGTTAGCCAAAGACTATGGGAAAGCCTCACATGGCCTCATGTGGCACATGGCATATACTTATTCATCATCATAAATGTATGCCAATTGATGGGCACAAACAAGAGGACCCTGGGTCAGGAATGGAGTTTCTCAGTGAGAACTGAGATTCTTCCACAGCCTCACTCAGTAATGCTATGTGCTTCATCTCCAGAAGGCACTCTGCAGCTGCTAGTAGGCTGCTGGTGGCTTTATCATAGAAACATGACAACACTCTATTTTCCCACCTTCCTCTAAGGTGGCGCATGTCACTCCTATAGTTTTAAACTGTGAATCTGATTTTGTCATTGTGCCATTTTAAATAACATGCCAGTGGCTTCCCTTTGATATTAGAATATAATTTGAACTCTTTACTAGACCTTCCACGACTTGGAAGTATATGGAATTTTCCTACTCTCCACCTTATTGCCCTCTATGCTCTTCCCCTCTCAACCCCACATGTCCATAAAGGCCTTTCAGATTGTCAAATGTGGCAAACTCTTTCCTACCTCAGAACCTTGCATTGAGATGCTACCTGGAATATTCTTTGCTCTACTTCTGTTCCATTTTTATAGGATCAGTTCTTAACAACCATTGGTCCTAAGATAAACACTACTTCCTCAAAGAGAACTCTACTGTTCACTCCATCTGAAAGAAATGATTCCTGTTAGTACTCTTAAGTTATTCTGGGGCATTTTCTTCTTTCTATTGGCACTTATCACAATTTACTATCACATACACACACACTTTAAAAAGTATATCTACCCTCTAATGTAAACTCCATGAGTATAAGCAGTATGTGTAACCTACTTAACATAGTGTCTAACAACTAATATGCACTCAATATATAATAATTTAAATAACCCTTCCCAGACCTTACAAGTCATGCTTTTATAAAACCTTGAAGTTACAACTTATTGACCTTATCAATTTATCAAATTTTTGTTCACAAACCCTGAACACATTAGAAGACAGTCAAAAGGAACTATATAGGTGTGGTAGTTTGATTCAGGTGTCCCCCATAAACTTAGGTGTTCTGAATGCTAGGTTCCCAGCTGATGGAGATTTGGGAATTAATGCCTCCTGGAGACAGTGGATTGTTGGGGGTAGGCTTACGGGTGATGTAGCCAGTTTCCCCATACCAGTGTTTGGCACAATCTATTGATCCTGTTGTCTATTTTATGTGGGCCAGGAGGTGATATCCACCCTCTGCTCATGACATCATTTTCCCTGCCATCGTGGAGCATCCCCTTGAGCCTGTAAGCCAAAATAAACCTCCTTTGCTCCACAATCTGCTCTTGGTTGGGTGATTTCTACCAGAAATGCCAACCTCATTGCAACAGTAAACTGGTACTGAGGAGTGGACTTGCTGCTAGACACCTGACTGTGTGGCTCTGGCCTTTTGGAGCTGATTTTCAAGAGGAATGTGGAAGAATTTGAAGCCTTGGTCTAAGAGATGCCTTGCAGTGCTGTAAGTACAGCTTGATGGACTATTCTGGTCAGAGTTAAAAGACCTGAATGCAATAAGAATTATGGACTGTGAGGTTTGGCTTATGAAGGTGAGAAAGAGCTTTGCTTGGACTCGGCTAACAGATTGTGTGAGAAGCTCACTGTTATGCCTATGTCCTGAGAAGTTTTGCAGGGTTGCTTTGCATAGAAATGAACTGGTTTGAGCAGAGGGATATGGAACAGAAAAAAAAAATCTTTTGGTGAACTGCTGCCCATTCAGCTGCAATTGAGAGATTACAACCTTTGAGACTGGGCCAGCTGACCTGCACTGGGGCAACAGGAAGAATATAGACTTTTTTGAAGGGGCCTGAGTGCTTAAGGAGTGTCCTGTTCTTCAAAGTCTGCTTTAGTCCCTCCTGGATTAACAAATTGGCACCCTACCTGGTATTGCGGAAATGCTGGAAAGAGAGGGTCATTGAGTGTGCAACACAGTCTTGTGTTTTGGAAATGGCCATGGGAAGTATGAAGCAAATTTGCTGGATGCCTGCATGGAGACCCCATGGAGCCATGAGGTTGAACCGTGGATTGCAGTGGGGACCAGTAGAGATGCCAGGACCATGAGATGGGTGCTAAGGAAAGCTGCTGGCCCTGATGAAGTTTTCCAGGACTGTGAGTAGCCTAGCTAGAGGGTGGAATTGGAATACCAGAGACTTGTTGCTGGTTAGAATTATCAGACTTGGAGATTTGTCATTGACTAGAGTTGTTGGACTTGAAGATAGAGAGTTTGATGTTTACCCTGGTTGTTTTAAATCATATATCACTTGGATAATTCTTTGCTATGCCCAATGCCATCTTCTGCAGTGTAAATGGTTATTCTGTGCAATTAGGGTTTTTTTTTTTTTTTTGCATTTTTAAATTAGTTTTCTATTCAGCAAATACAGGCAGTTTGGGACCATTATTAGGCTCATCTGTGACCTACCCCATCCCCAGTGGCCCCTTCTTATTGAGGTATATGGGTCATGCATTGTGGAGTTAGCCCACAGTTATTGGTATGATAAATGTCTCTGCATATCTTGATATTATGGCTCAGTTAAAATATCTTGGATTATGGGGATGTATAAACATCATTGGAATTGATAAAACCTATAGGGACTTTATAAAGTTGGATGGATGCATTGTATTTTATATCATGTATGGATATCAGTTTATGGAGGCCAGGGGTGGACTGTGGTAGTTTGATTCAGGTGTCCCCCATAAACTTAGGTGTTCTGAATGCTAGGTTACCAGCTGATAGTAATTTGGGAATTAAACTCTCCTGGAGGGCTCGAGAGATGACTTAGCAGTTAAGCACTTGCCTGTGAAGCCTAAGGACCCTGGTTTGAGGCTCGATTCCCCAGGACTCACATTAGCCAGATACACAAGGAGGCACAAGGGGGCGTCTGGAGTTTGTTTGCAGTGGCCAGAAGCCCTGGTGTGCCCACTCTCCTCTCTCTCTCTCTGCCTCTTTCTCTCTCTCTGACTGTCACTCTCAAATAAATAAATAAAAATAATAAAAGTATTTAAAAAAACTCTCCTGGAGTCAGCGTAATGTGGGGGCTGGCTTATGGGTGTTATAGCCAGTTTTCCCTTGCCAGTGTTTGGCACATTCTCCTGTTCCTGTTGTTCACATTATGTGGGCCAGGGGGTGATGTACACCCTCTGCTCATGCCATCATTTTCCCCTCCATCGTGGAGCTTCCCCTCAAGCCTGTATGCCAAAATAAACCTCTTTTCCCCCACAAGCTGCTCTTGGTTGGGTGATTTCTACCAGCAATGTGAACCTTACTGCAATACCAGGCTTACTGTCAAAGCATCTTTTCTTACTAATAATCCAAGGGGAGGCCAGGAATGTTGGCACATGCCTTTAATCACAGCACTTGGGAAGCAGAGGTAGGAGGATCACTGTGAGGTTGAGGCCACCCTGAGAATACATTGTGAATTCCAGGTCAACCTGAGCTACAGTGAGACCCTACCTCAAAAAAAACAAAAACAACAATAACAAAATACAAGGGATCCCAGGATAATCTTCAGACTCTTCTGCCTCCAGATCAAAACTCATCTCAGGACATCTCTGACGTCCTGGATTCAAAGTTGTCATTCCTTCATACATAGACTCTTTCTTCAAGGAGGACCATCAAATCTGTTTCAGTGAGATGTCTAGTGGCCAATCTGAGCATGCTAAAGCTCTGCAGTAACTATGCTGGTCAGCATTCACCCACAGCCCTTGCATGAAAGCACACACATTGTACAAAGATGAAACAGTACTGGAGTCCATGCAGTGGTTACTACATGTTATCAGTAACTAATTTTTGAATGTCTCAAAAAGACATGATTAACCACAAGTTAAGAGATTGTTGATCAATGTTGATCAGATGAATAATAGGACAAAGCCAAGTAACTTGGCTGAGGTCAGACCACCTTTGGACATTTGAGCCAAAATTTTTTAAACATTTTTTTATTGACAACATCCATAATTATAGACAATAAATCATGATTGTTGCCTCCCCTCCTCCATTTTCCCCTTTACAAATCCACTCTTCATCATATCTATTCTCACTCTCAATTAGTCTCACTTTTATTTTGATGTATTATCTTTTCCTTCTATTATGAGGGTATTATGAAGGTAGTGCTAAGCACTGTGTCCCTTTTATGTGTGTCTCTTGCCATATTGCTATAGCTAATACTTTTAGCACTATGTTAGATTAAAAAATATGGGGACAGTGGACACCCTTGTCTTGTTCCTGATATTAGTGGAAAAGCTTCAAGCTTTTCTCCATTTAGTATTATGTTGGCTGTAGGTTTGTCATAAATAGCCTTTATTATGTTGAGATATGTTCCTTCTATTTCCAGTCTTTGTAGGACTTTCATCATAAAGGGATGCTGGATTTTGTCAAATGCCTTTTCTGCATCTATTGAGATGATCATGTAAATTTTGTCCTTCTATTTATATACTGTATTACATTTATCAATTTGCATATGTTGCACTATCCATCCCTGCATCTCTGGGATAAAGCCTACTTGTTGAGAAGTTTTGCAACTGCAACTATGTTCATGTGGAAGACTGGTCTCTAATTTTCTTGTTTTGTTCTCTCTTTGACTTGTTTTGGTATCAGGGCAATGTTGGCTTTTTAGAAGGAGTTTGGTAGGATTTCTTCCTTTTCTACTTTATGGATTAGTTGGAGAAGCATTGTTGTCACTTCTATGAAGGTCTGGCAAAACTCACTAATGAATCCATCTGGGTCTGGATGTTTTTAGATGGGAGATTTTTTTTTTTGTAACTGCTTGGATCTCTGTACTTGTTAAATGATTTATCTCATCTTGATTTAATGTTGGCAGGTCATATAAATCTAGGAAATCATTTATTTCAGATTTTCTAACAATATATACATGTTTTTAAAGGATATCCTTATGATTTTTCTAAATTTCTCTGATATCTATTGTGATGCTGCCTTTTTCATCTCTAATTTTATTAATTTGTGTCTCTTCTCTCTTTCTTTTTTATGTTTATAAAAATACATTATTTTATTTTAATTTTTTATCTTTTCATAATTTTTATTAACATTTTCCATGATTATAAAAAAATCCCATGGTAATTCCCTCCCCCCCCCACACTTTCCCCTTTGAAATTCCATTCTCCATCATATTACCTCCCCATCTCAATCATTCTACTTACATATATACAATACCAACCCATTAAGTTCCCTCCTCCCTTCCTTTCTCTTCCCTTTATATCTCCTTTTTAACTTACTGGCCTCTGCTACTAAGTAATTTCCTTCTCACACAGAAGCCCAATCATCTATAGCTAGTATCCACATATGAGAGAGAACATGTGGCGCTTGGCTTTCTGGGCCTGGGTTACCTCACTTAGTATAATCCTTTCCAGATCCATCCATTTTTCTGCAAATTTCATAACTTCATTTTTCTTTACCACTGAGTAGAACTCCATTGTATAAATGTGCCACATCTTCATTATCCACTCATCAGTTGAGGGATATCTAGGCTGGTTCCATTTCCCAGCTATTATAAATTGAGCAGCAATAAACATGGTTGAGCACGTACTTCTAAAGAAATGAGATGAGTCCTTTGGATATATGCCTAGGAGTGCTAGAGCTGGGTCATATGGTAGATCAATCTTTAGCTGTTTTAGGAATCTCCACACTGATTTCTACAATGGCTGGACCAGATTGCATTCCCACCAGCAGTGTAGGAGGGTTCCTCTTTTTCCACATCCCTGCCAACATTTATAATCATTTGTTTTCATGATGGTGGCCAATCTGACAGGAATGAGATGGAATCTCAATGTAGTTTTAATCTGCATTTCCCTGATGACTAGTGACGTAGAACATTTTTTTAGATGCTTATATGCCATTTGTATTTCTTCCTTTGAGAATGCTCTATTTAGTAGCTCCATAGCCCACTTTTTGATTGACTTGTCTGATTCCTTATTTAACTTTTTGAGTACTTTGTATATCCTAGATATTAATCCTCTATCAGATATATAGCTGGCGAAGATTTTTTCCCATTCTTCAGGTTGCCTCTTTGCTTTTTTCACCATGTCCTTTGCAGTGCAAAATCTTTGTGATTTCACAAGTTCCCAGTGATTGATCTGTGGTTTTATTGCCTGAGCAATTGGGGTTGTATTCAGAAAGTCTTTGCCAAGACCAATATGTTGAAGGGTTTCCCCTAATTTTTCCTCTAGCAGTTTCAGAGTTTCAGGTCTGAAGTTAAGGTCTTTAATCCATTTGGACTTAATTCTTGGGCATGGAGAGAGAGAAAGAGCTATTTTCATCTTTCTACAGATATATATCCAGTTTTCCCAACACCATTTGCTGAAGAGGCTGTCCTTTCTCCAATGAGTGTTTTTGGCATTTTTTATCGAATATCAGGTAGCTATATCTACCTGGACTTACATCTGGGTCCTCTATTCTGTTCCACTGATGTACATGTCTGTTTTTGTGCCAGTACCATGCTGTTTTGTCTCTTCTCTCTTTCTTTTGATCAGTTTTGCTAAGGGTTTATCAATTTTGCTTATCCATTCAAAGAATTTTTTCATTGATTCTCTGTATTTTTGTTTCTGTTTCATTAATTTCTGCCCTAATCTATATTATTTCTTCCCATGTACTGATTTTTGGTTTACTGTCTTCTTCTTTTTCCAAGGTCTTAAGGTAGAAGTACTGAGTTTTTATTTGCAACCTTTCTAATGTCTTTTCTTCCTTTCTTTATTTCTTTCTTTCTTTGTTTTGGTTTTTTGAGGTTGGGTCTCACTTTAGCCCAGGCTGACCTGGAATTCACTATGGAGTCTCAGAGTAGCCTTGAACTCATGGCAATCCTCCTACCTCTGCCTCCCGAAGGCATGCACCACCACTCCCAGCTTCTAATTTCTTAATATAGGCACTTAAAGCTATAAATTTCCCTCTTAGGACTGCCTTCATTGTGTTCCAAAGGTTTGTGTTATCATTATCATTTGATTCTATAAAATTTTTATTTCCTTCGTGATTTATTCAATGACATGTTCATCATTTAGTAGTGTACTGTTTAGTTTCCATGATTTTGCATATGCTCTATAGCTTTTGTTGTTGCTGATTTGTAGATTAATCCCATTGTGATCAGATAAAGTACAAAGAATTATTTCAATTTTTTTGTATTTGTTAAGATTTGTGTCCTAATATATGGTCTGTCTCAGAGAATGTTCCCTGTGCTATGGAGAACAATGTGTATTCTGTAGCATTAGGATGGAATGTTCTGTAAATATCTGTTAGGTCCATTTGTTCCATGACATCATTTGATCCAGATGTCTCTCTGCTTATTTTTTGCCAGTTGACCTGTCAATTGATGAGAGTGGGGTATTGAAATCAACACCTACAATTGTCCTTGGTTTTATCTGTGACCTTAGTCTGATAGTATTTGCTTGATGAAATTGAGACCCATGTTAGGTGCATACATGTTTAGAATTGTAATGTCTTCCTCTTGAATAGTTCCTTTAACCAATATAAAATGACCTTCTTTAGCTTTCCTCAGTTTGTTGGATTGAAGTCTATCCTCCAGATATTAGGATAGCAACACCTGCTTTTTTCCTCAGCCCATCTGCTTAAGATACCATCTTCCATCCTTTCGCCCTAAGATAGTGTCTGTATTTTGTGGAGACATGACTTTCTTGGAAGCAAGAAACAGAAGGATCTTGCCTTTTAATCCAACCTGCAAGCCTGTTTCTTTTGGTTGGGGCATTGAGGCCATGGATATTAAAAGTTACTATTGAAAGGTATGTGTTTATTCTTGCCGATATTCTTGTTTCGTGGTGCTTTCTATTTTCCCTTTACTTCATTGTATTAATTATTATTTGAGTATGGATAATTTTTTTCCTGTTTCCTCATGTGTATGCTTTCCTTTCTCTCCAGTGTGAAGGATCCCTTCAAGTATTTTCTGCAGAGCTGGTTTAGTGGTCATATATTTCTTTAGCCTGTCTTTCTGTGTATGGAATAGCCTTATTTCTTCATAAATTTGGATGGATAGTTTTTTGACAGTTGTCATCTTTTAGAACTTAGCTTTTAATTTTTTAATTTTCTTTAAATTTTGTATTGAGTAATCTGCTGTTATCCTGATGGGTTTGCCTTTATAAGTGACTTGCTTTTTCTCTCTAACTGCTTTCAATATATTTTCTTTGGTTTGTGTGTTTAGTAGTTTAATTATAACATGGTGAGCAGAGGTTCTTTCCTGGTTTTGTCTGCTTGGTGTTTTAAAGGCTTCCTGTATCTGTATTGGCATCTCTTTCCCAATTTGGGGGAAATTTTCTTCTATGATTTTGTTGAAAACACTTACTATGCCTTTGGAGTGAAATTTTCCTTCTACTATATCCTGAATTCTTATGTTTGATATTTTCATAGTGTTCCAAATGCCTTGAAATTACCATTCATACCTTTCTATTAGCTTGTCTTTCCCTTTGTTGGACTATATTAGATCTGCTACTTGGTCTTCTAATTTAGATATTCTGTTCTTTCCTTCATCCATTATATTGGTGAGATTTTTTTACAGAGTTTTTTTTATTTGAGTTACTGTGCTTTTCATTTCATTTCATTCTAGTATTTCTGATTGGTTTTTCTTCAGTATTTCTCTTTCCTTACTCATGTCTTCTACTGAAATCTTTGTTTCTTAAAGGTGATTTCCTGTGTCATCCTTTAGGATTTTTTTCTTCTTTGACTCCTTTCATTTCATTTCTTCTTTGACTTTTTTGAACATAGTTATAATCATTTTTTTTAAATTTTTGTCATCTAAATCAGTCTCACTGGAGGTCAGTTCTGATAGATTTATAATTTTTGATGGGATTATATTGTCTTTATTTTTTGTGTTTCTTGAATTATAATGTAGATTTTTTGGTCTTGGGTTAATCTGATACTTGGGTTTTCTAATTGTCTGTAGTGTTTTTAAAGATGTAAATCTTATATTATATATCTTCAGAGTAGGAGCTTAAGGTGCCAGGTGTGACTCTTATAAGACTCCCAGAGGAACAGCAGAAGTAGCCATAGGTGTTAAAGTTTGCCTGCCATGCGAGTATTCTATTAGGCGGATGGAGAAAATTACTGGAAAATTCTAAAACTCAGCTGAACAATATATACATTCAATCAAAACCAACACTGAGTACTTATGCAAGAGTGGGATAATCTAACAAAATCAAAGTCCCTAATGGTGTGTGTTGCCCCACACCCTTAATCCTATCAACTAGGAGGCTGAGATTTCTGGTCTGTAAAGGGTTCCAGGTCAGCCTGGGGCCAAGTGAGACCCTGCCCCCAAGAGTTATAGAAGAAGAAGACAAAGGCACTATAAATCAGGAAGCAACAAAGGACAGCCCCAAAATCCAGCTTATCTAAGAATGACAATGCCAACCATCAATCCAATCTAACACATAACCTTCCCTGACATAGAAGGTGTGCTTAGCACTTCCAATGTAGAACTATATACGAGGCTTTCTGACAAATACTGATCTGGTGTAAGTGGGCCCTGTTACCTTTTGGGATGACTTTGGCCTCAGTTATGTTTTGTGTCTACTTGGGTCCCTCTTTATTGCACTGTGGGCTCAGCTAGGCTGGCTGTATCAGTGAGTCTTCTGCTCTGATTGCCTGTGCTGGGTGCTTTGTATCTGAGTTCCCTTCCCCAGATCTCTAGTGGTTTCCTGAGCTGGCAGTTGGAGAGGGAAGGCTCTGAAGGGTGCCTGAAGTTATACAAGGGCTGCATAGCTGGTTCCTATGATCCTCTTTCTCATGAGACACTCAGCTGGTCCCTGCTGTCTTCTCCTCTGGGTTTCTTTTTTTTTTTTTTTTTTTTTTGGTTTTTTGAGGTAGGGTCTCGCTCTGGTCCAGGCTGACCTGGAATTAACTCTGTAGTCTCAGGGTGGCCTTGAACTCATGGCGATCCTCCTACCTCTGCCTCCCGAGTGCTGGGATTAAAGGCGTGCGCCACAATGCCCGGCTTCCCTCTGGGTTTCTTGACTTTGCAATGAGGCTGGTATGAGTGTAAAATCCCTACACCTGGCTTCTGCTGTGGCTCACACAGAACTGGGTGGCTGCATGGACCAGTGCCATGGCAAGAGCTAATTCTACCTGCTTCTGGCTGTGAGAAGCTCTAGGTCTTTCCTGCTTCTCTGCTTAGATTAATAATTCCTTATACACCTTCACTTTTTAGTAGAAGAGCATGTTTTGATGTTTTGCTGCTTATTTCCCCCCTAGGTTGCTTTGGCATGGCTGCTAAGACACCATCTTATCTGAAAGTCTTGAGCCAAAAATTTAATTCCAAGGGGACTGATGAAAGAATGATAACAAAATAAAGATGCTCAAGACTGGCTCATAAGCACTGTCACCAATAAATAGAACTGAAGAGTTCAGTGCCTCAGGGTAGTGAGGAGGTAGGACAGAGTTGTGAAGTGAGACAGGGTAGTAAGGAGATAGCCCATCCCAAACAACATCCCTTCAGTGTAAAAGGCATGTGTCTTATGGGCTCTTGTTTGTTGTTCAGGCTTATCTCAGATTTACTCTGTCACCAAGGATGACCTTGAACTCATGATTCTCCTGTCCCCACCCCCAAGTACTGGGATTATAGGCCTATGCCACCATGCCTGGCTACTTTGTGGGTGCTTTTATGAGACCCTTTTTGATATTTGAACTGCTTCACCACAAAAGCACATGTCATGTTGGGTTAGTGGGAAAGAAGTGTCACCAAAGGCTGACTAAAATGTCAAGGTCGTTGCTTTTGTCACCCACTCTTTCCTCTCAGTCCGAGCAGATGCTGGTCAGAGTGTGCAGTAGGCTGCCTTGTGAGAATCCTAATCTTGGAACACTGAGTCTGAGCTGTGATTTTCTGTCTGTCATGGACCTTGGGACAAAAGAAATTACACTCTCAGCCCAGTGAGTAAAAAGAGTCAGACAGTTCTTGAACTAGTTGGTCATTTTACAAACCAGCTTCCTCCTTGGAGTCTTATTTGCAAACTAGCTGCAATGCTCCTTCCTCTGCTCACACTGTCTTTGTAGCAGAAACTTGGTGTTCTAAGGCTGAAAGTCAACAGCAGAGTGCAAGCAGAGTCAGGTCTTACTAAGGAGCTTCTTCCTACTTTAAGAGGGCTGCCTTGTGTGGGGAGGGAGGGTATTATCATGGGATATTTTTTATAATCATGGAAAATGTTAATAAAAATTGAGAAAAAATGCCAAAAAAATAAAATTAAAAAAAAATAAGAGGGCTGCCTTCTTGCTGCTGTTCCTATGACAGTTTCCTCCTTCCCTCTCTCTCTCCCCCTCTCTCTCTCTCTCTCTCTCTCTCTCCCTGCCCCCTCTCTCTCTGTTTATAAAATCACTAGCACTGTTGGGTTTAGTTCTCACCCTTATTATCTCACTTAGCCTTAATTTCCTCCTAAAGGCTCCTTTCCTAAATACTTTCCTAAAAGCTCCTTTTCAAATTGCAGTCAAATAAATAGCTACTGCTTCAACACATAAATTTGGGAGAGGAGCAGCATTCAGTTCACAGCTAATGTCTTTCCAATTTGAACCCCTGCATGACTCTACAATCTACACACTAAGATGGAGATCACTGAGCTTCGCAGATAGGAAAGTTCTCCCAAGATCCCATAGCCAGTGAGTGTAAGAAAATATGGCCAGTGTTCTTCATATTCTAGATGTCTAGAAATGCAAAACCACAAGTATTTGTCTCTGGTCAAGTCTATCCACATGTGTCTTTAACACCTAATGAGCTCAAGGCACCATGGAGAGTACAAGGATAGGACAATGTTCACAGCCCAGAACTTTAAAATGTTCACAGTGGGTCATGTTCCTAGTGTTATCTTCACATTCCTCAATTTCAACTGGATTTTTCTGGCTCTTGTGGATAGGGATAAATACTTATTTATTTAGTACCTACTGTATTCCAGATAGTACATTAGTGGTCCCTTGAGGTAAGTAGTATTATTCTTGTTTTACAGCTGATTCAAAGCAGTTAAAAGGAGCTTGTGAAATAGTTGAACTTAATATGAATTCAGGTCTTTTCAACAGATCACACTTTCACCAGCTGGTTTTGTCTTCTCATCAGTCCTCTCCTGCGCAGATTTTCACATTTCCTCAGAATGCATTCAACAAATAAGATCCCCCTTCTGCAGCTGGCTTTGCTGCTGTGACCAAATCCCTGTTAAGAAATAACTTAGCCGGGGCATGGTGGTGCATGCCTTTAATCCCAGTACTTGGGAGGCAGAGGTAGGAGGAGCTCGAGGCCACGCTGAGACTACATAGTCAATTCCAGGTCAGTCTGAACTAGAGTGAGACCCTACCTCAAAAAAAAAAAAAAAAAAATGGAGGGAGGGTTTGTTTCCGCTTTCAGTTGGAAGGAATACAGTCCATCATGGGGACAGATAGCTTGGTGGCAGCTTGAGAGCTGAAGTCAGGAAGCAGAAAATGGACAGGAAGTAGGGGCAGGATTTACAACTTCAAGAACCTATTCTAGTGATCCACTTCCTGCACCTCCTAAAGATTCTATAAACTGGGGACTTCTGGTTAAGATGGCAGCATAGGTACCATGCCAAAGCAGCCTAGGGGGGAAAAAAGACCAAAAAAACTCAGCAAAATACACACTTTTACTAAAAAGTGAGGTGTATAGGAAATTGAAATGGCAGCGGAGAAGCAGAAGAGATCCAGAGCTTCCAGAGCCCGCACAGACTGGCAAAAGTGGCTCCGGCAGCTCCGCCAACTGTGGTGGCGGCAGCGCAACAGAAAGCGGTCAGACTCGGCTCCAGCTGCAGGAAAATCCAGGTGTGGGGATTTTCCGCTCACACCGGCGCTCTCCACAGCTCAGGAAACATGAAGGGACAGCAGCAGCGAGCAACGGAGGAGCAGACAACAAGGTAGAAGAACACGTGGAGCAGCGAGAGAACCAGAGCAGCTGCAGCTCCCTCCCCTCCCCCACCGCCTGAGCCCAGCTCCGGCAAACAGAGAAGCGGTCCTGGGACCCGGCCACACCAACTTGAGCCAACAGTGGGACCCAAGCAGGAGCAGAGTTCGGCAGCAACATCAGTGGCTCCAGCACCGGAAACAGCGGCCCCAGCAGTAGCAGCTCCAGTCGAGGCAGCAGTGGCAGACCCAGCAGCAGCAGACCCAGGAGTGGCAGCAGTGGCAGATTCCACAGCAGCAGCTTCAGTGGCAGCAGCGGCAGCAGACACAGCAGCAGCAGCTTCAGCAGCAGTGGTGGCTCCAGCAGTGGCAGCTACAGCAGCAGCAGAGGCAGCAGCAGCAGTGGACCCAGCAGCAGCAGCTTCAGCAGCAGCATCTACAGACCCAGCAGCAGCAGCTTTAGCAGCAGCAGTTCCAGCAGCAGGGATGCTGATCTGCAGGGCCACACTTGCCAGGCTCGGTTTGCCCCGCAGGAAAAGCCAGTGCCCAGCTCCAGAAATCAGAACAGCAGCCCGACCACCCAGGCAGCAACTTGACTGAGACCAAAATCATTCAAGGTAACTGGGATTGAACCAGGGAAGGGTCTCACTTGGTCACAAGCTGACTTGGATCCCTCAACAGATCAGAAATCTTAACCTCTGTGTTGATAGAGGATCTGGTCGTTATAATAACTACTCTTGCATACATACTTGGGGCTGTTTTTGATTGAATGTGTACAGTGCTTAGTTAAATTTTAGAATCTACCTGTATTTTATTCCACTCAGCCTGCTTGAATACTCCCATAGCAGGGAAACTCAACCCCTAGGAACATCTTTGTAGATACTCTGAGAGTCTTAAGAGCCACACCTAACACCTTAAGCTCCTACCCTGAAAATATATAACATCAAATCAATTGATACAGCTAAGAATACCCAGCTAGCTAGAAAATCCAAGCATTAACTTAATCCAAGATGCAAAAATATATACATTATAACACAAGAAACACTAAAAAGCAAGACGATATAACTCCACCTAAAAGTATTAATGCATCAGAAATGTCCTCCAGCGAGAACGAGTTAGAGGAAATGCCTGAGAAAGAGTTCAACTCCTACCAAATCAGAGAGCCAAAGCCTCAGAGGCCCCCAACACCTCAGCACTGAAGCGGACCAAAAATGAACCCAACATGGCTCAGGGAAATCTTGTGGAAGAGGGGGCGGAAAGAATGTCAGAGTTACATGTTGGGTCATGATTTGCAGAGACATTTATCACACTAATAACTGGGGGCTAACTCCACAATGCACGACCCATTTTCATTAACAAGGAGGGTCTAATGGGAGGGGGTAGATCACAGATGAGCCTAAATAATGGTACCAAACTGCCTGTATTCACTGAAATGAAAACTAATAAATTAAATTAAAAAAAAAAAGTCCAGGTCCTTCAAAGGTCCCGCAGTTCTCAGCTTGTAGCCCCCATCACCTCTGGTGCACCCCATCCCCCTCCAGCCATGTTGTTCCCCTTGGTTTTCCTCAAACATGCCCCAAGTAATGATTTCAAAATATAGGCAGTCTCTTCCTGGATGTTCTTCCTGCAAATATCTGCCTGGTGAACTGTCTCACCCATTTCTTTTCCTGCATCACTTCAATCAGGGTTGTGCTAACCACACCATTTCAAAAGTGCTCTCACCTAGACCTCACAGTCACTGCACTCCTTACCCTGATCTATTTTCTTTTCCACCATGTGAAGAATCCTATTGTACTTGTGTCCTTGCTTGCTGTCTTTGGTGTTTGTTATCTATCTTCTGCTCTAGAATGTAGCTCTGCAAGATAATGACCCACACAGTTTGCAAGTGGTTAGAATGGTGTCTGTACTATACAAGGCACTCAATAGGTATTTGTCCAACATATGAACAAATAAATGAATGAATAATCTGCCAGGTCTCATACTTTAGCTGTAAGTCTTTATTCTATTCTTTTTGTACCTAGGATAAATCTTGCAACAAATTAAAGTTTCATAAAGGTTAAAAAAAAAAAAAGAATGGTTATAAATATGTTCAAAGAGGCCAAAGAACAAATCAAAAGAAACAAAGAAGAAATCAAAGAGGACATCAAAGAGGAAATCAAAGGAATCAAAGAAGACACAGGACACCAATTTAATGAAATAAAGAAGTCAATACAAGACATAAATAAGGAAATAGAAATAATAAAGAAAAACCAGTCAGAATTACTAGCAATGAAGAACACAGTTAATGAAATAAAAAACTCTGTAGAAAATCTCACCAGTAGGATGGATGAGGGAGAGGACAGAATATCTAAGCTAGAAGACCAGGTGGCAGATCTAATGTCCAACAAAGAGAAAGACAAACTTATAGAAAAGTATGAGTGGGAATTTCAAGATATTCAGGACACTATGAAAAGATCCAATATAAGAATTCAGGGCATAGTAGAAGGAGAAGAATTCCACTCCAAAGGCATAGTAGGTGTCTTCAACAAAATCATAGAAGAAAATTTCCCCCAAATTGGGAAGGAGGTGCCAATACAGATACAGGAAGCCTTTAGAACCCCAGCCAGACAAAACCTGGAAAGAACCTCTCCTCACCATATTATAATCAAACTTCCAAACACACACACCAAAGAAAAAATATTGAAAGCAGTTAGAGAGAAAAATCAAGTTACCTACAAAAGCAAGCCCATCAGGATTACAGCAGATTATTCAACACAAACTTTTAAAGCCAGAAGGGCTTGGAGTGATATATTCCAAGTTCTAAAATATAACAACTGTCAACCAAAGTTACTTTATCCTGCAAAATTATCCATTCAAATAAATGGAGAAATAAGGACATTCCATGACAAAAGCAGGTTAAAGGAGTATTTGAAGACAAAACCAGCTCTACAGAAAATACTTGATAGAATCCTCCATGCTGAAGAAAAGGAAAAGCACACATATTATGAACCTAGAAAAAACAAGCAATACTCAAATACTAGTTAACACAAGAGAGCACAGGTAGAACCGGAACCACACACACACACAAAAAAAAAAGGAAAACATAAATATACACCTTTCAATAATATCTCTTAATATCAACGGCCTCAATGCCCCAATGAAAACACATAGGTTTGCAGACTGGGTTAAAAAGCAGGATCCTACAATTTGTTGTCTCCAAGAAACTCACCTTTCTACAAAGGATAGACATTATCTTAGGGTGAAAGGTTGGAAGACGGTGTTTCAAGCAAATGGGCCTAGAAAACAAGCAGGAGTTGCTATCCTAATATCAGACAAGGTAGACTTTAGTCCAACGTTAGTCAAGAAAGATAAGAAAGGTCACTTTATATTGATTAAGGGCACACTCCAACAGGAGGACATTACAATCCTAAACATATATGCACCTAATATGGGGGCTCCCAAATTCATCAAACAAACACTAGAACTAAGGTCACAGATAACACCAAACACAGTGGTGGTGGGTGACTTTAACACCCCACTCTCATCAATTGACAGGTCATCCTGGGAAAAAATAAACAGAGAGGCATCTGGACTAAATGAGGTCATAGAAGGAATGACCTAACAGATATATACAGGACATTTCATCCAAAGGCTGCAGAATATACATTCTTTTCAGCAGCACATGGAACATTCTCTAAAATAGACCATATATTAGGACACAAAGCAAATCTTAACAAATTCAGGAAAATTGAAATAATTCCTTGCATTCTATCTGACTATAATGTAATTAAGCTACAAATCAATAGCAAGAAAAGCTATAGAGCATACACAAAATCATGGAAAACAAACAATACACTACTAAATGATGAATGGGTCAATGAAGAAATCAAGAAGGAAATCAAAAAATTTATAGAGTCAAACAATAATGAGAACAAAACATACCAACATCTCTAGGACATATTGAAGGCAGTTCTAAGAGGTAAATTTATAGCCTTAAGTGCCTATATTAAGAAATTAGAAAGGTCTCAAGTAAACGACCTAATGCTTCACCTTAAAGCCTTGGAAAAAGAAGAACAAGGCAAACCAAAAATCAGTAGACGGGAAAAAATAATAAAGATTAGGGCAGAAATTAATGAAATAGAAACAAAAAGAACAATCCAAAGAATTAATGAAACAAAGAATTGGTTCTTTGAAAGGATAAACAAGATTGATAAACCCTTAGCAAATCTGACCAAAAGAAAGAGAGAAGAGACACAAATTAATAAAATCAGAGATGAACAAGGTAACATCACAACAGATTCCAGAGAAATTAAAAAAATCATAGGGACATACTATAAAAGCATATACTCCACAAAGTATGAAAATCTGAAAGAAATGGATGATTTCCTTGACTTATATGACCTACCTAAATTAAATCAAAATGCGATTAATCACTTAAATAGACCTATAACAAACATGGAGATCCGAACAGTTATCAATAATCTCCCAACTAAACAAAGCCCAGGCCCGGATGGATTCACTGCTGAATTTTACCAGACCTTTAAGGAAGAGCTAACACCATTGCTTCTTAAGCTTTTCCAAGAAATAGAAAAAGAAGGAATTCTACCAAACTCCTTCTATGAGGCCAGCATCACCCTGATACCAAAACCAGGCAAAGATAGAACAAAAAAAAGAAAATTACAGACCAATCTCCCTCATGAACATAGATGCAAAAATTCTCAACACAATATTGGCAAACAGAATACAAGAATACATTAGAAGGATCATGCACCCTGACCAAGTACGCTTTATCCCAGAGATGCAGGGATGGTTCAATATATACAAATCTATAAATGTAATACATTATATAAATGGATTGAAGGACAAAAATCACATGATCATCTCATTGGACTCAGAGAAAGCATTTGACAAAATCCAACATCCCTTCATGATAAAAGTCCTACAGAGACTGGGAATAGAAGGAACATATCTCAATAAAATAAAGACCATTTATGACAAGCCTACAGCCAACATATTACTAAATGGGGAAAAACTAGAAGCTTTCCCACTAAAATCAGGAACAAGGCAAGGGTGTACACTGTCCCCACTTCTATTTAATATAGTTTTGGAAGTCTTAGCCATAGCAATAAGGCAAGAGTCACACATAAAAGGGATACAAATTGGAAAGGAAGAGATCAAGTTACCATTATTTGCAGATGACATGATTCTATATATAAAGGACCCTAAAGACTCTACTAGCAAACTGTAGAGCTGATCAAAACCTATAGCAATGTAGCAGGATACAAAATAAATACACAGAAATCAGTAGCCTTCATATATGCTAACAACAAACACACAGAGGTGAAATCAGAGAATCACTCCCATTCATAATTGCATCAAAAAAAAATAAAGTACCTTGGAATAAACCTAACCAAGGAAGTATAGAATCTCTACAATGAGAACTTTAAAACACTCATGTGAGAAATTGCAGAAGACACTAGAAAGTGGAGAAACATCCCTTGTTCCTGGATTGGAAGAATCAATATTGTGAAAATGGCAATCTTACCAAAAGCAATCTACACATTTAATGCAATCCCTATCAAAATTCCAAAGGCTTTCCTCATGGAAATAGAAAAAACAATCCAAAAACTCATTTGGAATCACAAAAAACCTCGAATATATAAAATAGTAATGAGCAACAAAAATAAGGCTGGTGGTATCACCATATACTACAGAGCCATAGTAACAAAAACAGTGTGGTACTGGCACAAAAACAGACATGTAGATCAGTGGAACAGAATAGAGGACCCAAGTAGCTATAGCCACCTGATATTCGATAAAAATGCCAAAAGTACCCATTGGAGAAGAGACAGCCTCTTCAGCAAATGGTGTTTTGAAAACTGGATATATATCTGCAGAAGGATGAAAATAGATTCTTCTCTCTCACCATGCCCAAGAATTAAGTCCAAATGGATTAAAGATCTTAATATCAGACCTGAAACTCTGAAACTGCTAGAGGAAAAAGTAGAGGAAACCCTTCAACATATTGGTCTTAGCAAAGACTTTCTGAATACAACCCCAATTGCTCAGGCAATAAAACCACAGATTAATCAGTAGGACCTCGTGAAATTACAAAGATTTTGCACTGCAAAGGACACAGTGAAAAAAAGCAAAGAGGCAACCTACAGAATGGGAAAAAATCTTTGCCAGCTATATATCTGATAGAGGATTAATATCTAGGATATACAAAGAACTCAAAAAGTTAACTAATAAGGAATCAAACAAGCCAATCAAAAAATGGGCTATGGAGCTAAATAGAGAGTTCTCAAAGGAAGAAATACGAATGGCACATAAGCATCTAAAAAAATGTTCTACGTCACTAGTCATCAGGGAAATGCCGATTAAAACTACATTGAGATTCCATCTCAATCCTGTCAGATTGGCCACCATCATGAACACAAATGATCATAAACGTTGGCGGGGATGTGGAAAAAAAGGAACCCTTCTGCACTGCTGGTGGGAATGCAATCTGGTCCAGCCATTGTGGGAAACAGTGTGGAGGTTCCTAAAACAGCTAGAGATTGATCTACCATATGACCCAGCTATAGCACTCCTAGGCATATATCCAAAGGACTCATCTCATTTCCTTAGAAGTACGTGCTCAACCATGTTTATTGCTGCTCAATTTATAATAGCTGGGAAATGGAACCAGCCTAGATGTCCCTCAACAGATGAGTGGATAATGAAGATGTGGCACATTTATACAATGGAGTTCTACTCAGCAGTAAAGAAAAATGAAGTTATGAAATTTGCAGAAAAATGGATGGACCTGGAAAGGATTATACTAAGTGAGGTAACCCAGACCCAGAAAGCCAAGCGCCACATGTTCTCTCTCATATGTGGATCCTAGCTACAGATGATTGGGCTTCTGCATGAGAAGGAAAATACTTGGTAGCAGAGGCCAGTAAGTTAAAAAGGAGACATAAAGGGAAGAGAAAGGAAGGGAGGAGGATACTTAATAGGTTGATATTGTATATATGTAAGTACAATGATTGTAATGAGGAGGTAATATGATGGAGAATGGAATTTCAAAGGGGAAAGTGTGGGGGTGGGGAGGGAGGGAATTACCATGGGATTTTTTTTTTATAATCATGGAAAATGTTAATAAAAATTTAAAAATTTTAAAAAAAAAGATTCTATAAACCTCCCAAATAGCACCACCAGCTAAGACCAAATGTTCAAACACATGAGCTTGCTTCACATTCATATCATAGCACCTGCCAACTAATAATGAGTCAGAAACCTCTGCTGTGTGGAGGATTCAAAGTCCAAGCTGGAGTGTCCACTTCACTTTAACCTTACCGGCTTCTATCTCAAGCGTGTGTTCCACATCTCCAAAGCCACACTCTCTATCACTAGCTATAATTTCCTTGTTAAATGTACTATATTTTATGTGTTCAGCTAACTCAGGCTTAACTCCTTCTCTCCTCTCCCCATCAAAAAGCATGGTGAGATTGCTTAGCGGTTAAGGTGCTTGCCTATGAAGCCTAAGGATCTAGGTTCAATTCCTCAGAACCCCTGTAAACCAGATGCACAAGGTGGCACATGTGTCTGAAGTTTGTTTGCAGTGGCGATAAGCCCTGGTGTGCTCATTCTCTCTCTGTGTCATAAATAAATAAAATAAAATAAGCATTTAATAAAAGCAAAGCATGGACAGCCCAGAAACCATCAATTCCTCTTTTTACAGAAGAGGAAATGGGATCTAGTAAGTCTTTATCCAACCATTCTTCCTGGACAAGCTCACCCTCCTCCTGGAGGCTCTTGCTCCAGAATCCACTGCACCTTCCTGAAAGTTTGATTTCTATGCCATGTTATTCTTCCATTCCCTACTGATCTTCTATTGTTAAATCCATTCTTTACCTCTTCATTTTTAATTAATATTATTGTATTTTACACTAGAGTTTGACCCTTTATCTCCATGTTGTGTCTAACAATGTTCCAAAAAGTCCTTTTTTCTTTCTAGTGACCTCTTTCAAAATCAGCTCAGGTTTCACTTCTCCCAGTGCAGCTTTCCCAGGAAAAGAGAATGTCTCCTTCTAAGCACCTATATCCTGTTCATGATGTTACTTCACACACAAAGACTCTGAAATCTCCATTTCCTAAGCTTAAATATCTTAATGATGGAAATTTCTTGTTAACTTTGGAATCTATATTCACTATCCAGAGACAGATATGCAGAGAGTGAACAAGAACTTACTGAGAATTGCTTGTCTACATAGATTCAACTGGGCAGAGCTAGAACCAAACTGCCACTATAGGGATGAGAAGAAAGGCATCTTCTATGGATTCTCATGGTCATAACTGTCAAGGCACCATGCACACAGAATGAATAATAGTCAGTTCCCAATTCCAGACATGTCAAGTACCAGATACATGAAGATTTGGCAGGGATCAGTGCAGAGGTCTGCATTGGAAGTCACTTAGTTCCCTCCCAGCTTCAAAGGTTCCAAGACGAGGGAGAGTTAGGTAAAGAATGAAAAGACAGATGGGAAAAGTGGAGGATCAGAGAGAGTTGGAAGTAAAAAGGTGCAGTGGTTTGATTCAGGTGTCCCCATAAACTTAGGTGTTCTGAATGCTAGGATCCCAGCTGATAGTAATTTGGGAATTAAACCCTCCTGGAGGCATTGTACTAGGGAGGCAGGCTTATCGGTATTATAGCCAGTTTCCCCTTGCCAGTGTTTGGCACACTCTCTTGTTACTGTTGTCCATCTGATGTTGGCCAGGAGGTGATGTTCACCTGATGCTCATGCTTTCATATTCCCCTGCCATCATGAAGCATCCCCTTGAGTCTGGAAGCCAAAATAAACTGTTTTTCCCCACAAGCTGCTCTTTGTCAAGTGATTTCTGCCAGCAGTGTGAACCTGACTGCAATAGTATAGGTGGTACCAGAGGAGTGGGGTTGCTGCTAGACACTTATGTGGCTTTGGCCGTTTGGAGCTGATGTTTAATAAGAATGTTGAAGGATTTTAAACCGTGGCCTAAGAAATGCCTTGCAGTGCTGTAAGTATAGGTTGATAGACTATTCTGGTTAGAGTTGAAAGACCTGAATGCAGTAAGAGCTATGGACTATGAGGTTTGGCTTTAGAGGGTGAGAAAGAGATTAGCCTGGACTAGGCTAGTTTGTGTGAGAAGCTTGCTGTTATACCCATGTCCTGAGAATTTGTGCAGGGTTGCTTTGCATAGAAATGGACTGGTGTGTGCAGAGGTATGTGTCACAGAAATGAAATCTTTGGGCTAAAACTTCTGCCCATTCAGCTGCAAATGTATGAGAAATTACAACCTTTGAGACTGGGGCAATAGGAGGAATGAATGTAGACACTTATAAAGGGGCCTGCATGCTGAAGGAGTGTCCTGTTCTTCAAAGTCTGCTGTATTTCCCCCTCCACTGCCTGGACTAACAAATTGGCACCCCACCTGGTATTATGGAGTATAAGAAATACAGGAAAGAGAGGGTCATTGAATTTGCAGCACAGTCTTGTGTTTTGGAAATGGCCATGGGAAGTGTGAAGCAGGTTTGTTGGATTGCCTGCATGGAGACCCCATGGAGCCATGAAGATGGACCATGGGTGCAGTGGCGACCCAGTGGAGATTCCAGGACTGCAACATAGTTGCTAAGATCAGGTTATGAGCCCCAATGAACTTTTCCAGGACTGTGAGTACCGTAGCTGGAGGGGTGGAATTGAAACTCCAGAGACTTGTTGCTGGTTAGAATTATCAGACTTGCAGACTTGTCACTGACTAAAGTTTTGGACTTGGAGCTACAGAGTTTGATGTTTTCCTTGGATGTTTTAAATCTTGTATTGGTTGACTAGTTCTTTGCTATGCCAATGCCATCTTTTTCAGTGTGAATGTGTATTCTGTGCCATTATGGTTTGTGTGTGTGTGTGGGGGGGATTTTTTGGTATTATAGATCAGTTAAAAGACCTTACAATATGGGGATGTTTGAACATTATTAGGATTGATAAAAAACTATGGGGACTTTTAAAGTTGGAATGAATGGACTGTATTTCATATCATGTATGATTATCAGTTTATGGGGCCCAGGGGCAGAATGTGGTAGCTTGATTCAGGTATCCCTCATAAACTTAGGTGTTCTGAATGTGAGGTTCCCAGCTGATAGTAATTTGGGAATTAAACTCCCCTGGAGGCAGTGTATTGTAGGGGTGAGCTTATGGGTATTATAGCCAGTTTCCCTTTGCCAGTGTTTGGCACACGCTCCTGTCATTGTTGTCCATCTGATGTTGGTCAAGAGGTGATGTCCACCCTCTGATCAGTCCATTGTTTTCCCCTGCCATCATGGAGCTAACCCTTGAGTCTGTAAGCCAAAATAAACCTTTTTTCTCACAATCTGCTCTTGGTTGGGTGATTTCTTCCAACCATGCAAACCTGACTTTAACCAAAGGCATAAGAAAGGCAACAAACAGATTGGTCATTGAGGAAAAGGGATTTGAAAGCAAGAAAAAGAGGTGGGACTGGAGAGATGGCGTAGCGGTTAAGGCACTTGCCTGCAAAGCCAAAGGACACAGGTTCGACTCCCCAGGACCACATAAGCCAGATGCACAAGGGTGCGCAAGTGTCTGGAGTTCGGTTGCAGTGGCTGGAAGCCCTGGAACACTCATTCTCTCTCTCTCTCTCTCTCTCTCTCTCTCTCTCTCTCTCTCTCTCTCTCCCTGCCTATTTCTGTATCTCTCTCTCAAATAAATAAATAAATAAATAATATATATTTTTAAATTATTTATTTATTTATTTGAGAGCGACAGACACAGAGAGAAAGACAGATAGAGGGAGAGAGAGAGAATGGGCGCGCCAGGGCTTCCAGCCTCTGCAAACGCACTCCAGACGCGTGCACCCCCTTGTGCATCTGGCTAACGTGGGACCTGGGGAACCGAGCCTCGAACCGGGGTCCTTAGGCTTCACAGGCAAGCGCTTAACCGCTAAGCCATCTCTCCAGCCCAAAATAAAATATATTTTTTTTAAAAGAGGTGACTGGAGGACCTGGAAGGAAGTGGGAAAGAAAATGGAAAGACAGAGGGGAAATGTGCCCCACTGCTTACCCCAGAAAGGTCCTTTACTGGCACTAACAGATTCCAGAAATCTTCCTAATCCATGGCACAAAGTCACAGAAATGAAGCTGGAATTTGCAAGATGCTGCTACTGGATGGATATCAGGGTTAAACAGATTTAATCCTTCCGAAACAGGAAGCATTTTCTATGGAAAATCAGCTGCAACTGACAGATCTAAGCCTCATAGGAATAGGGCAAAATCCTGCATGGCCCTGCCTGAACTGGCTCCTCCTGTGTTCTAGTCAGATCAGCCGTAGGTAAACATTCCAGAAGGATCAGTCCCCAAATAACAAAATTTGGTGACACTGGGGCAGCAACGCACCCCAGCTGTGGAGACCCATGGGCTACATAACCCAGCTATGTCTTTTCCCAAAACTTACCACATATTACATGTGGCACCACTTGTAGACCCAGGCAATCCTCCACTGGAAGACCAGACTAACTTCTAGGGAGGGAAAGAGGAGTCTGCAGGCAGATCACCTTGCTGCCAATTGTGGTACAATTTCATACCCAGGTTTTACCAATAAGCAACCATCTGGCTCCTCCAGGAATGTTAACCTGGTTCTTGAGAGTGCTAGGTACCAAACCCCATCCTCTATCAAGACTGTCATGTGGTGAGCTCTTCCAAGTAACCCAGTGAGGTATGTGCTATTGATAACACCCCTGGCAGAAGAAGAAATCAGCTCAATGAAGTGCAGTAACTTGCCCAGTTACTACTACTACTACTACTACTCAGTTGCAGAGCCTGGATTTAAACCCAGGCTGCCCAGCACCAGACCCCACCACTCGCCATCCAGAAGACTCTTGTTCTCCTGCTTCTCTAGAGCCCCTCCCCAGTTCTCTCCTCTGAGGCCAGGGCCTAACCTTCCACTGAAATCTTCTCAATGCTGCTCTCCTGCCCTACATGCTTTTGCACCAATCTCTCCTTTCTGTGCCAGTCCTACCACCTACTGCCTGGGTTTCTTGAGGCAGCCAGCGGAGAGATGCCCTACCACCCGCCTCCCAGGAAACTCCGTGCTATCTTCTGGGTCCACTGCTAGAGACCAGCCTGCCTGACTGTACTTTTACTGTCAGTGTTTGAAACCCATTTCCTTTCTCACTACAGAGATGAACCTTTAAAACTCACCATTCACTTCTGGTCCATCCCTTAACTTATGTTGAGACATCTGAATTCATTTCCAGGATTAGTGACAACTGGATGAATCAGTTGCTTCCTCACAGATAACCAGCCCTTGAAATCACCAATGCAACATTTCCCCCTTCCCTTTCATCTCTCAGATATCAGGAGATACATGAGATAGGAGACCTCAACCTTGGGTCTCTAGTACTACTTTAAAGCCCATCCTCTAAGGGGTGGGGGATCATCAGAGGGAAGAAAGGTTCTGGAGGTTCCTTTAGTTTTGAA
Organism: Jaculus jaculus; assembly: GCF_020740685.1. NCBI lineage: Eukaryota > Metazoa > Chordata > Mammalia > Rodentia > Dipodidae > Jaculus > Jaculus jaculus. The sequence goes on from NC_059102.1 coordinate 304,484,002, forward strand.
TTAATTCCCTCACAGCTCTGAATATTCTTTATTCCCACAATGCTAGCACTTCTCACACATCTATGTCCTGGCATGCACAAGTGTGTCCTTATGCAGACGTCTGGTCATTCCTTGTGCTTGGGTTAACTAGTACCACATGGACAAATGGACTGGAGAGGATCAGGAGGCGGTGAACAGATACACAGGAAAGACTGGGCTTCGTGGTTTCATTTTCCCAACCCTCCTTTGGATGATTTTGTCAGTCCCAGCTCCGCAGAGTGAAACAGGGGCAGCCAGAAGGGCAGGGGCACACTGAGGAAGTGGTCAGAGAGGCGACAACAGACACTTCCTTTCACAGAAGGTTTTGGGGACAGAAGCTGTTGAAAAGTCTCTTCTGTACCACACTCTACTTCATAGACACCTATTTTTCTGTTCTCTGTTTTTTGCTCAACTTCTTCCACCTATGCTCAACTTTCCTGTCTGTGTTCTGGATATAATCTCAGCATTCAGTCATGTGTTCATTCATTTACACATTTACTGACTGTGCATCTATCATGTTCCATTGCACCAGGTGTGGACCCTGCTCATGGATGTCAACAGAGTAATCATCCACTATAACCTTCTCATTGTCCAAGTGGAAATATAAAATGAAATGACGTTCTCAAACTGTAGTTAGCATCATAGCTGGAAGCCTTTTATCTCTAATAGTGAAATGCCTCAGAACAAACAGGAAGAAATTAAAAATTAAATATATTGCATTTATGGGTGTTTATGCTGAGATCTCTCTCTTGCCCCACTCCCTGTCCTCCAAGATTGAGGACAATCAGAGCATATTGAACCATGGTTATTAGGCAGGTTCATATCACTAGGTCAATAGATACTGATAGTTTACAGTCCTCAGAAATCAAGCATGATTTTCATGGGATCTACACTAGAGAGCCAAAAACAGTACACGAGATGAAAAAACTGAGACCCAGGATAAAGTGAATGACTCAGACTCACCAAGTGAATAGAAAAGAATCCAAGCTTCAGCCAGGCATGGTGGCGCATGCCTTTAATCCCAGCACTCGGGAGGCAGAGGTAGGAGGAGACTGCCGTGAGTTCTAGGCCACCCTGAGACTCCATAGTGAATTCCAGGTCAGCCTGGGCTAGAATGAAACCCTACCTTGAAAAATAAAAAAAATTTAAAAAAAAAGAAGAATCCAAGCTTCCACCATCCCCCTCCCATCAGTCAAAGCTATGCATTTAGTCCATAGAAGCTATAAAAATCCTGCATGGTTTGGAGATACAATTCAAACTACATGCAATTTTGCTTCCATTCAGACAAGTAGATGATGTTATTTTGTCCCTCGATAACTGGGTTCAGAAACTTAGAGTTTATCCTCAGTTGAAGGGAGAGACTGTGCTTCTTGGTACTCTGGACTGGGAGAAATTGAATAGGATGTTTTATTGATGATTGACCTTCTTAGGAATATACCCAAATTAAAAAAAAATAACATAAACTTGGGCTCAGGAGATTGTTCAGTGGCTAGAGGTGCTTGCTTGCACAGCCTTTTGTCCTAGGATCAATTCCCCAACCACCCATATAAAGCTAGATGGACATTTGTTTGTACTGATCCAAGAAACCCTGGAACCTCCTGACACACACATACATACAAATAAGACTTCTTCTGATTGATTTTTTAAAATTAATTAACATGCTTCTATATAGCACAGGGAAGTAGAGACTCACCTTTAGTAAACCAGCCCTTAATGCTCAGATGCAGAGAGAAGGGTTTCTGTAGTAACACTCATATGCTTACACATGGAATCCTTATAGAGTGGCTACACTACTGGTTCATTGCAATATAAATGTTCCCTGAAACCATCACCCATCTCTGGTAACAATGAGTCCAATTTTTTTGAAGAGCAACCCATCTTCCCTTTCTGTCCATGTAGTTTAGGTTCAACTGATGCACCTGAGCCACAAACTACTCCAGCTAAGACATAGAAGCCATCCTAGACCATTGATGCCATGAAGTACTAGCCCCAGTGATTGGATTGTAGATGGCTATGTACCTAGGGCTAGGCCATTACAAAGCAGTCAGGGATTTATCCTGGAGCTACCAAGAAAGAACAAAAATCTACCTTGTGCTACTGGGCTTGGTTATAGATGGGAAACCTGAAGCTGCTGATTGTAGGAGTATCTAAATAGAGACAAGACTAGTGGATCTGTGGTTGTTTGATTCAGCTGTCCCCCATAAACTCATGAGTTCTGAATGCTAGACCCCCAGCTGGTGACAATTTGGGAATTGGATCCTCCCAGAGGTGGTACATTATGGGTGGGCTTATGGGTATTATAACCACCTTCCTCTTGCCAGTGTTTGGCACACTCTCCAGCTGGTGTTGTCTGTCTGATGTTGGCCAGGAGGTGATGTCCACCCTTTGCTCATGCCATCATGTTCCCCTGCCATCATGGAGCTTTCCCCCATATTTGTAAGCCAAAATAAACCATTTCCTCTCACAAACTGCTCTTGGCAACATGTTTTCTGCCCAAAATGTGAAGCTGACTAGGACAGTAAATTGGTGCTGAGAAGTGGGGTCATTAATATTAGAAACCCGTCTGTGGCATTTGGCCTTTTGAAATTGATTTTTCAGGAGGAAAATGGAAGTATTTGAAACCTAAACCTAAGAAATGCTTTGTAGTGTTCTAAGTACAGCTTGATAGATTACTCTTGTCAGAGTTGAAAGACCTAAATGCAGTAATAACTACGGATGATGAAGCTTGGCTTATGAGGGTGAGAAAGAAGTTTGCCTAGACTGGGCTAGAAGCAGCTTGTGTGAGATGCTTGATGTTATGCCCATGTCCTGAGAACTTTTGCAGGGTTACATTACATGAAAATGGAGTGGTGTAAGCAGAAAAAAATGAAATCTGTGGGCCAAAACTGCTGCAATTATTTGAGAGATTACAACCATTGAGACTAGGCCATCTGATGTGCAAGAAAAATGCAGACTCTTTTGAAGGGGTCTAAATGCTGAAGGAGTGTCCTGTTCTTCAAAGTCTGCTTTATTCCTACCTGGATTAACAAGTTGGCAGCCCACCTGGTATTATGGAGTATAACAAATGCAGGAAAGAGAGGGTCATTGAATTTGCAACAGTTTTGCTTTTTGGAAATGGTCATGGGCAGTGCAAAGCAGACTTGTTGGATTGCCTGTGTGGAGACCACATGTAACCATGAGGATGAACCATGGGTTGCAATGGAGACTATAGGATAGGTGCCAAGGAGAGTTGCTTGAACCAGATGAAGTTTTCAGAACTGTGAGTAGCTTAGCTGGAGGGGCAGAATGGGAACTCCAGAGACTCTTTACTGGTTAGAATTATCAGACTTGGAGACTTGTCACTGGCTAGATTTGTCAGATTTGGAGCTATGGAGTTTGTTGTTTGTTTTTAATCTTGTATTGGCCAGGTGTAATGGTAAATGCCTTTAATCCCTGCACTTTGGAAACAGACGTAGGAGGATCACCATGAGTTTGAGGCCACCCTGAGACTACATAGTGAATTCCAGGTCAGCCTGGGTTATAATGAGACCCTACTTCAAAAGAACAAAAAACAAAACTCTAGTATTGCTTGACTAATTCTTTGTTATTCCCAATAACATCTTCTATAGTGTAAATGTTTATTTTGTGCCATTATCTTATTTATTCATTTTTTGGTATTATGGCTCAGTTAAAAGACATTGCACTATGAGAATGTTTGAACATCACTGAGATTGATTAAAAAAAAAACTATGGGGACTTTTAAAGTTGGACTGAGTGCACTGCATTTTACATCATGGATGGTTATCAGTTTATGGGGTCAGGGACAGAATGTGGTGGTTTGATTCAGATAAACTTATGTGTTGTTCTGAATGTTAGGTCCTCAGCTGGTGGCAATTTGGGAACTGGATCCTCCTGGAGGGGGTATATTATTGGGGGCAGGCTTATGGAAATTATTGCCAGCTTCCCTTTGCCAGTGTTGAGCATATTCTCCTGCTGCTGTTGTCTACGTGATGTTGGTCAGGTGGTAATGTCCAACCTCTGCCAGCATAAAGCTCCCTCCAACATTTGTAAGCCAAAATTGACTCTTTTATCCCATCAGCTGCTCTTGGCTGGCTGTTTTCTGCCAGCAACATGAAGCTGACTGCAACAGCATCTCATCTAGATCTGAGCCTTCATTTGAGAAATCTACTCCTGAATTTTGTAAATTGTGGATGTCCTACAGGATTTTATTTTTCTCAGTATAAACCAGTTTGAGTTGAATTTCTGCCATTTGCAATAAAAAGAGATCCCACACACAGCTACCAGGACCCTGAATTATGCTTGAAGAGAACAGAGTTCCAGTGACACGGCAGTGACAACATTCTGGGCAGCTGGCTCCTCATAAGAAGCAAGTTCGCCCCACCCAAACGGGAGGCCTGAGCCTAAGCAGAGGACTCTAGAGGCAAAACAGAGCTTCCCAAGAGAGGAGGGAGGAGTCATCCCAGAGTGACACCTACCCTCCCCACCCACCTAACATTCCAGTGGGTTTCATTGTGACAATCTGAAACTGACCTTGATGAGGTTTCATCTTTCTGACTCCCACAGTGCTTTCCAGGTCCCCAGAATGTAACTTGTAATTTAGTGGCAGCTCAAAATGACAAAACCTGAGTTTCCTTCATTTGTGAAAGACATCCTGGTCTCAAGTCCCTCTTTCCTGCTCATTGTCTCCCTCCTTGTGTTTGCTTCAGCATAAGCATGGCAAACTTCAGTATTGTAGCTCTGTGATTTACTGGGAACCCTACATTTGAGTGGATACTTTAATGCTATGTTACCTTTCCTGGGAGATTTCTGCTGTGTTAGTTACTTTCCTTATTGTTGTGACAAAATACTGGACAAGAAGTAACTTAAGGGAGGAGAGGCTTATTTCATCTTACAGTTTAAGGCTTCAGGGGATGCAGCCAATCATAGCAGAGAAGGCAGGGCAGGAGGAGCAGCTGGGCACATAGCATGTGCGTTCAGGAAGCACAGATACAGAGGAACGAAATCTGATGCTCAGCTATCTTTCTCCTTTTCATCCAGGCCAGGACCGCAGCCCATAAGGTGGTGCAACTCAAAATTAGGTGACTTTTCTTACTTCAATTACTCTAATCTAGAAAATCCCCCACAGACTTATCTTCTAGGTGATTGAAGATCCTATCAAGTTGACAATAGAAATTAAACACCACACCTGCTAATCATCAGTTCTTCATTCCAAACAGCACTGAGGATGGGTGGCAAAAATTATAGATCAAGAAACCCCTGCAAATCCAGATTACTGGGTGATTGGTTATTTCACCAACCATTCCTGAACACTGGAGACCATTGTGGGAATATAAAGGAATGCAAGATGCCCCACCCTCAAGGAATTTTACAGAAAACCATAATTGGAAACTTGATCTGTAGGGGTTTGGTTTGGTTATACAATTGCTGTAAGGATTATGGGAAGTCAAGACATAATACACATCTGAGGTGCATGCCATACTATGTGCTCTACAAACCTGCCTTAACCTCTTTGAAAGCTGATAAGAAGATCCTTCTGGCATGCCCCTTTCCAGCATGTGTCCCTGGAAGGAAGTGGTAAGATGCTAAGAACCAGTGGTTTTCTTAGCTAAGCTCTACATTAATCACTGCAGGAAGTCAAGAGGAGTGAGTCCTTGAACCAGAACTGGTTACTCAAGTTTGGAAAAATATCTTTTAAGTTGAGAAATCACTTCTGACAGCAACTACAAAACCAGTTGTAGAAAATACTAAGCCTCAGAATTAGTATTAAAGAGACAGAAAATATATTTGGACTGAAGTTGGAGAACTGGACAGGGACGGGAACTGAGGAAATATTTCATGGAGGACTCTAACTTTAGGTCTAAACAACAAAGCAACAAAAACAAAGCAAAACAAAAAAACTTGACTTGTTTCATTGAAAAGTTCACTGGAAGAAAATAAACAACTCAAAGGTAATTGCAAACTCAGAATTGCTGGGCCTTCCTGCAGCCTGGTGTGGTCTGCTCACGTGACTGTCCTGCCCCAGGCACAGCTCTCCTCTTCCAAGGAAAGGTGCACACAAGCAACTCCTGCTGGCCATCATTTTTCCTCCACCACTCTTCCAGGGCACAGAGTTTCCAAGCAGTTTGTTGCCTGTTGCCTGAGTTGGTTGCTGTTCTTGAGCAAGGTTCAGCTTTGGTCACTTTATTTTGGGGAGATTCTGACACATCTTGAAAGTCAAGGTTTCCAGAGGCAACCCTGATCAGAGGTTGATCAGCCCCCAGCACTCTGTGGTCTGGTTCAAAAGCTCGAGCGTTCCGGCACACAGTGGAACATGTGCTGCGCCATAGAGCAACAGAAACTCGGCCTCATCTTGTTCCATGGGGAACAAGAGCCACGGAGCCCCAGCCTTGGGTCTTCTAGAAAACCTAGCCTGCCTCCAGGTGTTTTCATAACTCTAGACAAAGAAGCTCTAAGTTCTGGAAACTCAGGCAACCAGAGCCAGACAGAACCACAGTGCACAGAGTTAGATGGCGACCAGTGATAGCGCCATGAAGGGAAAAGCTTTGTTTGATGCCTGCCGGATGCATCCTGTTTACATGAGTGTGTAAATGCACAGTTACAGCCCCACATGCCAATGTAAAAGGGACAGTGTTTCACATGTTTATGTACTGGATATATGTGTGAATGTACACGGGGTGGAGGGGTGCTGGGAAGATGGCTCAGTGAATAAAAGTTCTTGCTAGTAAAGTCTGCTGGCCCAGGTTCAAATTCCAAGCCACCCATATAAACTGGATGCAAAAAGTGGCAAAAGCATCTGGTGCTCATAGGCAGTGGCAAGAGGCTTTGGAGTGCCCATATGCCATTGCTGTTGCCATTGCACACACACATAAGCCAGCACACACATGCAAATATATATAGTTTGCTTGTTTTGTTTTTTGAGGTAGGGCTTCACTCTAGCCCACGCTGACCTGGAATTCACTATGTAGTCTTCAGGATGACCTCAAACTCCCGACGATCCTCCTACCTCTGCCTCCCAAATGCTGGGATTAAAGGCGTGTGCCACCATGCCCAGCTAAATAAATAATTTTTTTTTTAAATTTATTTATTTGAGAGCGACAGACACAGAGAGAAAGACAGATAGAGGGAGAGAGAGAGAATGGGCGCGCCAGGGCTTCCAGCCTCTGCAAACGAACTCCAGACGCGTGCGCCCCCTTGTGCAGCTGGCTAACGTGGGACCTGGGGAACCGAGCCTCGAACCGGGGTCCTTAGGCTTCACAGGCAAGCGCTTAACCGCTACGCCATCTCTCCAGCCCATAAATAAATAATTTTTAAAGAATATGTACCTAGCTTTTCTGTGTTATCCACGTAAGGGTCCACACAGCATTGCTCCTGATTCCTGTTCTAACTTAAAAGGGAAGCTAACAGTGTCAGGAGTCTCCCATGTCCTTCCGATGATGGAAGAGGATATCCTCAAATTCCTTCCAGCAGGAACCCACTTAGGTGGCACTCACATTGATTTCCAGATGGCATCTACATCATAAGTCTGGAGAGAACATGGGAAAAGCTTCTGCTGACAGCTTGTGCCATTGTTGCCATGGAGAACCCTGATGTCACCATCATCTCCCCAGGTACACAGGCCAGTGTGCTGTGTCACAGGAGCCACTCTCATCACTGACCCCTTCACCCCTGGGACCTTCACTAACCAGATTCAGGCAGCCTTCAGGGGGCTGTGTCTTCTGGTGGTGACTGACTCTGGGGCTGACCACCAGCCTCTTATAGAGGCATCCAACATCAACCTGCTTGCAACTGCTCTGTTTAACACAGACTCCCCTCTACACTGCACGGATATTGCCATCCCATGCAACAACAAGGGAGCTCTCAGTGGGTTGATGTGATGGATGCTGTCCAGGGAAGTCCTGCCTCACGCGGCACCATCTCCGTGAGCACCCCTGGTAAATTATGCCTGATCTCTGCTTCTACAGAGATCCTGAGGAGATCCAGAAGAAGGAGCAGGCCACTGCTGAGAAGGCCATGACCAAGGAGGGAAAATGTACTGTGCCCACTCCCGAGTTCGCTGCTGCTCAGCCTGGGGTGGTCCAAAGGTGTGCAGGTGCCCTCTGTGCCTATCCGGCAGTTATGAACAGAAGAGTGGAGTGCCCAGCCCGCCTCTGAGGAGTGGTCTGCAACTCCCACTGCTGGGACCATGGAGTGGGTGGAGATATCCCCTGAATTGTCCTGAGCCATTCTGCCATTTCAGGAAAGATGGAAATAAACAGTTCCTCAAAGTTTGGAGAAAAAAAAAAAAAGAAGTATTATCTAGAATGAATATCTCACAACATGAGGGTAGCCCAGGGCTCCACTGATGCATTGAAAAAAATAAGACTATATTTCACCCTGGCTAAGAACTTGCCCTAAAATGATGGACATACACAATGGTCATATAGTTGGTTTGACAAATGACGATGTTTACAGTTCTGTATCTGAAAAATAGGGAAGACTTACAGAAACTTTGAAGTTGCTACCCAGCCAAATATTACTAAGTTGTAAATACTAACTTAAAAATGTTATGTCAACATGATAAGAGTAGACATAAGTATTTGGGAAAGAAGACAGAATGGTTACTACCTATATGTCCCCCAATAGACTCAGGTGTTTTTATTTAAAAGCTTGTCTTCAGCCCACTGGCTGGCAGAGGAGTCACTGGGGCAGATGCTGGGATCTAGCCCTAAGATGTCACCAGGGGTGGATCTGACTTCTAAGGCATACAGAGTGCTTGAGCTCGGCTTAGGGTCCTTGCTGTTTTGGTTGCTGGGTTTGGTTCTTGCTTTTGGTAGTGCTGGTGGTGGTCTTTCTTCTCTCTATATGGATCTGTGAAAGGGGGCCATCCTCTTTTACCATTATGGAACTTCTCCTGGATCTGTAAGCCTGAAATAAATCCCATTCCTCCCATAAACTGTATCTAGTTTGGAGGTTCATCCCAGAAGCATGGAGCTGACTGCAATATCACCTGAGACAAATATCTGGAACCATCACCTGAAAAAAGCATTTATATACTGAGAAGTGGATTCCACATATTTCCAAAGACACACTACTCAAGAATAATTCCCCAGATTTGTTTTCATTGATTTGAAACATTTTTTAAGTGAAAGTCATTATGGAAATTTCAGAATTGATCTTGACCTTGGCTTTTCTGTGGTTTTGTTTTTGCTGGGGTCTCTTCAGGCTGTTCTCAAACTCCCAATCCTCCTACTTCTTGCCTTCGAATGCTCTTGTTGTAGGTGTGTACCACAACACTGGACACTTGATCTCAACATCGGCATTCAGTTTCCCTGGTCATTTGTGACTTTAGTTTGCTTTTTAAAAAACAGAGATTGTTTAGTGGTTAAGGCACTGCCCCAAACATAGACGTGATTAAAACAAGGGTGCTTGCTTGCAAAGCCTGCCAACTTGGGCTTACTTCTCCAGCACATGTAAATCCAAATGCACAAAGTGACATTCTGGAGTTTGTTTGTAGCCCTGGTACAACTATGCTTTCTCTCTCTCTTCTCAAATAAATGGCAGCATTTTTTTTAAAAAAAAGCCCCATAAATACCCAGTTGTATATATTTGAAAATGCTGTAATTAGGGAGGCAACAATGTGTACAGACAGCCTGGCTACCTACTGCAGCATGGCTTTGGGTTATCTAGAAGCTCTTCATCTTACTTGGCCTAGAACAGAGATACACAGACAGGGTCCAGTGAAACTGGAGTAGGACTCACTGGGCACATGCAAGCAGCATCTCTGGGGGGAGAGCAGAGACTCTTGGGTGAAAGGAGAGTCACAGCTTCCGTTCTTTGCTGTGCTGGCAGATGTTATTCAAGTACAGTTTCTTTGATCTGCGTGTGTTAGCATCTCATATTCCCTCAAGCCAATATTCTTTTTTATGTGGGGATTTTGAGTCATTTTGGTACTTCCTCTTTTAAAGTTCCATAAACCCCAATAAATAAGAATTCTGATTTCTTTACTGCTGATAGATACACTGTTCATTTCTTCTGACTGTGCACAGTTAGAATTTGACAGTATGGACTTCCCGATCCCTGATGAGTAAGAGATGTGACAGACACAACCTAAATCAACTGTGATCATAATTTACCTCATTGAACAAAATACGTCTTACCTCATGAAGAAAAGTTATACATGGGGATGGCTTAGTGGTCAAGGTGCTTGTCTACAAAGCTGAAGGACCAAGGTTTGAATCCCCAGGACCCATGTAAAGAAAGATGGACAAGATGGGAGGAAATGGGGTTTTGACTATCACCTGGGGACTGGGTATTCTAGATGGCCATTTGAAACTTTCATAGCTCACAGTAATGAGGTGTGCCCAAGTTCTAATCTAAAGGGGCAGAACTAGTTCCACTGATGGGCTCTTTTGGTTACATTTTTAGTCTTGTTAGTTGTACTACCTTAATCTCATAATCATTTACAACTTTCCTAAGAAATGGCAGTTAAGACCTCTTCTACAAGACCACCCTTTCTTCAGGTCCTTTAAAGAGAGCAGCTCAGCAGTAAATTCTTAGAAAACCCTAAGCTATATTTTTTGTGTCTGATGGGCTATAAATTCTTAAGTTCTGAAAACTGGAATAGCGAGATGGCTCAGTGGTTAAGAGCACTTGCCAGTTAAGCATGAGGGCCTCTTAGCTTGAGACTGCCAAGTCTGACTGCCCAGAACCCATGTAACACGTTAGGCATGTACCAGTCCATGGGAGGCAGAGAAAGGGAAAAAAATGGGACTCAGTGATGCAACACTCCCTCTGGATTGAAGGAGAGACCCCATCAAAGAGGACACCCAACCTTCTCCTCTGGCCTCTGGGGACACATGCATGGGGCCTGTGCATCTGCACACATATGTGTAAACAACACACATCACACACACACAGCAACACTCAGAGTTATGAAGGCAAGTGTCCTCTGATAGCCTCAGATGTAGCATTTCAAAACTTTTTACTACACTATTAACGACAGGCTAAGTATTCCTGTGTTTTGGGTCTGAAATGTCCTCCAGACTCATGTGTTTAAACATCTGGTTGTAGAGCCTTTAGGTAGATAATGGCTGGTGGAGGTGGGTCACTGGGGATGGGCCTTTAAAGCTTATAGCCTGGCCCTGCCTCTGGTTCTACTCTGATTTCTGGTATGCAGCCATATTCCCTGTTCCACAGGATAGCTCTGCTATATGGCACAGAACTACTCTACTCTGCCTTTCCTTCCATGCCGAACAGAAATGAAACTGTGAGCCCAAATAAGCCCTTTCTCCCTTAAACTGTTTCTCTTGGGTATTTTGTCATAGCAATATGACTGATAGTCTGATATCTATCTATCTATCTATCTATCTATCTATCTATCTATCTATCTATCTATCAATCATCTATTTACCTACCTACCTATCTACCTATCATCTATCTGGGAATCATTAAACAAATATTACATAAAGGAAAGAAAATAATTAAAATATACCATATAACTCATTCATTTTTATGCTTTAGGGCTCAGAGAGTACACTCATCAGAATAGTCAATTTTGCAGTGAGATGCCAACCTCATTTCTATATCCAGTAACAACAGATCATATTTCAGAAAGTGACTAGCCCTGAAGCACATGATCTATTACTTCATGGAAAGGAAAGCTCCTACAATTAATATAGATAAACGCAGAGATAGGAAAAAGCTATACACAATGAATAATGAAATTCAAAAAAAAAAACCTTAGGTACAGCACTAGTTTGGAGTAATCAGTTAACAGAGGCAATTAAATAAAGCAAGATACTACTAGTTCAGAAAAAAAAAATATACACCACTAGACAAAAGACTATTGGCAAGAAAATTAAACACTAAAAAGAAATGCCTAATACAATATAAACATTTAAAACGTCACAAGTACTGGTTTTGAATGTGTCTTCTTTCTTATAAGACTAACATGAGACGTGTCTAAGGCTGCACAGAATAGTAAGGAAAGAAAATAATGACATATCTGGGAAAATTAGGAAATGGACACAGATATTGGCATCTACAGAAGCCTTCCATTGAAATGGAAAGATGAATAATAGTGAATTTCAGAGAATCTATGGTAGATACAGTGACATGTGTTTGTCATACTTCTTTCTCCTAGGCTGTAGGAAGACTATTTCCCAGATTCTCTTGCACTTGGATTGGGACAGTGTCTCCAACTCATGCATTGAAATGTGAGCATAAATAATGTGTCACTTCCTATCTGAGGTAGTTCAAATGTGTGCCTTCTCCTTGACCATTCTTGCCTTCATGTTTTAAATGTTTTTTATTATTGACATGTTTCGTATGGATACATCATGTGTTGGTACCCTCTTTTCTCTCGTCCTTGCTCCATTCCATTGGGGATGTTCCTCAATGGGGTTGCAGGTATTCCCCATGGGGTTGTGGTTCATGTCTTGTGGGAGCAGTAGTCAGTTATTTTGGTGGGGGGAAGGAACGCCTCTGGGCATGATGTCTCAACCTGTGGCTTTTATAATCTTTATAATCTTTCTGACCCCTCTTCGGCAAAATTCCCTGAGCTGTGGTGGGTGAGTTTTAAGTCTGCTTCAGTGATGAGCTCTTAGGAACTTCTGGATCTCTGCTTTGGTAGGCGTTGAATATCCTTGGGGTCTGTCTCCTACAGCCTTTGCCTCAGTTTTTTAAGACTATGTATTCTAGATGGTATAGTCTGAAGACTATGGAGAAAGGCCACCAAACTATATCATGCTTTACATGAATGAGAAATAGACTAAAAACTTGTTAGTCCATGGAAGTTTCAGATTTGTTACTGAAATACTCCCTAATCTAGCTAACTAATAGAGAATCAAAACACATTGGTGGATTTAAAAACTAAATTGATTTATCTAAAGAATATCAAGGATTGGGCTGGAGAGATGGCTTAGTGGTTAAGCGCTCACCTGTGAAGCCTAAGGACCCCGGTTCGAGGCTCGATTCCCCAGGACCCACATTAGCCATTTGCACAAGGGGGCGCATGCATCTGGAGTTCGTTTGCAGTGGCTGGAGGCCCTTGAGCACCCATTCTCTCTCTCTCTTGCTCTCAAATAATAAAAAAATAATAAAACTGGACTATTCTTTAAAAAAAAGAATATCAAGGATTATTTAGTACTAAACAGTCTTATCAGTACAATAATTCATTTTATGAGACAGAAAAAGGGAAGACTAGTGACTTGATAGATGCTCAAAAAGCATTTGATAACATTCAGCATGTATTCTAAACTAAGAAAAACACTTAGTAAAATAACTAAAATGAAGTCTTTTTTGTTTTGTTTCTTAAGATTGGGTCTTACTTTGTAGCCTATACTGACTTCAAACTAACTGGAAAGCTCCTACTTCATTCTCTTAAGTGCTAGCATTCAAGGCATGAGCCTCCATGGCTAGCTTAAAGTATCTTAAACTAACAGCTATCATTCTTAATGAACAATTGTAAAACAACCTCATTTATAGCCATAAACAAGAAAAGGATACCAGTATATGTAAAAAGAAAAGCAAAGGGAACTAAAGATATGGGTATAGAAATGAAGAAATAAATGCCTTATGTGCCAGATTAGTTGAAAAATGCAAGATTAAATTAAGTATAAAGCAAATAGAACTCAGTAAAGTACACTGTATTGGGGACAAAGAAACTTCATTCATAGCAATAATAACAGCAAAAAAGAGAAATGATGTAAATTATATCATCTCTAAGAACAAATTATAAAGCTTCAAAAGTCATCAGGATTTTAAAATAAACATTTCTCCATATATTAGTTTTTATTTTTAATGACAACAAAAGTTCAAACAGAAGTTGTAGGAAATCTGACAAAGTAATTTCTTAGTTTGTCTTTCTCTTTGTTGGACTGTATTAGATCTGCCACTTGGTCTTCTAGCTTAGATATTCTGATCTCTCCTTCATCCATTCTATTGGTGAGATTTTCTACAGAGTTCTTTATTTCATTAACTGTGTTCTTTATCGCTAGTAATTCTAATGGGTTTTTCTTTATTTTTTCTATTTCCTTTTATATGTCTAGTATTGACCTCTTTATTTCATTAAATTGGTGTCGTCTTCTTTGATTCCTTTGATTTCTTCTTTGAACATATTTATAATCATTATTTTGAAATCTTTCTTAGGGATTTCCTCTAATTCGTTCTCACTGGAGGTCAATTCTGATGCATTAATATTTTTGGGTGCATTTATATTGTCTTGATTTTTGGTGTTTCTTGTGCTATAATGTATATATTTTTGCATCCTGGATTATTTGATTTTCTAGTTCACTGGGTATTATTAGATGTATCAATCAATTTGATGTTATATATCTTCAGGATAGGTGCTTAAGGCGCTAGGTGTGGCTCTCAAGACTCTCAGAGTATCTATAAGAGTGATCCGAGGGCTGGAGAGATGGCTTAGTAGTTAAGTGCTTGCCTGTGAAGCCTAAGGATCCTGGCTCGAGGCTCGATTCCCCAAGACCCATGTTAGCCAGATGCACAAGGGGGCACATACGTCTGGAGTTCATTTGCAGTGGCTGGCAGCCCTGGTGCGCCCATTCTACGACCCCCCCCCCAGCCTCTTTCTCAAAAAAAGAATGACACTAGGTGTTAGGTTTGCCTGCTATGACAGTATTTAAGTAGGCTGAGTGGAACCAAATATAGATAGTTTCTAAAACTTAATCAAACAATGTACACTTTCAATGAAAAACAGCACAGAGTATTTATTCAAGAGTAGATATTATGACAACCAGATCCTCTGTTTGTCCCTTCGGGTATATGGTGTCCCACCCACTTCCTTAATCCTGACAACAAGGAGGTTAAGATTTCTAGTCTATCGAGGGTTCCAAGTTAGCTTGGTGAGACCCTTCCCTAATGTATAATAGAAGAAACAAAGCCACTATAAATCAAGAAGCAACAAATAACAAGCCCAAAATATAGCTTGTTTAAGAATGGCAAATCTGACCATCCATCAGATTTAACACACAATTTATCCTGATATGGAAGGTGCAATTAGCACTTCTGGTTCAGGCCTATATACCAGGTTTATTAGGCAGATACTGACCTGGTGTAATCCCAGTTACCTTTGGGGATGATTTTGGTCTCAGTTATGCTGCACTCCTGCTTGGGTCTCTCTTTGGTGCACTGTGGGCTCAAGTAGGCTGGCCAGATCCCTGGACCACTGCTCTGTTTGCTGGAGCTGGGCACTGGCGGTGGGGGAGGGGAGGCTGCTAATGCTGCTCTAGTTCTCTTGCTGGTCCACGTGATCCTCTACATTGTGATCTTCTCCTCTGTTGTTCATTGCTGCTCTCCCTTCACGTTTCTTGAGTTTGTGGACAGCTGTGGTATGAGTGGAAAATCCCCTCACCTGGCTTTTCCTGTGGCTCAAGCTGAGCCTGGTGACCACCAACTTCCCACGGATCTACCAGAGCTGCTTCTGAATGCTCTGGATCTGTCCTACTCCTCCACTGCCATTTCCATGTCTTATACACCTCACGTTTTAGTGAAAGTGTGTATTTTGCTGGGGTTTTTTTGGCTCCCCCCACCCAGGCTACTTTGGAGTAGTTCCTAAGCCGCTATCTTATCCAGAAGAAAAAAAAAAGTAATTTTTTAATGTCTATTCATATGTAGACTAGCACAGTTTTTAAAAATATATTTTTTAATTTTTTTGTTTATTTTTATTTATTTGAGGGCAACAGAGAAAGAGGCACAGAGAGAGAGACAGAGAAGAGAGGGCACATCAGGGCTTCTAGCCACTGCAAATGAACTCCAGATGTATGCACCCCCTTATGCATCTGGCTAATATGGGTCCTGGGGAATTGAGCCTCGAACTGGGATCCTTAGGCTTCACAAGCAAGCACTTAACTGCTAAGCCATCTCTGCAGCCCTTAAAATTTTTTTAATATTTTATTTATCTATTTGAGAGAGGGAGAGAGGAAGAGGCAGATGGAGAGGAAGAGAGAATGGACACTCCAGAGCCTCTAGCCACTATCAATAAACTCCAGATGTATGCAACCCCTTGTGCATCTGGCTTACATGGGTCCTGGGGAATCGAACCAGGGTCCTTAGGCTTCGCAGGCAAACACCTTTAACAACTAACACAATTTTTGAGATTTAATTACACATAATCATTAAAATAGTCAATACTAGAGAGTGAATTATGGGTAACATGGTGAATTAGAAGTTTGTAAGATTGGATGGAAAAAAATAAAGATCCCCCCCGCAAAAAAAGTCTATTACTAGAAGAGACAAAGCTAAACAAAACAATAAGCTTAGGTGTTTATTATTTTTGCAAAGAGGCCAAGATGGCACCCTAAGCTACATCCTGCCTGTCATGCTGTGGGCAGGGACAAGCTGTAGCCACCAGAGAAGTACATTCAGGGACACAATGAGCACCACAGAAACACAGCTGAGGCTAGAATGATCCAGAACAGAGGCTGGACTTAGCATGATAAGGCAGAGGCCAGAGGCTGTGGAGGTAGAGGTATGGCAGAAGTCCAAAGTGAAACTTTTTTTTTGCCGGCGCTGGGGGGAGGGGAGTGGTGAGACTGGAAAAGCTACATGGCACTGTAGGAAGTACAGGATGAGACCTGGTACAATGTCTTGATATTCATGATAAAAAAGGTAAATACAGATAGGTTGGCCTTCCTCATCCCTCAGAACCTCAGCCACAGAAAGCCCTGGAAAAACTAACCCCAAAGGTGGTATACACCTTTAATCCCAGCAATCCCAGCACTTGGGAGGCAGAGGTAGGAGGATCACTGTGAGTTCGAGGCCACCCTGAGACTATATAGTGAATTCCAGGTCAGCCTGGGGTAGTGAGACCCTACCTCAAAAAAACAAGGGAAAATAAAACCTTATAATTTATAGACTAAGGAACTCTGGCAGACAATGGACTTTTCTGGACTGAGAAATCCTTCTCATTTGGAAAGACAGTGACTTATTAACTTGTTTGAATTATCGAGACTGGTAGCTTTCTTCCCCACTCATCTATAAAGATCAATACAAAGGCAGTCCTGGGAAAGAGAGTAGCTGTATCTTGCCAACTAGAAAGAACACTAAAGTTTATTTCTTTTCAATGCTCATTTAGCATTTATGCCTTTGTATTTTGTTTTATTTTAACTTGTATCTCACTGGAAAAGGCTATGACTGTCCTTACTCTATAATGATGACACATTATTTTCTCTACCACTTCTCCTAACTTTAACCTATATGCTTTCCCTTCCCACTTTCTTCATTTCATTAAATATTGATACTCTTAGTTATAATCTATACATTAAATTTTCCTCAACCAGTATCCTATGCTGGTGTCACGAAACCTTACTGAGGATACAAGTGAAGTGTAAAAGTATTTTCTATTATAAGTTAACAGTGGAGCCACCGTCAAATCTTCTTTACTATAGTTGGCTTCCTCACTATGTAGCAGTAGGGAACATAAACTCAACATAGCAGGAGGGCAGACAAAATAAACAAGCCAGTCATGGTGGCTCACACCTTTCAGTCCCAGCACTTGGGAGGCTTACGCAGAGGGATCATTGAGTTCGAGGCCAGCCTGAGACTGCGTAGTGAATTCCAGGTCAGCCTGGGCTAGAGTGAGACCCTACCTTGAAAGACCAAAATAAATAAATGAATAATAATGCAAAAAAAAATATGGAGAAAAGTCTTTCTCCCAACAGATGCACTAAAAAAGAACATTAAAAAATTATGTATGAGACAATAGCCTACTATAATACCACCATGAGCTCACAGCTTAATATGGAAACCCAAGATAATGAACAGCTGGGATGTAAAAAAAAAAAAAGATTTCAGTGTCCTACTTTTTAAAATAATTTATCTTCAAGCTGGGGTGGGGGAGAATATGGGCACTTCAGGGTTTCTAGCCACTGCCAACTACAGGTGCATGCATGCATGCATCTGGCTTTACATGAGTACTGGGAAAACAAACCTGGGTCATTAGGCATTGCAAACAAGCATTTTAACTAACTCACCTCTCCAGGCCACAAAGTCCTATTTTTAAAAAGTTATCAATCCCCATTCCATTGTGGACCCTCCTCAGTGGAGTTGCAGGTATCCTATGGGGTGGTAGGTATCCTGTGGGGTTGTGATTTTGACCTTAAACTTCTACATAGGTAATAATGCCATATTTCACTATTTCCTACTATTTTCAGCTCTCCCTTGTCCCTGTTCTTGCTGTAAGAATTTACCACTCTGACATTTCTTTAGCATTCCCTCTTCTGTTATTATAATTCCAAATCTAATCATGGTTTGAATGTTATTATTATGTTAATAACTGCTTCTCCCCATCATATTATAGCCTAAAGGTAGGATTCCTTTGGGTGGTATTTTGTGGGGAAAGACTATATTATCTCAACAGTAGTAAATGTTATTCAACAAGAGTAAAAAAATAATAATAATAATAACTATAAGCAGCTGGATGAAGGAAGGAAATAAACTTAGGGCCTAGACAAGAACATCATGAAAGTGGATAAAATGGTCAGTAACTTAGAGGGCAAAACTGAAAACCATGGAGGAGAAACTCAGCACAAAATTGAGATTCTGAAAAAGAACCAAAATAGAAATTGTGAAAATGAAAGGATCAGGTAAAAACTGCAAATTAACCTACTTTGAAATCCTATCTTATCCCAGCAAGAATGGCTAACATCAAAAAAATAAATGAGGGCTAGAGGGATGGCTCAGTGCTTAAGGCACGTACCTGCCAAGCCAAAGAACCCAGGTTTGATTCCCCAGGACCCATGTAAAGCCAGATGCACAAAGTTGCACATGCATCTGGGGTTAGTTTGCAGTGGTTGGAAGTCTTGGCATGCCCATTCTCTTTGTCTCTCTTTCTCTCTCAACTAAATTTAAAAAAAAAATTAAAAAATAAGTAAATGAGGGCTGGAAAGATGGCTTACTGGTAGTTGCCTGAAAATCCAAAGGACCCAGGTTCGACTCTCCAGGCTCCATGTAAGTCAGATGCACAAGGTGGACATGCATCTAGAGTTGATTTGCAGTAGCTGGATATCGTAGAGGATCCACTGTGTCTCTGCCTCTTTCTCTCTCAAATAAAATAAAAATAAAAAATAAAAAGATGACAACAAATGTTGATGAGGATGTAGAGAAAGAGGAAAACTTACTCACTGTTGGTGAAAGTATGAACTTGTGTGGCCACTATGGTAGAGGTTTATTAAAAAGTGGGGGGGGGGGAATGCTGGAGAGATGGCTTAGCAGTTAAGGTGTTACCTACAAAGCCTAAGGACTCATGTTTGACTCTCCAGATCCTACCTTAGCCAGGTGGACACAGGTGAGGCAAGCACAAGTTCACACATGCCCACTAGGAGGAACAAGCGTCTGAAGTTTGACTGCAGTGGCTGAGGTGAGGTCCTGGTGGCCAATTCTTTCTCTTTCTCTCTAACAAAACAAAAAAACCTAGAGCAAGGCGTGGTGGCACACAATTTTAATCCAAGCACTTGGGAGGCAGAGATAGGAGGACTGCAGTGAATTCAAGACCACCCTGAGACTACAGAGTGAATTCTATGTCAGTCAGGGCTAGGGTGAAACCCTCAAAAAAAAAGACAAGACATAATTGAATATTCTACATGACCCAGTTATACCATCTCTTGTTATGTATACAAAGATTTCTAGAAGTCCCATCACAGAGATATTTGCATATCCACGTTTATTGTTGTACTACTCCTAATAAGCTGAGAAAGGGAACCAGCCTATTTGTCCATCAATAGATAATGGATAAGGAAAACATGGCATGTATACAAAACGAATTTTATTCAGTCATAAGGAAAAGTAAAATTATGGTATGTGTAGGAAAATCAATGGAGCTGGAAATTGTGTTAAGTGAAATAATCCAGGCCCAGATACAGAAACAACTTACATGTGAATCATAGATTTTACTTTATTATGTATGTGTGTTTATGTGTGGGTATAGGTCATGAAACCAGAAAGGAGACCACAAGGAAGAAAAGGTGTTTAAGAGAGGGAGGGGGAAAAGGACAGGGAAAAGGACAAACCAAACAAAGGTCTATGAAAATGCCATAATGAAGCACAGTACTTTGTATGGTCATATAAAAACGTGTATTTTGTTTTTAAACCAAAACAGTGAGTACTAGCTCAGAAAGAGACACAAAGAACAATGGAAAAGGTGAAATAATGACTATAAAGGGAACAAAATGTTTATGTGAAATATAGTTTGTAGTTTGTGGAAAATGATCAACATTTAAAGGGACATTTTTTAGTGAGCTTTACACATGGCAAAAAGTTTAGTCTATGATCAAAGGTTAGTAATGAATTTTTAATTTTTAAAGGACAGAAGAGCCAATAACTAAAAGACAAGTCTTCAGATTTATTTGGAAATTCACAGTTTCTAATGGCTCTACAGCTCCGTAGTTACATATTTTAAATTCTCTTTCCATAACACATAAATGGTGTGACTTCCCACTCTGTCTCGGTTCTCAAGGGCCTTCTATACAATCAGGCCTTATTGCTTTGAATGGCTAACTGTGCAGACTGGAAAGAAAAAAAAATTCATCTCCTACTGTTAACCTAAAGCAGCAACGTAAACAACAAGGAAAGCTTTAAATAAGTCACATTACACATAATACCTCAAGAAAGGCATTAGACAAGTTTCAAAACAATAAAAGTGCTCAATAAGTTAAACCTTATAACACAAAATGGTGAGTTCTCTCTTACATAAAGAAACAGGTTTCACTTTCACGCATTACTGTACAATCACACGTTCAAGCATTTTACCCAGTCACTTCCAATTACTTCTGAATGGAAAAAATAAATCTCTGCACATTATAGCCAATACAAAGCAAACATTAAGGAATAATAACCCCTTTAGACTTAACCAACAAGATAAGGCTTAGAAACTCACTGGCTGGTTCTGTGGGTATATGTGTTTGCAGGCAGTGATTGTATTATGTGAAACCTGGTCTCAGTGATGTGAAAGTTTTGAGGAGTAGTGTTTATTGTAAATGTTTAAATGTAATATAAAGAAAATTTCACAAACTGTCACATGTTTGAAGGTAAACTTATAATAAATCTGCTTACAAATACAAATAATTTCCAAGAAAAAAAATCTACCTTTTTGATCCTCATTGAGTTAGTAACTAAGGGAAAAAAAAATCCTGTCAAAATAAATTAAATGAAACTAACAGTGAAAGCATCATTGTTAACCTAAAAGGACAGATTTTAAAAGTCCCTGCAAGTGTTTATTGTCCAGTGAGTTTGCTAAGCAGAAACCTATGTTGGCAAATCTCTAGGATCTTTACACTGTCTGACCCGCAAGACTGAGCTTCAGGAACAGATCACCTTAATGCCTTGTAGTGTTTGAAGCTTCAAAACCTAATAGTTACAAAACAAATCAAATGACAGAAAACGTTCCCCCTCCTCTTCCAGTGGCATTATAAATAGACAAAAGGCACATAAATATGGGAAGGTGCAAGAAATAGGAACAAAGCTAAAGGAAGAGGTTTAGACTTTCATTCCTATCTCACCCACAGGAACTGGACTTCCAAATTACTTTTGTCCCAGTAATTAATCTGTGAAAAAACATCTTTATAAAATGTTTATCAATGTCCTTGTAGGAAGTGATCAGCCTTGTAAACCTGCAGCTCATTAACCAAGATTGACCCGATCCTGTCTACTTTATAAAAGGGCATAATTTCTGAATATTTTCCCCAATATTTTCTCCCTCACCCAAACCCTTCAAATACCATAGACTGTTTTTCAATGAAAAACAAAGTCTCCAGTATGAAAAGTTCAACTAATTTTAAATATGTCCCGAGACTGTCGTAACACCAAATGTTCCCACGGTGATCTCTTTGTTTCCTCTGATTATGTCATGCAGGCTCGGCAATGATCCCGACTTAGTTTGTATTAAAGTTTTTATTAATTTTCCTTGGTCCTGGACTTTAGACCGCCTTCGTTTTAAAGCCCTCTTCTCAGTTTTTGTCTTTTGCGACTGTCCGTTGCACAGACTTGTGCAAGCTGAAATGCCACAAAAATAAGATTCTTCT
Source organism: Jaculus jaculus (assembly GCF_020740685.1). Taxonomy (NCBI): domain Eukaryota; kingdom Metazoa; phylum Chordata; class Mammalia; order Rodentia; family Dipodidae; genus Jaculus; species Jaculus jaculus. The sequence goes on from NC_059102.1 coordinate 304,506,033, forward strand.
GACTGTGATGAAGTTTCTGAGCTTCCCTCAGATGGAGGGCCCTTGTAGGAAGAGTGATAAACTTCTCCCATATTAGAAAAGTCTCTCTGGTTCGTAAAGGGCTTTCTTCCTTTTATGTCTCCATTGGCTATAGGATGCAATGGGTCTGCAGGCTTTATGGTCTCAATTTGTTCAGTTTTATACTTGCAACGTTTCTTCTATAACAAAAATAAAGTATGTGAATTGTATCTTAATAGACAAGAGAGCTGAATTAAGAGAGAAATGTACCACCACCTACTGAATGGTCAAACAATACTAGATACACCCCCCCACACACGCACCCTGTTATTCTGTGAGTAGATAGTATCACTACCTTCTCATCTTCTAAATACTACTTGTGATGGTTTGAATTAGATGTTCCCAATAAACAAGTGTTCTGAATGATTGGTTCTCAGCTGATGGCTATGTAGGAAGTGGAGCATTGCTAAGGTGGTGTGTTGTTGGAGGTGGGCTTAGGGGTGTTACAGCTAGCTCTTCTTTGACAGACTTTAGCTTACTATCCTACTACTGTTTTCTGCCTGCTGTACCAGACTGTGATGTCCAGACTCTGCTCATGCCATCTTTTCCCTGGCCATCATAAAGCTTCCCCTCAAAAATGTAAGCCAAATACCCACAAAGCATAGAAGGGAAATCAGAAGATGTAAATGGTTATCCTTGGCCACATAGTAAGTTTGAGACCAACTTGGAATACATAAGACCTCATCTAAAATGAAACACAGCAAAACAAAACAGCAAAAAAACAAAAAAAGGAAAGGAACATTATGGCAAGACATGATAGTTCTCACCTATAAGTCCCGCACTTATGAGGCAAAGGATTCCAGTAAGTCTGAGCAGCCTAGGCTACAGTGTGAAACTCTGTCTTAACAAACAAAACTACCAAAAAAAAAAAAAAAAACAAACAAAAAAAAAACTGAAAACCACCACCACCAACAACAAAAAAACCACCAAAGCGGGATAAAAAACTAAAGTAAAACATTATCCTACAGACTACTTAAAGATCATAGTAAACCTTTAAATCTATTATTCATTTACCAACATATAACATACTAATAAATGTCAAAGGAAATACTATTACCTTTTTTTCTGGAGAGAACTTGAGGGGTTCTACGATGTACAAATCATTTGGATCTACTATAAGAAAAAGGCAGATGTCACATGAAAAGTGGATTATGCTACATTTAGACAAGAAAAACATAACTTAGTGATTATGCTATTCATAGAATTTATATTTAAACAGATATTAACTATGTATTTATACATTTAAAATTAATAAACCAAAATAAGCTTACTAATTACTACTAGTTATTAATAATTACATCCTTATTTTAGACATGGTCAAACTTATCTGAAAGTTGGTTATCTGTCTTAAAGACAACCAATCTTCAAGTATATTTCCTTATTTATTATATTTAATTAATAATTATCAATCAATATGGGAAAGGTCCTTCTTTGGGGCCAGTCCCACAATCTTACCTGATAAGAAAAATAGCCTTACTGAGTAAACCAGTATCACACCTACAGGTAATATGAGTATACTCCTGAAGGACTAAACTTCACACTGCATCACAAGAATGGATTAAGGATGTATGCCCAAGCAGATGGAACCATGCATAGAACCAGTCAGTTAAGAGAAATATGCACACAAAAGAGATCTAAGATTTTGTCTATGCTTAAAACTATGAACTCTGAAATATAAAAATAGCTGGAACATGCAATACAAGTTACTAAGCAATAATGACAATTCTGGCATTGTGAACATATCAATTATATAAGTTTATCTCAAAGCCTCTAAAATGTAATTTCTCAAAGCACATTCTGGACACCTTTAATGACCCCCCCCCAACACACACAATGACAAGACAAACACACATACACAAGAAGGGCTATGGGATGTAACAATTCAAATTGTTAAAAAACAATTTAAGACTAGATGGAGACAGACCTAATTTAGTAAGTGGAAAGTATGTTATAAACACATACCATAAAATTAGTAACATGATGTAACCAATTATAGCTTCTTATATCTTCCCTCCAGAAATTTTTTTGAGAAAGTCACCAAATATATTAAAGTATCCAAATATTCCTTTAAATGGTTATTCTAGATCATTAATCTCAAGCTACTTAAAAAAAAAAACAAATTATGATGTCTTCTTTTTTCAGGAGTGGTTGTTATTAAGATCAACCTCTCCCCTGGAAGCAACTAAATACAATGGGGGAAGTAAAAAAGAAAAAGAAAAATACTCAAGCACTGGATAGCTGCCAAGAGAGTCAAGTAATCCCTGCATCAAAAGAAAGGAAAGACAGGAATCAGAATCCAGTGGAACATAAGTCATTTTTTGTCCCAAGTGTACTTGCCAACTAATGAATACATGGACTTCAGTTCTTATGGCATCATACAAGAATGGATCAGAAACTAGATTCATGGACCCAGCAATAAGATAGAAGAAGATACCTTCTCTCTCTGAAGAGTAAAGTAGGAATCCAAAGAAAGCTTTCCTTGGGCAAAGAATAAATTTATAGTCCAAATACCCAATATCTGGTTCCCAAGAAACCTTAGGTCAACATTTAATGCGTAAATTCCTTCTGAAAGCTGGGGTACAGGTAAAGTTAAACAATACTCTCTTATTTTTTTCTTTTTTTAAGGTAGGATTTTGTTCTAGCCCAGACTGACCTGGAATTCACTACGTAGTCTCAGGGTGGCTTCAAACTCACAGCAATCCTCCTATCTCTGCCTCCCAAGTGCTGGAATTAAAGGCGTGTGCCACCACACCTGACTACACAATACTTCTATAAGTTTTGTCCCCTGAAATCCACCATGAAGAGGCTGTATATAACTTAGTGCCCACAAATAACTAGGGGCAATTTTGAAGTCTTAAAAAGAACAACCACCACCACCACCACCAAAAGCATTTAATCCCAGCACTTGGGAGACAGAGGTCGGAGGATTACGGTTAAATCTGCAGCCACTCTGAGACTACACAGTGAATTCAGTTCAGCCTTGGCTAGACAGAGAACCTACTTGAAAAAAAAAAAAAAAAACCCTGAAATATACCAGAATACTCCATACTTCTTATAAGGTCTACTCTCAGAATAAAGTATTTTATGAGAGCTTAATCTGGTAGGGTTTTATGAGTCCTATCAGCCTGGAGGAAGAAAATACCCTCAGCTCCCTCTAGTCAACATGCCCCATATAAAGGGGAGGGGATTAAAAGGGAAGATTGAAAACTACTGGAGAAGTTCCAGTATAAGGGGACAGAATAACAGAAAGAATAGAAATAAAGCCTAACTGTAGAACTGCAGAACACTCCCTGCTACCCCAACCTTACTAGTACATTGAGATTATTTATCCTATAAGTACATCATGTCTACCTTGCAACCAAAAAACTATAATGTGGGGCTAGAGGGATGGCTTAGTGGTTAAGGCGTTTGCCTGCAAAGCCAAAGGACCACAGTTTGATTCCTCAGGACCCATGTCAGCCAGATGCATAAGGGGGCGCATGCATCTGGAATTTGTTTGCAGTGGCTAGAAGCCCTGGCATGCCCATTCTCTGTCTCTCTCCTTCTTTCTCTGTCAAATACATAAATAAATAAAAATATTTTTAAAATTACAAGGTATCCTAAAAGACACAAATAACCAACCAACCCACCCACCACCCAGTGTGAAGAGCCTGAAACAGCATTTCAACTACAGTCAGATACGGCAGGCAAGAATCCAAGAATTATCAGCCTTAGACTTTAAAATTACTATTAACTAAGGACCAAATGAAAAAAGTTGACAACATGAAAGAACAGATAAATAATGTAAACAGAGATGAAAGCTGTGATAAACAATCAGAAAGAAATTCCAGAGTCTGGCAAGAGTAACAGTAAAGCTTGCCCTTGACAGATGTACAAGTAGACTGAACATGCTAAAGAGCCCTGACTCTAAGGATATGACAACAGAATCTTCCAAGATTAAAAATTAAAAAAAAAAAACAACAGGTATTCATCAACTATGGGACAGCTAAGTAGGTTAGGTTATAAATTTAGCTTAATGTAAGAACCAGGATAAGATAGAAAAAAAAAAAAAACAGAAGCAACATTTGGAAAGATTCACGATTTCCTGGAATTCTGGTTTTTGAGGGACAATCATATGTAATTCCTTTTTTATGCATTCTTCAAAAGAGAGGAAAAAATATTTTCATTTACAAGTAAAAATGTAGGGAATTTCTTGTCAGGAGACATACTTTGCAAGCTGTCTTGTAAGAAATGTTGCAAGAATGTTGTATTCAAATTGCCTTGAGATATGGTATTATTTCCAAGTATGCATGGATTAATTATAAATCTACACAGCAAACTTTAAAATAACCATTAAAATAAGTTAAAAAAGAATAACATATATTAAGAAAGAGTGAAAGGAATCAGATATAAAATGCTCAATAGTAATCACTAAGGGCAGAAGTAATGCAGGAAAGAAACAATAGGGTAATGAAACAGTAACCAATTGAAAAAAATGGTATTGGTCTAATTATCTCAGTAATATTTTAAAAATCAGTAGTCTAAATAAACCAGTTGAAAGAGTATCAGAGTGAATCAATAAATAAGATTTGTCATTTGAAACACAGAAGAGCTATATTTATCTGAGACACAGCAGACTTTAGACTTTGATAAAGGGTAATAAATAATGATAAAGAAGTCAATACTTCAGGAAGACATAATAATCCTTAACATGTATGCATTTAATGAATCATTATAATATGTGAGGCTAAAACTAATAAAAATGCAAATAGAACACATAATTCCACTATTATAGTTGGACATATTAGCACTCCACTGAGAACATATCTAGCAAGCAGAGGTTTGTAAGGTCACAGGTGAAATTTAATTATAACAAATCTATTTCATTTCTCTATACTAGCAATACACACACTACAACGAAGATACACCATATTCTTTCAAAACTAATTAACAGTCAAAGCAATTAACAACCAAAACACCAATACATTGTTTTTTATGAAACCTTTAATATTGTGGCTCAAAACTACATGTAAATGCAAACTACATGTAAAAGCAATGACCAAGACAAGTACCTGATTGATACCATGTAAATTTTGTATTGACAATCCTATTGCAATCATTTGGAGGATCTTAAATGGCCTGCAAAAGCTCATGTGTTCAAGGTGATGATAGTGCTATTAGATCTGCTTCCTGTCTCTACCTTTGCTTTTTGGCCATCATAAAGTGAGCAACTTTGTTTTATCATGTTTGCAGGCATGATGTCCTGCCACATCCCAGAAACAATGAAGTCAACTGACCATGGACTAAAATCTCAAATCAAGAATGAAAATAAAACTTTCTTCCTCTATTCCTCTCTTGCTGCTGTGACAAAATACCTGGCAAGAAAAGGGAAGGTTTTATTTGGCTCAGAGCTTATGGGTACAGTTCATCATGGCAGCAGAAGCATGCAGGGGGTCACATTTTACCGATAGTCAGGGAGCACATAGTGCTAAACACTGGTGCTCAGCTCACTTCCTCCTTTTCTCAATTTAGGACCCCAACTCATGGACAATGTCACCTTCAGTTAGAGTGGGCCTTCTCACCTGAAACCAATGTAGAAACTCCTTCACAAGTCCAGAGATTTATCTTAGTGAGTCTAGATCTAATCGTGTTGATAATCACTATTAACTATCAGGCCCCACCCATTTAAAAGTTGTCAGCTATTTTGTCAGATGTAAATCTGACTACACCTAACATTATAATACATACCCCAATAAACCAATTCAAAGTGGATTAAAGATCTAAAAATCAAAGAAAAAATAGTTGGAAAGAAATACAAGAGAATCATCTATAAAAAAGAAATAAAAAATTTCTGGAGGACTTCTGGTAAAATGGCAGCATAGGAGCCATGCCAAACCAGTCTAGAGAAGGATTTAAGTAAAACCACAGCAAAATACACTCTTCTTTCAAAAAGTGAAGGTTTACAGATTATTATCAGCCACAGCAGAGAAGAAGAAAAGACCAAGGTCTACCAGCAAGGAGGAAAGCAGCTCTGTGTGCCTGCCTGGCCCAGCACTGAGCTGCAGAAGCAGACCAAACATCAGGATTTTCCAATCACATCAGCCTCCTTGCAAAGTCAAGAAACCCGAAGGGAAGACATCAGAGACCAGCTGAGGAGCTGCTTAAGGGGATACAGGTGGGACCAGCTAAGCAGTTCCAGTACATCTCCAGGCTTCCTGCACTCTACCATCCCCCAACCATCAGAACTGTGAACCTCGGGAGAATGCATTCAGCCCCCCTGCAGCAGAACATCCAGCACAGCTGATCAGAACACCAGATCTATAGTACAACATGGAGGGACCAAGGTGGGCACTCAGCATTGGTGAGATTTGAAGCCACCCCAAAAGGTAACAAGGCCAACTGACAAAAAATAAGCAGGTACATAGGCCTGTAGTGGAAGTACTAATCTCTCTTTCCATGTCAGGGCAGGTTATGGGTTATATACTCTTGGCTGGCTTTGCCGTTCACAATTAAGCTATATTTGGGGGTCGAGTATTGTCTTTGATGCTTTCAGAATTATAGGGCCTTTGTCTTTTTCTTCTGTTATTATTGGAGGCAGGATCTGATTCAGACTCAGGCTGACCTGGAACAGATTTCAGAACAGAATTCTCAACCTCCCAGATGACAGGATTAAGGGTGTAGAGCAATACAAACCCTTAGGGATTTTGGCTTTATAAGGTTATCTGTTTGTTTTAATCCCCACACTTGCATACTCTGTGCTGGTTTTTATTGAATGTGTATATTACTTGTATTTTAGAATTTACCAGTAAATTGTTCCACCCAGCCTACTAGAATACTTGAATAGCAGGCAAACACACCACCTAGAATTACTTCTGAGGTTTGATAGGAGTATAAGAGCTACACATGGTGCCTTAAACTCTTTGCCTGAAGGTATATAAAGTTGGATTCCCACATCTAAGAACACTACAGACAATTAGAAAATACAAACATCAAATCAATTCAGGATGGAAAAAATGCTACATACAAGAAACACAAAGAATCAAGACAACACAACCCCACAAAAGTTATAAATCTGTCAGAAATGACCACCAATCAGACTGTTTTAGAAGAAATTCCTGACAAAGATTTCAAAAAAATGATTTTATCCATACTCAGAGAAATTAAAGAAGAAATCAAAGGAGAAAATAAACTCCTGAAAGAGAAGACAGGAAACCAGCTTAATGAAAGAAGGAGGTCATTACAAAACATGAGTAAGGAAATAGAAATACTAAAGAAAAAGTAGGCAGAAATTCTAGCACTGAAAAACACAGTTTTAATCAAATAAAAAACTGCGGAAAGTCTCAGTAATAGAACAGATGAAGGAGAGAACAGAATATCTCAATGAGAAGACCAGGTGGCAGATCTAATACAGTCCAACAAGGAGAAAGACAAGCTAATAGGAAGGTACAAATGGAAATTTCAAGATATTCAGAACACTATGAAAAGATCAAACATAAGAATTCAGGGTATGGTAAAAGGAGAATTTCACTTCAAAGGCATAGTAGATGTTTTCAACAAAATCACAGAAGAAAAATTTCCCCAAATTGGGAAACAGAAGCCAATAAAAAGTCTCCCAACTAAAAAATGTTCAGGCCCAGATGGACTCACTGGTGACTTTTATCAGACCTTCATGGGAGAATTATCACCACTGATTCTCAAACTTTTCCATGGAATAGAAAAGGAAGGAATTCTACTGAACTCCTTCTATAAAGCCAGCATCACCCTGATACCAAAACCAAAGACAGAACAAAAAAAGAAAATTATAGACCAATCTCCCACATGAACATAGATGCAAAAATTCTCAAGAAAATGCTGGCAAACAGAGATGTGCCGTACGCGCCCCCGCAGCGGCCGGTGCCTGTGGGCCGCACGCCACCCTCTGGGAGGCGGCGCGCCGATGTCTCCTTCGACTTCCATGGGCGCTGCATGGCCACCTGCTCCAGTGACCAGAGCGTCAAGGTCTGGGACAAAAGTGAAAGTGGAGATTGGCATTGTACCGCTAGCTGGAAGACACATAGTGGATCTGTATGGCGTGTGACATGGGCTCATCCTGAGTTTGGACAGGTTTTGGCCTCCTGTTCTTTTGATGGAACAGCTGCTGTGTGGGAAGAAATAGTAGGAGAGTCCAATGATAAACTGCGAGGACAGAGTCATTGGGTGAAGAGGACGACTTTAGTGGATAGCAGAACATCTGTTACTGATGTGAAATTTGCTCCCAAGCATATGGGTCTTATGTTAGCAACCTGTTCAGCAGATGGTATAGTAAGAATATATGAGGCACCAGATGTCATGAATCTCAGCCAGTGGTCTCTGCAGCACGAGGTCTCCTGTAAACTAAGCTGTAGTTGTATTTCTTGGAACCCTTCAAGTTCTCGTGCCCACTCCCCCATGATAGCTGTAGGAAGTGATGACAGTAGTCCAAATGCAATGGCCAAGGTTCAGATTTTTGAATACAATGAAAACACCAGGAAATATGCAAAAGCTGAAACTCTTATGACAGTCACTGATCCTGTTCATGATATTGCATTTGTTCCAAATTTGGGAAGATCTTTCCACATTCTAGCAATAGCAACCAAAGATGTGAGGATTTTTACATTAAAGCCTGTGAGGAAAGAGCTTACTTCCTCTGGTGGGCCAACAAAATTTGAAATTCATATAGTGGCTCAGTTTGATAATCATAATTCCCAAGTCTGGAGGGTGAGCTGGAACATAACGGGAACAGTGTTAGCATCTTCTGGAGATGATGGCTGTGTAAGATTGTGGAAAGCGAATTATATGGACAATTGGAAGTGCACTGGTATATTGAAAGGTAATGGGAGCCCAGTTAATGGGAATTCTCAACAGGGAAATTCAACTCCTTCCCTTGGCTCAACTATTCCAAATCTCCAAAATTCACTAAATGGATCTTCTGCTAGCAGAAAGCACAGCTGAGCGCCAGCTAACTGGATAACTCGGGTGTTTTGCTGCTTGTTGCATGCACACAGGACAGGAATGGACAGTCAACTCCTTTCCCCTTCCCCAGCGCCGTTTGACCTCTCCCAAGATACACCAGCAGCCTGTTCACTACTAAACCCAGCCCAAAAGGCCTTTCAAAAGACAGTGCATATCAGTTTTTGTACTAGTCAGTTTATTAACACTATTTAGAGAGGTTTTTGTTTTTTGTTGAGAACTCATCACCAAAACCATTTTTTGAAATGTACCTAAAACTAGCTTAGGTTTAAACACTGAAATGATAGGCAGCTGGGAGGAGGGAAAACATAATTTTATTCCGTTTGGAGAATATAGGTGTATTTCATTTTCTAAAACAATAAGCTAAAGTAATGAACTTTTGTAATTTTAATTTGAAGATTGAATAAATATTTTTCATAAAGATTGTTTTGAGTGCTAATTGCTTACCTTTTGTAGAATTGCTTTATATGTGATATTATTCCATTCAACTGTCATTTTCTTTGTAATTTTATTTTTTAGTTTTAGTAAAGGAGTAAGTTATTCAAGTATCTCTGGGGTTGAGATGAGAGTGATTTGGATGTACAGTTCGAAGCCCAGTAGAGCATTGCATCTGGTCCTGTTTTATGTGGTAGTAAAATAGTGGAAATATTGTGTGAAGCTCTTGACTCATTATAGAGCTGATGCTTCTAGTATGTGCATGACTATTTTTATGGTGTAACTATGACTTGATTTTCTTTAATATACAATTTGAAGTATCAGAAGTTTTGTTAAAAGTGCATGAAATTAACATTCCACATCTTAGGATTTTCTTTAGTTTGCTGTTTCAGTAAGTTCGTGTCCTCTAAAACTCTGATGACAATGCTATTAAAATCTTCCATTTACTAAGATACATAAACATTACGGGTAAGTTATAAGATGGTAGAATAACAGGGCATAATCATTCTTTCAGCCTTTTTACTAGTCAAAATTCTGTAACTATTCTAAGGTCTTTGCAGAACTATAAGTGTTTAATGATTATCTTCCTTCAAAAGCTGTTACAGTAGTCAGCTTGACTTTGTGAAAGTGTATTGGAATTAGTTCTCAGTATCATGTTCACACTGAAAATATGTGCCTACCCTCACTACAATGTGGCATTGCTCAAAATTAAAAGAGGATATGTAAACTTTCAGAATAACATCAAATGTGTAAGAAGATGAGAAAATGTTTTAAATTTATAAAATTAATGTCTTTGTAACATACTGATACTTTTTTTGACATTCTGTTTAAGAGATTGTGTTTTTAAGTTTGTGTACTTCAGCAGGAATGGGTGTGCCATGACCGCTGGCTACTGCAAACCAACTCCAGATGCATGTGCCACCTTGTGCATCTGGCTTATGTGAGACCTGGAAGCTTAGGCTTCACAGGCAAGCACCTCAACCACTAAGCCATCTCTCCAGCTAGAAAATGTCAATCTTACGAAAGGCAATCTACACATTCAATGCAATCCCCATTAAATTCCAATGACATTCTTCACAGAAATAGAAAAAGCAACTTCCATTTGGAAGCACAAAAACCCCTCAAATAGCCAAAATAATTTTGAGCAACAAAAATAAGACTAGTAGCCTCACCATATCCAATTTTAAGCCATACTACAAAGCCATACTAACAAAAACCAGCATGGTACTGGCACACACACAGACACGTAGATCAATGGAACAGAACAGAGGACCCAGATGTTAATCGAGACAGCTACAACCATCTGATTTTTGACAAAAGCAGCAAAAAATTCATTGGCAAAAAGGCAGCTTCTTCAACAAGTGGTACTAGGAAAACTGGATATCTATATGTAGAAGTATGAAAATAGATCCCTGTCTCTCTCCATGTACAAGAATAAAGTCCAAATGGATAAGGGACCTTAATATCAGACCTGAAACACTGAAACTGCTAGAGGAAAAAGTAGGGCGGAGACCCTTCAACATATTGGCATAGGCAATGACTTTCTGTATATAACCCCAGTTGCTTGGGAAATAAAACCACTAATCAACCACTGGAATCTCATGAAATTACAAAGCTTTTGTACAGCAAAGAACACTGAATAGAGCAAAGAGACTACCTACAGTATGGGAGAAAATCTTTGCCAGCTATATATCCGACAGAGAATTAATATCCAGAATATACAAAGAACTCAAAAAACTAAACAGTAAGAAATCAAGCAACCCAATTAAAAGTGGGCTATGGAAGCTGGGCATGGTAATGCATGCCTTTAATCCTAGCACTTGGGAGGCAGACGTAGGAGGATCACCATGAGTTTGAGGCCACCCTGAGACAACATAGTGAATTCCAGGTCAGCCTGAACTAGAGTGAGACCCTGCCTCAAAACAAACAAACAAACAAACAAACAAAAAAACCACACAAACCAAAAAAAAAAGAAAAGAAAAAAACCAACAGGAATATGGAACTAAATAGAGTTCACAAAAGAAGAAATACAGATGCATATACACATCTAAAAAATAGTTCTACATCCTTAGCCATCAGAAAAATACAAATTAAAACTACTTTGAGATTCCATCACCCTCATGTAAGAATGGCTATCATCAAGTAAACAAATAACAATAAATGTTGCGGAGGATGCAGAAAAAGGGGATCCCTTCTACACTGTTGGTGGGAATATAGTCTGGTACAACTATTGTGGTAATCAGCATGTAGGTTCCCAAGACAGCTAAAAATAGATTTACCATATGATCCAGCTATAGCACTCCTAGGCATATATCCTAAGGACTCTTCTCACTACCTTAAGAGATACTTGCACAACAATGCTTATTGCTGCTCTATTCACAATAGCTAGGAAATGCAACCAGCCTAGGTGTCCCTCAACAAATGAGTGGATAATAAACATGTGGTACATTTACACAATGGAGTTCTATTTAGTGGTAAAGAAAAATGAAATTATGAAATTTGCAGAGAAATGGATGGCTCTGGAAAGGATAATACTAAGTGAAGTAACACAGGCCCAGAAAGCCAAATGTCACATGTTCTCTCATATGTGGATACTAGTTACTGTTTGGACTTGTGTGTGAGTTGGAGTAAAAACTGGTAGCAGAGGCCAGTAAGCTAGAAAATGGTTATAAGGGAGGGAGGAGACAGGTGGACTTAAAGGGATGGTATTGTATTTAGGTAAGTAGATGGACAGATTACTACAAGTAGAATGGCCTACATGAGGTCATGGGAAGAGACTGAATAAAAGGAGTATGGGGGGAGAGGGATAATCAAAGTTTGGGATATTGTAAATAAGCCACATGATAACCTACTTTTTTGGATAATGGCACACCCAGAAGCCATAGTCTATTACTACAAAAATTTCAGTGCCAGGAATGGGATACCTTCTACTGAGTTGTTGGCCAGGGATGTCCCTGATGCCCCCAAAGCATAACAGGCTATTGTCAAGGCTCTTGGTTTCCTACCAGGAATAGATGATAAGACCCTATTGCTGAAGACTCCACATGCCTGGGCTGCAACGTTAGTTACCAAGAAATCAAACTGAGGATGAGCTGAAAACCTTCTCCTGGTAGACCAGCTGACAAAAAGTAGAAAAAGCTGCACTGCATGCAGCCTTATAGGAGACAGAAGCCATCAGTGGTGAAAACAGTGGGCATTGGAAGTATCAAGTTTCACCAGACAGGCCAAATACTCCCATGGGTGCAATAGTGACGTGTCTGTTATGGGGAAAACCCACTGCTCTCTAATTGGACTGGAGACTCACTCAATGGTAGAGATTACATGCCTGGTACTGCAAGCCTAATCAAAAGCCTATGGTGGGGTCATGAGTATGAGGAGTGTAATGCCTGTTTTTTTCTGGCTAAATGCATGTATTATGCTCACCAAGTGCCCTATAAGCATTGTACTTAATGTTCATACCTATATGTTGATGGTACTCCCACCTTTGGTTAGAGAAGCTTCTGTTTTCAAAATGCAGTGGCCCAAAAGAAACCATAGCGCTGAGAAGATGTGATGGAGGAATGTTCGGCACTGAAACATCTCTATCACAACTTCTAAGGCTCAGGATCCATTGTGGAAGAGGTGGCAGAAAGAATGTAAGAGCTGAAGGAAGGGTAGAACTGCTTACAGTGCAATCAACCAGACAGAAACTGGCCTTGGTATCCATGACCTTGCAGTGCCCGGCACTATCTTCACATAATAATAGGAGAAAAAGATGATGACATCAAAATAAAAGAGAGATTAATGGAGAGAGAGAGAGAAAGATAGAGAGAGAGGATATGACGGGAGTGTAGATTTGTGAAGGGAAAAGTGGGGGAGAGGAGGGAATTTTTATGGTTTATTGTCTGTAAGTATGGAAGCTGTCAATAAAAAAAAAAAAGAAAAAAATCTGCTTGAACAAGATATAAAGAAGCACTATCACGATGGGAAAATTTCATTGGTTAAAAGTAGAACTAATTCTATTAGCAGGTACAAAGCCTACTACTCTACTTAACCTTAAAGAGTGAGTTAAGAAAAAAAAAAAAGACTAGAAATGATAAAAAAAAACCCTCATATATTTTATAATCATGGAAAATGTTAATAAAAATAAAAACCCTCAATATATTTCTTAGCTGCTCAAATAAGAAATGCATGCACTCAAGGCATAATGGTACAAAATTTGCAATACTGTTACTAATAAGTGGAACAAATGAAGCAGCTAGTAGGAGGTCACACATAGCTGATGATATGGCAAATTCATACCATACTCGAGCAAACTGTGTGGCAGTATTTACTAAAGCCAAACACACACAAGCTCTATGACGAGCAATCCCAATCCCACACCTGTTGGTAGATGAATATACACATTAACTAAGATATGTTATACCCTCAATGAAAACATTTCAAAGGTAAATGAATAACATACAGCTTATTTGTATAACTGAGTACTTTACTGTAATTAGAATAAACATACAGAACTATTCTCATTATCAGTGAATCTCACATTATTTAGAAGTTAAACTACTATCTACCCTGGGAGGGAAACAGCACAAAGTAGTTTTTGAGGTGCTGGACAATATACTGATTTTCAGTCAGGATGCAGTTTATACAGACCCACTGAGCTTAGAAAAATTCATTAAGCTTACATTTGATACTTCCTTGCATTAAATGCCTCCACTAAAAAATTCATTATGAAAAGGGGTATTGGGCTGCAGAGATAGCTTAGAAGTTCAGGTGCTTGCTTGTAAAGCCTGGGGGCTCAGGTTCGATTCTCCAGGACCCACGGTAAGATAGATGCACAAGGTTATGTGTGCATCTGGAGTTTGTTTGCAATGGCTAGAGGCCCTGGTCTGCACATTCTCTCTCAAATAAATAAGTAAAATAAAAATCTTTTTTTTTTTAAGAGGTATCAATAGAAAGAAAAGAGTAAGAAGGATAAAATGATCTGTGAGCCCTAAGTACATTTGACTTAGACTAAGTCTGGAAAGTTGGGTGGTAGTTATAGATTAGTGAAGTTTAGGAATGATTATTTGATGATTTAATTAACATAATCATGCAGCCCAGCTACTAAAAACTTAAAAAGGGATAATAGCCAGAAATTATTAAGATAGTATGCTACAATGAAAGATAGAATTAACTGGTTATTTTAATATTGCTATGACTATATAAATTTCTAAACTCTAAGTGTCTTAATAAACACTAATTATAAAGGTACTGAGAGAGGAAAATTATCAGTTGGTACAAACATCTATTCGCTTAAATGTAAGCATTTACTGAATGCTAGCCAATGGGACCCAGTTAAACACTCTGGGGTTATAAAAGAAAGATCAGATTTTTGTTTAGAGAGTGCCTCACAGTCCTAAACTAGAGACAAAAAGGGTCCTACCTGAACAGGAAGAGGAGGCAGAAAAGCACAGGATGCTATGGGAGCACATTCAGGTTTTCCATATCTGTTGAACTGTCTCAAACATCCCTTTCTAAAAAGAAATACTTCTAAACAGGAGCATGTGCAAACAAAACTATCCATTGCTAATTAAATAAACTAAGACCACCCCCTCCCCACCCTTTGGGTTTTTAAAGGAATAAAGAGGCTTAAAATGTGAAAATGATACAGTGGCTTTGATTTAGCAAATGCACAAATGAAACTTGTATTCATTTTCTGTGGCAGATGGTCACAAACACATACATAATACTTATGCCAGAAGTAAGGTAATTTCATGTTTAGAAATATACATCACATATCCACAAAAATTTACCTTCTTTGCCAGCGAACTGTAGAGATTTGGATCTGATGAGTGGAAATGAAGTTCTTCTTTTCAAATTCATATCATCATAAGAAGAAAAACATCTAGCATATTAAGAAAACAGCATTGCACTCAATGAGTATATGACATTTTGGTTAAATGGAAGATATTAAGAAATATGTGTATCACATGGGGCTTAGTCTAAATAAATGGGTAAAACAAATATCCTTATCTAAAGGTACTATGTTAATCTATAATCTGATCTACCTATGAGCATCTTTATCAACCCAAATGCCAAGTATTTCAAAGGTGTTAGAAATTTATTATGTTTTTCCCCATTATTATAAATCAACACAGCTATTATCTCTAGGCATAAGACCTCATCTTACCACAACAGTGTTGTTTTCAACATTGTGGTTTCAACAGAGAAATTATCTCAATGTGCCTTTGCTTGCTCAAAGTTTCTCAAAAATATAAAAACCACAGTGAAAGTTGGGCATGCTGACTCATGCCTTTAATCCCAGTACTTGGGAGGCTGAGGTAAGAGTTCACCGTGAGTTCAAGGCCAGCGTGAGCTAAACTGACCTTGCTTCCAAAAAACAAGCAAACAGTTGAAAAAGTAAACTATTCAATCCAATCCTGGCATTACCTTCTAGGGCTTGGATATTGATTACTTTTAGGGAGCTTTGAAATATAATCTCCACCAAATTGAGACGTGTTCCGGCAACGCTGCATACAAAGCATCAATCCCAACACAACACAGAGAACCAAAGATATGACCAGATAGCTCTGACGATCTGCAACCTGTGCCAAAAAGTTAATAATTATTACAAGAAATCATTTGAGGTAAAATACCTAAACAGTAATCATTATAATAAATCATATAACGGAATACAGTGAAACCTAAAATTCAAAGAACTAATCATTTTAAACATTTTTTTCAATATATTTCAAAAACCAAATTCTTTGGAAATGAAATAAAGAATCTTTTAAAATGTTTTCCCTGCTAATTCTTTCTTTGAAAAAAATTTTTAAACATATGGAAAAGTTGTAAAAACAGTACAATAAACATATTTATACCTACACCTACCAATTGTTAACGTTTTTCCATTTGCGCTATTTCTTCCTCAGGGATTAAAACATGCACCTTCCTACGGCCTTTCTCACTGTGTAAAACTGAATCACTCCTTATTCATTCAGTTATAGACGGCCAAAGCCAAGAGGTCATCCTTATTTCCTCATCCCCACATACCCTAAGATTTCATCAAGGTTAATTTTTCTACCTTTTAAATGTATTTGAATTCAATTACTTTGTACCATTTTCCACTTCTAAAATCCTAATCCAAATCAATTTTACTCAAGTTATTTCAGCTGCCTAGTAAGTACCTTTCTATTTCTGCTCCTGCTACCCTTAATAGCAATTCTCAATAGGGAATTCCACAACATGGTAAACATCACTGATAAGTCAATAACATTTAATACTTTCCAATGCTCAAAATAAAATTAAAACTAGAGATGACTTAGCAGTTAAGGCACTTGCAAAGCCTAAGGCTCTAGGCTCAATTGCCCAGTACCTACATAAGCCATATGCACAAGGTGCTTCACGCATCTAGAATGCTTTTGCTAAAGGCTCTGCCATGCCCATTCATTCTCTCTCTCTCTCATAAATAAATGAAGTATAAGAAAAATAAATTAAATTAAAACTAAATTTCCTCCACAGTTCTATATGACCATGAAGGCCTCTGTCCAATAACCTGAACTCCTTCCTTAGCCTTACTGATCTTACCTACCCCCTTTTGTTCCAGCTGTACACTGCCTCCAAACACATCATATAATTAATAACTTTGGGTCCATTTAACCTAGCTCAGCCAACAGCAGGATGTTCTTCCAGGCACTGTGTGATTACAAAATACCTTTTTGTTTTTCTCGAGGTAGGGTCTCACTCTAGCTCAACCTAAGCTGGAATTCACTCTGTAGCCCAGGCTGGCCTCAAACTCACAATGATCCTCCTACCAAAGCCTTCTGAGTGCTGAAATTAGAGGTGCATATTACCATGCCCAAATTGTTACTACTTTTTTTTTTTTTTGGAAGTAGGGTCTCATGTTAGTCAAAGCTGACCTGGAACTGGAATTCATTATGTAGTCTCAGGTTGGCCTCGAACTCAAAGCCATCCTTCTACCTGGGCCTGTCGATTGCTGGATTTAAAGGTATGTGCTGTCATGCCTGGCTAGCTAAATACTTTTGAGTTCTTATTTCTAATACTATTTTCCACAGAAATACTTCCAATATTACCTGCTGAATTCCTTACTAGTACTATTACCCTGCAAACCTATAACTTTCTTCACAGCACTTACACAGAATAGAAACTGTCATGTTTATACACTTATAATACATACTTTATCCCTCTCCAGAATGTATACCTGTGAGGCCAGGAGCTACTTTTACGATATTGAATACTTATCTGTTCAGTGAAACTTTTACTTTGCTAATAAACTTTACACACACCTGGATTAATCACGTATTTCTATCCTTTTTTTTTTTTTTTTTTTTTTTTTTTTGCAAAAGACCTGACAGAACTGGCCTTATGTATGCCTCACAGATAAGACCTAAATTAACATATTTTACAAAAGGCTATTATATTTCCAAAACTTTATAATGTCATATTTTGGTGTTCTAAAAAGTTCTCTATAACTGATAGCCTTGACTGGCTAAAGTTTTGAGATATCATGTTCATGTTTCTAAGCCTTCTCTTCTGATACCTTCCAAAAGTGCCCTGTTCCTTATAATAGCGGTGGCTTAATAATTACCTCCCGTTTTAATTCTGCTACAGTTGCTGATAAATTTGAAACAAGCTGTGTCATGTTGGTCAGCTGTGCCTGTAGTAACTGGATGGCTTCAGTTTGCCGCTGATCCTGTGATAAAAGATTATGTTTTATCTATACATTAACTACATTATACATTCCAATAAAACATATCTGGGAAACCTACTAACTTCATCCAAAATGTATTTATAAGAAGACCTTAATGAATAAATATTATAGACTTGGACTAGAAGTTAAAAAAACCATGAAACACTTCCAAGAACCTGGGACTGTGTTCAACATTCTACTCAAAAAGGCTTCTCTCCCCACTCACTGCTACAATGCCTACATAGAAAACTCTTAAGATTTTTGCAGTTTAGGGCTGGAGGGATGGCTTAGCAGTTAAGGCATTTGCCTGCAAAGCCAAAGGACCCAGGTTCGAATCTTCAGGACCCACATTAGGCAGATGCACAAGGGGGTGGACATGTCTGAAATTCATTTACAGTGGCTGAAGGCCTTGGTGTGCCCATTCTCAAGATGTAACAGTCAATGCTCAAGAAACCTTTTTCTAAGGGAGTCAATGCTGCTAACACTTTTTACCAATTAGAGCCTACAAAATTTAGTGAATAATTACATAAAGAGAAAAATGTTCATTAATAGTCATTATGGAAAGAATGTGCAAATTCCTTAAAAAAACTAAAATATAATTTCCCTATGATTCAGTCATTTCTATACTCCAGTATATCATGCAAGATAAAAATCATTATATGAAAAGGTACTTTCATTTCTATGTTTACTGCAACACTATTAATAAATAGTTAAAATATGTTATCAACTTAGATGACTTTCAAAGAATGATGGATAAAGAAAATGTGCTATTTATTTCCACAATGATATGCTATTCCATCATAACTAAGGAGGAAATCTTGTTGCTCAGAGCAACATGGATGGAACTAGAGGTCATGACCTCAAGTGAAATTAACTAGACACATAAAGCACAGAAAGATGTAGAGATGGCTTAGCAGATTCCCCCACATAAGCCAAATGCACAAGGTGGCACATGCATTGGAGCTTGTCTGCAGAGGCTGGAGGACTTGGTCCACCCATCTCTCTCTATCTGCCTCTCTCCCTCTCAAATAAAAGACATGTATCATATATTCTCACTCATTTGTGTAAACTATAAGCTTTGTGTCAAAATGGAAAGAGATAGTGACTCCTACAGATAGGGAAAGAACTTGAGGAGGGAAAAGAAATACAAGTTCAATAAAGGGCACCCAAACACAGTTGAGTGAGGAAGAATCACTTCTAGTTCATCTTTAGCACAGTGAGAAATTACTGGTCAAAATATGCTATGTTTCAGAATGATGGAAGAGTACTAAAAATGATCGAAGCAATTGACAGAAATGGTAATTACCCTGATTTGAATGCTACACAGTACATGAGCAAACTCTCTCTCATAAAAATGTACAAACACCACATTGCAAGCAAGCATCTTTAAACACTGAGCCACCTTCTCATCCCAAATAGCAGGCTGCAATATAAAAAAGTAAATACACCTGGTGTATGGTGGCACAAGCCTTTAATTCCAGCACTCCGGAGGCAGAGGTAGGAAGATCGCTGTGAGGTCAAGGCCACCCTAAGACTACACAGTGAATTCCAGGTCAGCCTGGGCTAGACCCTACCTGGAAAAACCGAAGGGGGTAAAAAAAGAGTAAATACAAGATGAAGAAACCAACCTGTTCTTCTGCTATTCTTGAAGTATTCTGAAGTTTTACTATTGTTTTATTAAAAGCCTTTTGCATTTCTTCCATTTGTTTTCGATACCTAAAGAGTAAGAACTGGTTTACATTAAATTTCATTTCTTCTTCATACAGTACTGGACACATAGTTCTGATCTTGATATATGACATGAATCCACTTTTCTTAAATGACTTTCTTAAGACTGTGCAATACAGTAACACAGGCAAGGTATAACTAAGAGGTCCTAAACACCCAGTCTATTCATCTCATTGCTATGTAAAAATGTAATGATTTCTGTAATTCCTTTAGGGTAACTTGGAGTGGGGAAAGAAAGTGTGTATCCCCCCACAAATACATTTTACCAAAAAAGTATATGCATAAAAAAGGAAGAAACCCACTTTAGGAAAAAAATGTCTACTTAAATGATATCCAATGTAGTCTCAGGCTGGTCTTGAACTCACAGCGATCCTCCTACCTCAGCCTCCAGGGAGCTGGGGGATTCAAGGTGTGCGTCACTATGCCTGGCTACAAATGACATAATTTGTAGAACTTCAACTTAAGAATATGATGAAAATGTGGTTTTTCAAGACTTTTGGACATTTGGTGCCCTAGGTGATTGCAAAATACTGGCTTGGGGGGTGAGGGGGGATTACTGAGGACAGAGTCTGGACAGTTGTGGGACAAAAATTAGTACACAGTTTTAAAAAATGGAGCACTGTGCCTTGAGTCTTAATCACTGCATAAGTGTATGGGCACTGCTTTGGCACTTAGCAATACAAGGATTACAAACATTAGAACTGGGATTCTATGGCCTGTATAAAGTACACAGTTTATAAATTTTGCTTAACATTCACTCTTTGTCTTGATATATCTAAGCTTATAAATGTTACCTGGTCAATTTCCACTATAAGCTTTAGGTGTCTCTCTCTCTCTCTCTCTCTCTCTCTCTCTCTCTCTCTCTATATATATATATATATATATATATATATATATATACACACACACACACATACACACACAAACACACACACACACACTTCTCATGTACCTGCTGGGAAATCAATCAGTAAAAATAGCTAAAGAAGAGAAAAGAAAGTGAAGCCAGGCATGCTAGTACATGACTCTAGTTCTAGTTGTTCGAGAACTGAAGTAGGAGATAACTTGAGCCCAGAAGTTCAAGCCTTGTCTGAGCAACTCATTAAAAAATAAGGAAAGGAGAAAGTGGGTTACAATAATTCAAACTTCCAAGTCCTATTAGTGTAATCATAAAGGTGCTGGGTCAATGGATACTACTTCTAAAACAAAAAGAAAGACAATCAATTACATAAGGCTTTTGATCACAGGCTTTCCTTCTTTAGCTGACAGTATGCTTACTTATAATGAGATAATTAAATCTCCTCCTGTAATCGATCATACTCAGCTATGAAACTTACCCTGTAAAATGTGTTGTGCTTACCTTTGGCTAAGCTCCTCCAGATAGCGACCACTAAGAGACATATTGACTTCTAAGGCTTTAATACGATTATTAAGTCGCATAAACACTGATTCCTTTTGATTTGACCCATGTATAAGATTTCCATTAGCATATCCCAGATCAGTGGAATTTTGCAATTCAGCATAGAAATCTGTGGCTGTCCTCTGTAATCCTTTCAGAAGGGCATCTTCTGGAGACTGTTCATCCTCTTTTACTTCAGACATTGAAGAAGGATCCACAACCGGGGTCAGAATTGGCTTTGGTATGTCAGCTATATTCAGTTTGCTATCCCCATCTTCACTGTTTGGAACAGTGGCTGTGTTTAAAGGTGGTACTACTGTTTCAGATACTTTTGTGATAATTTGCATGGAGGTCACATCTTCTTTGACAGTGCTGTCCATTCCCTCATAGACAGCAGACACCTTCTCTACAGAACTGAAGCTCTCGGGTTTTTTTTCTGTTTCACTATCAACCTCAACAGAGCTCTCATGGAGAATCACTTGTGATGGTGTATACCCTGTTTCATGCTTAGCAGACTCAGATCCTCCTATTTGAGAAGATGAATTGATTTCTGGAGTAGTAGCTAAGAGAAGAGACTGTGAAAGAGTATGAGGATGGCTTGGCTCAAGTTCAATTACATCCACAGTGTGATTTATCAAATCAGCTTGGTTCATACTACTTAAATCATCAAGAACAATAGTTTCGGTTTCTTTTTCTACATACTTGCTGTCCAATTCTCCACTTGGAGGTTGCAGCACTGAAATGTCTACTGAATCTGCAGGAAGTAATAATGGTGGCTGAGCTGACACACTATCATCTTTCTTCATAGCAGCTCTGTTACGCTGCCGATAAAGTGCAATTCTAACTGAACACCATTTATATACGTACTCTGAAAAGCTGGAAATACAACAAACTGTCGTCAGCTCACTACAAAGGATTTGTGTCTCAGACTCAAACCAGGATGATGATTCATCTTCCTGTTCACCACTGCCCAAAAGGGTCACTGTGGATGGACTTGTTTCCTCCTCTTCCTCTTGAACTAGTTGTACAATCGGACTTTCTTTGGGGGCATCCAGTGTTGATGGTTCTGTGCCATGAATATTTACTTCGGTGATTATCTGCCTACAAATGTATATATCATAATTACAAATCACTTTAATAAGAAATCTAAAGTTAAAGCACATTTAAGGAAAAAATACATTACATATAAAATAAAAACTGGGATTACAGAAGAAATGATAAGCACAAAAACGTACTCAAATATTACATTGGATAAGTCTTTCCCCTATGAAATGTTTTCATGATAAAAAATATTACTCAGAAATGGTAACACAAAGTCCACTTACCAAGTACTTAACTTGGTGACTCAAACCACCATATTTACCTTATCAATCTTGCTTTCTTGTAATCTGGTAAGTCTCTAGATAATACTTGCATTACCTAAATGTACAGTGTCCTTTTCTTTACATAAACACTTATTAACTCTTTAGGATTCTTACCTACCACTCTTTAAAGATATATATAAGTTACCCAACAGCTGGAACTAAAACCCAGAATTCTTAATTCTATCTTCAAAAAGCAGCTATCTTTCTAAAAATATTTCTACAGATGATGGAAGGAATTCCAACACATATGAGATTATATGCTTCAGGGAAATGTAATCTTAATATCATCTAGGCTAATTTTCTTATTTAGAAACAAATACTTGACCACGTCTATAAAAATTCCTGGTTTATCATCAACAGTGCCATTAATTCTATAACATTATTAGCTTACTATGATAATACAAATGCCACAAAGTACATTTCTTCACACACACATTTTCTTACTTTTAAAAACCACTACCAGGAAATGTTTCCAAATACAAACTATTGCCATGATTCCAAACACAGAAGGGATAAACAGGATTTAAATGGGGAGCTTTCAGGGCTGGAGAGATGGCTTAGCGGTTAAGTGCTTGCCTGTGAAGCCTAAGGACCCCGGTTCGAGGCTCGATCCTCCAGGATCCACGTTACTCAGATGCACAAGGGGGCGCATGCATCTGGAGTTCGTTTGCAGTGGCTGGAAGCCCTGGCGCACCCATTCTCTCCCTCCCTCTCTCTCTCTCTCTCTCTCTCTCTCTCTCTCTCTCTCTCTCTCTCTCTGCCTCTTTCTGTCTGTCACTCTCAAATGAATAAATAAAAATGAATTTAAAAAAATAAATGGGGAGCTTTCATTTTGCTGACACCAAAATTCTAAACAGATCAAGATAAAATATGATTCTCTCAATAGAAAGTTATCTATAGCCACATAGTAATACATACTATGTGGCAGATCACTTATTATCCACAAAAACTGTGGAAGTAAAAGAAGCAATGGCTGAAGGGAAAGAAGAAAAACTACATCTAGCAAAAATATTAAGTTACATACCACTATATGTAATCAGAGTCATATTAAAAAACAGAAAATAATTTAGCTTTTTGTAGTAACTTTTAGCAGTCACATCTCATATTAGATTATTTCATTTTTATTTCCCCCAATGGATTGCTATATAAAACAGTATAAAATAAAGAAGAGGCAAAAATTATGCAAAGGTGTCTATTAAGGCTGATGTGAAGGTACACACCTGTATTCCCAGCACTTGGGAGGCAGGACAGGAAGATCACAAATTTGAGTACAGCCTGGGCCACACAGAAGGAATCCTGTCTCAGTACTATTCTTTCCTTCCTAACAGAAATGGTATCTATTAAAAAGCCAATGAGGAGAAGTTAAAACTGTCTCTGCTACATGGGCCTGTTGTGGTATCTTATATACATATACATATACATACATACACACACACACACACACACACACACACGCATATATATATATATATATGCATATACATATATATGTGTGTATATATATATATGTGCTTGTGTGTGTGTATGTGTAATTAATAGTTTTTAAAACAAAGGTAACATATTGTTAGCTGAAAAATCCTAGTTACAAGATCAAGAACAGCAGCTACAACTCCACATAATTAGAAACAAGAGGAATGACTCCATCACTAACAGATTCCCTAGCTCCTTTCAGGAACCAGTAACACATGCTGTAGTTTCTTCCCAATCACCCAGTGAGTATTTTCAGTCACTTTCAGATTAACAGGAAGAATGTAAATATCTTACTGTGCTCTTCAAAGCACAAAAATACCATGTTCAAATCAGTATGGTACTTAGGAATTATAGTTCAGGGCATATCCAATGAAGTTTTCATTACTACCCTAAAATATTTAATGTTCAAGTAAACTCTCAAGTACAATTCTTAAGAGAAAAAGGGGCTTGAAAAGTTTTACACAACTGCCGGCCGTGGTGGCGCACACCTTTAATCCCAGCACTCGGGAGGCAGAAGTAGGAGGATTGCCATGAGTTCGAGGCCACCCTGAGACTCCCTTAGTGAATTCCAGGTCATCCTGGGCTAGAGTGAGACCCTACCTCAAAAAAAAAAAAAAGTTTTAGACAATAATCACACCCCATTAACCAAATCATTATGAGTTTATATTTTATTATAGATAAAACATTCCAAAACTGGAAATGTCTCCAGTAGAAACAAGCCAAAAAATGAGGATATGTATCCCTTGCCCAAAGTGCCTCACTACAAAAGGTCTATCCAAATCACTTTCAGAAAAGGAAAACCTTAAGAGTCTGCTGTATGACAAACATTATTCCAGAACTAGTGCTTTAAGTATTTTGAAGTTTTAGCTTTCCAAGACACCACACATGTAATCAATACTTTAGAACTTGAACTTAATAAAAATGGGGGCTCTCAAATTTTCTTCAAGCCTATACCTAATTATCTTTAGCAAGAAAATACTATTTATAAGAGGAAAGAATATTATAAATAATGAAAGTAATATATAATATCAAAGCAACATGTGTGGTTTGGAATGAAGTATATTTTAATGTACATGAATACTAACAAGAAGAATCAACTCAGAAGTGTTGTAAGTGGCTATAATATGACTGTCCTATTATTATTCAGACTCCATGTAGACAATCACTTTACATAAATGACAAGCTCCTTTTTTTGTACTAGTACACTTGCCTATCCATTTTAACAGAACTATATCTAATATCACAGTATGACTTACTCAGGTGATGGAACAGGAGTTGAAACAGGAGTTGATTCAGGCATTTTAGGTGCAGTTGTGGCAGTGGCATTCTCAGATATACTTTTATTTCCTATTTTAAGAAAGATGCCCATATTGAGTTCAATTTGTAAAAGCTGAACCATGAAAATATTTCACTTTTTGTTAATTTGTTAATATTTCAAATATTAACAAATATAGAACTTTATCTTACTAGGGGAGGAGACAAAGGTTTACTTCAGATTTAAAAAAAATTAAGTTCGGGGCTGGAGAGATGGCTTAGCGGTTAAGTGAAGCCTAAGGATCCCAGTTCAGCACTCGATTCCCCAGTACCTATGGAAGCCATATACACAAGGGGAGCATGTGTCTGGAGTTCATTTGCAGTGGCTGCTGGCCCTGATGAGCTGATTCTCTCTCTTTCTCTCTGCCTCTTTGTCACTCTCAAATAAATAAATAAAAATAAACAAAAAAAATCTAAGCTTCCTTACACATGACCATGCAAGATCATAGCTGTAAGTAATACATATTATTTTTTCTATGATGATCAAGGATTTAATATAATCCTAATGATTAATATGCACTGTAGACCTGAGAAATGTTATTAAAGACTTGGTAAATAAGCGGTCATTTTAAAGTTTGTACTTGGAACACAAAAAGGCATATTCTTTTTTCTCTTTGCTGGTAATACTTGCCACTATATAAATAAAAACTTATCTTTAAATAATGTTGAATAGCTTTTTGATATGTCAAAGGAAGCAAATTTGAAATACTATTATGGCATTGGATTCTCAGAAAATATATGAAGAGATAGAATCATTCCTATTATAGGTGGGTAGAATTAAAAAAAAATCAATTCAGTTGATTGCGGACAGTGGTTTACACCTGTAATCCCAGGCACTAGGCAGGCTAGGGCAGGGGGATCCTAAATTCAGCCCTGTCTGAAAACTTGAAACCTTGTCTCAAAAATCAAGCTTAAAAAAGGGCTAGGTGTACAGCTCACTGGAAGAGCACTACCCTGACTAGCTGGTGTGATGCCTGGGTTTTAATCAACAGTAATGAAAAAAATTCATAAATTTTAGGCAGTCTAAGTCCTTTTATAAAAAAAAAAAGAACTTGTGAAGTTCAAATAAACATTGATCATATACAGACTTAAATTCCTTTGGACATTTCTATTTATTAATAAAGATTCCAGTTTTCTTGGCTCATTACTTACTTGTTCTAACTAAAAGCACCCATAGAGTACCCAGCTTTTTAGAAGACCCATAAAATGATTAGGTACCTTCTGTCAAGTCTTCAGTTTTTGCTCCCAGAATATTAGCAGCAATATTCACCATATTTAGAATGGCATCTAAAACAAAATTCAATCAGAATACAATACCAATACACCTAAGTAGTATATTTAAATACCAGTCAAAAAAATATGTAACTGTCTTGTCTTTTAATCTTCTGACTAGCTGAACCATGAAAACATTTCACTATAACAAATATAGAACTTTAGTTTACTAGGGGAGGAGACAAAGGTCAAATATATTTACTACTGCAGTTAACGCCAGGCATGGTGGCGCACGCCTTTAATCCCAGCACTCGGGAGGCAGAGGTAGGAGGATCACCATGAGTTCGAGGCTACCCTGAGATTCTGAAGTGAATTCCAGGTCAGCCTGGGCTAGAGAGAGACCCACCCTCGAAAAAACAACAACAACAACAACAAAAATCTAAGCTTCCTTACACAAGATCATACAAGATCACAACTATAAGTAACGCATATTATTTTTTCTCTGATGATTATGGATTTAGTGTAATCCTAATGACTAATATGCACTCTAGACCTGAGAAATGTCATTAGAGAATAAGGAAATAAGTGGTCATTTTAAAGTTTGTACTTGGAACACAAAATGGCATATTTTTTCTCTTTGCTGATATCTGCCATTATCTAAAGTAAATTACAAAATGCAGCCTAACCTGGCGTGGTGACACACACCTTTAGTCCTAGAGCACTCAGGAGGCAGAGGTAGGAGGATCACCATGAGTTCAAGGCCACCCTGAGAATACATAGTGAATTCCATTCCAGGTCATCCTGGGCTAAAGTGAAACCCTACCTCAAAAAACAAACAAACAAAAAAAAAAAAAAGGCAGCCTAATTAATATGGGACAAAAATAAATTTTTGCTAGAATATAAAGTATAAGTTTGAACTTTTATGTTTCAGAAGGAATTTTTTTTTAAGTTTTTCAAGGTAGGGTTTTACTCTAGCCCAGGCTGACCTGGACTAGAATTCACTACGTAGTTCCAGAGTGACCTTGAACTCATGGCAATCCTCCTACCTCTGCCTCCCAAGTGCTGGGATTAAAGACGTGCACCATCACACCTGGCTCAGAAGGAATTTTTATTTAAAATGTTTTTTGTCATAAAGTTTCCCCAAACCTTATACTAAGTGCTATGTTTATCCTATTATGAAATTCAAGCATAATTCTGCCAGGCATGGTGGCATACACCTTTAATCCCAGCACTTAGGAGGCACATGTAGGAGGATCACTGTGAGTTCGAGGCCACCCGGAGACTACATAGTTAATTCCAAGTCAACCTGGACCAGAGTGAGACCCTACCTCAAAAAAACCAAAAATAAATAAATAAATAAATAAAAATCAAGCATAATTCAACATACAGAATGCACTAAGACATGAGGAAATACAATGACTAAAACCATACTTTAAATGTTTTTAAAGTTCTGTAGTTTAAACAAAAACAAAACAAACAAAAAAAACTTACCAAAACAAAGTAATTTCCTGAGTGATTACCACAGGTCAAAAGTAAAATGGTGTGGGCTAGAGAGACGGCTTAACAGTTAAGGCACTTGCCTATGAAGCCTAAGGACCCATGTTCGACTCCCCAGATCCCAAATAAGCCATATAAACAAGGTGATACATGTGCAATGTCACACATACACAAAAGGCAGCACAAGTATCTGGATTTCAATTACAGCAGCTGAAGCCCCTGGCACGCCAATTCTCTCTCTCTCATTTAAAAAAAAAAAAAAAAAGGCCAGGCTGTTGGGTTTGCTTCAAAAAAAAATATATGGTTTGTTTATTATTCAAAGAGCAGAAAAAAATTCAACTCTTAGCATATAATACTGGTGGGTTGCATAAATCCCAATTGATAATGCAAGTTTCTTTGATATCTAAAAGCTCACTGGCAAAATAGCAATGTTTTGTGGCTTTTAGCACACAAACTCTTTTGTGACTTATCTGGATGGGGCAGATTCATTAAAAATTAAAGTCATAAAATGAGTGTCATAGGTAGAACAATTTGCACATTTGGTAATTCTAACTCTTTCTCCCAACTCCCCAGCATCGGTGTATCTGGTTAATGAATTAAAAGTGGTACAAGCCTCCATAACCTTTATAGATACATGACAACCACAAAAAGAAAGAGCTCCAAAAAGCTGGTGATGGGAACAACGTATCTTCTAGGTACATGATAGAAGTTCAGAGGAAATAACTTCTATCCTACTATGATACTTGAACCTGTACTAGTAGATAATTTTCCAGCATCATATGTCCCTACAAAAGCAGTAAGATATAGCAGAGGTATGTCTCCTCCATTATTTCTTTCTTAACAGTGATTCACATGGTTTGTATTATACTTTTAATGAAAAGCAGAGATACGAGAGGACCAGTTCTAAGGGAAGAAAATCAAGCACATAAAAAGGCTAGGAGCCAGCTCATTCTGTCACCAAGACCTAATTCTGTAAATACCTCCTATATTGCAGGAGAAAATGGATCTCTGTTTTAGAAGTGACAGCTGGGCTAGCGAGATGGGTCAGTGGTTAAGGACTTGCCTGCAATACCTAACGACCCAGGGTTCAATTAGCCAGTACCCAGGTGAAGACAGATGCACAAAGTGGTGCATGCAACTGGAGTTCATTTGCAGTGGCTATAGACCATGGTACACCCTTAATCAATTCCTCCCTCTCTCTCTCTCTCTCTCTGTTTGCAAATAAATGAAATAAAATTAATTTTTAAAAAGTGATAGCTATAGTTCAGTAGTGCTAGCTACTTTGTTTCTAATCATTACAATAACACAAAAGCTTTATGTCTGCCTTTGTAATATCTTGCCCTTCTATTAGGCAAACTGGCAAACAGAGAAGTTGCCCTGGTTCTTGCTAGGGAGATGCCTCAGCTTAAGATGACAGTAACTAAAATTCGTTATCTCTCACAAGCCAAGATAAAGTCAGGAAGGGAAACTGCTTCTTCTTTATAAATCCACTTTTAATACTCACTAATAGTTCACTATTAGATATGCTCTACTAACACTGCCTCCTAAAGTTCCGTCAAAACTGCTCTAGAAATGTCAAATTGCTGGATCAATACTTTACAGTACCTTCTGTTCAAAATAAAATTTAATTAAGATTTCAAATTTGGGGGCATCATTAAAGAATTCAGTGAAAGAACAAGTGTATTGATGTGTGTAAAGAACTTTTAGTTGGTCTGATTTATGTGAACCTGAATTTTAATATTAATAAAATATGTACTATACATCATTTAAAAATACTACTTATCATCATCTCAGGGGAATCACTTGGTAACAAAAGTTGCATTTGGGTATTTTCTACTTTTCTCAACCCATCTAACTAAATAAAATAATTCCCCTGAAATATGCACAGAACACAGGCTAAGGGTCTTTTTCTTTGTGTTTTTTGAGACAAAGCAGCATTGTAAATATTCCGTTCTGGACATTCTCGACTTGCAGCAAAATGTAGGACAGTTTTACACCATGATGAGCCACTAATAAGTCTTTAAAATAAACTGAAGTAATAATTGCAAATACAATCCCAGACTGGACTAACCACCTCCTCTTTTTTCCTAGAAGAGTCAAGACCTCTGAACTGGGAAAATTACCTATCCTGCCTCATTCCTTTAGGAGACAAATGCCTCAAGGGACCAAACATATCTCCATTATTACTGACTTTCTAACACACGAATGGCTCTTTTTGTCATAGAAAAGAAACTTTTGTCTAGGATACTGAGCCTCAGGGGCTTATATCTATGCTTCTATACCAAGACAAACAAATTGAAATGCTTTTGAAACCCTTCTTTCTATGTCAAGTTAGCTTTCTCTGGCTATTTCTGCTTGTTTTATCACCCTATTTTTTTGTTTCATAAAAATACTCTTACTTAAACAACCACATTGTGGGGCTGGAGGAATGGCTTAGTGGTTAAGACATTTGTCTGAAAAGCCAAAGGACTCAGGTTCAATTCCCCAGGACCCACGTTAGCCAGATGCACTGGGGCGCACGAGTCTGGAGTTCATTTGCAGTGGCTGGAGCCCTGGCATACCCATTCTCTCTCCCTCTCCCTCCTCCCCATCAAATAAATAAATAAATAATCATATTATGTCTTAGACATATACATGTATATACTAATTATTAGCAGATATGGAGATTTTAACAAATGTAAACCATTTATCGTAGATTTATGAGAATATCAAAGTAATAAACCATTGGTCAATCCACATGACAAAGCACAAGAGAAACAGAGTGAGATGGAGAATTCTTACTGATGTTAAAGACTGAAATGTTTTACTTCAAAAGTATAAGCCAAAGAATCAGGTAGAAGAGGTACCTAAACTGGCATATACATGCTGCTAAGCATATTGCTCTAAGATGGTGGTTCCTGGGCTGGAGAGATGGCTTAGCGGTTAAGCGCTTGCCTGTGAAGCCTAAGAACCTCGGTTCAAAGGCTCGATTCCCCGGGACCCACGTTAGCCAGATGCACAAAGAGGCACATGCATCTGGAGTTTGTTTGCAGTGGCTGGAAGCCCTGGCATGTCCATTCTCTCTCACTCTCTCTATCTGCCTCTTTCCCTCTCTGTCTGTCCAAATAAATAAATAAATATATTTTTTAAAAAAAGATGGTGGTTCCTCCATTTTTATTTAATATTTTTTAAATTTTTTTGTTTATTTTTATTTATTTATTTGAGAGTGACAGAGAGAGAGAGAGGGAGAGAATGGGTGTTCCAGGGCTTCCAGCCACTGCTAACAAACTCCAGATGCGTGCGCCCCTTTGTGCATCTGGCTAACGTGGGTCCCAGGGAATCGAGCTTCAAACCGAGGCTCTTAGGCTTCACAGGCAAGTGTTTAACTGCTAAGCCATCTCTCCAGCCTGGTTCCTACCTTTTTAATTTTTATTTTTTATTTATTTATTTATTTGAGAGCGACAGACTCAGAGAGAAAGACAGATAGAGGGAGAGAGAGAGAATGGGCGTGCCAGGGCTTCTAGCCTCTGCAAATGAACTCCAGACGTGTGCGCCCCCTTGTGCATCTGGCTAACGTGGGACCTGGGGAACCGAGCCTCGAACCGAGGTCCTTAGGCTTCACAGGCAAGGGCTTAACCGCTAAGCCATCTCTCCAGCCCCCTACCTTTTTAAAAGTGAAAGATATGTAGATGTACAGTTTGTATGCTCTTGACAACCAAGTATCACTAGAAGCAACATGATTTGGTGGTGATATATAGTCCTGTAAGTACTAACTACAGATTGAATATTCCTAATCCAAAAATCTACTATTAAATCCAACACACTTCAAAATGTTTGAACAATGGCACAATGTATGACCTAATATGATGGACCATACTCAAAATTCAGACACTCTCAAAATACTGTTTAAAATTGCCTTGCAGCTATGAAATAAGTGAATTTGGTGTTTAGACTTATATTCCATCCTTAAGACATCTCATTAGGCTAGAGAGATAGTTTGGTGGTTAAGGCACTTGCCTGCAAAGCCAAAGGACTCAGGTTCAGTTCTCCAGTACACACATAAAGCCAGATGCACAAGGTGGCACAGACATCTGGAATTCATTTGTAATAGCTTAGAGGCCCTGGGCATGCCCATTCTCCCCCCACAAACAAATTAATTAATTAATTAATATTTTCAAAAGATAGCTTATTATGCATATGCAAATATTACAAAATAAAAATTGTAAAATGTTTCTATTTTTAAGTATTTCAAATAAGAGATGTATAGTCAAAAGTTAATGGGAAATATGGTGTACCTATTAAGATTAAAACCACAAATTTTTGTCTTATAGATATCTTGCCCACAATAAAAACAAGGAAAGGCTGAATGCAATGGTGCATGCCTCTTAAATCCAGCACTCAGTTACTAGAGGCAAGAGGCTCACAAGTCTGAAGGCAGCGTGGGATACACAGCCAAAACCCATCTCAAAAATTAAGAGCTAGAGGTACAGATCAACAGTAGCTTGCTGACCTGTATGCACAAAGCCCTGCTTTGACCCTTAGCACCACATGTTCAGAGAAGATAAGAATAAAGATACCAAGTTTAATATAAGCAAACTTAAGGTCAATTTAGAAATTCCAAACAGAACATTCTGGTTCTAGACACCAGCTCTTTGGCCAAATTCCACCCTATGCTTACATGATTAATTTTTGTACCTGAGAGATCTGTAGCTAAGTAAGATTAAAATACAATCTCATTTTCTTCAGAGAAGACTGCAAGAATATAGCATAAAAGGCAGCAATGTGGGCCAGATCAGTAAATACAGAGCAGCAAGTCTTAATACTTAGCTCTCACTGCCTCTCTTATTATGATACTTCAACAGGTGAGGATCATCTTAAAGTCTTTTTCATGCTTTAGTACAACTAATATCTCCCTGACCATACTATTTTACTACACAAATCCTTTTATCACCTAGAACACTGTAAAGTAAATGGACCACACTTCCAGATTCACAGAAAAAGAGAGAAAAAAGTGGGTAACCAAAAGACACCTTTTAGAAAAAAAGATAAGAAGCAGGGCCAAAATCATATTGTATGTCTTCTTTTTTTTCCTTTACCCTAACCCATAAATCCCTAACCTAATCCTGTATGTCTTCTTAATTAAAATAATATACTAGTCAGCAAGACATTACAAAGAGGGAAATAAATGATTTTCACTGACATATAGTTAGATTTTAATGCATCCAGAAACCAATCCCAAGGGAATAAAGAAAAATAAAATTCAAACCATTAATAGGACTTTCCTTTATCTGAAACTTGGCAAGGCACTAATCACCTTCCTAGTAACCTGCCTAGTAACCATGAGTAGCAACACATCTTTTAGTCTGGTGCTATTTTTCTAATTCTTTTTTTTTTTAAGATGATTCCTTAGGATTAGTTCACTAAACATAATGACTATTACATAACACATAGAATAAACATAAAATTAAGAATAAAAACTGATACTAATACCCAGACATATAATATAGCATCATGTCTTTCTTAAAACTGGCTACATCATGTAACAGTGAATATACCCATGTTTATATTACCATCCACATAGTAAGGAATCCTACTGAAAAGTAGCTGCAGATCTAAAAACTCAAAAGTTAGCAATAAGATCTGGGGCTTGAGCTCCGTAGTAGAGTACTTGCCTGACATAGTGATGGTCAAAGTTCAATCCTCAGTAACATACCTTCCACCCCCTCAAAAAAAGGTTAATAATAAATTTAACTAAATGAAACAAATATTACATAAAAGGGTTCTTCCTGCATGTCTTTTTTTTTTTCTATTTATTTGAGAGAGAGGGAGAGAATGAGGCACACCAGGTCCTCTAGCTGCTGCAAATAAACTTCATATCCATGTGCCACCATGTGCATCTGGCTTACGTGGATACGTTTAACACCCTTATTCCCATCCCTAGGAAATTCTACTGAAGTCCACATATTTTTTTTTGAAGTCCACATTCTTTATAGAGAGGAGTAGAAAAGAGATAGATGGAAAGGTGTGATGACAAGAAAGGGAAGTGACTCTTGATTCCATATACATGACGTTAAATTATCTACCCAAGTATACACACTACTGGTTGAGCATCTAAAATAGCCATAAAGTCAATGTTCACAGTGAAACTGGTTTCAGGCCATTTAATTCATCACTGAGTAAAAGATACAGGCATCTAGGCTCTATTTTACTTAGCCTAGTTTTATTCAGTTTAATTATTAATCTCCAAATCCAGGGAAACCTCCTTATAGTTAATTTTATTTCAAGAATAACCAAATAACATTAAAATATATCTAGCCAAATTCTAATAGCAAAAATAATGTGGCAGTTGGGTAAAGTTCTTTCTAGTTAGTCTCCTTAGTTAGCCTATCACTAAGTTCACGCACTAATTTGGGGAGACAACAAAGTAAGCCACTAGTTATCTTGGTCATTTCCTTATACTACAGTAAGTAAAATTTTGGGCTGGAGAGATGGCATAGTAGTAAAGGCATTTGCTTGCAAAGCCTAAGGACTCAAGTCCAATTCCCCAGGACCCATATAAGCCAGATGCACAAGGTGATACATGCATCTGAATAGAGGCTCTGGTACACCCATTATCTCTCTATCTCTCTCTTACATAAAAAAATATTTTTTTAAAAGCAAATTACTGTAATGACTGGCACTTATAAGTATAAAGTTCTACATTTTGTAGTTCAAGAGAAAACTAACTATATGTATAGGTTAACAAATCTGCATTCACAACAATTTCACTGATGAACTCTTTAATAATTTTCTCCAAATAATTTCACAATTAACTTTTCTTTACTACAAGGAATGTGTCCCGAAATTTGTTTCTAAAATTGAGAGAAGCAACATCTTTACCATGTTTGTGTTGTTTTCTCTTTCTTTTTACCTATTCTAGTTCATCCCCACATAAATACCATTTAAATTCAAGTATCTTTGATTTTAATTAAAAACTCAAGCTGGGGAGTAAAATTAGTGTGACCTATGCCAGAATGACTCATGTCAGAATAAGAATAACTGAGAAATACTTTAATAGAGTCAAGTTAAGAACACTCACTTGTAGCAGAACCAAGAAGATTTTTTGACGATTTATCCTCCACAGTACTATAATCCAGTGGATAATCTATTTTAAAGAGAATATAAAGGTAACTGTGCTGAGAACTAGTTCCCGTAACATATTTAAAAGTTATAACTGTTCTATCAGAGCCCACTGACACTCAAGACATCTTACATAAATAGTAGTTGTGTATCTAAAACACATTCACCAAAAGAAAATGAGATGCAGATGCCATTTAACACACAGATGTAAGCCAAAGAAAGTACAATAAATTTTAAAATTTATCAGACTTATGGATTCAATATACTTTTGTATCCCTTAGTCAAAGTCTTCATATGTTTTATGGGAAAATAACAAAATAAAATTTAGATTGATGTTTATTATATATTTTAATTAGCTTAAATTGCTTATTATTTACTCTTAAGGATTTGATCAGAAAAAAAGGAAGGGCTACAAAACTTTCCTCTATTCCTTCAGGTTTATATACAAGAGTCTCAATAGCTCAGTCTCAAAGGGCTTACTCCTAGGCTCAGGGCAAATCAAAGGAATTAATGCTCCTTTCTATTGTTTCCATTACCTTGTGATTTTATCAGGTTCTTAGGCCTATTATAGGTATATAGTCATAATTTGTAGCACTTACATTATAGAACTGAATTCCAGTTACAAATGGCTAACTGATAAACTTGGAACATAATATAGTACACAAAGCATTCACAACACATGATGAGTTTAAGAAAGGCTTTGGTACAAGGGCTACAAATAATAGGAAAAAAATTAAAGTAATCTATGATTCACAATTTACTATTAGGTTATAAAAAGGAAAAAAAAAGATCCTAATATTCACCTATTAAAGTCACTTACCATAGTCTTCATCAAAGAGTTCTTGACGCTCTGACTGATACTGGGAGTCAGCAATTTCTTCATATTCTTCCACCATGCTAGTACCAAACACTCTAAAAACAATTATATTGCAGACTTCCATTAAACAAACAAAAAAAAATTAAGTCTCATCTTTCTACCATACATAACAAATTAATTCTAACTAATGTTTAAGATCTACTATTATTAGCTATTTTTTACAATTCAGTCACCAACTGCTCCCATTAAAATGTGAAATTAACTTTCTAAAGCATTTAAAACATAATGACCATTTTTTTTTTTTATTAAAGTGCTCTCATATATTACCAACATGGTAAAACAGAAAGTAAATTAAATCAAATAACAAAATTTATTATTTAAAAAACCACCTTGATATTTTTCCAAAATGTACTCAAGAGAAAGTTTTAATAACATATTGCTATAATATTAACTTCACATAAGAGAAAGTTATCTCTTTACTTTGTATATATTAAGATTTTAGGGGAAAGTGTCAGAGGGGAGGGAAGTTACCATGGGATATTTTTTTATAATCATGGAAAATGTTAATAAAAATTTAAAAATTAAAAAAAAAAGAATTTTGTATTAGCTGCAAAAATAGTAAATATACTTTGTTCTATATTACCTTATAAGACTTAAAGGACAGAAGTGCTCTGATCCAAAATGTGATACTAACTCCACCTGAAAATAAAAGCACATGAAATGGAAAGCCATCACAGTACCTGTAGGATTCATGATACACTCAGCCTTTTCAGTACAGCATATCTAAAAATAAAAGTCCTCATTTCCCCAAAAATCAAAACTTGTAAACTTTTGCTTTTTTGTAATGCATTACTATGCCATGCTCTGTTATTCAATATTGCAAAAGAGAAGGTTGCTAACCTTTATGTATTTGATGAACATCTGAGGCAAGAAAAGGAAAAGAAAAAGAAATCAGTTCCAAAGTCTGGGTAACATGCCACAAAGCAACTTTATTTGTAAACCATATGGTGTAAAGTATAGAAAGTAATGTACTGTGATGGATAACATTGTAGTACTCTTAATTCTTTGCAGAAATGAAAGCAATGATTTTAATTTTTTAACCATCACAACTAGAAAGTATAATTTGAGTATCTATAATGAAATGAATTAACTTTAAGCTTACAGTTAAATAATTTGAAATCCATTGCTGTTACCATATTAAAAATATAAAGCATTCTAAAAGTAATGAATAGTTTCAAAACAGTACCCGTGTCTTATTACTACAGATTATAGCTATTTATCATGTATGTATCTCTAGATGGAGTTATATGTTAGTATATACACTGAGACATATATGTATATAGCATTAATACATAATGACAAAAAGATTGGCTAATACGTTATGAAATGTTTCCTATAGTTGTATAATATTGAACACCATTTGTTTTAGGGAGAGCATGAAAGCTTGGTATTCTATGATATTTTAAGTACAACATACAGAAATGAAAGACCTATCACTTATAAAATACAAGTATAAAACAGCAATTTATAGAACTGCATTTAATTCTTTAAGGATAGAGATTATCTAAGCAAATATGGGCTTGTGTTTAGGCAGTATTCATCAACATGCAGTTTTACATGGCAATTTGTATACCACCAATAAAATAATTTTCTAATATTAAAAAATAGATGGTATAAAGAATGAGCCTCAGGAATGACATATCAGGAATGATATTCCTCCTCACAGTGTACAAGGCACGCCATATGAAGCCATTAAATAACTGTGTCAGTATTCACGTATTTATTTTGAAAGGAAACTGAAGATATTCTTCCCTGTTCTCCAAACTTTTAAATTGCTAGCAAAAAAAAAAAGCCTTAGCACTCATACCAAAACTAAGAATACTACAAGTTTATCCATTTATAGAAGTCAATTTGATACATGCTTTAAAAGGAGATAGCAAACATCCCAAAAGACAAAATTAAGTAGCTAATAGTTCTTATTTAAAGAAAGATAGAAAATAGAACTGTTGCCATCCCTAATAAGTCATATTAATGCAATGGTACTTTAAGGTATAGCCATTATTTTAAAGAAAAAAGTGGTAGGAACAAGAGAGAGAAAGTCCTATATTTTTGAAATTCAACTCAAGAATAACTCTATACTTGATTCACTGGCAGAGAAAGCAATGGGAATAACTGACTTGTCTAAAAGTTTTCTTGTTTTAAAAAGTGATAAATAGAAAGTTTCTTTTGGGCTTGGAGAGATAGCTGAGCAGTTAAGGCGCTTGCCTACAAAGCCAAAAGACCCAGGTTCCACTCCCCAGGACCCACATAAGCCAGATACAAAAGGGGGTGCTAGCATCTAGAGTTTGTTTGAAGTGGCTAGAGGCCTTGCTGTGCCCTTTCCCTCTCTACCTGCCTATTTCTGTATATCTCTCTCTCAACTAAAATATTTTTTTTTAAGTTTCTTTTGGCTATACAAAAGAAAGGACAAAAGCTATAAACCAAATAATTATATATTAAAATTTGACTACTTGGGCTGGAGAGATGACTAAGTGGTTTTAAGGAGCTTGCTAGCAAAGCTTGATGGCCTAGATTTAATTCTCCCAGTACATG
Organism: Jaculus jaculus; assembly: GCF_020740685.1. Lineage (NCBI taxonomy): Eukaryota > Metazoa > Chordata > Mammalia > Rodentia > Dipodidae > Jaculus > Jaculus jaculus. Next base: position 304,544,654 of record NC_059102.1, read on the forward strand.
TAAAGCCAGTTGCACAAAGTGGTACATGTGTCTAAGTTCATTTGCAGCAGCAAGAGGCCCTGGTGTACCTCCCCCCCTCCCTTTGCAATTGACATAGGGACGAGATTTTTGACAATGTTAAAATAATCAGACCTGGGCTAGAGAAATGGCTTAGCAGTTAAGGCATTTGGCCTGCAAAGAATAAGGACCCAGGTTTGATTCCCCAGGACCCATGTAAGCCAGATACACTAGTGGCACATGTGTCTGGAGATCGTTTGCAGAAGCTAGGGGACCTGGCATGTCCATTCTCTCTTTCTGCCTCTTTCTCTCTATCATAAATAAATGAATAAATAAGTAAATAATAAGATCATCAGACCTACTTAGAAGACTTCAATGGCAACAAAATGTCTGGAGTTTCAAAACAGAAATAATACTATTAAGATAGATGCAAAGACTCTAGCTGGGCATGGGGTGCATCCCTCTACCTCCAGAACTAAGGAGGTTAAAAAGGCAGGAGGATCAGGATTCAAGGCCAGTCTCTGCTAAACACTAATTAAAAAAAAAAAAATTACGAGTTATAACCCGGAAATTGATCATAATCACAAACAAAAAGTTGTCTAAGATTACCACTAATATAAAAAAGACTGTATGTAGTATGTCTCATCAAGTAACATGACTAAGTAAGACTTAGTTAAATGGTTTCATCGTGAGTGTCCTCTGAATCTGCCAGATTTCTAAATGGGCAGGGTGAATAAGAGGAATAGTTTCTTTATAGAAAGCAGTCTTATATGTGTAAAGAGTACCTTCACATATTTTGCATACAACTGTTCATCTAAAGGGAAACTCTGGACAGTCCGCTCATCTCTGCCATGGAACGTACCCAGCTTAATCCATTTATTTGTGGGATATCTAGAAAATAAAATTGAATATGACCTATAAATTTCTTTCTCTCAAGTTGAACATACTGACTTGATTTAAATAGGTTTTTACACAAAATTGACAGGTTAAATTTCAATGCGAAAGAATCACTTGAAAAGTCATACTATTAATAGAATGAAGATAAGAAAAAGACAAAAAGTAGGACCAGACAACTCTGAGGGGTCTGAGTACTTCCTGGACAGTTTAAAACAGAAAATAACCAAGAGATACTGAAGAAGTGAAGGAAGCTATTATCACATCCTGGCAGTGATGATGTGCATATATGATGATGCACAATATGAATAAGGTGCTTATAGAAAGCAAGTTAGTAATAAAAAAAAACTTTTACCATATATAATTGGCGTATCTTACAAAGCTTATGCCTTTAAAAGGAAATTTAATATAGTCTAAATTTGTTCATAGTATGTGAAGAGCTCAGCAAAATGAGCCCACTCCTCTCTATTTCTCATCTTAAAAAATGCACCTGCTTTGAGTCGGGTGTGGTGGCACACGCCTTTAATCCCAGCGCTCGGGAGGCAGAGGTAGGAGGATCGCCATGAGTTCAAGACCACCCTGAGACTACATAGTGAATTCCACATGAGCCTAGACTAGTGCGAGGCCCTACCTCAAACCGAGCCCCCCAGAAAAAAAATTCACCTGCTTTGTCAGAGCTGAGAACATCCATCTGACACATAAAAACATCTAGCTTAAAGGAAGTACTCAAAAAAAGTATTGGAATAGTAATGGGAATGCACAAGAGATTTTGAAACTGCCTTCAAAAACTATTTATAGGGGAAAACAGCTGCTCTATAACTAGACTGGAGGCCCACTCCATGGGAGGGGATACATCCCCGATACGGAAAACCTACCACAGGGGTAGTCATGAGCCCTACGGGTGTAACATCTGCTGGTGTCTGGCTAAATGTATATATTATGCTCGCCAAACTGCCCAGTAAGCAGTTAATATTCATACCCATATATTAATGCTACTCTCACTTTTGGTTAGAGAAACTTCTCTTTTCAGATGGCAGTGACCTTGGGATGACTCAGAAGGCATCATGGTGTTGGAAAGAAGTGACCAGAGTGCTCAGTACTGCAATATCTCTACCACACCTTCCAAGGCTCGGGGTCTATTAGAGGTGGCAGAAAGAACATAAGAGCCAAAGGAAGGGTAGGACTCCTTACAATGTGCTCCTCCAGACACAAAATGGCCTGGATATCCATGACCTCATAGTGCCTGACAATACCTACACAAGATCATCATAATGGGAAGAAAAGAACATGACATCAAAATAAAAGAGAGACTCCGAGAGGGAGGGAAAAGTGGGGAGAGGGAGAGAATTACCATGGGATATTGTTTAAAATTATGGAAGTTGCCAACAATAAAATAAAAACTGTATTCATGCAATCAATGATGAATGTAAACTACTGGAAATTCTTGGTGATCAGTGGTGAAAGAACAGGGAAATCACAGTATCCAACATGGCACCTCTGTTTATGGAATGAACACCTCCATTGTGGGAAAAATATTATATATTCATTAAACATTTTGTTTGAGAAGTAATCTCTGATTAACAAGAATGAAATATGGTTCTTTCCCCAGTTCTGTATATATTTCTTTCCTATCAAGGAAGTGCAAAAGAAACAATGCTTTACCAAAGGCTGGAGAGATGGCTTAGGGGTTAAGTGCTTGCCTGTGAAGCCTAAGGACCCAGGTTTGAGGCTTGATTCCCCAGGCCCACGTTAGCCAGATGCACAAGGGGGCACATGCATCTGGAGTTTGTCTGCAGTGGCTGGAGGCCCTGGCGTACCCATTATCTCTACATACATATATCTACTTCTTTCTCTGCCTGTCACTTTCAAATAAATAAATAAACAAAAGTTTAAAAATATTTTTAAAAATGCTTTACCAAAAATAAGCCTTTCACTTATATGCGCATGTTTTAACAAAGTTTTTAAAAAATGTTTGGAAGCACCAAAACATAATGATTAAAAGTACTGTGAAGCCACAAAGTTCTAGGTTTGAGTCTTGGTTCTCCCAACAAATCATGTTTGACTTGAGCAAGTTACTGTTTGCCTCCTCTTCTTTGTTTCTTCAGCTTGTGAGAGACTACTATCACACAGTGGTGATGGTTTAAGCATTACATAAGCTAAAGAAAACCAGTCATTACTAAGAGTCAATAATACAAATGTTATAACAAACTGATAATAAAATAAAAGATAAAAACCATGGAAGTCAACATAGTGGTACACTGGTTAATTTTTATTCTGAAATTCTATCATGCCCCCTCCCTATAGAAACTAGCTTTAACATTTACCTGTCACTGATAGAAACCAGAAAATCTTTAGGAGTAGAAGAAAATAATTCATAATTTGCAATATCAAGTTGTTTCACTTGAATTGGTTCACAAAGTTCAATAACAAACCTTCAAAAAGAAGATAAGACAATTATATACATACATCAATCAAAACAACAGTTCATACTAAGCATGATGTAATAGTTTGTATAAACCAGACATTCACTGTAAGTTGCTAAAATGTAATAAAGGATAGCAAGTGAATGCCTTTCAAATAGAACAAGCATAATATTTTGGGATGAATAAACCTGTAACATTAATTTTTGTCTCTGTCATTTTTGTATCAAATTTTAGATATTTTTATTTATTTGAGAGCGAGGGAGCAAAAGAATGGGCACACTGAGGCACTAGCCACTGCAAACACCAGAAACATGTGCCACCTCATGCATCTGGCTTTGCATGGGTATTGGGAAATCGAACCTGGGTCCTTTGGCTTTGCAGGCAAGTGCCTTAACTGCTAAGCTATCTCCCCAGCCCTTACATCAATTATTTAATGACAAAGTATATTCTTGGAAAAACAATGATTTTATTAAAATGGCCAGTGATGGTATAAACTAATTTGTAGGAGTTTGAAACAATGACAGCCTACACTCTTAAATCATTTATCTTAAAGACATATTACTCCAAATGTCCACCCTTGAAGTATTTACATTTTTACACAATGTATTAAAGAAATGCAAAAAAAAGGCCAGGTGTGGTGGCACACGTTTTTAATCCCAGCACTCGGGAGGCAGAGGTAGGAGGATCACCGTGAGTTCAAGGCTACCCTGAGACTAAGTGAGACCCTACCCCTATAAACAAAAACAAAAACAGAAAAAAAAGTAAACAAATATTTAGCACACAGAATCAAAATATCATGGTCTACCCAGACAATGAAATAGCTAGCACAGCTGAGTATGATGATGCCCGGTAGTTAATTCAAGTCAGCCTGGGGATAGAGTCAGACCATACCTTAAAAAAAAAAAAAAAAAAAGCTAGCACTTAAAAAACAATATTGGAGCCGGGCATGGTGGCACATGCCTTTAATCCCAGCACTCCGGAGGCAGAGATAGGAGAATCCCCATGAGTTCAAGGCCACCCTGAGACTACATAGTGAATTCATGTCAGCTTGGGCTAGAGTGAGACTTAAACTCAAAAAACCAAAAAAAAAAAGGTACTAAAAGTTATACACTTCATTCATAATGAAAAAGAAAAAATATAAACTAATTTATAGTGACAGAAACATGATCTAGAATTGTTATGGGGAGATAGTTTAAGATGGAAAAATTAGCTAGAGAGATGGCTTAGTTGATAAAAGTACCTATTGTACAAGTGTGAATAGATGAGTTTGAATCCCCAGAATCCACATAAAAGCCAGATCTAGTGAGCTATCTGTAATCTTTAAGGTGTGTCTATGGCAAGAAGGGAGGCAGAGCCGGGCGTGGTGCCATAAGCCTTTATTTAATCCCAGCACTCAGGAGGCAGAAGTAGAAGGATCACTGTGAGTTCAAGGCCACCCTGAGACTACATAGTGAATTCCAGGTCAGCCTGTGCTAGAGTGAGACACTACCTCAATAAATAAATAAATAAAATAAAAAGGAAAAGAAATCACAAGCATTAAAATTAACAATGTTTTAACATTAGAGAAAAACAGAACTAATTTCTAAGAGATGATACAAATAATCAGGTTTCAGAGAAAGGTTCATGAAGAGAGCCAAAAAAAATTTGTTCATGTTTGTTCTGTGTCAGAGACCATATTAATGTAATTTCTGTGCATCCTTTTTTTTTTTTTAATTCTTACAAGCAAATCATAGGGATAGCATCTCTATCTTATAGAGTTCCTTAGTAACACCAACTGGCTACTTCATGTTTCTCTCCTGCCTTTTAGTAATAGAACGAACACCCTAAGCTGTAGCTAAGAACATGCTTCTCATCAAAGACCACATAATCATCTTGGCCCAGGCTTCCTGATTCTAGGGGATGGGATGTGACCATAAGTATCAACTATAATTTCTAGGTCAAATATTTAAAAAAAGTTGTTAGCTTTCCATTTGCTTGTACCCATCCAACAGGCCCCAAGAGGATGTGGTAAGGGTAAATCATTATAGTAAAGCAGGCAAAAAAAAAAAAAAAAAAAAAAAAAAACAGAAACAAAAAAAAAACTTCCAGAATGACAAGGAAATTGACAGGAGGTATGGTATGTGGGTCCCTTGCCTACTCTTTGTGACACTTCTGTGCTACCTTCCAGTTTGGGTTTTTATATGAGAGAAAATTAAATCTTTTTTAAACTACATTTATTTGGCCTTTGTTGTTAAAGCAGCAGAATCAACATTTATTTCACAAGTGGTTTTAAAAATCGTAATAATGGCATGTCTGTGATACCAAAACTCAAGAGCAAGGGGCAAGGTGTACAAATTGAAGGCACCCCAGGCTACAACAGTACATTCAAAGCTAACTTAGAAACCTAGTGAGAAACTGTGAGTCAATCATTATTAATACAAACACAAGATGGTATAGGCACAAGCTTACTAATAACAATGCTGCTAGCACTGGCAGTATAATAATTTCAGTGCAACTATATAAATGAATTCTGAGCAGTGATCAAAAGAACGAGCACATGCAGAGATGGCTTAATATAGTGCTAAGTTTTACCGATACACAGTGAAAATAGCATGTAAAATATACGAACCTGTTAAAAAGTAGGAGACAAATGAAAGTGTCTATATGTGTAGACAATAAAAATTGAGATTTAACCGTAACAATGACTGGGAAACAAAAGGTACCAGAAAGATTTTTTTCAATGCAATTTCCCTCCCCTAGGTGAACACTGTTGAGGGATTTGTACTGTGTGAATTTATTACTTATCTTAAACATTAAATACTCAATTTAGAGTTAATAGCTTCCACAAGCTTAGATGATTTAACAGATGACCCAAACATCAACAATTTTAATGGTGCAAGCTTAGAAGCACTGCTTTTTTTTTTTTGGTTTTTCAAGGTAGGATCTCACTCTAGCTCAGGCTGACCTGGAATTCACTATGTAGTCTCAGGGTTAACTTGAACTCTCCTCCTACCTCTGCCTCCCGGGTGCTGGGATTAAAGTCATGTGCCACCATGCCTGGCAGAAGCACTGCTTTTAAAATAAGCAATAAGATGAAACTGCCTGTTGTCCCTGTTTCTAGTCAACAATTTCCAAGGTCTGGTCAGCATGTTAATGACAAAAATAAGATGTGATAAAAAGAAACAGAGGGCTGGAGAGTTGGCTTAGCAGTTAAGTGCTTGCCTATGAAGCCTGAGGACCCCAGTTCAAGGCTCAATTCCCCAGGACTCATGTTAGCCAGATGCACAAAGGGGCGCATACATCTGGAATTCGTTTGTAGTGGCTGGAGGCCCTGGCACATCTATTCCCTCTCTCCCTGCCTCTTTCTCTCTCTGTCTGTTGCTCTCAAATAAATAAATAAAAATAAAAAATACATAAAAGATAACAACAAGAAACAGAACTTCCATGCACATTTGTGCAAGTGTACATACGTATGTGTGCATACACATGTAGAGGCCAGAGGATACAATAACTTCAGGTGTTAGCTTAAGGAATCGTGTCTATTTGTTTGAGATAAGACCTCTTATTGACCCGGAGCTTACTCACTAGACTATACCGGCAGCCAATGAATCCCAGGATCCTCTTGTCTGTGCCTTTCCAGCACTAGGAATACTGGTTTGTAACAAGTATTTTTGCATGAGTACTGGGGATTAAACTCAGGGCCTCAAACTTGTGAAACATTATCTATTAAGCTCCCAGCATGTGAGAACTTCTTTTTAAAGGAGTGATCACTTAAAGACACAGAATTCCGTATACAGATAGAAATGTTGCCTCAAAAGCTAGTTATAAATCATTGGAAATAAGAAAATATAAGGAGGTAGTGATATATTAAAAAATAAATTTTACTTAATAGGTTGATATTGTATATATGTAATTACAATGATTGTAATGGGGAGGTAATATGATGGAGAATGGAATTTCACATGGGAAAGTGTGGGGGTGGGGAGGGAGGGAATTACCATGGGATATATTTTATAATCATGGAAAATGTTAATAAAAATTTTAAAAAAATAAAAAAATAAATTTTATCTCTATATACAACACAGTTTTGAGAGAGATATACAATAACAAAAAAGTAAACTGCTGAGAAATAAATTTCACAAAATGTAGATAATACTTTTATGCAAAAAGTTAAAAATGTTTAATGATGTCACTAAAATACATTATAATACAATTAAGAAATTTTAGTGGAAAGTTTATGGATTTAAAAAATTCAATTACCTCAAAGTCATTTAAACATTTATTTATTCAAGAAAGTGAGAAAAAAAATTAAGAGAATGGAAACACCAGGGCCTCCAACCACTGCAAATGAATTCCAAACGCATGTGCCACCTCCTAGGTCCTTAGGTTTTGCAGGCAAGTATTTTAACCATTAAACCATTTCTCCAGCCCCTCAAAATCATTTAGAGTCAATGCAATTTCAAACAAAACATGCATGTGTTTCAGAGAATCCAACAACAAAAATCTTTTGGAAGAAAAAGTAGATGCAAAAGAATAGCAAAGACAGCCCTAAAACAGAAATCCACCCTATCACATATTAAGATTTATAAGAAAAACTGTGGTGTTAATACAGATAATGACTGAGTTATCAATGATGCCATAGATATAAACTAAATATGTGCATGTAAGGAAATTTTATAAGTACTTTAAGTCAGAGGAAAGAGTATTATTACATAACTTGAAAGGTTTTATCCAGAATTCCACAAAATAGAGTTTAGTTGCACACATTCTAGGATTTAACTGCTAAGAAATATCTAGACTTCTATTAGACAGTAAGAGAAAACTCAAACAAATAAGTAAAAAGCATAGAAAATATTTATTCCAATATTGAGAGCTCTTTAAGTATCACAGGCGCTCAATAAACACCAAACCAATAGTAAGACTCGGTATTTTAAAATATAAACTGCCACCACCAAAGTCGATAGCATTGATTCAATTCCAGTGAAAATGCAATTTTTTTTAATTCTAAAACTAAAGAATAAATGGAGGGACAAGAACAGTGAGGATGCTTCTAAAGCGCATGAGGACTATCCTTCCCCTGCCAGATATGAAGACTTTCAGAGTTACAGTTATTATGATCTCACTATACCTTAGGTTGTCAACTCACCTAAACCAAATGAAATCAAAGAGTTACAAGTCATTTCAATTACAAAATGAAAAGACACATATATAACCATGCATTGCCATGAGCTTGAGGCCAGCCTGAGACTACACAGTGAATTCCAGATCAGCCTGGGCTAGAGCAAGACCTTACTTTGAAAATCAACAACAACAAAAATCTTAATTAGTGTGTTAAGTTTTCAGGTGGAACCTAAAGGTGTTGATTTCCAAAAAAGTAAATCAGCAATAGAAAACAAACATTATCTTCAAGGTAATTTGAGGACACCCTCAGATTAAATATGTAGCTGTGCAAGCATTGACATGTGTGTGTGCTTACATATGCACATGTGTGTGTGTATGCATAAAATCATTCTGGTGAAAATCAACATTACAGTGATTTTCCTCAACTTTTTAGTAGTTTTAAAAAGCTGCTTTCAAACAATGAAATCTTGTCGTGAAACTATTATTGTTTTGTATTTCCTCATAAATCTGTTCCTATGTCTAGATTCGTTAATGAAAGAATCATAAATAAAGCAGCAAAGCCAAATATGCTGGAACATTTCATGAATGTTTCTCTCTTCTACATGCCTAATTACTAACCAAGAAGTGACAATCTTACCTACCATAACTGCATTTCAGATATATTCCTCTCTTCCACATCCAAACTGCCAATAGCATAGTTAAAAGCCTCACCTTTTTTATTTTATTTAATTTTTTTAGAGAGCACAAGAGAGAAAAACAGAGATGATTGGCGTGCCAGGACCTCAGCCACTACAATCAAACTCCAGATGCTTGCACCACCTAGTGGGCATGTGTGATCTTGTAGTTGCCTCACCTTCATGCATCTGGCTTAAATGGGATCTGGAAAGTTAAACATGGGTCCTCCTTAGGCTTCACAGGCAAGAGCCTTAACCTTTAAGAAGCCATCTCACCAGCCAAACCCTCAATTTTTGACCTGGCTATGATAACAGCCTTCCACTAGTCTCTCTGCTTCAATTAGGTCATTCTTTAAAGACAAGTTTTCCTTAAATACTGGTAGGACAATGCCCCTTACTTAAATGATATCCTACATAGACTGTAGGATAAGGCTAATATCTATCCAAGCAACTCATGGTCCAACCTACTTAGCAGCAAATAACCTGGTGTGATGCCCACACAAGTGCAATAGTGGCACACAGCCATGGTGGGGAACCAACTGCTCTTGATTTGGCTAATTGATCCCCTCAGTGGTGCGAGACCCATAGCTGGAGCTGGGAAACAAGTCAGAACCATATCCAAACATAAGACCATCTCCAATATCAAGCTACCATCAGTCATGGGGTACAAGAGGGCCTACACCTATTAAACTCTCTCTAAAAAAAGTAAGGGCTATCTCATTTGTCCTGGTGCTAACTTACTCTCCATTGGAGAATATGCTTCTCTTTTTCAGATAGATGCAGATCCTAAGAAGAGAGCCACCCCGTCATACCTCAAAAGGGCCCCGGCTGAAACTAAGGAAAATTGGCAAAACAAGCAAGGGTGCTGTTTTCCTGATGAACTGGATACCAGCACAAGGGGGAAGGAGACCAATACAGAGAAAAATCAACACCTACCAAATCAGAGAGCCAGAGCCCCAGAGGCCCCCAACACCTCAGTACTGAAGCAGATTAAAAATGAACCCAACATGGCTCAGGGAAATTTTGCGGAAGACGGGGTGGAAAGAATGTCAGAGCCATATGTTGGGTCATGATATGCAGAGACATTTATTGTACCAATACCTGTGGGCTAACTCCACAATGCACAACCCATATACCTCAACAAGGAGGGGCCAATGGGGAGGGGGTAGGTCACGGATGAGCCTAATAATGGTACCAAACTGCCTGTACTTGCAGAATAGAAAACTAATTAAAAAAAAAAAAAAAGATAAGGCTAATAGCGGTTGAGGTGATGGCTCAGTGGTTGAAGATATTTGCATACAAAGCCTGCCAGCCCAGGGTCAATTCCCAAGCCACCAACACTGATGGCACACAAAAAGTGACACAATCTCCTCACATACAGAAAAGTTATTTTTTAAAAGATAAAGCTTAAAGCTTAATAGCATCAACCATCTGATTGTAGCTAACTTATTGTTCTGACCTCTACACTTTAATTCTTGTCACACCTAAAACCACCTTTTCAGATTATGTTCCTTTCCAGTCACTGCACCTCCTTTATCTGCAATCTGCTAGGAGTCTTTCAAGATTCAGCTCAGGAAGTACCACTTCTAAGAAGCCGTTCTGCACTTACACACCTCTGTCCTTGTTTAAAACCCTTTCAGCAGTACTTTTTATACCATCTCTTAACTGTCTAACTAGGCCTATTCTTTTATTTTTGTCATTTCCTTAAAAGGAAAAGCACTTCAGCCTTGATTTTGGATATTATCAGCACTAACCAATTACAAATGCTTATTAAATGATAATATGGATAAATCAAGCTAGCCCTAATATAGAAGTATGTTATGTAGCTGTGTGTGGTGATGTATGGCTTTAATCCCAGCACTCAGGAGGCAGAGGTAGGAGGATCACCATGAGTTTAGGGCCACCCAGAGACTACATAGTGAATTACAGGTCAGCCTGAGCTAGACGGAGACCCTACCTTGATAAACTAAAAAAATAATAATAATAAAATAAAAGTAAAATTATATTAGGTACATATATAGAATGTACCTTGCAAAATTTCATATTACTTACCAAATTTTGGTGCTGCAAGGATTCAACATATAAAGGTCCATATTTTCTATAAGAATAGCAGATGTGCTCTATTTTAAGAGGCAAAGGGAATATATTAAAAATAGCGAAAAAATATTTCAGATTTAAATTATTCTAGGATTTCTGTATTTTTAGAATTTAAAACTTAACCTATGGTGGAATACCTAGTCAAAAATAGATAAGCTTAAAACAGTGAAGGCTACAGTATTAAATTAACCTTATAACAGCCAATTAATTTGAACCTCATAATATCTGTTATACAAAACATCAATTTTCTATAAGCTATTTCTTTTTCAAAATTCATACTGGGCTAGAGAGATGGCTTAGCAGTTAAGGCACTTGCCTTCTGAAGCTTAAGGACCTAAGTTCAACTCTTCAGATCCCACTTAAGCCAGACACACAAAGGTCAGGCAAGTGCAAGGTTGCACGTGCCCACTAGGTGGCGCAAGGGTCTGGAGCTCAATTACAATGGCTAAGGCCCTCGTGTGCCAATTTTCTCTCTCTGGCTCTCTCTAAAAATAAATAAATAAAAATTTTATACAGGTTATATAAAATAAGGTGGAATGTGTCAACTAATACAACTAAGAATTCACACAATAAAATCTCTTTAAAGCCATACCCCTGTATTTACTAGTGAATTAGAAAAGTAATTCATATTAAAATAGTATCTAACATGCTGATGTTGATACTTAATAAAGTCACTAGTTTCTTATATTCATTTTACTTAAGTACCTTGGCTTCTGGATTAGCTGCTAAAATTTTGGCACCGCATTCTACTGAGGCATAATTATTTCGATTTTTCTGGACCTTTTTGGTGGCATGTGGACCTCCATTAGACGATGGATGCAAGGACTGACCTGTGGATAAACCTTATTATAAACATATAGATGATGATTATAATTGAACATACCCTCAGCAACACAATGATCTCAAAAGTAGCAGGCTATCTTCTAGAAAAGAACAAGTTTTACTGCCTAAAGAGTATAGCTTAAAAATGAGAGAAATTAAAGCAAGGCATAGTGCCATGCTTTTGATGCAAGCATTTGGGAAGCTCAGAAAGGAGGTTCACCAAGAGTTCAAGGCCAGCCAGGGCTACAGAGACACTGTCTTAAAAAAGAAGAAAAGAAAGAAGGAAAAAGGGAGTAGGAAGAAGGGAAGAGGAGAATAACTAGCCTGAGCTTCTGGGTGATTTGCCTGATGATACCTTCTTTCTCACCCTAGGTGCAGCTGAGATAACAGGATGCAACGACCCTTCTGACATTGGTTCTGGGGATGCTTAACTCAGGTACTCACACTTGCACGGCAAGCAGTTTATCAATCCATCTCTCCAACCTCTAAAATACCCTTGCTTAAATGATTTGCTGAAGTCCATATTATCTGATGTATGCCTAATTAGTATATATATAGTGAGGAATGTCCATGAGAACAAAAGCTTATTATATATATTTTATTCTAACGATGAATGCTTTTCTATGTATAACTCAGAGTTTCTATGCAAAAAAATTTTAAACTTTCTGACTCAGAACTTCCTATGCCTTATTTCCAATCTATAATTTAAAAGGAAAATAATCATTCTGATTTCTTACATTATACAAAAATAATCAACATATTGAGATGGGGAAGGGATATGACGGAGAATGGAATTTCAAAGGGGAAAGTGTGGGGGGGGGAGGGTATTACCATGGGATATTTTTTATAATCATGGAAAATGTTAATAAAAATTGAGAAAAGAATAAAAAACAAAAACCAAAAAATAATCAACATGAATGGATTTTAACCAAGATTGGAAGTATATAAAATTATCTATCAATAAATACATACATAAATCATACAACTGAAAAAGTTGCTTAAAATTTTGAACAATTATAAAGAGAAAGCATGTATAAACCACCTTCATAAATAAAAAACATCAAAGAAGTCCAGTGTTTCCTTACTTTTTTCTTTTTCAACTTCCATAACTTTCTTCTTCCACTCATCAAATGTTGGTATATCTTCTGGATCTTTGGGACTTGCTACAGATGTAGGGTCAGTTTCCCCTGACTTCATGTAATCAGAACTCTGAAAAATATTAAAAGGAGGGGGGGGGCAAGCAGACTTCAACATTCAAAGGATAAGCTTAAAAAATAAATATACATGTTTCTTTCAATTTAAATAAAAATATAATTTTAGCTGGGCGTGGTGGTGCACATCTTTAATCCCAGCACTCAGGAGGCAGAGGTAGGAGGATCACTGAGTTCAAGGCCACCCTAAGACTACATAGTTAATTCCAGGATAGCCTGGGCTAGATGGAGACCCTACCTTGAAAAACTAATATATACAATTTTTATTTATATAATTCTCCTTGAAAAACCACAGACATACACACACACACACAAACTATTCCAAAACCTCCCTTTAGGAAGGGTTAGCAGTTTTGTTTCCACACAATTTCCAATTTGGAATTTTCTAAAGACCAATCTAAGTTATGAAGTATGTGGCTATTAAAAAAGGAAAAAAGACAAGAAAGAAAGAAACCTAGCCTATGACACATGCCTATAATCCCAGTATTTTAGCACTTAGCAGCCTAAGACAGGATCTCAAATTCAAAACAAACAAGACCATAGCCCCTTCTCCCTGCAAAAGAATAAAAGCCAGGAAACAAACTAACAGCTAGTACAAATGATAATTTGATTTTAAAAACTGAATTAACAAAGACTAGTTTGTATACTTTGAAAATATATAAAAGTTATAAGAAAAATCCAAGTTATAAAAATTCACCTGACTGATAATAAAAAGGGAAGCCTAAAACAACAGAAGCCACATACACATACACACACACATTTGGGCCCTATGCAAAGCAGTCACTATTTCCCCTCAACAAGTAAGAGAACCAGACAGTACTATAAAATCAATTTCTAAGGCTGGAGAGACAGCTTAGCGGTTAAGGCATTTGCCTATAAAGCCAAAAGATCTCAGTTCAATTCTCCAGGACCCACGTAAGCCAGATGCACAAAGGGGTGCACATGTCTGGAATTCATTTGCAGTGGCTGGAGGCCCTGGTGCGCCATTCTCTTCCTCTCTCTCAAATAAATAAATAAATTTTTAAAAATCAATTTCTAATACACTGCCCATAAAAAATGACTTTGTAAAGCATTGCCTGTAAGTGTGGCAAACTGTTCTGTACATCTTTGAAACAAAGAAAAATAACATAAAGATCTACCTGCATCTGAAAGCAGGCTCATGTACTCACACAAACACAACTAGGCAGAATTATCTTGAATTGGCTCATCATGTATTTTTTATCTGAAGATTTTTCTGGGATATATTAATTTCCTCAGAAGGTGACTACTACAGGTAATTAAAATTCTATTCTTTTGCCTATTAACACAGGATCACAGTCTAAGCCTTTCGGCAATTGAAAATCAACTTTAGTCTGCTGATGGTTAAGGAGAAGAAGCAAATTTAGGACAAAGCTGGCTGACATGTTTCAATTTCCATTGATCTTTATGGCTTCAAACAAGGCATTTCTAATGTTTGCCTCATTTTATTATGAATGTGATCCTTGACAAGTGAACTGTAACAGTGTGTGATCTGGCTCACTCCTATACTTCTAAGACACATCATTGATACAGGTGGTCTTGTGAATAGTTGTAAGTTTCTAAGCTGAAGTTTAAGTGCAAATCAACTGAAATTTTATGGGGGTACAAAAGTGCAGAACAGAATACTCCAAACTAAAAGGTATAAAATGGTGCTCAGCACTTGAAAATACTCTTTGATTCCACTCATTTTGCTTTCAAGTCCATGAAAAGGTCATCCTTTCTTGGACTCAGTCAGTTCTTACCCAAGGGGCTCTAAACTGTTGTGTTAACACTTTCTCAGAACTTTTATTCTTGCCTCTTCTACATTAGGTCAAAGTAGATTTCAGAAAGAAAAAGAAAGCTACTTCACTGTGATAAACACTGTTCTAATTGTAAAAGTAACATTCTGAAATGTCTGTCTAGTTGTAACCTGTACTAAACAAAACCTCAAATATCCTTTTAGAATAATGCCATTGAGATGCACATATAATATGTCCTTATGTTATTCAATTAAAGAATATTCTGCAGGCTCTTCAACAGTCATATTTTCTATATAGCTCTAGAAACTTCTTATCTAAGGGCTTTGTATGTCCTCAAATAGTTGATGGTGACAGAAAAGCACGCAATTAAAGAGAATTCTTGTATAAAACTCTATGTATAAATACTAAAAAAAATAACATGAATACCTGCTACCTGAAAGCAGGATTCACATTAGCTTTACATATTACTTAATCTCTTTAATTTTATGATGAATATCAATAATAAATAATAGAGTAAAAGACAGTGTAAGTTATATACTAACCTCATTTTTTAAATTATCTGAAGCAGTCAATGCAGATTTGGAGTCATCACCATCATGTTCTGAGACTTTGGATTCAAATTCTGATTTTGTTATTTTCCCTTTGCCATGTGAAGATGACACATTTTCTATATGCTGACCAACAAGGCTATTTAAAACCAAAAGATGCATTAAACAAATTTTAACTGGATAACAAGTTTTATATAATTACATTGCTATCATTACCATGCAAACAAAGACTAAGGATTGAATTCCATTTATAAAGTAGAAGGTCTTTCACAGTTACAGAATCATACAATAAGTCAGGGGTAGTGGTAGGTGCCTATAATTCTAGCACTTGGGAAGCTGAGGAAGGAGGATCATAAAGGCCAATCAGGGTTATGTAGAAAGTCTCCTAATTTTACTACGTAGCAAGACAGTGTCCAGATAAATAAATGGAACAAGTAACACATCAAGAACAACAAAATGAAACATTCTACAAACAATATGTGTCCATACGCACCTTTCGGGTGGACTGACAAAGGCTGGCTGTTCAACTGGAGCAGCTCCATCAAGGGCCTCAGCAACATCACAATCAGTTTCAGACTGCTCAGTTTCACTTGGCTTGGCTATAGCTAAAGTACCAGAATTTTCTATTTCACTAAAAAAAGAAATTAAAATAAGAAACTACAAGTGATTTAATGACCATTTTAATATAAGTTTAAAATGCTACTAGTGATTTTTTAAACACAACCTAAACCAAAAAAGAATGCTTTACAGATCTGCAGAATGTTTTCAAGAACTCAATCACTGTCAGCGGGATATGGTGGCACATGCCCATAAACCTACTACCTGGGAAGCTGAAGCAGGAGAATAGAGAGCCCAAGGCCAGCCTGAGCTATTTACCTTAAGTCATGTATAGTCAACTGATCTGTCCTGGTTCTAAACTACTACTGGAATTTTAAAACAAAATATAATAGGTTAATATGTGATCCTAAAAAATTATTTTTAAAGTATTTATTCTAAATGTGCCTTTTCTAACATTAAATCTGTGCTAGTAAGTTTACTGATACTGTAGCATATAGCATCAAAACTTATCTATTATCTCAAGATATTTCACTAATATTCTAAAGTAATTTTGGAATTTCACTTTAAAAAACATGTCCCCTAGCCGGGCATGGTGGTGCACACCTTTAATCCCAGCCCTTGGGAGGCAGAGGTGGGAGGATTGCTGTGAGGCACAAACTGTTTCTGAAATAATAATTTATTTTTCAACATGTCTATGCCCTTTTTCCTTAATGGGAAACATTCCCAAATAGTAACTGTTACATCCTTGTGTACAACCCAGTCCCTTATGTTCTTGAGGACAGATATTTAAAAGTAAGCATGGGGCCAGGCGTAGTGACGCACTCCTTTAATCCTAGCACTCGGGAGGCAGAGGTAGGAGGATCACCATGAGTTCAAAGCCACCCCAAGACTACATAGTGGATTCCAGGTCAACCTGAGCTTGAAAAACAAACAAATAAATAAATAATAGTAAAAATAAAAATAAATAAAAGAAATCATGGTAAAAAGAAAAAATATATATTACTGGTGATTATGTTAACCAACATATTTATTCTTAATGTTAAATATTCTATGTACTTTGTACTATCTCATATGATAAAGTAAATGCTTAATGTGATAGTATTAAGATAGATGCATTTTGTCTTACTCTTTAGATGACTGCTGAGGAAGCTCAGGAGTACAAAATTTACTTTTTAAAATCAGTAACTTAAACTTGAAAAGTTATTAAGTCAGAAAAAGGTGGCTAGTCCCACAAAAATATAATTATGACTACAATACTAGTAATAGAAATAAATACTATGACATACTTGAGAGAATGAAGCTGTCTTATCCTATTAAGAAAATAAGTTTTGGGGGCTGGGGAAATGGCTTAGTGGTTAAGGCACTTGCTTGCAAAGCCAAAGGACCATGCTTCAATGAATCCCCAGGACTCACGTAAGCCAGATGCACAAGGTGGCAAATGGTTCTGGAGTTTGTTCGCAGCAGCTGGATACCCTGGCATACCCATTCTTTCTCTCTCTTTCTCTCTCTATATCTATCTCTATCTGTCTCTCTCTCTCTCAAATAAATAACTAAAAATATTTTTAGAAAAGGAAGTAAATTTTCTATTATTAACTGAAGAGACTTGTTCTGGTTTTGTTTTGTATTCTTTTACTTTTCCTTCTTTATGATGACTTACTCAAGCTTTGAGATTGGAGTGGTTTCTGAGGTAGACGAGCTGGAAATATTTTCAACATTTTCACTGCTCACAACTACACTGGAAGAGTCTTCATGCAAATCAACTGTAGGGAGTGTTTCAACCACAGCTGGACTCAACTTTTCTGACTCCATATTCTGTTTTTTGAAAAAGTTATAGTAAATGTTATGATTAATAAACCATTTCTTTTGATGAACTTAACCTTACAGAAGCAGAAAAGCAACTATGTAAATGTTGATTTTAAAATTACTAAAAAATAGCCGGGCATAGTGGCACACGCCTTTAATCCCAGCACTCGGGAGGCAGAGGTAGGAGGATCATTGTGAGTCCGAGGCCACCCTGAAACTTCATAGTGAATTCCATGTCAGCCTGGACTACAATAAAACCCTACCTCAAAAAACAAACAAACAAAAAATACTAAAAAATACTGTTATAAAAAATTCTTGGGCTGGAGAGATGGCTTAGCTATTAAGGCACTTGCCAGCAAAGCCGAAGGATCCTGGTTCGACTCTCCATGTCCCATGTAAGCCAGATGCACAAGGTAGAATATGTATCTAGAGTTCGTTTGCAGTGGATGGAGGCCCTGGTGTGTCCATTCTCTCTGTCTCTCTTCCTCGTTCTCTCTCTCAAATAAATAAATAAATAAAATATATTTTAAAAAATTCTTTCAATATTACAACCCCAAGGAATATTATTATTCACACAAAAATAAGGTTCTACACATTCTTCATGGCATCTCATATACTAATAGAAACAACTTTTCCTTTTGCTTCTCCCCATTTGTAAGCATTACCATTCCTACATAATTAATGACTAGTACCAACCTAGAAGTTGTGTATATGTGTGTGTACATTCAGTTCAGTAAATAGAAAGCATCAATAAGAAACAACATAAGATATGTACAAGTACTATGACCAATCAATAAATGACTCCTGCTGCTCCAATCCTGAATGGTCTTTCAACCCCCTCAAACACAAATTTACCTAATATCTACTCATATCTGAAAACCTCTCCCCCAAACCAGTAAGGAAACAGCCATTTCCTCTTCTCTATGCTTCCACTATTCCCTATACAAGCCGTTATCACATTACTACAATACCTGTAACACCTCAATTGTCATTATTTATGTCTCCCTCTTGTTTTCAGTTATGCTTTCAAAATGCTTTAAGGACTATATTTTCTTGACTTTAATTCCTGGTGTTGATCTCAGATGAATAACAAGTAAAAAGGGTTGACTGAGTTCAAAAAAAGACAAAAACTGAACTATTAGGGACTAGATAGGAAAAGTAGGCCTTGAAAAACAGGGTGGTCAGTATGGGAGCAAAAAACAAACAACAACAAAAAAAAGCACATGAAGCAGAGTCAGTAGAATATACATTAAATCATTTGAAAAAATTGTTTATACTGAAAAATTCACAAAGGGCTAAAATGATTTTTTAACAAATAGAAAGTAAGAAAAGAGAGAGATATTTAACATTCTTTTTTACTATGTTTTAAAAATTCAACATGTATGGGGAGGGAATATGATGGAGAATGGAATTTCAAAGGGGAAAGTGTGGGGGGGAAGGGAGGAATTACCATGGGATTTTTTTTTATAATCATGGAAAATGTTAATAAAAAATTAAAAATTTGAATAAAAAATTCAACATGTAGTCAGGCATTGGTGGCGCATGCACTCAGGAGGCAGAGGTAGGAGGATCACAGTGAGTTGGAGGCCACCCTGAGACAACAGAGTGAATTCCAGGTCAGCCTGAGCTAGAGTGAGAGAGTGAGACCCTGCCTTGAAAAACAAAACAAAACAAACAAAAAAATTCAACATGTACTTTAAACTGAAGAGTAAATCTAAATTATACCAGACTGCTCAATTAAACATTTACAGATATATAAGTTTCTATCAAAGTATTTGAGCAAGAGTATGATATGACAAAAATTCTAGAAAATGAATCATTAAGGCATTCATATAATTGGAACCGCAACAAACATTGCCATTTTTTTCTTTTCTTGCATGGGTATATATGTGTGTGATATGCATGTGCTGAATATGTATATTAACATGCATGTGTGTGTCTATCCATTCAAATAACCTGGAGGGCTGGAGAGATAGCTTAGTGGTTAAGCACTTTCCTGAGAAGCCTAAGGACCCCAGTTTGAGGCTCGATTCCCCAGGACCCACGTTAGCCAGATGCACAAGGGGGTGCAGGCGTCTGGAGTTCATTTGCAGTGGCTGGAGGCCCTGGCACACCCATTCTCTGTCTCTCTCTATCTGCCTCTTTCTCTCTGTGTCTGCTGCTCTCAAATAAATAAAAATAAACAAACAAAAAAATTTTTTAAATAACCTGGAACTAACCAATTCAACTACACTAGCTAGCCACCTACCCCCAGCACTGGAATTACAGCCTTGGGCCACCATACGCAGTTTTTTACATGGGTGTTAACTGAACTTAGGTCCTCATGCTTGTACAGCAAGTAATTACCCAGTGATCCATCTCCCCAACCAATCACTTTTTTATTCAATGCATGCATTATCCTTCACAAATATTTCCCCATGTCCAATGCAATAAAACACACCATTTCCCTCCCTCCCTCCATCGTTCTTTCCCTCTTTCTCAAATAAATAGATAAAACATTTAAAAAACAGAAATGAGGATTTTCACTCAAATTTTACTTCAAAATGAACAGGCACATTTACTATTAAATCTATAGCTTTATGTTTCCTCAAAAGTAATAGTATTGAGACTGGGGAGATGGTTCAGCAGTTAAAAGCACTTGCTTGCAAAGAATGATGACGTGGATTTGATTTCCCAGTACCTGTATAAACCAGATGCACAGAGTGGTGCATGCACCTGGAGTTCATTTGCAATTGCAGGAGCCACTAGTGCACCCATATACACACACACACACACACACATTTCCCTTTCCACCCCCATCCCCACCCCACCACTGAATCACTTGCACATAAATAAAAATATTTTTTAAAAAAATAGTATTATTAAGAAGTAATTTTAGTGCTGGAGGGATAGCTTAGGGGTTAAGGCACTTGCCTGGGAAGCCTAAGGACCCAGGCTCCATTCCCAAGGACCCACGTAAGCCAGATGCACAAGGTGACGCGTGCATATGGAGTTCGTCTGCAGTGGCTGGAGGCCCTGGAGTGCCCATTCTCTCTCCCTCTCTCTTTCTCAAATAAATAAATAAAATAAAATGTTTAAAAAAAGAAGTAATTCTAAAACCTGTTATATGGTTCTTCAGAATGAAGAATAACAACATATAATATGGTGATCAAAGGCATTTTATCTTTTGAAGTTAGTCATAGTAGTACATGATTTTTTTTTTCTAAACAACACACAGCTTACTTGAGCATCCACAATGTAGTCATCTTTTAATTTATGCTCTTCTGGAGAAATAGGTAAATATGAACCCATTTTTCTGGATATTTCAACATTAATAGGTACCTCTCTTTCATCCTATATTGCAACAAAGAAAAAAAGACTGATAAAATTACTTCACAATAGCATTAAAGCAATTATTAAAGACCAACCATTTCTATACTTCAAAATCATACACTGCCTTGTATAGATCTGATTCTTTTATGCACTGAGCTTCTATCTCCTTACATTCATTAGCACCACACTTAAAATGTAAATTATACAAGCTTAAGAATCTTGTTTGCTTGCTTATTAAGTACTTTATTCCCAAAACCCATCACTCTGTTAGACATATAGTAAAATTTCCATAAATACATGACAAATATGTTTTTTGTTTCATCTTTCTTTTGACACATTCAAATTAGAATTTATTTTATTTCTTTTTAAAAATATTTATTTATTATGAAAGACAATGAGTAGAACAGGGCCTCTAGCCACTGCAAAAAAAAAAAAAAAAACTCCAGATGCATGCACCACCTTGTGCATCTGGATTACATGGGTCCTGAGGAATCAAACTTGGGTCCTTTGGCTTTGCAGGCAAGCATCTTAATCACTAAGCCATCCCTCCAGTCCCAAGTTAGAATTTCTTAAACCTTTATGCCTTTAAATATATTTTTATGGCTGGAAAGATGGCTCAGCAGGTAAAGGTACATGCATGCAAAGCCTGATAACTGGGTTTAATTTCCCAGAACCCATGTAAAGCCAGGTGCACAAAATGGCACTTGTGTCTGAAGTTCCTTTGCAATGGCAGCAGGCCCTGGTGTGCTCGTTTTTTCTGTCTCTCCCCCTCTTTCTCTCTCTCAAATAAATAAATAAATTAATTAATTAAATGTATTTCCTAACTATAAATTTCCTAAAAGCAACATTCATATTCATCTATGCACAGCAGAATTTATTTGATACATACATAATATGTGTGTTAAGCAATATTTTCCCAATTAATGCTTTATTTACATTATTTTTAAAACATTTGGTATTCAAATAATCAAGGAAATGATTGCACTTAATTAAGTTCTACGAAAAATGAATGAAAACACAAAATTAAAATTTTTAAGAAATATTTAACAAGTTTTCTAATGTTTACATATTCCATCCCAAAAGTGTATTCTATACGACTCAAATATTGAAATAATTCATTCCAACTACCATGTCCAAAGCCCCCAAATATGTGTATGGGCTGATACACATATGCACAGCGTATGTATGCAGATATATATGGTGAGAAACAATATAAATCCCTACATTAGAGAGAGAAGAGAATAAGATATCTATATGTTAAGATGAAAATGTAGTCACTCAAAAGAACCCATCAACATGAATCATATAGAGAAGTAATTTGAGGAAGAACAAAGCCAATTTACATGACATTTTAATGGAAATAAGAATATTAATTTATGTGCCTATATAAAGGTACATCTATATCCACAGAAAAATATCTCAACATTTTCACAAGCTGTAAGTTGTAGTTCTTTTGGGGATGGGAATGGTATATAAATATGAATTATTTTGTAGCCTATATAAAGTACTTCTATGATTTAAAGTACACACAATAAAGTTGGAGGCAAAAGACAAACTGAGTTAATATTCATCTTTATCTTTTGAAATGGTATAATAAATCACTTAGAAACTCAGGGCTTTTTGGGATTCTGTCCACTTGTTATATATAACTATATATAACAAGCTACAAAGCCTCCAACTGCAAATTCTCTATGTAATGCTTATTTCTAATAGCTTTCCATTTTCAAGACTGGATTTCCTTAAAAAATTAAAAGCAGAGTAATACTTACTGAACATATAACATTTTTACTTCCCACTGGAGGTCAGGAGGAAATACAAATACAACCAACAAAAATAAATATACAAATATCTCTGAGCTAACTTAATGTAAAAATGACTTTGTACAAAGCAAGGAGAAATAAAAATCCCTACAAAAATTTGTAGCACAGCATTTCCTAAGTAACGTTCATTCTAAATACTTTAACATAGTCTTAGAAAGCTGACACACAAAATGCCAACTTTATTTAAGGTACCTTTTTCTGGAATTGCACATCTTCATTTTCTAATGCGCAACTGTCATCTTGTGAGTAGTATGTTGTTGAGGCTGAAGAACTCTCTTTACAACATACATGCCAACTGGGAAGCCTGTAAACACCCATCACCAACAATGGAAGAGAGAGAGGGAAATTATTAAGTCAACAGTCTTTTTTATGAGCCACAGGCTAAGGCAATAACAGACAAGTTTCTATCCTAATGTACTACAGATTATAACAACTTGAACATATTAATGCCTTGGGGAAAAAAGTTTTAATATCAGCATTCCAAGACTCAATGTTCAAGACAGTACAACAGGAAAGACTTCACAGAAACAGGACCTGGTAATTACTACATTATCACAGAAGGAACAGAGAAAGGTGCTGAAAAGTACCAGATACTAGTGACATTAAAAATACCTACAGGGCTGGAGAGATGGCTTAGCGATTAAGCGCTTGCCTGTGAAGCCTAAGGACCCCGGTTCGAGGCTCGGTTCCCCAGGACCCACGTTAGGCAGATGCACAAGGGGACACACACATCTGAAGTTTGTTTGCAGTGGCTGGAAGCCCTGGCGTGCCCGTTCTCAATCTATCTCTCTCTCTCTCTCTCTCTCTCTCTCTCCCTCTCTCTCTCTCTCTCTCTCTCTTTCTCTCTGTCACTCTTAAATAAATAAATAAACAATGAACAAAAAAATTTTTTAAAAAACCTACAGATAGCAGGGCGTGGGGGCACACGCCTTTAATCCCAGCACTCTTGAGACAAAGGCAGGAGGATCACCATGAGTTCAAGGCCACTCTGAGAAGAAAGAGTGAATTCCAGGTCAGCCTGGGCTAGAGTGACACCCTCCCTCAAAACAACAACAAAAATACCACTAACGTTAATTCTAAAAGTGTCCAATACTATTACAAAGTATAATGGTTAAACTTCTAGATTTTCACATAGAGAACAGAGATCTCCAAAGTTAACAGAAACTGCATACACAAATACTACAAGTTAGTAGTATTATGACATCAAATACAATTCTTCTAAGTAAAACAAAAAAAAATGGAAGTCTCTAGGAATATTCTAAAGGAGGAAGATACCACTATGATTAAATATCTTAGCTCTGATATTTAAGTTAGCTAAATATAACACAAATATATATGATATACTTACATAGCCACCAAGATTCTATGAATCAGTAAGTTTATGTACAGAAAGTATGAGGAACATATGCATAATATATAATCCTATCACACATTTAATGAATAACCTAAAAGAGTTCTGTGTAGCTCTAGAGAATACCCTTTGAACTAGAGGTTAAAGAGGTAAAAAATGAAAAAGTAGACAGTAGAACTATGAGGTGTAAATGAGTTAATGAATTAGACTGCAGATGAGTTTATAATTGGAAAACTCAAATGGATTAGCTATTATAAGCTTTAGATATAAAAATTCTATTTCTACACATAAAATTAGGAAACATACCAACAGACTCTATGTACTAAAATCATTACCATCAGTTATAAAACTTAATATACATCCCCATTTACAATAGAGTAAAATATTGTAATATCAGCTTAGCAATAAGCCTCTGTTTTAAAAGAACTACTTGAAATTGCCATTATTTGACAATTGTCTTACTAGAAAAATAATATCAGTTTAACACAATTCAAAATACTTTTTAAATAAAAAAATAAGCCAGAAATAGTAAAGCAGAATGACATGAGAGGACTAGACTTCTATGAAAATAAAATTATAGGCAGAAATGTGTGATTTCCATACAGAGAAACTCTAGCTGACAGTTGCAAACATGAGACAGAGGGCAACCAATCTCGACAGCAGCTAAAGAGAAGCTCTAGAAAGATCTTCTTTAGAAAGATTTATTCAGAGCACAACCTATCTGTCTTTGAAGTCTACATTATTAATTATGTGACTGGAAAAATAAATCCACTCAAAGAAAAAATAACCCAACTTCAACAAGTCAGTATTTCTAGGAAAAATGAAAAAGAGGAGGAAAAGGAACTGCACTCTACTACATGGCTGAATTGTGAGGGGTGAGATTCATACCGCCGTGACAATAAAACACTGAATTCATTATAAACCAAAGCATGACAGTAGCATATAATTTAAAGAATCTAGTCATCAACAGGAGTAGTCAAAACACTAACACTAGCCTGACATGTGAGTATGTTAGGTCTACAATGGGGCTAGCTGATCCCCCTACCACCAAAAAAAAGGCTGGCTTGGGGTTGAGGGAGAGTTCTCAAAGAAATATGTACAGGTCACCTAGCTTGCAGGGTGTCTGTTCATCTGCACAAACACATGAATATATCACTGCCCCGCAACAACAACAAAAGAACCAGAGTCAACTACATAAGAGTGACTGGATAGTACTAAAGACCAGATTCATGCTATCTGTTGCAGTCCGGTTCGCATTGCTGTTAGAAATCACCCAACCAAGAGTAGCTTCTGGGAAAAAGAGATTTATTTTGGCTTACAGGCTCGAGGGGAAACTTCACGATGGCAGGGGAAAACAATGGCATGAGCAGAGGGTGGACATCACCCCCTGGCCAACATAAGATGGACCACAGCAACAGTAGGGTGTGCCAAACACTGGCATGGGGAAACTGGCTATAAAGCCCATAAGCCCGCCCCCAACAATACACTCCCTCCAGGAGACATTAATTCCCAAATCTCCATCAGCTGGGGAGCTAGCATTCAGAACACCTAAGTTTATGGGGGACACCTGAATCAAACCACCACATTCCGCCCCTGGCCCCCATAAACTGATATCCATACATGATGTAAAATACAATGCTTTCAGTTTGACTTTAAAAGTCCCCATAGTTTGTAACAATCTCAATGATGTTCATATATCCCCATAGTTCAAGATCTTTTAACTGAGCCATAATACCAAAATATAACCTCAAAAAACCCATAATGGCACAGAATAAATATTCACACTGCAAAAGATGGCATTCGGCATAGCAAAGAAACATTCAACCAATACAAGATTTAAAACAACCAGGGCAAACATCAAACTCTGTAGCTTCAAGTCCAGCAACTCAAACCAGTGACAAATCTTCAAGTCTGATAATTCTAACCAGCAACAAGTCTCTGGCATTCCAATTCCGCCCCTCCAGCTAGGCTACTCACAGTCCTGGGAAACTTCATCGGGGCCGGCAGCTCCTCGGCAGCCATCTCATGGTCCCGGCATCTCCACTGGGTCTCCACTGCAAGCCACGGTTCATCTTCATGGCCCCATGGGGTCTCTATGCAGGCAACCAGCAAACCTGCTTCACACTGCCCATGGCCATTTCCAAAACACAAGACCGTGTTGCAAACTCAATGACCCTCTTTCCAGCATTTCTTATACTCCACAATACCAGGTAGGGTGCCAATTTGTTAATCCAGGGGGGATTAAAGCAGACTTTGAAGAATAGGACACTCCTTGAGCACTCAGACCCCTTCAAAAGAGTTGACATTCTTCTTGTTGCCCTAGCGCAGGTCAGCTAGCCCAGTCTCAAAAGTTGTAATCTCTCAGTTGCAGCTAAACGGGCAGCAGTTCACCCAAAGATTTTCCTTTCTGTGCCATATCCCTCTGCTCACACCAGTTCATTTCTACGCAAAGCAACCCTGCACAACTTCTCAGGACATGGGCACAGGAGCAAGCTTCTCACACAAACTGCTAGCCCAGTCCAGGCAAAGCTTTTTCTCACCCTCATAAGCCAAACCTCACAGTCCATAGCTCTTACTGCATTCAGGTCTTGCAGCTCAAACCAGAACAGTCAAGCTGTACTTACAGCACTGCAAAGAATCTCTTAGGCCAACGTTTCAAATCCTGCCACTTTCTTCTTGAAAACCAGCTCCAAAAGGCCCAAGCCACACAGTCAGGTGTCTAGCAGCAATCCCACTCCTCGGTACCACTTCACTGTTGCAGTCCGGTTCGCATTGCTGTTAGAAATCACCCAACCAAGAGTAGCTTCTGGGAAAAAGAGATTTATTTTGGCTTACAGGCTCGAGGGGAAACTTCACGATGGCAGGGGAAAACGATGGCATGAGCAGAGGGTGGACATCACCCCCTGGCCAACATAAGATGGACCACAGCAACAGTAGGGTGTGCCAAACACTGGCATGGGGAAACTGGCTATAAAGCCCATAAGCCCGCCCCCAACAATACACTCCCTCCAGGAGACATTAATTCCCAAATCTCCATCAGCTGGGGAGCTAGCATTCAGAACACCTAAGTTTATGGGGGACACCTGAATCAAACCACCACACTATCTATGCAACTTCCAAAAATTGCAGTATGAGAATCCCAAATCTAATGACATGAGTTTCTACACTTCTAAAAATCTTAGCACCAGAAACTAAATGCCATTCTATAAACCCCTGGCACCCTACCTCAGTTCAAATCACATGACAACTCCTATGCTTCTTACTATTCTTAAATTGACTGCGTATCTCTCCTCTCTAGTACTTTTTTTTTTTGTTTATTTTTGTTTTTCGAGGTAGGGTCTCAGTCTAGCCCAGGCTAACCTGGAATTCACTATGTAGTCTCAGTGTGGCCTTGAACTCACAGTGATCCTCCTACCTCTTCCTCCCGAGTACTGGGATTTAAGGCGTGTGCCACCACGCCCGGCTACCTCTCTGGTACTTTTAAAAACTAAACTCCTTAGCTGAAGAGACGGGTCAGCAGCACTTGCAAAGCCTGGTGGCCTGGGTTCAATTTCCTAGTACTCACATAAAGCTAGATGCACAAAGTGGCCTATGTGTCTGAGTTCATTTGCAGCAGCACTAGACTGTGCATTCTCATTATCTTTCTCTCTGCTTGCAAACATATAAAGAAAGAAATAATATATGTTTTAAGGGGCTGGAGAGATATCTTGCTTAGTGGTTAAGGTGCTTGCCTGCAAAGCCTAAGGACTTATGTTTGACTCTCCAGGTCCCGCATAAACCAGATGGTTTGTTTGCTTATTATTCCCATTCACTCATTATCAGTTTTGCTCATACTCTACACACACACACACACACACACACACACACACACACACACACACACACATACACATACACACAGAGAGAGAGGGAGAGGGAGAGGGAGAGGGAGAGGGAGAGGGAGAGGGAGAGGGAGAGGGAGAGGGAGAGGGAGAGGGAGGGAGGGAGGGTCACTATTCTTATCACAATACAAGTAAAGCTTATTTCAGCACCTGTTCCCACATGGATTTTCCTTAAACCCAAGGGAAGCCTTCCTAGCAATACTAGCCCTTACTCACTCCATTAAGCTCCTACTATGTAACCTAGCTTTTCAGATTGTTCATCTGGATTCACCTAATGTAGAAATACAAAGTTGAATGCAACAACAAATAAAAATGTCCACACTTACTGGGACAGATGCTAGAGGGAAAGAATCCCAGGAAAGTGCATTTAAGAGCTTCAGGAATAATTCCACTGTTCATTGCTGCCTTGGCCAATCCAGGTGCCTCCATTTTCAAATGACAAAACTGAATCTATATGGAAGGGTAAAGACACTGGCCCAAGGCCATCTGAGAATACACAGGTAGCATAATGGAGTAGTTAAGTGAGCAAAGGTTCACAACTCAAGACTACCTAGGTTCTGGTTCTACCCCTATTGCTATGAGAAAACTTGGCCAAGCTGCTTAATGTCTTCATCTTTAAATGAAGGTGTTTACTGGGAAAGAGCTGTAATGAGGATGAATGAATGTGTATAAAGCATTTATAATGGAAATAAGTGCTCAATGAATGTTTCTTTATCAATACAAAGAGAGCAGTATAATCAAACTCTGGTTTAGTTTATGCCCATCCCACAACTCTACTGCACATGTATCTGTATAATGACAGTTTGTAAAGGCTCAAGTTCCATACTCATTCTGTATCTCTCACTATACAAAATACACTGTGGGTAACCAAACAATATTTGAAATGAATTCATAGATTGTTATTTCTAAATCCTGATACCAGATTATCCTACCTCTACTCAACAAACTACTAAATAAAGTACCCAGAATGAATGATTCAGAACTTAAATAACAGTACAAATTTAATACCTAAATAACAGTATTAATTTAGTACCTATGAACCAGGTTAATACTATAAAATATTCTCTAACAAAGCTAAATCTCACTTTACAATTTTTTAAAATATATTTTATTTATTTATTTATTTGAGAGAGAGAGAGACAGAATGGACAAGCCAGGGCTTCCAGCCACTGCAAACAAACTCCAGATGCATTGCTCCCCCTCCCCCATATATATGGTTTATGTGGGTCTTGGGAGAATCAAACCAGGATCTTTTGGCTTTGCAGGCAAATGCCTTAGCTGCTATCTCTCCAGTCCTTAATTATTATTTTTTTTTATTTGCGAGGAGAGAGGGAATGGGCATGGCAGGGCCTCGCCACTGCAAACTAACTCCAGACACATATGCCACTTTGTGCATCTGGCTTTACATGGGTCCTGGGAAACATAACTGGCTGTCAGGCCTTGCAAGCAAGTGGCTTAACTACTAAGCAACTTTTAAGTAAAATATAAAATCATTTAACTAGTATTCAATATAATCACAAAGTCCTGAGTTTCAGGTGTAAATAAGGGGCAGAGCACTTGCCTAGCTTGGAAGAGAGTGAGCTCTATTCCCAGCACACACAAAAAAGGAAGGAAGACAGTCTACAAGAAAACAAAACCTTACTCCATCTCAAGGTTTAACATTCTTTTTTTTTTTTTAATTTTTTATTTATTTATTTGAGAGCGACAGACACAGAGAGAAAGACAGATAGAGGGAGAGAGAGAGAATGGGCGCGCCAGGGCTTCCAGCCCCTGCAAACGAACTCCAGACGCGTGCGCCCCCTTGTGCATCTGGCTAACGTGGGACCTGGGGAACCGAGCCTCGAACCGGGGTCCTTAGGCTTCACAGGCAAGCGCTTAACCGCTAAGCCATCTCTCCAGCCCAAGGTTTAACATTCTTATACTGCAAATACTCAAAAGTAATTTTCCACTCCCTTATGACATGTAGAACTTTTACGTTCTGGAAACACTTTTAAGATACCAGTGTTGAAAACCTGGGGCTAAAGAAATGACTTAGCAGTTGCATGCTTCCATAGCCAAAGACCCAGGTTTGACCCCACCCCCCCACCCCCGAGTCAAACAAGGTGGCATGTGTCTGGAGTTCCTTTACAGTGGCTAGAAGCCCTGGTGCATCCTTTCTCTCTATCTGCCTCTTTCTTTCTCTCTCAAATAAATAAGTAAAAATAAAATATAGTTTAAAAAAAAGAAAAAGAAAACCTAGGTAACATACAACTGCCATTAAAGACAAATCTGAAACATAGAAGTAAGTATTAAGTAGGATATTTTATTCTTTTCTAGTTATATACAAATGAAAAGAAAATAACATATGTGTACATAAAGATGGTTTGGGAGAATAAAGCAGTTATATATTTTATGTTTCCTTCTTCCTTTTCAATATAAGAACAGGAATATTAGCTATACATGTAGATCCATTTTTGTTTAGCTTGAGACATAAAATAATTTACAGGCCAGGTGTGGTGGTACATGACTTTAAAGCCAGTACTTGGGAGGCCAAGGTAGGAGGATCATTGTGAATTCAAGACCATCTGAAACTACAGAGTGAATTCCAGATCAGCCTGGGCTCTCATAAGATCCTATCTTGAAAACAAAAAGAATACGACGACGAATTATTTACTAGTTATGAATAACCCTTAAAAAAAAGGAAAGAAATGATGATGCTCAAATATAAGGGCTGATATCTTCCAATGCCTGACAATCCTACTTTTGCTGACATTCTAAAACATCTTCAAAGGACTAAGAACAATATGAACCACATCAGCTCTTTTAAAAGTAATTTAAGACCAGAGTGGTGCTGCATGCCTTTAATCCCAGCACTCAGGAGGCAGAGGTAGAAAGATGACCATAAGTTCAAGGCCACCCTGAGACTACATAGTGAATTCCAGATCAGCATGGGCTAGAATGAGACTCTACCTCGAAAAACAACAAAATAAATAATTAAATAAATAAATAAAGTAATTCAAAGTGTATTATCGAATTGTCTTTTTGTTTCTGGACACAGTTGCTGCAATTTCACATGATGATGTGTCACCTTCTTTCACAGACCTTTTCCCATTAGGGCAAGCGGGCATCATCTAGCTTGTCTCAAGGGATCTGTTTATAAGACCCATTACCCCTGTCAAGTACCAGATGCTTTCCTTTGAATGCACATTTCAAAGCAAATAATAATAAGCCATCATATGATGTGACAAGAAAGGGTCATTTCATTATTTTATTTTGCATGTTCAGAAAATACAGTTACTTTTTAAAAAGTTACATACAGGAACACAAAAATACACAAAATATTTCTCTAGATTACAGACATAATAGGAGATATATCTGTGTGTGCATATGTGTATACATATGTGTGTATGTATGTGTATTTCTGTTTACATTTGTATACTAACAGAAGAAACCAGCAAAATTATGAGGAAAAAAAACTAGAAGATACATACTGAGATATAATCACAAACCAGGAACAGGTCTCTTCCTTCAATGAAAACTAAACTGACATACTTCAAAGGTCAAAAGGTAGATTTATACATTTGTCAATTCTCATCTAGTGTGACCCCATGTCTCCAAAGTCTGTCAGGCGATCCATTCTATCCTCCATAGAAATCTAATCACAAGATCAATCTAATCTTTCTCGCTGGTTCTTCTAAGCTACTTCATCTTCCTATCCTCTGAAAGATAATTCCTCTGCACAGTAGTCAAATCCTTTCAGAGCCTACCTCTACAGTCTTCCTTTCCATCTCTCCCCACAGCTATTCAACACTCAGAGACAACTGGACAAGAACATTCTTTCTGCCTGAAATACATTTTTCCCACCTTCTATTACCCATCTTGTAAATCACTGATGGATGAGAACTGAGGGTCACAGAAATAACTAACTGAAAGGCATACAGTCAGTGACAGAATCACGGGTACAATAACCTGGAATATAAATTTTTGAGCTGATGTTCTTACTGTCCTTTATAAGTACCTTTAATGTATTTGTTAAATAATGTCAAGCTCTTCCCAGTGGCATAAACATTAGCTTCTCCAAAATAATCCAAAGGGTACAGAAAGAAAAGATTTGCTTAGTTTTAAAAAACTGAATCTTTAGCCAGGTGTGGTGGCGCACGACTTTAATCCCAGCACTCTGGAGGCAGAGGTAGGAGGATCACCATGAGTTCAAGGCCACTCAGAGACTACATAGTGAGTTCCAAGTCAGCCTGGGCTAGAGTGAGATCCTATCTTGGGGGAAAAAAAAACTGAATCTTTACTAAGATTAATAGAAGAACACATTTGCCTTGAAAATCAACTATCAACTAGGGCACGCATGAAAAAACTCACTATAGCCAGAAATGCAAGGAAGAAGTGGAAGTTCTATAAGCATCAGGGTTTCTGCTAACATATAGCAATTCACTGTTGGGTACATGTACCCAGTGAAGGAGACTAGGGATCTTAACCAAACTGAACTTGACCTCATGGAGAAGTGTTTATACAGGATAAGCCAGTAAGAAAATACCAAGACTAAGAAACCTAATTACTACATACTATTCCTCCTTGATACAATCTAATCAATCACACAGTTCTCACTAAAAATTGCTACTTTGATGAAAATAAAAGGTACTATTAACAAAGTATCTTTTTTCTCCTCTTTCTGAAACATCTAATTTGTATAATCATGCATACTTATACCTTAAATGTTAATTTGGCACACCTAGAGAACTTACAAATCATTAGACACATTTAAAAGGCACATACACGGCTGAGGAGATGGCTTAGTGATTAAGGCACTTGCCTGCAAAGCCTAAGGGCCCAGATTTGATTCCCCAGTACCCATATAAAGCCAGATGCACAAAGTGACGCATGCATCTGGAGTTCTTTTACAGTGGCATGAGGCCCTGATGTGCCCATTCTCTCTCTCCTCTCAAGCTCTCTGCCTCTTCTCTCTCTCTCTTCTCAAATAAATAAATAAATAAAATATTCATAAAAGGCACAAAGTTTTGATAATTTAGGGTACACACTTAGAATATCCACTGGTTAAGATATGGATCAGGCCTTCTTCCTCTTAATCTGATGATCAAACTTTCCAAGTTTTCCCAGGACTGAGAAGGTAAGATAGGCTGAATAATGCATTCTGGGTCTCTAGTCTCTGCATGCTGTACTTTATATGGTAAAAGAGACTTTTATTTATTTTATATTATATTTATATTATATTATTTTATTTTATATATTTAAGGATTTCAAGATAGGAGGATTATCCTAGATTGTCTAGGGTAGATAAGTCACAATCTCAAGTCTTTTTCTATGAAGGGAGAAAAGTAAGGACTGAAGTAGGAAGCTGAAGTGATTTGAGAAAGGAGATGAAATCCATGCAGTTTTCAGAAGCTGAAAGTCAAACAAATGGATTTCTCCTCAGAGCTTCCAGAAGGAACAAGTTATGCTGACACCTCAACTCTACCAGAGAGAATGATTGGGGACTTCTGACAGAATTCTAAGATAATAAATCGGCATGTAAGCCATTAAATTTGTGGCAACTTGTTAGCAACAACAGAGAACTAGCACACAGGTTTCCTGAGATATGAAAAGTTTCAGTACTAAAATCAATATGAGCTAGTCACCCTCCTTAGGTTATAAATGCT
Organism: Jaculus jaculus; assembly: GCF_020740685.1. Classification (NCBI taxonomy): domain Eukaryota; kingdom Metazoa; phylum Chordata; class Mammalia; order Rodentia; family Dipodidae; genus Jaculus; species Jaculus jaculus. Next base: position 304,578,547 of record NC_059102.1, read on the forward strand.
CATAATATTTGGTGTATAGTAAGTATTTTATAATATATAAATATACTCACTGTTTTGCAAAGATTAGTCTATATGCTATCTCACAACTCTAGGATACTAAGCACTCAAATTCAAAGGAGTTATACAACATGTCAAGGAATCACATCTAATGATGGATGGACCCATATCTATAATATATAGGCCATCTTAGCTACAGTCAAAAGATCACTGTAGTCAGGAGCCTGTATTATGAATCAGGCTCCTTAGGTTCCAATCTAAACTGAAAATTCAATAGTGGCTTAACATTAGCCAATTTATGCAAAACAAAGACCAGAGACAAACACTAGAGACCTGAGTTTGATCCCCAGAACTTTCATATAAAAGCCGGGCATGGTGGCATGGTGCTTGTAATCCAGAGCTGAGAAAGCAGATTCCTGCAGCTCACTGGCCAGTCTACTTGACAAATTCTAGGCCAATAAGAAACCTTGTCTCAAAGAAAGTGGTGCCTGAGAAACAACAGCTGAGGCTGTCTTCTCTAGCTTCCATATACATGAAACCTGTACACATCTGCGTGTAATACACACACACATACACACACACACACGCACGCACACGCACGTGCACACACACACACACACACACACACACGAAGTAAAATAGTTAATACCAAAAGGCGCTAAAATGTACAAACAACACATCACATACTTCACACAGAGATAGCTAACAATAAAGATCAGCTATCTGCTGATCTGCTCTATGGTACAACTATTCTATATTCAAGTCTACAATACTCTGCCTTACTTAGCCAAGAAAAGTGGGACTGCAGAGATGGTTTAGCAGTTAAGGCACTTTCCTGTGAAGCCTAAAGACCTCAGGTTCGATTCCCCAGTTCCTGTGTTAGCCAGACACATATGGTGGTGCATGCATCTGGAGTTCATTTGCAAATGGTGGCCAGAGGTCCTGGCATGCCCATTCTCCCTCCCCCCAACAGCTATTTCTCAAATAAATAAATAAAAAAGAACTTTAAAAAAAAAAGCAACTAGCTGGGCATGGTGGCACACGCCTTTAATCCCAGCACCCAGGAGGCAGAGGTAGGAGGATCACTATGAGTTCGAGGCCACCCTGAGACTACATTGTGAATTCCAGGTCAGTCTGGACCAGAGTGAGACCCTCCCTCGAAAAAACAAACAAACAAACAAACAAGCAACCAGTTGAATGAGATGGATAGGACAGGTTTTCTATGAAGGCAATCTAAAATTAAGTTCGTATTCTAGACAAGAAAGACAAAAGCAGCCAGGTATGGTGGTGCATGCCTTTAATCCCAGCACTCCTAGAGGCAGGGGTAGGAGGACTGCCATGACTTTGAGGCCACCCTGCAACTACATAGTGAATTCCAGGTCAGTCTGGGATAAAGTGAGACCCTACCTTGAAGGACCAAAAAAAAAAAAAAAAAAAAAAAAAGAAGGAAAAACACAAAAGCAGTGGAGAGTCATACAGCACTAAATAAAAGTGCATCACAAAATTTTGGGACAAGACAAAAACAGCTGAGAGAAGCTCATTAATTTAACTCTTTTACCACACTTCCCTCTAACATTTCTGTTAAGGGGTATAAAGGATATTAAGGCCAGAATACAACAAATTTTCATCTTCATTAAAGTTGGGGCTATGATTTAAACTTTGAAAGGATGAATCTCAAAAGAATAAAATAAGGGCTGGAGAGATGGCTTAGCGGTTAAGCACTTGCCTGTGAAGCCTAAAATCCCCAGCTTGAGGCTCAATTCCCCAGGACCCACCAGGACCCACATTAGCCAGATGCACAAGGGAGCGAAAGCATCCGGAGTTCATTTGCAGTGGCTGGAGGCCCTGGCGTGCCCATTCTATCTCTTCCTCTCTCTGTCTGTTGCTCTCAAAAAAAATAAAAAACAATAACAAAAAAAGCATAAAACACCACCCTTGCCAACAACCATGTTCGACCCACCACCTTTTCCAAATCTCATTCATCATGATTCTTTAAAAAAAAAAAAAAAAAAATCACCTCAATATCTTATTTTAGTGCCCTTGCTATATAATAATTAGAATGTCTCTAAGTTTGACGATTCTCAAAGTATATTAACCCAATTGTTTCCTAACTTAAAGTTTCGTAAACTTTTCACACTTAAACCCTCAAAATCAGTGTTTTAATTTGGGAGTCAATAAACCTTATACAACTTTGACTATTTCCAATATTAAGTTACTTAACGTTTTTCTAACAATTAGATCATGTCTCCTCACTACTGTTAATGCATAAAGTTAAGAAAACATAGGTCACCTTAAGCTATGATAGCCAGAAATTCCTCCTCCAAATAACAGAAGCACCATTAACTTAAATGTGCCAATGAATTTAAAGAACCACATTCTAATGTTTAATTTCATTCCACCATTTAATTTGAAAAAATTCAGAGGTACTGATGCATTTTAAACTTAAGCGAAAGTGTACCTTCTGTATCATCAACCTCTTCCACAAGTGCTAATGAAGAGGAACACGGTCTAAAAATGAGCGAGGTCAAGGAGAGAAAGAAAATGCAAAATGTACAAACAAGTAAACAGCTCTTAGAAGAGGAGGAAAGTATATATAAAATTTCAGAATTTCACCTACAAGTTAAATTTAAAATGGTGTGAGTGGACTCCTTTTACAGGAATTTATATCAAACGTAATATTAAAAAGTAGAAAGATAAGGGAACGTCACTGGCATTAAAAGAGCTCAGAATGAAAGTCGTTGGGCCAAACTTTGTTCTCCAAAGCTTCTATAATTCTTCCAGTCAAATTTTCATGGACGAGTGTTTTCTTCCATTATATATTATTTTATGTGAGTAATTCAATAACTTCAAGTGCCTTTAGATTGCATTAGGCACTCAGAAAAACAGAAGAACTGTTGGTACTCAGGAGAAATAAACTAAACAAAAAAAAAAAATTTAAGTTTGTCTAGATTTTAATACACTTTGACTGGAAAACCATCTTTTCAGTCGCCAAAAACTGCCTTGGGAATTTCTTCAGAAAATAAAAGAATGGCTTTTCCAAGTTTATACTTAGCCAATCTTTGGACTTATAAGCTCTCTCTACCCCTCAACCCCACCTTCAGATGTGCCTGAAATTATCAGTAACTCCACAAAAGTTTTTGGATGCAAAACCCTGACACAAAATTTAGTTTTACCCTCTTACTACCAAAAAGGACATTACTAAAAACCACTGCACATGCTACCTCTAAGGCATCCTATCCACCAAGCCAACCCTAACAAGAGTGCTTCATAAAACACCACCCTCACCTCCAAAGTTTCCAACAGCACTTGGGGTCAGCGACTGTGCAAGAACTGTCCAGAAGAACTACTGCAGATGCATTCCTCTTAATCCCTCGGACCACTCTCATTTCCAAAATCGCGGATCCCGAGCCCATCCCACCCGACGGGCTCACGCCCCTGACCTCGCAATGAAAACAAACGCCTGACAGCACATCCGAACGACTCACCTCCCATCACAAACACCAGCCCCAAACTGCCCCAAGTCAGTGCTAGAAGGAACCGAGCTCAAAGGCACGCCTCGAACCCCTCCATTCCAAAACACACTCATGCACGGAACGTACCCACGCGGGGCGCCCCGGGCAGCTGGAGGAGAGCCCTGGGCTGGCGGGTTTGCCCCTGCCCAAAAGGCGGGGGACCCGCAACCCGACCACTTGCGGGAGAGGGGGGGTGTGACCCGACCGATCTATAGCCGGGAGGTGACGGCCACTCACCAGACCAGCGAACAGAGAGAGAGGCAGGAGACTAGGGCCAAGGCCTGCCGGTACTTCTTCATCTTCTCCTCCTTCTTCTTCCCCCGGCCAGAAGGCGGCACATCCTCCCGGCAGCAGCCACTGCCGAGGCCAAGATGGAGGAGACGGAGCAGGAGCGCGAGGATGGGCTCGAGAGTCCCAAGGGCTGTGGTTCAGGGGGAAGCGGTTCGAGCCCCGGGTGCCTTCTCCCAGGAGACCGCGGCAGCGCGGGCGGGGGCGCTTTACAAGACAACTCTGGGGACCGTCGCCGCCGCTGCAGCTGCTGTGGCCGCCCGCTCGTCCGCGCCCGCCTCCTCCGGCCGCCACCAGCGCCGCCCCATAACCGCCCCGCCCGCCCGCCCCGGCTCTCGCTCCGCGCTGCGCTGCGAGCCACCAACGGCCGCCGCGTACTCGCTTCTCAACAGCCAATCGCTGGCCTGGCCGCGACACCTCACACCCCGCTGAGCTGGAAGGAGACGCGTCACCCACGTCCCTGGCCGCTCGCACCCCAACCAGCCAGCGCGCGGGCCACGCCCCCTCCAGCCACAAAGCTCTGGAGCGACCCACCCAGGTCCCGCCCACTTACTGGCGCCCGGTACCGGAAGTCTCGTGACTTCCGCCTTCCCATCGCCCGCCCCCTCTTCCCTCTGAGTGCTCGGGATCCACGCATAGCCTTCTGGGAGTTGTAGTTTTCCCGAGTCGTCCTTCCTTTCCCTCCCTCCAACAGCTCCCCCCTCTAGAATTCTACGGGTTTGACTGCAGATTATGGTTTCCTTTCTCAGTACAAGAATCACTAGCTCTGGAGTGGTTAGCCTCAGTTTTCCTCTTGGGACTACCGTCCGTGGAACAGCCTGGAGTTTCGGGGATGGAGGGGCCGAATGAAATCTAAAAGGTGGTTTTCCTGGAATCAGGGGTCAGGCCCATTGAGCGAAATGCTGATTGGTAGGCAGAGGTGTGCCAAGATTTCTTCTCTGAGGATTGGCTGGGGCAGAGAGTTTGGGCTTTTCTTCCATCCTGGGGAGAACTTCTTGCCCGCCAGATTCCTGTGGTTCTGATGGTTTTGGAGCTACCATGGGCAGAGGGGAAGCCTTTGGGGGTGTGAGACACTCGGGCGCCCCATATCCGAGGGTTCCCCCAAGGCAAGGGTGGCTGGGTCCCGTTAGCCACTTCCTGTTAGGGGCAAAAAAGTGACTGCTGCTTAATACTTAATGCCCGCCCCAATTTTGTGTACATTGGGGGCCCTGAATAACCATAAATTTAGAGCTTTTGCTAAATCTCCAAAATACTTTGTGTCTTTTCCCAGCCGTCTCCTGAAATAGCTTTGTGATGACCTGAGAAGGGAGAAGACATCTGACCTTTGGCTATGTTGTCTCCATATTGTTCCTGGATGATACATTTCTCACTGACCCTTGACACTAAAAGGGAAGTTAGTCGTTACTGAAGGATATTTCTTTTACTAGATAAGAAATATAAAAGTATAACTCAATTGTAATTCCCATTTGTCCTTCCTATTGAGGGAACTATTCCTGCCCGTTTCCAGACAAAGCCAAGAAAAGGGACACACGCAGAGACTGCAAGTATAAGTGCGCCTGTGGGGACATGTTATAGTTTTTAGTATGAAAAGATGTTTAAGGTGAGTGTTACTTATTGTTTGTGTGGCCATAAAAAAAAGAAAAATACCCAACTAATGCTTGATTTTGAGCTGTGGTGTTTCATCATGATCCTTAATTACAATTAGTTGTTACTTATATTCCTAGGGAACTGAATGATTTGAGCCATTCAATAATCTTTGGAAGGAAGTCAATGAATTGTTAGAGAAATTCTGCGAAAGATAGTAACGTTAACTTTAGAACAACGTTTTCTGACAAACGATAATGCCAATTACTTATTGAAAATCCTTTCATGCCCCATTGCCGGAGGCCAGTAGAAATGATTAATATGTGAGTTAGCTAAAGAACTAATAGAAGGATAAGGATTATTTGGCATTCTCTGCCTTGAGCTGCCCTTTTATTTGTTTGGAGTTTTTTTTTTTGGGGGGGGGTGCCAGGGTAGGGTCTTATTTTGTAGCCAGGCTGGTCTTGCATTCTTCCATAATGCAAAACTTTAAAAACCGCTGTTAAAATATAACTGGAAACATAAGGAGGAAATTGTGCCATAACTCAACAGACAAATAGTAAAAGACAAGTAATAGCAACATAATAAAAGTAGCATATGGGCTGGAGAGATGGCTTAGCGTTTAAGCGCTTGCCTGTGAAGCCTAAGGACCCCGGTTCGAGGCTTGGTTCCCCAGGTCCCACGTTAGCCAGATGCACAAGGGGGCGCACGCGTCTGGAGTTCGTTTGCAGAGGCTGGAAGCCCTGGCGCGCCCATTCTCTCTCTCTCCTCCATCTGTCTTTCTCTCTGTGTCTGTCTCTCTCAAATAAATAAATAAAAAATTTTAAAAAAAAAGTAGCATAGATCAGTGCCACTATGCTTAAAAGTATAGCATATGCCAAAGAATGGCCAAGAAAGAGCATATGAAATTCGAAAGACGTAAAATATTTAAGATCCAAGCCAAATAGCCACCATCTACTACCTCAACTATTCTGAGTGATTCTCAGCTTGATACAGCTTGTGCCTTCACACTGTGTTAGTATCTGGATAAACCAGAGACATAACTCTGGCATCTAGTGGGAGAGGCATGCAGGCAATTGTACACACAAACAAATCATTTGGTTCCAAATTAAAATAAACAAGTGTGCCAATTTTGAGAGACTCTGCTCTAACAGAATCTCCTGATTCAGTAAAATCTATAACCACTAACCATACACACGATAACTCATGTTCACCACCCGTACTCAGATTTTTCAGGAAAGGGCTAAATTGCACAATGAGTATGAGCTCTGCCATTCCTAAAAGGTTAACAACTCAGAAACTCAAGCAGGCCCAAGTCTCTGCCCTGATAAAGATCAGAAACTATTTGCTGGAGGCAAAAGAGAACAAGCAGATCCCAAAAAGGGAGCCCACACCTCTTGGTCTTCCCCTTTGTCCTTTATCTCACATATAAATCATGTTTAAGAAGACCAAGAAAAGAACTGTTTGTCTAGGGTGGTGGTATTTGATAAGAAAGCTTTGATGTATTTTGATTTTGTTGAAAATTACCTGCTCCTTCCAATATTACAAAATGCTGAGATAGTGAAATCTAAGAAAGATTTTTGAACTGCTAAAGCCTAGTGTCATTATATGCTCCCAACAGAAATTCCCTGGAAATCAGTGAAAGAAAAGTCAGAGAATAAACTAATACAAAGGACGAATGGGGCCATCAGCACTTAAAACTTGAACTATATATGGCTACAGTACGTTTGTTCCCTCCTGACTTTTTTCTTTTTTATGTATGTCCATATAGATCAGGTATAAGCTAACATATATCTCTTTTATTGAGCTACTTTCTGTAAAGATAATCTGCCTTAACACTAATAATTTTGTTATTTGGAGAGGTAAAGGTAGAATTTAGAAAGAGATAAGACAAACTCCATTTCTAAACGAGCCTGTGAACTCATATTAAGGACAGGGATGGCTTGTGCAGGTCTATTTATATTGCAAAACAACCATTTTTTAATTAAAATAGTCAAGTGGCATTGTGGTGTATGTATACTTGTAAATCCCAATATTCAGGAGTCTGAGGCAAAACAATCATGAGTTTGAAACTGTTTTGAGCTGAGTGAGCTCCTGTCTCTATTATTTTTCTTTTGTGATGAAAAATGTGATCTTGTTAAATTGTATTTTGAAGATGTCTGAGTTTAGTAAGCTCATGTGGATGATAGAGTGAGAGAAATAAACATGATCCAATGTGCAAGAGATGTGGAATATATGGGTGGAAAAGTAGGGTCTCCGTCTAGCCCAGGCTGACCTGGAATTCACTATGTAGTCTCAGGGTGGCCTTGAACTTAATGGCAATCCTCCTACCTCTGCCTCCCAAGTGCTGGGATTAAAAAGGTGTGGGCCCCCACGCCCTGCTCACTTTTTATCTTTCTAAAGGCTGAGAGATTCGAGACTGAGGTACTGAATCTAGGGAGAGCCTTCTTGCTGTGTCATAACCTAGTAGACAACGTTACAGGGAGACAAAGAGAAAGAGAACAATAAAGAGCAGAGAAAGGGGGAAAGAGAGAAGATGAGTAAGGAAGGGAGGGGGAGAAAGGAGAGAAGACAGAATGCAAAAATTCAAACATCTTTTCACCAGAAACCCACTAAAAAATATTTTATTTATTTAAGAGAGAGTGAGCGAGTGTGAGGATGCTATGGCCTCCTGCCATTGCAAAGGAACTCAAGACACATATGCTCTTTGTACATCTGACTTTACATGGGTACTGGTGAATTGAATCCTGTGCCTTGAGGCTTTGCAAGCAAGTGCCTTTAACTGTTGAGGCATCTCTCCAACCCCAGGAACCCACTTTTTCAGTAATGATATTGATCCATTCATGAAGGTAGAGCCCTCAAGATAATTGTAAAAATCCCACACCTCAACATTGCTTGATTAGAGTTGAACATTTTACCACAAGAACTTTGACAAGGGGGCCCTATTCAAACCATAGCACCAAGTTGGCAAGGAAAATTCATTTGGTTTTGAAAGCACAGTATTAGAAGTTCTGAAGGAAGTAGCCACCAAGAATTCCCAAGCATAATATTGCAAATAAGTAGAGGGGAGTAGCAACTGAAGACAAGAAGTTGGGGATTCTGTTGTACCCCTCAGTATTTCCTGCATAATCCTCTCATAAAGCTTCCTAAAACATTACCTTCATCGTGCCCTTACTTCAAAGACAAAAAAAAAAAAAAAACACCTCCAGATGATCATAAATATTAATCTAAAAAAAATCTGCCTCTTTGGACTGGCCTTCCTTACTGTAACCCAATTAATGGTTCATGACATCAATATTTTCCTCTCATGACTCAACCTTCTCACCCAAGCATACCAATATCAGTACCCTTGTGACACTGTCTTCATTTCAGATTGATTTAGGTCTTAACTCTCCAAGAAATATGTGCATTTCTTATGAGATGCCATGGTTTTATGTCCATAATGAAATGTTTTTAATTTATTTATTTGTTTAGTCATACTGGATTATAATCTGCTATATAGGAAATAGAAAGACTAATAATCCTAATCTGGGGAACCTAGCTAGCTAGCTATTTCTCTAAAAATTTTCACAAGAGATTGTTTTGCATAACGTTGTTTGTGTCTGACTAGATTTCAGTTTCAATAAACATACATTGAGCCACTCTAATGTGAAAGGACTCGAAGCAGGTATTTACCTACAGGAAACTTGGTGTTCTAGCAAAGAGTCCTTGTTCTGGACTACATTCTTTACATAGTCTAGTGCAGCGGAAGATGTCCTCTGAATGTTTACAAAGGTGTAAAAATACATAGCATATAAGGGAAACCAATTTTTACTGAAATGCAATTATCAATATATTACAACATAAATTTGTGATATGGTGACTGTACTTTTGCATTAATGCATAAATAATGGGATCTGGCAGCAAGTTTAGTCAATTCAATAATTCCAAAATAACCATGAGCATAAAACATTGTTCAGTATAAATATATTTGTACACAATATATATATATATACATATATATATATATATGGTATACATAGTTCAGTATACTTAATGTGATATGACAATATCTGCTATTTCTATTGGTGGCAAAGTTACATATAGTGCTAGTATGTTTTTATCTATATTTATATAATAAATTAAAATTTCAACTTTCAATAGAAAGTTACTGAAAATAAAAGTATATTTGTTGGGCTGGAGAGTGGCTTAGTGGTTAAGGTGCTTGGCTGCAAAGCCAAAGGACCAGATTCAATTCCCCAGAAACCACATAAGCCAGATGTATGAGGTAGCACATACATCTGGAGTTCATTTGCAATGCCTAAAGACCCTGATGTGCCCATTGTCTGTCTGTCTAACTATCTATCTCTCTCCCTCTTTCTTGCAAATAAATAAATAAATTTTTTAAAAGTATGTTTGTCAACCAAGCAGCTAGACCAGTGAATGATATGCATGAATTCCAAATTCAGAAGCTCTGCCCTAGAGCAATGTCACAATTCATCAGAGTCAGTGCATGAATTTTGAGGGAGTTCAGCAGCACATTTTAAAAAGTAAACAAAAAGTGAAAAGGCCAAGTATGGTGACATGACTATAACCCCAGGACTAAGGAGGCTTAGGCACAAGGATCACCCAGGAGTTAGAAGCCAACCTGGAGTACATAGCGAGTTCTAGAATAGCATACACTACAGAGTAAGATCTGGTTTAAAAAAAAAAAAATCCAGTATCAGAATATGTCTCAGTAATAGGAAGGATTTCTCTGGGCATTTGCTTCAGTGTCTTTGTGAGAGGGAGAAGAGAAAGAGATCCATTACATATGTTATATATTCTGGTATGACAAAATGAAGACATAAGTGACATTACCAACTTTGACTTTCAAATGTGTTCTGGTTTGTACAAAAAGCAATGTAGGCGTCCTCAGCACAGCAGATACAAGAAACCTGAACCTTCATAAAACTTCACAGTAAATAGCAAAAATTGACCTACTATGTGAGCTAGAATCTTTGAAAAGCTTACTCAGGAAATAGCACCAGGTGTAGCTGGCAGGAAGATTAAAGGTATATCTAAAAAACAAAAAACTATTGCAGGCAGGCCAAGATAGCTACATCAGAAAGAAAAGAGAACACACCAGTCAGAAGAGCTGAAATTTAATAGTTTCCAAATTGAAAATTGCCCTAGACTAAATGGAAAAACTATGCCTGAAACTAGCTCCATTGTTGGGGTTTGAATGTGAAATGTCCACTTATGGGCTCATGTGTTTGTTGGTCCCCAGTTTTGAAGCTTATGGAGGTAAGAGGTTGAGCCTTGAAGGAGGAAATGAGTCACTGGAGGTTGGATAGCCTGGCTCCATTTCCTATCTGAACTCTGCTTCCTGCTGCAGACACAACACAACGTGCTCAGCTGCCTCACACTCCTGCAACCATGGCCCAGCCATGATGGGCACTATTCCATCAAATTATAAACCAAAATGAATCCTAATCAAGTTACTTGTTAAGTTTCAGGTATCTGATCACAGGAATGAGAAATGGAACTCCTACACACATCATTGGGAAATTTGAGAGTATTGGAATCAAAGAAAAGATCACATAATTGTCAAAAGTAGGAGAAAAAAGTAGACCATTTCAAAGGCCCAGTATGTACACAAGAAAGTGAACAACAATGGAACAGTGTCTTCCAAGCACCAAAGGAAGATTATTTCCAACCAGAAATTCTTTGCTCAAACTATCAGCTACATGTCAGAGAGAAGGAGGAAAGACATTGTCAGACAGATGTGTGCTATTTCTCAAGAAAGGAGATTTTACCCTACCAAATCAAGAGGAAACTAAAAAAATGAGGTAGGTACAGACCGAGGAAACTTGAAGTCCAACACAGAGCAAAGAAGAGCAGGGAATTCCCAAGGGTGAGAGTGAAAGAAGAGCCTCATTGGTGACAAAGCAGTCAGCAGTCATGTGTGCAGTGCAGATGGGAGTGTGTCACGTCACCAGAGATTCTTCAGGAAGAACGCATTGATAGAAAACTGCACCTGAACTCTTCAGAGGTAAATTAGACAACTGTTTAAAGTCAGTACAGTTAATGAAAATCACTGTCTTAGTTTGTGCTGTTATAACAAAATCCCACAAACTACGTAGTTTATATACAGCAGAAATTGATTTCTCATAGTTCTCCAAAAACAAGGCCCAGACAGATTCAGTGTCTGATGAGAACCCACGTTCTGGTTCATGGATATGATCTAATTACCTCTCAATGGCCCACCTCCGAATACCAGCATCATGAAGAATAAGATTGTAATATCTAAATGTGGGGGAAGAAATAAGACATTCAGCCCACGGAAGCAACCACTTTGAAAACAAAAATCAACAACAAAATATCTCAAACCAGCTGTGTGTAAAATGTTCATCTGTGAATAGCAGTTACATATTATAGTAATGTAAACACTAAAATTTCATCAAAATCTTGAGAAAACTATCAGGAAGATAGGGTAACGAAGGTAGATCCCTTGAAATCAACACAGTAATGCTTTATTTTGAAAAAATAACAACAAGGGCTAGTATACATGCTATTTATAATGGACTAAATATCAAAACAATTGTCTTTAAAGAAGTGAAAATAGTCATTTTATTGATCAGAAAGAAATAGAAGGTGGGTAGGGACATGCTGTTTTCTTATAACCTTGTTAACATTACTTATTTCCTATATATAAAATTATTTATTTCTCATGTAACTTTGAATTCTAAAAGTTTAAAACATATAGCTCTCATTTGTCTGTGATTTATGGCAAACTAAATTCATGTTTTAACAGTTTTTCTTTCCCATTTCATTATACACTTTTATATGGGATAAATGGAACAAAATAAACTGTGCTATGATGTTTTGATTTGGCAGATAGTTTAGCCGGTAGATTTCAAACTCTTAAGCAAATGTAAGAAAAAAATTACATAGACTTTTGAGATAAAAGTAGGGATGTGAAACAGTTTCCCATGGTGATTTTTTTCATTTTAGGACATAAAGGTGTTATTAGAATGTTCCCTACAATGTATCCTGTCAGAACCATCTGTATAATGTTTAAATTGTAATGTTATTTCCTTGGCTTAAATTTACTCCTTCCCCATTATTTATATGTTCATTTTGAAACTGTCTTTCTAATGGTTAAGCACTTCTCTAATAACTGAGGAAAACGAATTTTGCCTTAGTTATCAGTCATTATCTTGGTTTGAGGCCTGAGTTGTGAAAATCATTATATGGATCGAGTAATTTCTCCCCATCACTTCCACAGGGAGATAATGTGATATTAAAATGTGCCAGTCTGCAAATCTTTAACAGCTCCTTGTGAAATGATATTCAAGGCCAACTGAAATTGAGTAACTTTGCAGTTTCCTTCCACTATACAACTGTCATTTAGTTTCACATAAATGACTGAAACAATTTAATTGAACTCATTGGGAAAGTCTTTTCCATCGAAAAGCATTAAACATTAAGCATCTTACACCACCAAATAATTGATGAAGAGTAACAACTGTGCTCCTAGGGAAGGTGAGTAGCTTAGGTAATAAAGCTTTTTTATTGGAAGGGTTTGCAGGTCAGCTCAAAAGCCATTCTCTCTATAAGGTCTACCTGTGACAGAGGCCTCCTTCACAGTCCCTCCACTTTGAGAAAACTCCCTAGCCTGGATCATCACATCCTAACACTATGGTTACTGTGTCCTCCTCTGGAAGGGAATGTTACCTCATTTCCATATCCTCCACAGCACTTTACCTTATCCTTGAACAAAGGGACATTCAACCAACCATGGCTGTGAGAAGCTTATTGGAGATGGCTGTGCTCTGTGAAGTGGCATATTTCCATTTCTTGATTACCTTTTCCACAGAATTAACACTTTAAGATACTTTCTTATATTTAAAACTAGAGGTTAAAAAAATACACTAAGCAAAGCTGGGTGTGGTGGTACACGCTTTAATCCCAGCACTTGGGAGGCAGAAGTAGGAAGATTACCATGAGTTCGAGGCCACCTGAGACTCCATAGTGAATTCCAAGTCAGCTGGACTAGAGTGAGACCCGACCTCAAAAAACAAACAAACAAAAGAAGATACACTAAGCATTATAATTCTCATAACTTGTGAGGTGGAACATTAAAATATGGCTTTTCAGGTACATTTGATCTTTATCAGAATTGTCTGTATTTATCATTCCATTTTCTAAGATTAAAATTGGAATGCAACTTACACTCTTATGAAGTTTAGGTTGGAAGATTGTTGGGAGTTCTAGGCCAGCCTAAGCAACATAGTTCAAGGCTAGTGTGAACTATAGTATGAGACTCTGGCTCAAAGAATCAGGAGGGATGAAGAGATTGCTTATGGTTAAGATACTTGCCTGTAAAGCCTAAGGACCTAGGTTTAACTCTCCAGATCCCACGTAAGCCAGATGTACAAGATGGCACATGTGTTTGGAGTTTGATTACAGTGCTGGAGGCCCTGGCATACCAATTCTCTCTCTCCCTCTCTCTCTCTCTCTCTCTCTCTCTCTCTCTCTCTCTCTCTCTCTTAAGTCTATTGGGCTTGCCTTCAAAAAAATCAAAATAAAAGAAAATTGAAATTATATTTGTTTTTGAAGGAGAGGGAACAGAAATAGACTTGATTACTCTAAGCAGAATTAACAGTTTTGATCCTAAGTCACCTTATGAATAGTTTTTTGGGTTTTTGTTTTTGTTTTTGTTTTTGTTTTTGGTTTTTCGAGATAAGGTCTCACTCTAGCTCAGGCTGACCTGGAATTCATTATGAGTCTCAGGGTATACTCAAACTCACAGAGATCCTCCTACCTCTGCCTCCCGAGTGCTGGGAGTCACTCTAAAATCCACATTAATTTTTTTTTAATTTTTATTTTATTTTTTATTTGAGAGCGACAGACACAGAGAAAGACAGATAGAGGGAGAGAGAGAGAATGGGCGCGCCAGGGCTTCCAGCCTCTGCAAACAAACTCCAGATGCGTGTGCCCCCTTGTGCATCTGGCTAACGTGGGACTTGGAGAACCGAGCCTCGAACCAGGGTCCTTAGGCTTCACAGGCAAGCGCTTAACCGCTAAGCTATCTCTCCAGCCCCACATTAATATTTTTGTTGTTGTTGTTGGAATAATTTAGAGACTACTCACAAACATTCTCCCTTGTCTCCCTGAGTCATTCGTTTAAAAGAGAAAGTAAAACATCTCTATTGTACTGCATTAAAAACATGGCTAAGAAAACTTGGTAAGCATTATTTCTACTCTACAATAATGTTTACATTCTGTTACCACCTGTTTGACAAGTCGTACTCCCATGTGAGAATGAAAAAGTAAAACATTTCATGCCTTTCATTCTGGGAATTATAACATCTGATCTATTGTAATAATGATAAAACATATTATATATCATGATATATATTCCTTATCGTCACATATCAGATATGATCAGTGTATTATAATAATGATATCATCTAGCTATTATGCTAGGACTAACCCCCACATCATGTAAACTTTGAGCCTAGATCTTCACTTTTTATTTCTTCACTTCTCAAAGATACAGTTAATCATAATTCTGTAGGAAATTTTATAATAAAAAATTTTGTAATATACATCATATTTAGTTTCTCAGCATATAAGTAGACCCTTAAAAAGAAAAATCATAAATCATTAACAAAACAGGAAGCTAATGATAGTTTTATTGGTATAGCCCTTTCATCATACTTTTGTTTGAAGATCATCTTGTCTTCAGTTTCCAAGGTCCAACTTCTATCACTCGAGATTTCTCACTTGGCAAAGATAAGTGGAAGATACTAGAAAAGCTCTTTCCACCAACCCTATTCTCTTTATATATTTCAATTTCTTCTTTCTCTGCCGTTTTTCCAAGCTCCCTGTGTTGACCCTATTTTGTGTCTCCACACTTTCATCCATAATGGTTTTCCACTTGTATTTGTAATATGTAACCTAGAATGTAAACTTCAATGAGGCAAAGTTTTCACAAAGCTTTCTGGCATTGGTCAAAATGTTAATAAAGTAAACATCAGGCCCCAGGATATATATACACTGACCCATTTTAGTAATAAAGCTGGAGCTTTTCTCTAGTGGAAAAGCCACTTCCAACAAATAATTTATATCACTAAAACCAGAAACCTTATTTTATAATGTGAAAAGGCTCTGTATCTGAACATCTATAGCCTACCAGATTCTACATTAATATACATAGAAGATACACTTTGTTGAAATATAGGAAGGGTGGGAAGGAAAGAAGAAAGGTAAGAAACAATGAAAGGAGGAAGGAGGAGAAAGAAAATAGAAAAGTTAATTTCTAAAATTTTCAATGTTTATTTTAAGATTATTTCATCAAAACTCCAATTTATTGGTAATTTTCAATAAGTGTATGGCCATATATATATATAAATATGAATACATGATTATCTTTAGGGTTTTATCTAAGAAAGGTATTGAAAGGCCTATAATTTTCCTGTGATCACAAACAAATGTCTTTATTGTATAGAAGAAAAACTGGATATTCAAAATAGATTTTTCATATATTTTATATACAAGGGTATATTCTTTTGTTGTTGTTGTTTTTTGTTTTTCAAGGTAGGGTCTCACAGTCTCACTCTAGCCCAGGCTGACCTGAAATTCACAATGTAGTCTCAGGGTGCCCTCGAGCTCACAGTGATCCTCCTACCTCTGCCTCCTGAGTACTGGGATTAAAGGTGTGTGCCACCACGCCCTGGCCACAAGGGTATATTCTTACTCTGCTAGGAGCACATGTATTTTCATGATAAGAAAATAAAAGTTAAAAAGTAAATGAATGTACTTGGGGTTTGGCTGATGTTTGAGGACTTTGGTATTTGCAGACTATAGGATGAAATGGAGTCAAAATGAGCTGGGACTGAGAAACCTTTCTAATGTCAAGAAGTTGGAACTTTCTGGGAAAAGCTGCAGAGGGGAAAGGAAAAGTAATCCACACTATTCTGGTTTTGTTTGTTTGCTTGCTTTAATCAAAGGATATAAATAAGGGCAAAATTAACATCATTTAACAACATCAATCAACAACATTTCATGGGTACTCTGGTTTGGATCTCAGGTGTCCCCCAGGGCCACGTGTTGAAGGCTTGGTCCTCAAACTAATGCTGTTCCCCAATGGTGAGACTTTTAAAGAGGTGAGGCCTAGTGAGTTGTCTTCAGTCACTGGGTGCATGACCTCACAGGGGACGTCGGGACCTTTGACCTCCTCTCTTTTCCCTTTGCCTCTCCCAGTTGTCATGGGGTAAACAGTTCGTTCCACTGTGATATTCCCTGTCATGATGTTCTCCTTTGCCCAGACCCAAAGCGATAGGTTCTGCCCTCTGTAGACTGAAGCCTCTGAAACTGAGTCAAAACAAGCCTCTTTTTGTTTTGTTTTAGGTAGGGTCTCACTGAGCCCAGGCTGACCTGGAATTCACTAAGGAGTCTCGAACTCACGGCAATCCTCCTACCTCTGCCTCTGGAGTGCTGGGATTAAAGGTGTGTGCCACCATGCCCGGCTCTTTCCTCTTTTTTTTTTTTTTTAATTTTTATTTATTTATTTGAGAGCGACAGACACAGAGAGAAAGACAGATAGAGGGAGAGAGAGAGAATGGGCGCGCCAGGGCTTCCAGCCTCTGCAAATGAACTCCAGATGCATGCACCCCCTTGTGCATCTGGCTAACGTGGGACCTGGGGAACCGAGCCTCGAACCGGGGTCCTTAGGCTTCACAGGCAAGCGCTTAACCGCTAAGCCATCTCTCCAGCCCTCTTTCCTCTTTTTAAGTTGATTATTTGTCCTCTCTCTCTACCTTTCTCCATCCCCCTATTCCTTCCCCCTTCTCTCTCTCTCTCTCTCTTTCTCTCTCTCTCTCTCTCTGTTGGTCTGTACTAAATTACCAAAAACATAAAATAAAATAAAAATAAAAATGCCGAGTTGAAGTTTGAGAGGACTTGGTGAATTTCTAGCATTCTAGCAGCTACAGGATAAAATGAGAGATGTGTGTAAGAGAACCAGCAGAAATGGGCTTCTCTAAAATAACTGCTCATTTTATTTTTATCATGTCTCTCCAGACCCTTTCAGCCACACTGGCCATCTATCTTCTTCTTCACCAAGACACGTGCACTAACAGAGTAGTCTTTCCAAAGACTACGAAATGTTATCAAGACATCCCATCCTGTTTCAGTGCCCGTGTGTTGTGATTATTTTATTATGGGCTAAGTGCAACAAGAGTTCACAGGGAAAAGGAAGAGATGGAGCAAGTCGAGCTGTTCAAGGAAGGGAAAGGCCTAGAACAGAGCTTTAGTGGCTAGGTGCATTTTCTCTGACCGAGAAAGCATCTGTGTGCATAGATAGTTTAAGGAAGTAGGGAAGGCATAGAAACCAAGACATAACAGAAAATCCCTATTTACTATGGGAAAGGAAAGAAAACTAATTTACTTTGAAAAATTGTTTTTAGGACAGATTACACATATGTCAGAGAGGTGAAGGAGACAAAGCTGAAACAATTTGGGGTAAGTTAGCAAAAATTCTTGAAGCTCACCCCAGAGCTCATTCCCACTTCCACTAAATATTGTTTTCTTCCTGGTCCTGGAATGACATCTCTGCTCCAACAAGGAGCCAATCCAGAGTCTCAGCTTAAATTCTGAGCCTACCTCCCCAAGCCTGGCAGATGATTACCATGTTAGAGAACTAATTTGCCTGACAGATTCATTTCAGTTCATTCTTGCAGAAGGAATTAGTCATCAAGAGAACCAGAAAACCCAGACAAATCTCCCTCTGAGGTATAAGAACACTTAGACATTATTTTTTAATCTTAATATTCTCACAATATTAGAAACCTGTTGAGATGAAAAGGCATAGGAAGAGAGGGAAGGAGGGATAAGATTAACAGTAGATGAAGACAAACAGAGGAGAGATAAAGGAGCCAAGACATGTGATAAGTCTCTGGCTTTGTGCTTATCAGGGAACTTTTGTGAAGCCACTTCTCTGTCTTCTTAGATGTTCTAAGCAAAATGATCTGTGAAGACTTGACCTACGGTGAAGGAAGCTTACAGAAGAGTCATGTCTTTTTCCATTTTCATTAATTTTATGGCAGGGCTGAATAGTTTTGAGTATGGCATTTTATTTTTCTTGTTGAGAAACACAAGACTAACTTAAGATGTAGGAACTAGAAGCTGAACTGTGACAACAGTACAAAGTTGATCAAAAATAACAATTCATGCCGGGCGTGGTGGCGCACGCCTTTAATCCCAGCACTCGGGAGGCAGAGGTAGGAGAATCACGGTGAGTTCAAGGCCACCCTGAGACTACAGAGTTAATTCCAGGTCAGCCTGGACCAGAGTGAGACCCTACCTCGAAAAACCAAAAAAAGAAAATAAACAAACAAACAAAAATAACAATTCATATAAGCAATAAGGTCTAGTCCCACACTTTCCTGTAAGAGTTGCTTAAGAAACTCAAAATGCACAACCAGGAAGCAGATGCTGGCTTCTTCCTTTTGCACCAGAAGTGACTGAGGAGAGCAGGCTAGAGAGAAGTGGGTTTTTTTTTTCTCAGCACACTTGATTAGTTCTTGGTGTGCTTGTTTGAATATCCAAGTATCATCAGGGGCTACATCAAAGGACAACATTTCATAATTGTGCTGCTGAATACCATAGTCTTAAAAAAATAAAGTGCAAGGGCTGGAGATATGTCTTAGCAATTAAACCACTTGCCTGAAAAGACTAACAACCCTAGTTTGATTCCCCAGTGCCTATGAAGAGCCAAATGCATAAAGCAGGGTATGTATCTGGAGTTTGTTTGCAGCAGCTAGAGGCCCTGGTACAATGATTCTCTCTCTTTCTCTCCCCGGCATGGTGGCACCCTGACACTGCATAGTGAATTCCAGGTCAGCCTGGGCTAGAGCAAGACCCTACCTCAAAGAAAAAAATGAATGAAGTGTAACATCCGGCACTCAAACTTTCACATATTGTCATTTGTTAGAAGGAACCCAAGTGATGTGCTTGAAATAGTGATGTCCCCAGGAAGGGTTATGTCCAGAAGTGAAATAAGCTTTATTATTAGGGCAATGTGTTTAAGTATAATTGATTTTTGCTCTTTAATAATGTACCTTAACCTTATAATTCTATTTTAACTTTAGGTTAAAAAAAATACCATAAGGTTTCCATGCTGTGTTTCCCTCAAAGAACCTTTGTATTTGCCAGAGCATATTTCACATGAAGTTAGCAAATGGCATATTGATTAGGACAAGCTGTGCAGAGGAGAACACTTATCTTTATGTCCCACATGGCTACATGACCCTCTGATATCACCAGTGTGAATGCCTCTTCTGAGACGCATTGGCTTTCAAACACATAGACTCTTCGGGTGTGTGTGGGGGGGGGAATAAAATTCCAGGGGCATAGAGCTAAACCACCCCTGTACACACTCCAATGCAAGCCTGGTTTGTTTGACCTTTCATACTTTTCTTTGCTGTACACACACACACACACACACACACACACACACACACACACACATACACATACCTGCCTCAAAATAAATTATGGATTTCTCTGTTCTTTATTGCTTTTAGGAGGTTCATAAAATCTAAATTAACAAAGAATACTCTTCTCCTCACCTTCATCTCCGCTATCAATTACTACCTAAATGCTGATGCTGGTCATTGGTGAAATGGACAAGAGCAGGATCAGTAGTAAGGAACACAGATTTTGATATCAGAAAAATGCTGGACTCACACTGTTGAGAACCCCAGCTTCCTGCCATTCTCCATATAGCCTTCAGTAAGGCAATTTCTCTAGTTGTCCAAAACGATCCTAGCGAGACTACTGAGGAGTTAAAGTGACAGTCAAGCAATAGCAGCTGCTAGCCAAGGGCCCAGCACAAAGAAGTCATTCTGTGAACCTGAGCGGAATCTGAGTCAGTGTGGAGGGCAAGAACATTAAACAGCTGAAAATTATTCACTCCAACTGGATTTAGTCCATCAAGTGGTTCTACTAGTTGAAGAACATGTTTGGTATGTTGTACCTATTAATCTGGAGATTAACAGTAAGTTTCTTTTTATGAGCTTCTCTCAACAACATTTTTAATATCTCAGACTAAGATCTACATACAATAAATTAGACATAATTACTATTCATGAAATTCATCTTTTCTTTTATGCACATGTATTTCCAAGACCCAAAATGCTTGCACTGTTTTACTTCTAATCATTCAGTATTACTACCTCTTTGAATTCTATTAACGAAGAGAAAAATATTCTTTACCTGTGTGAACTAGACAAATATATCTTTTTCTATTGATGTTTTGTGTGTCAGGGTCTTGCTTTATTAGTGCAGGCTGGTCTTAGACTCAACAGCAGTCCTCCTGCCTCAGCCTCCCAAGTACTGGGTATGAGGTGTCAGCCACCATGCCTAGGTCAAATAGTTAAAGTTGAAGCATATGCATAGAAGGCAGATTATCCATATTTTAGAGTGTCTGAGTGTCTACCTTCTTCCTCAGGGCTAGAGAGGAAACAAGTCCTCATGTTGAATCAACCATGGGAGGTGAAACCGTAGTGGGAAGGCTGTGTCAGCAGTTTCCCATTCCTCTGCTCACTCACTCATTATGAGGCTGCAGGCAGGGTTCTCACTGAGCTCGCCGTGAACAGTCCAGAGCAAGACGGGTCGGTAGCAAGCTCAGTCTTGCTGGCTGGAGGTAAATTTGTTACATGTGCTTTCCTACTAACCTATGTGAATAAAAGGAAGCTGAATCTTAACTATATACACAAAATTACCTCTTGAGTATATAATCAGAAATATGAACTTGTAACCATATACTTCTGTTTATGAAAAAGACAAACTGGAAACTAGCAATATTTATGAGTAAAACCAAATTCAAATTTAACACAAAACCTAGAACAATTAAGCCCTAATGTTTTTTTTTTTTAATGATCCCTGTTTATTACCAGTTCCAATTCACAGGTATGTTGGTCAATTTCCCAATATATCTATGCTTCATTTTCCCCATCTGCAAAAGAGCAAATAATACTTATGTATTGGATTTTGTGTATGTGTGCATGATTGTGTGCATGCAGATGCGTGTGTCATATATGAGGGTATTGTTCCTTATGTGCTATTTACCACTGTTGGGACAGAGTGGCCCGAAACTTAACAAGTAGGGAGAGTGGCTGGTCAGTAAGCCACAAGAATGCTATCTCTACCTCCAGAGTGATGGGATTATAAGTGCTGGTGGAGCCATCACACAGGTCCTCATGCTTGCAAAGCAAATACTTTACCAACGTAGATATCTCCCCAGGCCTGCGGTGTATTTTTATTATCTGCACCAACAGTATCCCCAAAATGGGGCACCCCTTATCCTTTGTAGGGCTTAGCTCTGTTCCTTTTTGCCTAGGTTAGCTCAAGTTGAGTCTGTAACACTGAAACCTAAGATTTCTAGCTCATATAACCTAACTCTTCAGAGATGATTAAATCCTCATATGCGAGAGTACCATGCATACTTTACACAGGAGAGATAGTTTTCACTTCTTAATTAGTTTCTGTGAGCGGAAATGGCAGGCAATTCTGCTGGTGACTCTGCTTGGCAGGGTGCGTAAGCCAGGAGAACAACAGAGGACTTGTTAACAACTGACCTCTGCTGCGAAATCCACATTTTAAGGCTATTTCAAACAAGATTATTTCCAAACCATCAAGCTCAGCAACCTTTTTCTTTTCTCTCCTAGCGTGCAAGTTAACTTGCCCAGCTGTGTTTGGAGTCAGAGCTCTTTCTGTTCTGTGGGAAATTTTATCTCATAAATTTCAAGTTTCCATAAACCAGAAGTCATCTTTCTGTATCTTCAACCTCTGTCTCTAGTATTATTGTATCATGTGTTTACATATATCCTCTCACCTTCCATGTCTAAATAGAAAAAAAAAAAAAAAAACTTTCTCTCTGATTTCATTCTCCTTATAAAAAAAAAATAAAACTATTTCCTTTCACCCAAAAGAGTAAAGCCTAGTAAAGAATTGATCAGATCTGAATCTAAAAGTGAGCTTTAGCAATGATAGTAATAAAATGTAATGCAATAATCTTATGTAAATTATTCTCTATTCTATATTATAATTTGCACATCTGTCCAGTAATAATAATAATAAACCTATTTAATAGTTTTCTGGTAAGGAATTATGCTTGTCAGTGTTCAGTGGAATATTAGACATACAACTAACCTCCCTGATAAATATTAGCTATCATTATAATCCTATCACCATTTCTCAGCTGACTACATTTTTTAAAAAATTTTTATTAACATTTACCATGATTATAAAATATATCCCATGGTAATTCCCTCCCTCCGCACCCCCATACTTTCCCATTTGAAATTTCATTCTCCATCATATTACCTCCCCATTACAATCATTGTAATTACATGTATACAATATCAACCTATTAAGTATCCTCCTCCCTTCCTTTCTCTTCCCTTTATGTCTCCTTTTTAACTTACTGGCCTCTGCTACTAGGTATTTTCATTCTCACACCGAAGCCCAATCATCTGTAGCTAGGATCCACATATGAGGGAGAACATGTGGCGCTTGGCTTTCTGGGCCTGGGTTATCTCACTTAGTATAATCCTTTCCAGGTCCATCCATTTTTCTGCAAATTTCATAACTTCATTTTTCTTTACTGCTGAGTAGAACTCCATTGTATAAATGTGCCACATCTTCATTATCCACTCATCAATTGAGGGACATCTAAGCTAGTTCCATTTCCCAGCTATTATAAATTGAGCAGCAATAAACATGGTTGAGCACATACTTCTAAGGAAATGAGATGAGTCCTTTGGATATATGCCTAGGAGTGCTATAGCTGGGTCATATGGTAGATCAATCTTTGGTTGTTTTAGGAATCTCCACACTGTTTTCCACAATGGCTGGACCAGATTGCATTCCCACCAGCAGTGTAGAAGGGTTCCTTTTTTTCCACATCCCCGCCAACATTTATGATCATTTGTTTTCATGATGGTGGCCAATCTGACAGGAGTGAGATGGACTCTCAATGTAGTTTTAATCTGCATTTCCCTGATGACTAGTGATCAGCTGACTACATTTATCTTTAACATGCAACATGCTGCATTCCGTCTTACCTCATCCTCTCCAGTTTATCAGTTTTATCACTAAACCCAATTCTTCTCGGTCATCTAGTCCTCTCGTCAGCACTCAGCTTTGTAGTTCACTGTCACCTTTCAAATCTCACTATTCCTTTGGCTCCCTCCCTTGTGCTCTCTCTCCATATGCTTCTGTCTCTTGGCTAGCTCTGTCCTATTTCGTTCTTTAGTGGGTGGCTTTGGTGCGTTGACTCATTGGTTCTCTTCACCAGCAGAGAACAGAGTCATGAAGCAAGTGATTGTATCCAAAACTTAAGTGTGGATGACTTGGAGAAGTTTGGAACACAAGGAAGCCAACTTTTCATTGGTGTTCAAGGACACCATGGAGTAAAGTGCTAAAGGGTTTTTTCAAGGACAAGGATAGTCTTGATCCATTGAATATTCAATTTTAGCAGATCTAGTCTTTGGCCAAGTTATAATTAGACACTATAAAAAGAAGATTCAAATTCCATAATTCATCAATTTAATGCATTTAAATTTTAGCATTTTACAATCTTAAGGTAACTTTCACATTACAGTGACTTCCTGCAAAGTGAGTATACAGCTTACTTCTTTTTTAATTTTTTTTTTTCCAGTTTTTCGAGGTAGGGTCTCACTCTAGCCCAGGATGACCTGGAATTCACTATGGAGTCTCAGTGTGGCCTCAAACTCAAGGCAATCCTCCTACCTCTGCCTCCCGAGTGCTGGAATTAAAGGCATGCGCCACCACGCCTGGCTTCTTTTTTAAATTTAAGTCTTAATTTTTTATTCATTTGCAAGCAGAGAGACACAGAGGGAAGAGGAGAGAGAGAGAGAGAGGGAGAGAGAATCAGCATGTTAGGGCCTCTAGCTGCTGCAGGTGAACTCCAGATGCATATACACCACTTTGTGCATCTGGCTTTCTGTGGGTATTGGGGATTAGGCTTGGCAGGGAAGGGCCTTGAATGCTGAGTCATCTCTTCAGTCCCAGCTTACTTCTGGAATCTAGATCATGATCTGTGGTCCTATTTTCATTATAAATTACCTGGAAGTTGCCTATCTATCTGTTTGGTCTTTCTCTTTAGTTCTCATTATAATTTTATTTTTCTTTATATTTTACTGAAATTGTGATTATTTATTCTGCCAAACTCTTTGAATTCAGAGCAAAAGCACCCAATATCTGAGAGAGTTTAGGAATGAGGTCCAAGATGTTGTCAAAGCAGGTAAGACTCCCCATCATTCTGGGTATCACTGTTTCAGCCTAGGAAGTGCCTAATGCATCTCATCAGGTGGTTAGGATGATCAGACAGCCTTTGTTCATGCATGTCTGTTTCTGAATTGATCTTGATCCTGACACAATTGATGAGTAGAGATTTCTTTTCCACCATGGTTATTCATTCATTCCTGAAGCATCTGAAGGGCCAATCATCTCCCTTCTGCAATTTTTTATGAATAGGAACTGTGCCATTCCACTTTTGAAACCCATTGTCTTCTATGCTGTAGACAATAAGATGTTTAATGTTCTAGGCAAAAGCAGGGAAATGTGCTTTAAGGATTCTGAACAAAACCTACTTATACTGTAACAAAGGTGTGTGGTCCACTGCGACTCGACAGAATTGTGAGCCTATAAAACCATATAATCTGTCTCATCTTCCTCTTTCTTCACAGCAGTTCACCAGAGCAAAGTAGCCTCCTTCCTACCGCTTCACTCTCTGAGCATACGCTGTGTGGACTGGAATTTGACAGTGGATTTGCCAATGTTGGTGGAAGAACAAAAGACAGAGTCTGCATATTCAGTTCTCATCTCATTTGATCCTTTATCCAGGGCTTTTAAAACTTTTCATGACCCCCTTTCCCATGAAATTTTTACATGATCATGGACATATAAGTATATAAGATTGGTACACAAATCAAATATTTACTGATAATAAACCATGAAGAAATTTATTTTAACTTAATTCTTAGGTATACATGTATTATAGTTTATTAAGGATGAAAGCAACTTTGCATTCTAATGAAATGGACATACTTGTTTACTTTTACATAAGGAGTTAAATCTTGGTTATTTGATACTATAGGATGTAGAGCACCTTCAGTGTTTTCCAGAGTTGATCAATATTTTGATTTTATAATTGTCAAGGCTGAGAATGCTCCTTCACATAAATATATAGTGCAAGCTGGTAGGGGTATGTGTAGAACCATTTCAGAAATGATTGGAAACATTGTTCTCAAGTCAAGATTCATTTGACAATATTTCATGAAACTCAAGCAGCAATTGTAAAATCAATTCTCAACAATTCAATCCATAGATATATTGCATTTATACATGTACACTGAAGGATTATATTAGGGAATTAAAGTGGTCATTTTATGTAATTAAACCATTCTGTTAAAACTCTGTATACATAGTAAAATTACTGCCATTTATAACATACAATAGTCTCAAATCTGAGCTGAGGTGTTTTATATAACATTTGTTAGCATTGTGTAGTATGATGGATGGCATGCGCTGTGCATGTCATGTGTTGAAATCAACACTGTCAGAAACACTTTAGATTTACTGTGTTTGCTTTTGAATTAATTATTGGGTTACTAAGCATTCAGAAATGTTTTCCTGTTGCCAAAGCTTTTATATTTCCCATAGTTGTTACCCATAGTTTAAGAAGCTGGGCTTTATACGAATCAGTGAGTTAAATAGATTAGATATAACCTCATTTTACAAAGAAATCTGAAGCTTAAAAGTTCAAGAGATCAGGGTGTGGTGGCGAACGCCTTTAATCCCAATACTTGGGAGGCAGAGGTAGGAGGATCACCTTGAAGTCAAGGCCACTCTGAGACTACTGAGCAAATTCCTGGTCAGCCTGGGCTAGAGAGAGGCCGTACCTCAAAAACAAAGAAAAAATGCCAACAGAATTCCAAAAGATTTTTGTGATGGTGGATGAAAAATGGTTAGTAATAAGGTCTTCAGGTTCATCTCCAATTATGTGAAATTGTCACTGTCATATATTTTGGGGGAATTATTAAGTCCACTTGTGACTGTGACCATAACAGCAGTTATATTTTCTTTTACAAATATAAAGGTTCTTTTGCATGTATTATCTACTTTCTTTTTTAAAACTTTGGTACTTATTTTCACATGTGTGCATGTACTCCCTGTGTATGAGGAAGTCAGGGTTTCTTGCCATTGCAAATGAATGCCAGACACGTGAGCCACTTTTTGCATCCAACTTACATGAGTGGCCTGGGAAGTAGGTTTTGCTAGCAAATGCCTTTTACTGTTGAGCCATCTTTCCAGCTCCCATATTATCTACATTTATTCAGGAATAGATCACCAGGATTCCAAGGCACCAGCTCTGCCACAAAGAAGGCCATCTTTCTAGTAAATTCATAAGCTACATGATTCTACACTTCAATAATTGTCTTATACTTTTCTAAAGTTTTAGGTGAACTTGTAAGTATTTGTGTCTAAACCCACAGCAACAATTTGATCCCACAGGTAGGCAATCTCAGTAGCTGGATATGTTCCAATTTGGAATTTCCATTTTAATACCATAAACTTCTCCAGTAGACTATAACCCTCCTCCTACTGTATATAGTGTATAGAAAGTCCTTGTGAATCTCTGCTCTTAGTTCCCTAGTCCTCTTCCCAATATATAACACATAGTTAAATAAATCTTAAATGAGTGGGGAATGATTTCAGTCTTTTACAAAGACCTACTTTCCACAGAGCCACCAGATCCACTATTCAAATCCTTAAACAACTTCAAACCTGGAGTTTTACCACTGCCTATCGTCCTGGAACACAAATGTCACACAATTATAATTTAATACAGAAAAGCTAAGAGATACCAAATGGAAAATTTAGGGGTGTTGGATTAGAACACTAAGAAAGGATTAATCTGCAACAGAGATCATAGCCACCAACACACATGGGCTCAGCTCTAACTAGAAAACACATACTTTAATCTTGACCCACACATAACTGAGAGAAGTGACTGATGATAGGGAAGAATGGTAGAGAAACCAGAATATGGAAATTGGGGATCTGGGAGATTATTATATTTTTTAAATTATTTTTATTTTTTATTAAAAAAATTTTTTTTAATTTATTTATTTGAGAGCGACAGACACAGAGAGAAAGACAGATAGAGGGAGAGAGAGAGAATGGGCGCGCCAGGGCTTCCAGCCTCTGCAAACGAACTCCAGATGCGTGCGCCCCCTTGTGCATCTGGCTAACGTGGGACCTGGGGAACCGAGCCTCGAACCGGGGTCCTTAGGCTTCACAGGCAAGCGCTTAACCGCTAAGCCATCTCTCCAGCCCATTTTTAAAATTTTTTTAAAAAATTTATTTATTTGCGAGTGACAGAGAGAGAGGGAGAGGGAGAGAAAGAGGAGAGAGGATGGGCATGACAGAGCCTCCAGCCACTGCAGACGAACTCCATATGCATGCACCCCCTTGTGCATCTGGCTAACATGGGTCCTGGGGAATTGAGCCTCGAACTGGGGTCCTTAGGCTTCACAAGCAAGCGCTTAGCTGCTAAGCCATCTCTCCAACCCTATTATATGTTTTTTGTTTGGAAAGAATTACGTAGTTTTAATTGGTGTATCACCTCTGTTGCAGTCAGCTTTGCACTGCTGGCAGAAAACATTCGACCAAGAGCAGCTGGTGGGAGGAAAGGGTTTATTTGGGCTCACAGACTCAAGGGGGAAGCTCTATGATGAGAGGGGAAAACTGTGCATGAGCAGAGGATATTTCCTCCTGGCCAACATCAGGTGGTCAAGAGCAACAGAAAACTGGGCCAAACAATGGCAAGGGGAAGCTGGCTATAATGCTCATAAGCCTGCCCCCAACAATACACTGCCTACAGGAAGCCTTAATTCCCAAATTGCCACCAGCTGGGGACACATAAAGTATATGGGGGGACACCTGAACCAAACCATTACATCCTCCTACATTGCAAAGGTGAAAATGACATTTTCATGATTTGTGTTAGTGTCTATCTGTGCTTCATTTTTATAGCAGTCAGTGCTAGCCTCAGCCATGGTGGAACACTCAAAGTCTGTGCAAATCAACACAGGTTATTTAACCCAAAACAAGAAGAAACACATCTCTGTTAATCAAGAAAGAAACCTAGAGAAGATTCTGGTTCCTTGGAGTCCACCCTATACACATGAAAGCTGCTGTCAGGAAGGGAGGAAGAACTCTGAGAATCTGGCAGATTCTAGTCCATTTGTGTCTTTCTAAGCTGTGGCCATGGATTGGTTAATAACTTCTTATCATTTATCATTCTGTCCAAAGCAACCTGTTCTTTCCTCCTACCTCAAGCGAGAAACACTTCCAGCTTGTCCTGAGTCCAGACCTGCTTTCTAAGCAATCTCTGCCTTTCTAGAAATCTTAGCTCATACAGAGACAACTTGTTTATTATATAAACAAGCCAAGCGATTTGTCTAAACAAACCTCCACAGAATAGTAAACTCTGTTAAAACCCTTTGTGGAAATACCTGGGAGTAACAACAACTTGTCTGTTTCTTCCCTTTCTGCCTCTTTCTCTAACAAATAAATAAAAATACAATGTTTTAAAAAAGGTGTTGTCCCATCAAGAGACCATACTGGATCTGAGAAGGAAACTAGTTCCCTCCTGGATAGCCCTCATAGCACTGGGAAGTGCTGTGGGAGTTTCTGGGGAAATAATATTCGCCAAAAGAATGAATAAGCAGGAGATCCTACCATATATGAAATCAACCAGCCAGGCCAGAAGTACAACTTGTGTAATAGTGGCACACAGCCTATGTGGTTAACCAACTCCTCGTGGATTGGACATGAGGTCCACTTAATGGGTGAGAACTCATATCTAGTTCTGGAAACCAAACCAGATTTTCTAGACTAGGAAACCAGTAGACTCCTGAGAGAACCTCTGCTGATCTTTAGCTAAGAAGAGTGGACATACATATCAATAAGTCTCTCTAATAACTTTGCTTATCCCTTTTAATCCAGACTGCTATCACTCTTGATTAGAGAATCTATTTTATTTTATTTTTTATTTTTTCGTTTTTCAAGGTAGGGTCTCACTGTAGCCCAGGCTGACCTGGAATTCAGTATGGAGTCTCAGGGTGACCTCGAACTCACGGTGATCCTCCTACCTCTGCCTCCCAAGTGCTGGGATTAAAGGCGTGCGCCACCACTCCCGGCTTGAGAATCTATTTTATCTTAGAGATGATGGAAAATACTAGGATGAACAAGGATACATCAATATATCAAGAATATATAGTTGGGAGCTGGGCATAGTGGCACATGCCTTTAATTCCAGCACCTGGGAGACAGAGGTAGGAGGATTGCTGTGAATTTGAGGCCAGCCTGAGATGACATAGTGAATTCCAGGTCAGCCTGTGTTAGAGTAACACTGTACCTTGAAAAACAAAAAAAAAGGTGGGGGGGCTGGAGAGATGGCTTAGTGATTAAGGCATTTGCCTGCAAAGGCTGAGGATCCAGGTTCTATTCTCCAGGTCCCACATTAGCAGATGCACAAGGGGGCACACACATCTGGAGTACGTTTGCAGTGGCTGGAGGCCCTGGTGTGCCCATTCTTTCTCCCTGCCCCCTCTCTCTGTCCCTCTGTATCTAATAAATAAATAAATAAAATGATTTTTAAAAAAAGAATAGATAGCTGAATGACTATCGCAATAAGGAAGGTCACCACTGCCACATCTGCCCTGGCCCAGAAGTCATTGCAAAGGAAGTGTTGACATGAGACAGCACTTATTGCTAGCCTGAAAACCAGTTTCAGGGAGACACTGTACTCAATCCAACTTCATCAAAATAGAGATGCAGAGGCTACAGAGAACTCAACACTATATCAGATCTCTAACTTGCTAGAAAGTTTGTAAGAGCCTCAGGGTGAGTAGGAATAGCCTGTGGTACTGTCTCCTGCCCCAACAGAGATTGACTGAAGCCTTTGGGACCCCACAATGAATACCAATATCATCACTAAGGAGGACCCTCAGTAGAATGGGGTTAGGGATGGAGGAGAGAGGATTTTGGAGAACAACTTTTTAATGAAAAAAATTAATTTTTAAAAAGTGTTGTCTCTATCTTTAAGCTGTACAGAGCCTAATGGGGTGGGGGATAGGGTTGCATGAGGTTTCATGATATAGTAATGAGAATCACAGACTTAGAGACGATCTATGTTCTAATCCTGAACCTGCCTTTTATTAATTATGTAAGTTTATATAAATCGCTTCTAAGTTTCATTTTATACATCTATAAAATGGGAACAATGGTCATTCCTTGACAAGGTTGGTGTAAGAATTAGTGCTTCAGACATGATATCTGGAAAATGGTAGGTGAGCACTCAATAGATGACATCCATGCTACCATATTGTCACCATTGTTATTATTGGGGAAGCTAAATGAACTGATGTTATAGTATTACATATTGCATACAAGGTTGGGGGAAGATCTGATAAGAACATAGTAGGCATTTTTTATTTCTTTGGTCAGATTTATTCCAAGATATATTTTGAAGCAATTGTGAATAGAATAGTTTGCCTGAGCTCTTTTGAGCATGTTATTGGTATGTAGGAAAGCTGCTAATTTTTGTATGTTGATTTTATATCCCGCTAGTTCTTGAATTTAGTTCATAGTATTTTATTGAGATTTTTTTCATATTCTTATCAGCCTTAGGAATTTTCTGGTCAAGTTTTTATTGTCTCATGTATAGAATCATGTCATTTATGAATAATGATACTTGGACTTTTTCCCTTTCCTACCTGTGTCTCTTATTTTTTTCTTTTTATGCTCTAGCTAGCACTTCAAGTGCAGGAAATACTTCTGGTTTTACCCCATATAGGTTTGTCATATGTAGCCTCTATAATGTTGATACATGTTTCTTTTATTCCTAGTCTCTTAAATTTTTTTTATTAAGCAGACACTTTGTATGGACACATCATGTATGGGTACCATCATTTCACTGCTCCCTGCCCCCATTCTACTGAGGGTCCTCCTCAGTGGGAGAGCTGATATTCTCAATGGGGTTATGGATAAGTAGAAGTAAGAGGAGCAGTCAGTCATTGTAAGGGGCAGGGCAATACCTCTGAACATTCCATTCCACTCAGTGATTAATACAATCTTTCTGCCACCTCTTCGGCAAGATTCTCTTAAGGGAGTTTAAAAAAATTATTTGTTTGTTTATTTCTTTATTTCTTTATTTATGAGAGAGAGAGACATACACTCACTCCCACACAGAAAATGGGGGTGCCAGAGCCTCTAGCTACTGTAAACAAACTCCAGACACATGCTCCACCTTACGTATCTGGCTTACATAGGTACTGAGGAACCAAACCTGGGTCTTTAGACTTCGAAGGCAAGCACCTTAACTGCTAAGCCCTCTCTCCAGCCCTATTTATTATTTATTTATTTACTTTTATTATTTTTTGCGGGGGAAGGTTTCCAGGTAATGTCTTGGCTCTAGTCCAGGCTGACCTGGAACTCACTATGTGTCCTCAGGGTAGCCTTGAGCTCACAATGATCCTCCTAAGTCTGCCTCTGAAATGCTGGGATTAAAGGTGTCCACCACCACACCTGGTTGAACCTGGGCTCTTAAGCTTCGAAGGCAAGTACCTTAACAGCTAAGCCACCGCTCCAGCCCTATTTTAAAGGATTTTATCAGGAAGGAAATTTATCATGAATGGATTTTGACAAAAACTTTTTCTGTATCTGTTGAGATGATCATGTGATTTCTGTCTTTAGTTTATTCATATGATGAGTTACATTTAATGATGTATGTATGATGACCCATCCTTGCCTCTCTGAAATAATGCCAACTTGATTATAGTGAATGATATTCTTAATGCTATCCTTGAATTTAGTTCCTATTTTGTTGAAAATTTTTTGCATATATGATAATTAGGCAGTTTTATCTATAATTTTCTTTTCACTGTTGTGTCTTTGTCTGGGTTTGTCATCATGATAATCTTTCTATACTCAGAATGGCACTCAGTAAGAGAACAATTAGCAAATTGTGGTGAGGGTGTGGTCAGAAGAGGACTGCTACAAATTGTTGGTTAGAATATAAACTAATCTGACCATTATGTAAGCCAATGTGGCATTTTCTTTAAAAAAAATTTAAAAACACTAACTAAAAATACATCTTCCATATTAGCCAGCCACACTGCTCCTGGGTAAGAACTCAACATACCACAAGAGATACATGTGCATAAATGTTTGTTTTGGCATTATTCACAATAGTTAAGTTGTGGGACCAATCTAGATTCCAAAATTGAGGAATTTTAGTTTATATACACATTGGAATTTTCCAGTTACAAAAAAGAAGGAAGTTATGTTGTTTGCAGGTAAATGGATGCAACGAAGATAATCATATTGAAAATTTAGCCAGTCTCCAGGACAAAATATAGTATATTTTCTCTCATCTGTGGTTTTAGATTTTATACAGATACACAAAATCACGTGTAGGTGTATATATATTGGAGAGAGTCTGGTAACTTTGTTAGGAAGTTAGGGTAGCTGGGCCACTGCCAGTATCCTTGCAGACTCCACTTTGCTAGAGATCAAAGTATGATCTCACTTCCTAGCTCCTCCCTAGATCTGTTTTTCCACAAACAGCCTGGGCCCACTCTCCAAGGGAGGTCTTCTTCCCTAGTATTTAATTCTCACATTGTGGTTGGTCAAGTTCAGCCTCCAGAACTTGGTATCATGGCTAGCCTCTTCCTGAGACAGGCCCTAGCCCAGACCAATCTTCCCTTACTCTGGCTCACCTGAGACAGCAGGTAGGACCTACCACCATAGGTTATACATTTGTTTCTGGAAGAAAGGCAAGCTCTCTAGGCTACCTGACCACTCCTGAACCTTCAGATTCTGATCAGCTTGTCCTTGTCTCAGCCCATGTGGACCAAGAGGAGGGGAGAACCCCCTAACTTCTACTTTCCACATGGGCTCTTCACCCCTCCTGCTCTCCACATGGCAAGAGCTCTTTGTATTTTCTGTCCTCTCCATGGTTTTTCCAGGCCTACCACATGGGCTCTCAAGCCCCATGGGTGTATTCATTTTCCTTCCATTGGTTCTGTACTTCCCTAAATAAATACAATAATTTAATAATTGTCCTTCTCAGTTTGAGCTGCCCAATTCTTTGGTTAAATACAAATGTGATCCCAGGGTTTGGGGGTCAAGAACTTCCCAGAACTCCTAACACTCTGTTTCAATATGACAGTAAAAGTAAACTTGTCCAGGAAGACAACAGGGACCAATGGAAGAGGGAGTGTGGCACAGGGGAAGGTAGCAGGGCATGGGGGAATGTTTTCAACATACAGTATGTATTTGTACAAAAAAATCATAACTTTTTAAAAACAACATAGTCTGTGCTCATGATAAGGAAGAAGACTTATGGAAGTGGCAGGGAACTGATGTAAAGCTGAACCTAGAAGGATACATAACAGGAATGGCAAAGCCATTGTAGAAAGATAATAACAGCAGGCACAAAAGCCCAGGAACAGGAAATGGTGAGCACTTTTAGGAAATTTTCAGTTCACCCTATCTAGATCTTGGAACAGACTTAGGGAAGTGGTGGGAGTGCTCAGGAGGAGGGGGAGCTGTCCTGTCATCCTTGCAATGGCCACAGAGACCTGCATGCCTGCATCACTGCACTTCTTCCACTGTTTGCCCATCTAAGTAACCCAGTAGTCCCATGGTCTTTAGGGACTGTCTCTACCAGCCTTAGTTTTTAGAGCTCTTTTCTTTTTCTGTCAATTTCTCATTTCTTCCCATGCCAGCTGTTACAGATGTCATAAGAGAGAAACAGGATTCTGATACAATCAGGCATTTTTCTCTACTAGCAGATCGCGTTATGAGTTTATTTAATTGGAGAGAGTACTCATAATGTAGTAGGAGGTCCTTATGTTGATGGAAAGCTAGAAGAGGAAAGGAATTAGCCATTAGTGGTCAACTGCTATAGAATCTCTTCCTATGGCTAGTGTTCCTTTTTTTTTTAAATTTTTTATTTATTTGAGAGTGACAGACACAGAGAGAAAGACAGATAGAGGGAGAGAGAGAGAATGGGCGCGCCAGGGCTTCCATCCTCTGCAAACGAACTCCAGACACGTGCACCCCCTTGTGCATCTGGCTAACATGGGACCTGGGGAACCAAGCCTCGAACCGGGGTCCTTAGGCTTCACAGGCAAGCGCTTAACCGCTAGGCCATCTCTCCAGCCCTAGTGTTCCTTTTTTATAAATTTATTTTGTTGACAACTTTATATGTCTATGTTTTGATCATATTCACCCATATTACCTTCTCTTGTTTTATGCCTCCTGCCAGTGAACTGCTTCTTCTTCCCAATTAGTCCCATTCCTATTTTCTTCAAAATATTTTATTTATTTACTTATTTGACAAAGAAGGAGAGAGAAAGAGAGAGAGGGAGGGAGGGCACACCAGGGCTTCCAACCACTGCAAACGAACTCCAGATATATGCGCCCCCTTGTGCATCTGGCTAGCGTGTGTCCCAGGGAAATGAACCAGGGTCTCTTGGCTTGGCAGGCAAACGCCTTAACCACTAAGCCATCCCTCCAGCCCCATTCCTATTTTGATATCTACTAGTGGCCTGGTGACTGCATTGCTGAAGAAAATGTCTCTCCCTCAGAAACAATTAATTGCCAATAAGTCCCCAGGCAGGGGTGGGGGCCTCAGGAGGCCTTTCATCATTGATGACACAAGGTTAATGTGTTCAATCTTGTCAGGCCTTGTCAGGTAATGACAGTTGCTGTGAGTTCATGAATGCATTAGCTATGTCATGTCTTGAAGACAGATTTCTTTTTTCTTAGAAAGAGAAAGAGAGAGAGGCAGATAGAGACAATGAACTCACCAGGACCTCTAGCCACTAAACATGAACTCCAGATGCATGTACCACTTTGTATATCTGGCTTTACATGGGTACTGGGGTATTGAACCCAGGTCCTTAGGTTTTGCAAGCAAGATCCTTAACCACCAGCCAAAGACAGATTTTTTTTTTTCTTTTGTGAGGCTGGGTCTCATTCTAGCCCAGGCTGACCTGAAATTTACTAAGTAGTCTCAGGCTGACCTCAAACTCACAGTGATGCTCTTACCTGTGCCTCCTGAATGCTGAGATTAAATGCATGTGCCACCATGCCTGGCCTCTAAGACAGATTTTTAATAAAAGCCTTAGCTAGTTACAGCTTGAAAGATTTAAACTTGTTGCTATGTTCTCTAGACAATTTCAGTTAAATCAAAGTTGGCAGGAGGTACTAATTCAACCTGTACTTTGTGTTAACTAGAAGCCCAGAGTCAGAGTGTGCACCATTTTGACAGATTATAATGCCCTTTCCAGTTAGTCACGGCCAGTTTGGCTCAGAGGCAGCTGGGAAGACCATGGTGAAGCATGATATTACACAACTTGTTAACAATGTAAATGAGCTAATGATACAAAGGAGACCTTCACCCAAACAATAGGAAGAATATTAACTGGCTTTGCAAAGGATGAATAAGGTTCTACATGACCAGAAATATCTTTCCTGACTCAACTGATCCCCAGTGGGTAAATAAATGGCCTTCCATTTAAGGAAAATAAGGACTTGCCCTGATATCTGCTCTCAGAACAAGTACAGTGGCCTCTAAGGAGCACACAGGAAAGAGGTCCATTTTACCACATTGCACTATGCACAATTAAAGGCAATAACTGAAAGTTAAGGAGCCTCACGGGGCACTCATTTCTTCAAACTAGATTTGATAATCGGAGTCTGGATTATGTATGGTGCCTCTTTGGTACTGGGTGTGAGGTGAAAACAGCATGTACAAAAAAAAAGTGGAATTCAAAGTCAGAAGATTTTAGTAGATTAATTGAATCAACTCATATTGGACTAGAAATTCACATTAAGAACCATGTATCAGGCAGGGGTGATGGCTCAGCCAGTAAGACTATTTGCTTCCTAAGCACGAGGGCCTGGTAGAGTCCGAGACTGTCTGAGTTCGGTTCATCAAGACCTACATACACATCTGGATGTGGCCACACAGGCCTCTAACCTCAGTGTGTGAGAAGCAGATACTGGAGAGTCACTGAGCTTGCCAGTGAAAGTGGCTGGCCAAAGGCAGCAGCTCCATGTTCTATGAGAGACTCTGACTCAAGAAAATATGCAAATGAGTGATAGAGAAGGAGGCCTGATATCTACTCTGGCCTCCATATATTCCCGAGGCACATACATCTGCACACGCACACACGCATACACACACACTATACATATGGGCCAAATATAAATAAATAAATAAAAAGCAATCATGCATTATTTGGGTTTTAGTTCTCTGGCACAATGATTTTATTTTAAGTATAAGTGAGAAATATTTGCAATACTAAAAAAAAAGATACAACCAGTCCACCTTGTCAAGGGAAAAGATGATAAGTGGCTTTAAGTCTAATCATCACTATTAATTACCCACAAGAGACAGACATTGGTAGAGTTGTAGAGAATGAAAACTGGGCCCTTCTGTACACAGTGACCATGAGAGTCACCCCTAGGAGAGGAAGTCTAGATGGAGCAACTGCATCATAGGTCAAGTGCTCACCTGGCTGCTCGCAGGGGTGTGAGATTAAAGCAATCTCAGAGCCTCCTACTGGATGGAGATGGTGATGTCTCCCTATAACTGTCTTGGAATTTCTGAGATGAAAAGTACAGCATGTTGATATAGTTTGTAGCTTTCAAATAAAAAGTCATACCATACCTGTGAAAGTACATAATCAACATTACTTGCCATTACAGAAAATCAAGCTTGAAGAAGCTTGTTGGTCATTTTGATATTTGTTCCTGGCTAGCATCTTCTTCCTTGATTTTTGTTCTATTAATAGACTTTAGTTAATGTACACTTCTACTGAATCTCATTCACTTAATCTTCTGGGCATCCTGACCTTTGGTTCTGTGCTGACTTCATGGTCCCGTATGTTCTTCTGTCCTCTTTTGCATTTTTCTTAAGGCCTAACCCAGGCTTCCCTACCTCAGAGAAGTGCCTGTCTCTTTTTCTTAGCATACATCATCAACAAATACCTATCAAAACCCTACATATATTCATACACTGCTCGGATACAGCCCTTGAAAAGGATATTATCTCTGTTTTTTTTTTTTTTAAGAAGCATATAGACTATTTCTTAGCTTTTAATGGTGAGATATAAGAAGCATATTTTATAACATAATCCACTATACATCATATATATTTGTGTGGATGTTTAAAAATATGTACACATTTAGCCAAGCATGTTGGTATATACCTTTCATCTCAGCATTTGGGGAGCTGAAGCAGGAGTATCCTGTGAGTTCAAGGTCATCCTGGGTCAACAGAGTAAATTCCAGGTCAGCCTAGGCTAGAGTGAAATGAAAAAAATGCACGCATGAAGGTTTCTTCACAATGTAATATTATTGTATATACTACCTTCTGATAACTTATGTTTATTTTGAGTGATGCTGGTTGTGACTCTGTATCATTTCACAGTCACCTAATGAGCTTAAAAGCACTGCTCTTGCTGAGTACTCACGTAAATAAGTAATTGCATTATTGTGTTATAAGCATATCCTGTACTTCTATTATCCACTGTTGTATCTCTGGGGCTCATGTTACCTACTCAGTGAAAGGCTCTCTGGTGGTGTTGCAGTCCGGTTCGCATTGCTGGTAGAAATCACCCAACCAAGAGTAGCTTCTGGGAAAAAGTGGTTTATTTTGGCTTACAGGCTCGAGGGGAAGCTTCACGATGGCAGGGGGAAACGATGGCATGAGCAGAGGGTGGACACCACCCCCTGGCCAACATAAGATGGAACACAGCAACAGGAGGGTGTGCCAAACACTGGCATGGGGAAACTGGCTATAAAGCCCATAAGCCCGCCCCCAACAATACATTCCCTCCAGGAGACATTAATTCCCAAATCTCCATCAACTGGGAACCTAGCATTCAGAACACCTAAGTTTATGGGGGACACCTAAATCAAACCACCACAGGTGGTAAGAACTCGGACCTCTGTT
Organism: Jaculus jaculus; assembly: GCF_020740685.1. Taxonomy (NCBI): domain Eukaryota; kingdom Metazoa; phylum Chordata; class Mammalia; order Rodentia; family Dipodidae; genus Jaculus; species Jaculus jaculus. The sequence continues at coordinate 304,617,025 of NC_059102.1, forward strand.
TCTTTATGCATAGTCATTCTCTATCCCTCATCTCTGATACAGTGTTCTCCACAGAGAATGTAATAAATATATTTATTGTCGACAGTCACACATTGCTGTCTGTGATTGTGGTAGTTCAGATCCTCTGAGAAGCTGATCTTGAGAGGATTAGATCATAAAAGATTTATTGGGGTCAATCCCTGTGAAGGATACAGAGGGATGGCGGAACGGGAGAAGGTGGAGAGACCTTGCAGACTACGATGCCAGCCTAACAAGTGTGAAGAGCTGGAAGAAAGACGTCAGGTTGTGACAGAGGTGTAGTAAAGACTTGATCTAACTGACAAGCTGCTCTCAAGCCAAACTCGCCTTTTGGGAGTATCACAGTGGAATGTGCCTCTAACCCTTTGTGGGTTCATCAGTGGCTAAGAGAAGCCCGCTTGTAAGGTTTATGGCCTCAGCATGAACCTGCCAGGGAATCCAATGGAACAGCAACGGGGCTGTGTCAGTGATACCCCTGAGGAGGTCTAAGTGGTTCATGTTCAAGACCACCACATAGATAATAGCACTGTCTTTACAGGTTAGGCTTTCTTCGAGAGTTAGCAGCAAGTGGTTAGAAAAATTCTGGCCCTGTACATGTCCTTTTCCTGCTTTATCCCGTCCTGGGTTCTTCCCATGGCCCTCTTGAGTTATATGGCTTAGATCCGCTCTGGCAGCCATTCCTCCAGCATGCAGCTGTTCTGCCATCTGAGAAGCTACTGGAGTTCTTACGATACCACTATTCTAGTTGGTGTTTCTTAGGGGGGAGATAGGGAAAAGGCTAGTGCTCAAGAAGGCAGGTGAAAGGCAACCCTTGAGTAAAACCAATGGCACCAGCATGCTCTCCATAATAAATGCTTGAGTCTGGATCCTGAATGCTCCCCAAAGACCCGTGATTTTCAGGCCTGGTCTCCAGAGTGGATGAGGTCTAATGACAGTCTTTAATGTCACTGGGGGATATGCATTGGAATAGCATAGTGCGACCCTAAACCCTTCCTTTCTCATTTTTGCCTCCTGGCCATGAAGTGGTCAGTTTTGCTTTGACATTCATTCTGTGCCATTATTTTCTGGTTCACCATAGGCCCCAAAGCCAAAAGGCAGAACAACCATGAACTAGAGCCTTCGACACTATGAGCCAAAGTAAACCATTTTGTTTTCCAAGTTGCTTGTTCCAGGGATGTGGTATAGTAATGGACAGATGACCAACACAAGGAGGTTGAATCTTAATTTCCCCACACCCAGAAATGTTCAATAAATTGCTCCTTATTAGCAACTTAGTTCTCTTCCTTCCCTCAACACCTTCAAATTCCCTGAAGGCCACAGGGCAGATTTGGGCATCCAGTAGAGGCCCCTCTTAAAGTCCTAGTTGAAGTGCTGAAGTTGGTGTAATGAAACTTTCTCATATTTTCAACAGACTTTGGCGTTACTGAGGGAGCTAAGTCATATTTATCTCTTCTACTCTTCTTGTCCAGGGCTTTGGGATAGAACTATCCAGTTGGAACATTGTCTTAATATCATACGATGGGCATTCAGGTAGAGAAGGTAGTCTCCCAGCTCACCAGCAACAAGATATCTTGACTGTCTCATCTTAAAGAGGACTAGCTAATTCATAACCATCAGAGAAGACTGGAAAGATCTATATCTGTAACTGCTGTTTTAAGCAAAGTAGCGCTTTTGCCTTTGGGGCTGAATAGTTCACAGCTCTTCCTGTTTCAAGCCTAGTTCTCCTAATATCACCTCACTATTCACACTTTCAGTAAGGTTCAGTAATGACTATACTCAGTGTTTGTTCAACATTTTACTTAGCAGGAACTCAAAGCATACTCAAGTATAACATCAGGGACTCTCCCAACAGCCTTTTTTACTTATTTATTTATTTATTTGAGAGCTACAGACACAGAGAGAAAGACAGATAGAGGGAGAGAGAGAGAATGGACGCGCCAGGGCTTCCAGCCACTGCAAACGAACTCCAGACGCGTGCGCCCCCTTGTGCATCTGGCTAACGTGGGACCTGGGGAATGGAGCCTCGAACCGGGGTCCTTAGGCTTCACAGGCAAGTGCTTAACCGCTAAGCCATCTCTCCAGCCCTCCCAACAGCCTTTTATAAGAACTGGCACATTATCTATTTTTCTAGTCCATAGAAACATTGTTATATCAGTTTTCTGTGTCAAAACACCTGAGAAACGCCTGCTTAATGTGAGAAAGTTTAGTTCCTGATGTCAGAGTTTTCAGTGCCTGATTAACTGGTCCAGTGGCTTTGGAGCTGTAGTGAAGTACATCATGACAGCGGAAACCCTCTCATTCCATGGTGGCCAGAAAGCAAGCCAGAGACAGACAGACAGAAAGGAAGGAGGCGGGAGCAATGCATACCCACAAGCTCATACCCTCAATGACCTTCCAAGCAGGCAATGCTTCCCAAAGTTGCTTGCACCTCTCAATAGCCCATTAAGTTAAGAATTCCTAAATATATTAATCTACTGATGATATTAGACACCTCATGATCAATTCATGTTTCAAAGGCCCACCTCTGAACACTGATGTACTAGAGATTAAGAATTTAATGCATGAACTTTGGGGGACATTTAAGATCCCAACAATTAACAATCTTGTAAGTCAATCACTTAACCAGACAGCAGTGATACTTTGTTAGTGAGGCTACACTTAGGAAACTGGAGAGGGACAAATCTGAGTGTTTTTCATTCAGCCTCATTCAAGTTGACAACTGTTAGACTTTGCCTTGGGCCATTTTGAGGATCATCAAACAAACAAACTCATAACCACATCAAGCTGGTTTTCTTTTCTTTCCTTTTTTTTTTTTTTTCCCTGAGGTAGAGTCTTGCCCTTCTAGTTCAGGCTGACCTGGAATTCACTCTCTATTCTCAGGGTGGCCTTGAACTCAACGGCAATCCTCCTTCCTCTTCCTCCCGAGTGCTGGGATTAAAGGCGTGCGCCACCAGGCCTGGCACAAGTTGGTTTTCTTACTTCCATTCCATGGCTGTTCAAGAGTAAAAATTCATATAATGCATTCCATGCTTTCATAATGGAGTAGGTTTGGGATTTCAGAAGGGTGGCTGATCTTTTGGATGTGGGTATTAGCTTCTGTAGAGTGGAAAAATTGTCTGAAATATCTTCATGGTTTTTTTTTTCCCTGAAGCTGGGTAAGATCCTGTCTTAGTCACTCTAAGTCTACAAGGATCTATTTTATTCCAATTAAGCCAAATCAACTAAGATTTAGGGGAAATACACTGGTACAGCATTTATGGGATAGAAGGGCTCTATGTCATTTGTTTTCTCCCTCCAAGTTAGCTTTACAATTAGTGGTCATGAACTTCTCAACAAAACATGCACAGATTTCCATGAGACCCTTTCTATACTGTTGCTTAGCATAGTCAAAGGACTTGGCTGGCGCCCGCTGTCATCACACCATCCTTTGGACGGTTGTCTTTGGCCTGCTCTCATGGCTCAGGAACATTCACTTTGGCTTTTCCCCAGTCAGTGTTTGTGAGGCTTCTGCATTCCATCCTCCTGCTGGTCCCTCAGTCCCCAGCCTTTGCTGTCTACAGGGCATGCAGTATGGTTCACAGGCAGGTTCTATGGTTTTCTTATTCCTAAGGAAAAAGGTGACCTTGTGAGTCTGCATTCAAATGCTCCTTTGAAAGTTGCCTCATATCTGTCTATCACAGGCAGAGGAACCCTTCAGTCACGTCCTGGAAGTACCCAAAAAGAATCACCCACATCCACTTTGTGTCAAGGACAGATGCAAGAGTTCCTGTACCAGGGCTGGGGAGATGGCTTAGCGGTTAAGCATTTGCCTATGAAGCCTAAGGACCCCGGTTCAAGGCACGATACCCCAGGACCCATGTTAGCCAGATGCACAAGGGGGCGCACGCATCTGGAGTTCGTTTGCAGTGGCTGGAAGCCCTGGCATGCCCATTCTCTCTCTCTCTCTGCCTCTTTCTCTCTCTGTTTGTCACTCTCAAATAAATAAAGAAAAAAAAAATTGAAAAAAAGAGTTCCTGTACCAGAGGACATCAAGTTGTAGCGAGCTTCTGTCTTCAGTGCTTTAGGAAGCAATCGTCAAGGGGAAAAGGGGCATCTGGAAATGTGAATTAAGTTTTGACCTTACAGCTACATTATCTGAAATCCCTGATTTTCTGGAACACTGTTATGGTTATGGATTGAGAACATAGATTTGGTAACTGGGTTTTGTGAGTGGTTATTGAGTTCCCTGCAACTAAAATCCACTGAATGCATAGCTTAAAGGCTAATAAAAAAATGGATTTGGCCCTGGGGAGTATATCTGTTTAGGTAGGTAGGCAGAGGCATAGTGAGGGCCTCTATAGCTTAATAAATGGATGAAGTGAGATAGCTACAATGCCAGAAGACATTTCTAAGGTTTCGTAAATAGTTATGAGTGACACCATTTCTTCAAGATGAGGAAAGGGGGAGGGTTGGCCATGGGATGGGAGGGGGGACCAGCTAAACAACTTTTGTTAGCACCTTAATATTCCCTGGTGCTTCTGCCTGACTCAGTCGGAAGCAGCAACATTCCAGCAGGCTATAAGAAGCATTACTCAACACTACCATTTATCTATATTACCTGTGCCATGTGCTATTCATTTGCTTATGTTAATTATTGCAATTCTCATAGACCTTGGGGTATGTCTTATTGTTTTCATACTGTTACAGACAGACTTAAGGAAATTGAGGCACTGAAAAGTTAAGCTATCAAGTGATGGAGCTGGTTGAAACCCAGACATGTCCAGTGAAAAGAGAGTAGAAGGGAGAAATAATCTTAAACAGAAGGATGTCAGTTGACCCCATGACCAGATTCATTCCTCTTAATGTCTCAGTCAAACACTGCCACATCAGTCTTCTAGGTGGAGTTTGGTACCTGCTGATTTTTCACCCATCAGGTGACAATGACACATGCAGTCCTTTGCCAGGGAGTAGACACGTGGCAAAGTCTAGCCTTCCAGCACTGTTACACCAACCTCAGCAGAGATGGAAGCTAAAGAAGGCACTTTGGTCCTAGCAGAGCCACCCTGCTCATGGCGAGGCGGCTCAGGCCCAGGCTGCCTTTCTTTCTCAATAGGAAATGCTTATTAGTCATCACATCCTGACTTGAACTAGGGACATTTTACTTCCTGTATGAAATTTTCATGGAGGAGGCTAGGTAGGCAGGTGTGACCAGGTTACCTCCTCTTTCTACTCAGCCAGAGGCTCCCTACCAAGTCTTTACACGTGGACATTTCACAAAGGAGAGAACTTCTCTGGTTTTCTCTAGGAGAAGGGATTTAAACACCAATATGCTTTCTCCTGGGAGACTGAACACAAAGGCCACTGTTCCCAGAAAACTGCCAGCTCACTTCTCCTCCTGACAAGTGGGAGCGTCACTGACTTAGGGGAAATTGCTCAAGAGCAAATTGTTCATAGGTGAGATCAGTTTTTCATGCTACAGATGTGACAGTATGGAGAACAAATGATAACTCCCACGCCCATTTACAAACCAGGAACAACGGATCAACCCTTCACAGAAGGGCTGACTTCTTTTTTCTTTGTTCTTTTTTGTTTTGTTTTTGTTTTTCCAGGTATTGTCTCACTCTGGTCCAGGCTGACCTGGAATTAACCGTGTAGTCTCAGGGTGGCCTTGAACTCATGGCGATCCTCCTCCTACCTCTGCCTCCCGAGTGCTGGGATTAAAGGTGTGCGCCACCACACCCGGCAAGGACTGACTTCTTTATATGATCCCCAATAATGTCTGGGGGTAGTTAACGGTAGACACTGAATCTGTGACCAGTCAACACTGTGGATGGGTTCTGAATATGGGAATATGTGCCATAGGTCAGTGCCATTGCTAGGCAATGCCCACACACCAGTCTCTCAGCAGTACATACTTTGTTTTGTAGTTTAAAACCAATTTTCAGCTGAAAATTTAGGCCTCAATGTGTGAAGTAAAAACCATCTTTTTCCCTATTTGCCAATGCAATAAAAACAGTAAGGAAACAAGGGGCCTTTATAATCTGGACCAAGGTCTAAGGAGAGGTTACTTGCCTGGGAGAAGAGTCAAATAAATGATTCCTTTTTCTTTTTTAAACCAGGGTTGGCACATCCTTAGTGAAGGGTCAGTTTTCCTAGTCATAAAAACTCAGGGCCGGGCTGGGGAAATGCCTTAGAAGTTAAGGTGTTTGCCTGCAAAGCCTAAGGACCCCAGTTCAATTCCCCAGTATCCACGTAAGCCAGATGCACAGATGGGTGCGTGTGTCTGAAGTTCATTTGCTAGAAGCCCTGGCATGCCCATTCTCTCTTTCTCTCTGCCTCTTCCTCTCTCTCTCTCAAATAAATAAATAAATAAATAGTTTTTAAAAAATCAGGGCCCCTAAAAGCTAGCAGAGCCACTCCTGAGAGCAGCTAAGATTATTATCAACAACCTCAGGGACTGTCCCTATTCTCAGCCCATTTTAAACCTATGCCGCCAAGGTGGGTGAAGAAAGTTATGATGTAGTAGAAGCTACTAAGAGCTACATTCATTATTGATTTGGGCTTCTGGCCACAGGTTCCTCAGAATCACCTGGCAGCTTGTTAAACTGTGGAAGGCTGGAGCTCATGTCTTGCTCCAGGTTCTGCAGCTCTGGGCTGGAGTCCAGGTATTGGCATTTCTAACAAGTCCCTGGAAAGGGCTGAGGATATTGCTAGGGGGCACATTTTGAGAGCCACTGGTTTACACAAGCCAGAAGGATTCCTTGACATCTCTCTAGCAACCTAAACTTATCCAATTCCTTGTTTCTCTTCATTTCCTCTGTGGAGCAGAGCAGCTGTGTGGCCAATGCTTCTGTTAGTTGCTATAGGGTCCAGTTGCCTAGGTTTGAATTTTGGCCTCGTTTTGCCACCGGTGTGATCCTGGTCAAATTTCTTAACCTTTGCGTGGCCTATAATTTTACCTATGACAAAAATATTAACACTTTCTTCCGGGCATGGTGGCGCACGCCTTTAATCCTAGCACTAGGGAGGCAGAGGTAGGAGGATCGCCATGAGTTCGAGACCACCCTGAAACTCCATAGTGAATTCCAGGTCAGCCTGGGCTAGAGTGAGACCCTCCTTTGAAAAACAAAACAAAACAAAAAAAATTAACACTTTCTGAGAGCTTAGTATTGAGTAGCCACAGTCCAATGTATTTATTTGTTGAGCCCTGCAGGCCTATTTGTTAGGAGGTGTTATCTCTAATTTACACTAGGGAATTCCAGAGATGGGTACAATAATAGGAAACAATATAAGATGATTGTGTGGAATAAATGAGATAATTTGTAATAAATTTTAGCATGAGCATCTAAAACTGTGTGAACAAGGAGTTGAAGGTCTTCTGTCTTCTATTGAGAATAGTAAGGAATTGCCTAAGGGATGAATTCTCCCCTTCTGAAGCCTATGAGGGAGAAAAAAAAAATGTCTACCTGTCTTCCGTGCTTCTTGTGTCTTGCCTGTTCCCAAGATATGGGCTCCCCCTTGCACATTTTCTGCCTCTGGAGAGCTGCTATGGTTTTAAGAACTCTAGTACATGCGTGAGTTTGGGGATGAGCGTGGGGGATGCCCAAGGGAGGAAGAGTATGGGAAAGCAGTGGTATGGATGCGCTTGGATAAGCAGGGAGTCCAGTATGAGACCTGACAGCTCCAGAGAGTACAGGCAGTTTGCAAGCTCACAGGAGAGAGAGAGAGAGAGAGAGAGAGAGAGAGAGAGAGAGAGAGAGGAATAGAGCAAGAGAGAGCTGAGAGAACGCCCCAATCGCCAGAGCTGTGCCAGCACATTCCAGCATGATGGACACTTGCTGATGGACTTTGTTTTTCTATCAGAGCCTGGCAGTGAGGGATAGAGAGTAGGCTGGTGCTTGTTCTGACCTTGACACAGTTTAAGCTTTCTTTTCACAGATCAGAACACACGGGTATCAGTAACCCCCACCCCGCCCCCGCTGAATATGAATACTACTTGATGTTTAGTCTCCATCATTAAGCTGAGTGAAAAGCTGGTGATTAAACCTTTAGCCCGTTCTAGCTATAAATAAAACACTCTGATACAGGAATCATCATTCAGTTGCAGCCTATGCTTCCTGTCCTCTCCCAGCATTTAAATGCTGGCTGCTGAATCTCCTCTCTGTGTCCACACGGTGCCCTGGTTTTGGATGAGGGAGTACCTGCTTAACCCCTGGTGTACCATCTCCCACAGATGGTTCCTTGTTTCCCCCTCCAAACCCACCCCAACCCACCCTTAGCAAAGCTGGAATAGATGCACTAAAGTGGGTTTCATGGCCCCATGTCTCATGTATTTTTTTTTTGTTGTTGTTTTTCTCATGGTTTCTTTTTCCAGTCCTCTACACACAGAGGTTACGTTTCTTATTCATTTTTGATGTCCCAAGTGCTGAGCATAGTGACACACTGGTGAGAAGCCATCACTAAATCTTTACTGAATGGTATTTTATGCATGCTTAGCTTGCTTGGCCATTCTGTTAAATATGCACTGGCCTCCACATGTTGAAGACCCGATTTGTATACCCAAAGAGAACAAAGAAAAGCAGCAAATTCTCACAGAACCCTTCAGCTTAGTTAACCTTGAACCGTCAGGGGAGAATGTGTTTGACATGCTCCAGCTTAAAGTAGGGTGAATTGATTGAATGAGCAAATATAAGAAGTGTGTAAACTAGTCCAGAACTGACAGATGAGAGGTGTGTCTGAGTAATTACTGCAGATAACAAGCTTGCACTGGAAGCTTCAAGCTGGAGTGGGCAGAAAGGCGTGGTAACTTTTTTTTTTTTAACCTATCATAAGGCTTATAGCCAACACTCCTGGTAATAAATACAGGTTAATAAGAAAAAAGCATAACACACTTGTTTGATCAAAATTTCAGAAACGAGCTGGGCTTGGTGGCATATGCCTTTAGGCCCAGCATTCCTGGAAGCTGAGATAGGAGGATTACTGTGAGTTTGAGACCAGCCTGAGGCTATAGAGTGAGTTCCAGGTCAGCCTGGACTACAGTGAAATCCTGCCTGAAAAAAGAAAAAAACCAAAAAACACATCCTCCCCCATTTTTTTTTTAAACAGAAACAAAACTCCAGGAGAAAACAAGTGTCATGTACCAGTGATAGACCAAGAGGAGAAACCTGTTCGGATTCCTCTTGTCTTTTCTGATGGCATTCCTTCTCATTCCCAGTCATAGTTTATAATCTATAGTCAGACAAAGTTAGTGAGAGGATTTCCTCTTATGGCCAGCTCTTTCCTAGAACTGTAAAAGAAAGAGTAATTTCAAATAAATATGTGTGTGTGTGTGTGTGTGTGTGTGTGTGTGTACAATACATATTTATACATATAATTTATTTTGTTCATAATCCCCTCCCATTACTTTCTCTTGTCCTCCCTCCCTGCCTCTTCTGTTGAACCCCTTTTCCTTCCCAACTAGTCCTTCTTCTACTTTGCTGTCTTTTTTGCTCACTGAGAAAACTCAGCGACTCACTGAGTTTAGTTAGGATTGCCTACATGAACATGAGTGGGGATTATTATTACTTATTTTTTACTGAGAATTTTAACCCATGAACTTACTGTAATTTGAAGTATTCCTTTCCTATTTCCCTCTTTTCCTCCCTCCCTCACCCCTATTCCATTGAGCACCACCCTCTTTCCAAGTAGTCCTCCCTCTGCCTTGATGTCTTATTCTTGTCCTTCTCCATCCTCTATGTCAACATGTAGCATGTGCAATTTACCAGAGGCTACACTGCTGTTGAAAAATGTTTCTGTTTCCTCCAACAACTCCTTGGGGAGCAATGTGCTCTTTATCCATCCTCTTTCATTCCTTAGCATGATGGAATGCTGACGGGCCCAATAGTGTTCATGTCTTGCTGCTAAGTTTTATGGATGGCTAGGTAGTTTCTGGGGCCTGTCAAGAGAAGAAATGTCCTGGTACAAAGATAGATGCAAGGAAAAGTCAGGAAGGGGCTTGCTTCTGAGATCCTTCCAGTACCCTTCAGGTCATGGTACTCAGTATGTCTCAGATTTATGAAATACATGCATTTCTAAATGAAAGCCCCTATAAATCATCTATAATATAGAAACAGGCTGAAACAACAAAATCTATTATGAAAAAAGTTAGTTTTTAATTGTTATTTATTTGAGAGAGAAGAAGAGGCAGAGAAAGAGAGAGAATGGGCTCACCAGGGCCTCCAGCCACTGCAAATGAACTCCAGATGTATGCATCACCTTGTGCATCTGGCTTACGTGGGTCCTGTGGAATTGAACTTGGATCCCTTGGCTCTTCAGGCAAGTGCCTTACCCACTAAGCCATCTCTCCAGCCACCCATAATATTTTTTTTGAGGCTTCTATGAAACTCAGATGTCTATCACTGGAGACTTGTGACTCAACAGTGGAAATAATGTTGGGTCAGCTCTAAGCAGCCCTGACATCAACAGATTGTATTTCAATATATATATAAAATGGCATATAGACCTTATGCAAAACTTATAAGAACCCTCTTGCATCTGGGAAGTCTTTCCCCACTTGAAGACAGGAACAGAACTGCTGATTAGGCAGTGAGGGTGAGTTTGGGGAGGGAGGCTGAAAGGAGTGAAATGGAATGATGACCACAGTCCCTGGCCAGGTCCTGACAGTGGTACTCTGAACCATTGCCTTCCTCACTCACTAGAAATCCCCATATGTTCCTTTTTGTCTTTATCTCTGCCTGTCCTACCTTTCCTAGACTTCTTGAGCTTCTAAAGTCTATTTTCAGCCTACGGCATGTTTTTGTCCCCTAATATGAAGCCTATGTTTGACTGTATAACTGGGATCTTATTTCATGTGTCTAGAAAACTCTAAGGATTTTTGTTGTTGTTGTTTTGTTTTTTCAAGGTAGGGTCTCACTCTGGCCCAGGCTGATCTGGAATTCACTGTGTAGTCTCAGGGTGGCCTCGAACTCATGGCAATCCTCATATCTCTGTCTCCCTAGTGCTGGGATTAAAGGTGTGTGACACCATGTCCAGCTATTTTTAACCTTGAAAGAAAGATTAAACCTGTGGTCTTAATAGATGAATTTGTCTTCAGTCTTAAAGGGCACTCGCTGTGATAATCCAAGTGTCATCTGCTCTATTTAAGGAGCTTGGCCGTTTCCCTAGTACGAATGGGAGTAAATAAATAAATAAAAATAGGGCCTTCAAGCATGATTACAAATTTACCTTCAATTATAAGTAGTGTGAAAGGGTCTCCAGTCAATCTTTGACTTAGCTACTTAGAGGGAAAATGAACAATTAAAACTTTTCATTACTATCACAGTCTCAATGGCCATTATTCATTAGATATTTTTAATATTTTTATTAATTTATTTGAGAAAGAGAGAGAGAATGTGAGTATGGGCACACCAGGACCTTTTACCTCTGCAAATGAACTCCAGACACATGTGCCACTTTGTGTATCTGTCTTTATGTGGGTCCTGGGGAATTGAACCCAGGCTGTCAGGCTTTTTAAGCAAGTGTCTTTGACCACTGAGTAATCTCTCCAGCCCCATTACTCATTTTAAAGGCTAAGAACAAGCTAATAAAATATAAATTACAGAGAAGCAGTATATATATATAATTTTTTGTTTACTTTATTTATTTATTTGAGAGTGACAGACAGAGAGAGAAAGAGGCAGATAGGGAGAGAAAATGGGTGCACCAGGACCTCCAGCCACTGCAAACGAACTCCAGATGTGTGCACACTTGTGCATCTGGCTAATGTGGGTTCTGGGGAATTGAGCCTCGAACTTGGGTCCTTAGGCTTCACAGGCAAGCGCTTAACTGCTAAGCCATCTCTCCAGCCCTATATATAATTTTTTGAGGGACAAGGCATGTCTGATCCTGAGAGAATGAGAACACCATGTCCCACCCCCACTGGAAACAGTGACTCATGCCAACATGCCTCAGCTAGCTACTGGCCTTCACCATTTTTAAAATATAATTTATTTATTTATTTGAGAGAGGGAAAGAGAGAGAGAATGGGCTTCCAGGGCCTTCAGCCACTGTAAACAAACTCCAGATGCATGCACCCTCTTGTGTATCTGGCTTATGTGGGCCCTGGGGAATCGAACCTGGGTCCTTAGGCTAGGTCCTTAACTGCTAAGCCATCTCTCTCCAGCCCAGAAAAGCAGTATATTTTCTATACATATTTTCATGTCAGCAATAATAAAACAAATGTGTACAGAAGGCCAAATGTGATTGTGCATGCAGACACTTAGGAAGCAAGGGCGGAAGAGTATGGTTTCCAGTCTACCCTGGGGTGCATAACAATATACTGCCTCAAAAAGGGAAAAGAGGATTAAGATTTTTTTCAGCCAATCCAAACTTCCAGGACATCTCAATGGACAAGGGAAAAATCATTACCTAAGAACTACTGGTATCAGTAGAGGTGAGGTTTCCATGGCACTGCCCTATCTCAAGTATCCTGGACAGTTCCTGTGTGGAGGCAGGCTTAACATCTCTTTGTTAATTCAGTTTCTCATTATATATTAAGTACTCCTCAATGCTTTATTAAAGGACCTCAGCCTTGGAGATATCATGTGAGGCACAGATAGGCTGTAACTAGAGGTGTAGGCCTCCCCCAAGGCATCAGAGGTACAGATTCTGGAGAGAGGGGTAAAGTCTCTTTTGTCTCAGAGCAAAGAATTGTATCAGAGATACATAATAAGGTAATAGGAATAGAGACCATTTCTTTTTTTTTTTTTTCAAGGTAGTGTCTTGCTCAAGTCCAGGCTGACCTGGAATTCACTCGGTAGTATCAGGGTGGCCTCGAAGTCATGGCAGTCCTCCTACCTCTGCCTCCTGATAGCTGGAATTAAAGGTGTGTGCCACCATGCCCAGCTGAGACCATTTTTCAAGAAGGAGAAAGGCACTCCTGAGAATGGAAGTGAGCTAGTGAGCTGGAAAAAGATACACTCAAAAAGCACCTGGCCACAGCGGTCGTGACCTTATATAAGTCATTTACATAGCATCTGTGTCCTTTCCCACATTTGTATACCAGACAGGCTTTTCTCCTGCGTGCTGTAATGTTACGTGTTGCCAGCACTGGGAAGGTTCCCAGTCTTCCAGTTTCCATCACCTCCTTTCATAAGTCGATCTTGATGTCACCCTAAGACCCTATTATCTTGTTCAAAAGTATGTGATATAAGATTGTGCCATAGGAACTTTATTTCTGCTGATACTAATAATATTATCAAAGATAAAATTAATGTCATTGAAAGCCAATATATTAAAGTGCCTACCATAGAGACACTGGCTCAGAACTTGGTGTATATGCCATTGTATTGACCTCCACATTCACAAGCGAGGAAACAACCTTGTTTTGCAGATGAGGAAGCCAAGGCTTAGAAAAGTCAAGCCACGTTCTTAATAAGCTCACATAGCCAGCAACTGAAGGAGTCAAGACACAAACCCAAGCCGCCTAATTTCTCAGATGCTGTTGTAAATGTATCCTAAGTTATAAAACACCAATCCAGGAGGAAAGGAGTAAACATGGTAAGGAGATTCCAAAGAATGAGGTTAGAAAGCAGGAAAGGAACAATTAGCAAAGCAAATGGTAGGAAAACCAAAGTTCAAGTATAAAGAGTGAGTGATACAGAACTAGAATGAGACCCAATTATATGTATGTATAATTTTATTTATTTATACCTGATATATATATATATATATATATGGTTGAGGCCTGGTTTGTGGTAGAGTAGGTGCTGACGTGGCTTCCATGTCCTCCCCACAGCAGAGCTGGCACCTCACAGAGAAGGCAGTACTGGGGAAGGAAGATCATGTGCTTGACATGGAATTTGGGCCCAAGGGTTGTCTTGCAGTCCATGCCTGGCACCCTGTGTGTCAGGCTCAGAGTCTTTTCAGAGTGCATTGTGAAAGGGTGTGTTGACATGAAGGAATCACACTGGGCTGAAAATGTGTCTCTAAAGAACACATATCTCAGAACGTTCTTCCTAAACTCTCATGACCAGGACACTCTACTAATTTAGCAGCATGAGAAATGGAGATTTACTTTTAACAACAACAACAAAAAACATGTAAATGATAAACTGTGAGAGGATGGGAGTAATGCTCTACCTACCTTGATGAAAACAATGTTTACTGTCCCCCCTTTACCTCAAATGTTCATGGTATATTATAAGTACGTACTCTGGTAATTAGTAATAATCCTCTTTGAACTAATCTCAAGATTACAAAGATGGCTTACACTGTAACTCATTTGAACACATTCAAGCCAGGATTCAGGCTTTTTACTTGTCACACAACCCTCAGCCCTGGTGGAGAGGGTTTATGTACTCTAAGTTTCATTCTCCTTGGAGTAAAAGGTGCATCATGCAAAGGAGGAGTCTATGTGTACTTTTTTGGTATTTTATCCAGGGTTGGAGACAGAAAAACATTTCTTCAACCTTTGATAGTTCCCTCAAAATACCACTACAGGAGGCTGTGCGACAGGGTAGAATTTCATCTTCAGGATCAGCTCCAGCTTCACTAGGGCTCCATCTGTTCTTCGAGGGAGAAATTCATTGAAAATGCTGCCATCAAATGTGCTGCCATTGAATGCACAGAGAGCCAAGCTCCAAGTGTGCCAGAGTTTACTCCTACCAGCCATGGGCATAATTAATCACGTTTCTAAATTGCGAGTTCATTGCTAGGCAGCTTAAAATTGGTGATGTCACAAGTATTTACAGCACAGGAATTGCTAAAAAATTGACTGCAATTTGCATTTTTAAGAACTATAAACAAGAGTCCATGATTCCTTCACTGATATGATGCCAGACATTCATGCTCATTAAGAGAAACCTTTCTGAACGTCAAGTGAGTAGGACCTTGTAGTGGATGGAAGCACCATGGAGAAATGCAATGCAGTCTTTAGGCCAGAAAAGACCTCACCAACTTCAAATAGCTTCATTCTTCTGCTTTTTCTGAGACAGGTGAACAGCTCTGAGGCTATCACTTTTTAATACTGAAATATCTTAAAGTCTCTTCCACTGACATGATCAAATTGATATGCAATGTTTGGGCTTCCTTGCCAATGCATCAATGATTGTGGGGTGTCCCAAGATTCTGGTTTTATGAATTTGACAAATAAAATCCACAGAGCAGAGGATAATGGTCAGAAAGACTTTACTATAGCATAGAGCTGATTTAAAAGAAGGAAGCAAGGCTGAGGTCTTGCCCAGGGAGGCAACAGGGCATTTTGAGAAAAAGACTTGGGTTGGGAATTTTTATGTGAGTCCTGTGGATGAGCAGCTGGTTTAGCCAGTCTAGTCCTGACATCAGATGTCTGGGGTCAGGATGGCTGGATAAGGACAATCTTCCCAGAAATCTTAATTCTCTAGGTAGGTGCCTCTCAGAAAGGAGAGGAAGGACTCCCTAAGGGGGAAGAGATAAGGAAAGGCCAAACCCTGCTGACATTTCTGACCTGTGCTAAAGTGTAATGACCTAGATTTTCCCTACAGGCCCAGTGACAATTCATACATTTAGCCAAGGACAAAGGTATTCAATTTGGGGTCCTGTCATTCCTAAACTTCTTTAAAACATCTTAAGAGAAGTATTTCAGAAGCTTGTAACCAATTAATCTCAAAACCAAAATAGCAAGATTAAATTCCTAATTCTTTAGATTTCTTCCTCTTCCTCTCATCTTTATTTTGGATTTTGTGGGGATTCATATCAAGAAGAGAAACAGGGTACTTCCTTTGGGTAACAGAGTGTCTTGTGCTAGTGACAGATTATGAGAAATAAATTCATGGGGAATTCATAAATACCTCCATTTTAAATTCTTTTTTATATTTTTATTTTTTGTTTTTCAAGTTAGGATCTCACTCTAGACCAGGCTGACCTGGAATTCACTATGTAGTCTCAGGCTGGCTTCAAACTCACAGCAGTCCTCCTACCTCAACCTCCCTGGTGTAGGAGTGCTATGATTAAAGGCATGCACCACCACCAGGGGCTCATTTTAAAATCTTTTCAAGTATGTGATTTTTTTTTTTTTTTTTTTTTTTGCTTTAGCTTGTCCAGTGCTCCACTTTTGATTCTATAGCTGTTTCCAGAAAGAAAAAAAAATGGAGAAGAGAAAAATTATCTTGCTTGCATTAGATGACCTAGCATCCTGGTTGGCTGGAGATTTGGAGCTCCTTGCTCTGCCACTAATGTGCAGAATAACCTTGAACTGTCACTCTCCTAACCAACGTGTAGCAAGATAGTGTTTCTACTCACTGTGGCTCTGTGGCACTTAAGGGATTAACTGTGGTCCTCTGGCATACTTAGAGACGGTAAAGACAATTGAGTATTATTAATCTAACGAGGACCAGCCCAGCAGATAGCCTTCGCATTGTCTAGAGATTATGGAAACCTGTGTATCCCTCGCCTGCGAGAATCATAAGCAGCTTAGTAGGACCTGAAACCCTAACTGCTCAGAATTTCCTGTCGCAGATCAGAGGCAACGCTGTGCTTGCTCACAGGAAATAAAGCAGGATCAGGTAACAGCTTCAAAAGACTGGGTCACTGGAGAAAGTGACTCCTGACATTCTCTTCCACTCTGTAAGAACTTGAAAAATACAAAGGACGTGAATCAGAGGCTCTCAGATATGGGGGGCTCAGAAGTGGGTGAAGAGGGGAGGGAAGTGGGGATGGCTCTCGGTTTGGGCCTCAGCCCTTTTGCGCATCCTTAGAGGATACTTCTTGTCCCGAACCGCCTCCTCCTTAAGCTCCCTCATTTTCCAGCTTCCAGTTTTTGTTCGTAAAATGGCAAGATTAGTTTTGGAACACGAGTCCTTTGATGCACATTAGGAATACGTTGCGGGAAAAGATGCCATTTTCTCCACCAAAGAGGTGCATGAGAGGCAGAGAAGGAGAGCGTGTGAGCAGAGTATGGTAACTAACATGAGGTGGAACATGGGTGACTGGGACCCGGTGGGAGGGCCCCCTACATCAAGCTGATTGTTAGGGAGAGGTTTCTGGGTACCGGCAGAAGGAAGGGAGCGCATACAGCGATCGATCGAAGAGAGGCAAGCCCTTAAAGAGCTCTAAACGAAGGGCAAGCAGAGGCCAGCCCTGGAGTCCCCCTGTGGGCTGGTTGAAGAACCCGAAGTCTACAGGACAGGGTTGATATTAAAAAAGGAACTATTCAAGTGTTTTGTTTTTTTTTTTCCAATAGGAAGCTTGAAAAGTAATTTATTATTTCATATGATACTTTTTTATTTATTACAGACATACTTGGAATGGGTGTATCATGTGTTGGTACCATCCTTTCTCTAGTCTCTGCCCCCATTCCATTGGAGACCCTCCTCAGTGGGGTTGCAGGTGTTCCCCATGGAGTTGTGGGTTATGCATTGAGGGAGCAGCAGTCAATTGTTGCGGGGAGGCAATGTCTCTAGGCATGATGTCCCAGCCTGTGGCTTTTACAATCTTTCCTCTCACTCTTCCACAAAATTCACTGAGCCATGGTGGGTGTATTTTAAGTTTACTTCAGTTATGAACTCTTAGGAGCCTCTGGATCTCTGCTTTGGTGGGTATTGTGTATTCTCAGCATCTTTCTCCTTCACCCTGGTGCTGATTGTCAGGCTCAGCATGGAGTCTGCATTCTTGCTCATCTCTGCAATTCCTCTGTCATTTCAGTTGAGGTTTGGCTGAAGTGTGAGGGGTAGTTTATCTTCTTGGGTCTCCCTACATTATTTCCCAGCCGGACTCCGGGGACTTCAGCAACGGACGATTAGCAGGCTGACGATGGAAGGAAGCACTGTAAATCTCTCAGGCAGTGATAAAACCCGAGCTCTTGACCTGATTTGTTCAGCATTAACATGATATGGTGGCAGAACAAGTCATCTCCTCTCATTGTTTGTCGACATCTCTTCGTTCCCTTTCTCTTCCCTTCACCTTCGGCCGGCGGCTTTTGTATTTCTAAAGGCTCGTGCTTCTCTCTCTCTCTCTCTCTGCTTGGGCCTGTAAAGGCAGGCCAGCTTTTGCTGCCATTATTCTATTCAAGTGTTTTAAGCAGGTCTTAGTATTCTTAAAATTGAGAATATTGAAAAATACTAACAATAGTAACATTAGTATTGCTCAAGCACTTGTTACATACAAGGCATGTTTTGAGTACTTTTAAAAAATTATTTATTTATTTAAAAGCGACAGACAGAGAGAAAGAGGGAGAGAGAGAGAAGGAGAAAGAGAGAGAGAGAGAGAGAAAGAATGGGTGCGCCAGGGCCTCCAGCCACTGCAAATGAACTCCAGTTGTGTGCGTCTCCTTGTGCATCTGGCTAATGTGGGTCTTGGGGAATTGAGCCTTGAACCGGTGTTCTTAGCCTTCACAGGCAAGTGCTTAACTGCTAAGCCATCTCTCCAACTCTTAAGTATTTTTTAAAATGTAAGACAATTTGGCCTACAGAGGATTTGTCCAAAGCCATATGGTAGTAGGGGTAAGTCCAAGGGACCAACCACCTCAGATTATCACTGCTCACCTGGCTATCACCCATTACATTATAAAGACGTCTTCTGTTACTCATTTGTAGAAACAGTCATTCATTCCTGTTGCCTACTGTTTCCTTCTACCGTTCCATTTTAAGCCAGTATACTCTAGAAATTTTCATGCATGAATAACTAAATAACTTTGACAAAAAGTACCAAATTTTCATTATTTAAGGTTTGTGGATTTATAAACTGGAAAAAATGCACAGAAAATTCCATCTGAGCTGACTATTTTACTTTCTGCAATAGTGGTTGTGTGGTCCCTCAATGATGATAACCCTGCCAGGTATTTTTCTTGTTTTAATACTGACCTTTTCTTCGAATCCACAAAAGTCCCTAGTTTAGGCTCAGTTCCAAGATCCCAGAATAAGTTGTTCTTCCTTGTTAGGATTATGAGACAGGAAAATAATTTTATCTCACCTAGGACCAGTTGTTTTGAATCAAATCCAATTAACATGGAATACAACTCAGAGAAATCAAATCTAGGTTAAATAAGGCATCATTTTTTAAAAAGTAAAAGGAGGGCTGGAGAGATGGCTTAGCGGTTAAGTGCTTGCCTGTGAAGCCTAAGGACCCCGGTTCAAGGCTCGGTTCCCCAGGTCCCACGTTAGCCAGATGCACAAGAGGGTGCACGCGTCTGGAGTTTGTTTGCAGAGGCTGGAAGCCCTGGCACGCCCATTCTCTCTCTCTTCCTCTATCTGTCTTTCTCTCTGTGTCTGTCGCTCTCAAATAAATAAATTTAAAAAAAAAAAGTAAAAGGAAGGATTTCTTTTATTTCTGAAAAACCAATCCTATGCCTTTATGAAAACCTAGATTACACATAGCTCCTGAGATATGCTCAAAAATACCAAATATTATGTTTATTCACCCAATCGATGAAAATTTGCTGAATATCTGCTATGGGCAGGCATCATAGTTCTTGTAGAGAGACATGAATAATTCTCAGGTTCTTCCTTGAAGCCAAATGGAGAATCTCAAAGTCACTCATATTCTTTCAACATAGGTGCTGAATGCTTTCATCTCTGAACATTTTTGTCTCCTTTGTCAACTTTCAGGTGACTTAAAAATACCCTTTCCCCTGATATCCTTCAATTTGGTAGAGCCACTTTCATTCAAGGAAAGGTCCTAATTTGGGCCACCTGGATGAGTCAACTTGGCACCAGCTTATCACTTCTACTCCATTTGACTGACAAATGCCTGGTGTTATCAAAAGTCTACTGGGAATTATTGAACTGTGTCATTTTCTAAAGGGAAAAGAAGTAGTTTTACTTCAAGCAATCTAGAATCATTATTACTTGAAGCACTGCGAACAGAAATGTTTTTTTAGGGAACCTGTGAAAAATCCATCTGTTGCCCATAAGACAGCCCCATTCTTTCTTTAAACCTGACTACCTTGGAATGGTGTAAGAACAAAGAGCCCAAATGTAATTTGGAGAACCAGTTATCATGGAAGTAAATCTAGGGTGGCAGTCGCTCATTCAGTGTGATACCCCTTTCCAACCAGACAGCATTACTGAGACAGAGGTGAGCGGACAGTGTCAGAGTGAAAGGAATCAACTGTGGTCACAGAGTTCCAGACCTAAGAGGTTTGTGCTCTCCCTGTGTTTCAGGAGAACCCATCTTTCTCATTCCTCAATGGAGGACATGGAGAACTGTGAGGAAGTGAATGTTGGAGGTAATTTTACAGTAGCTCCTTTATCTATATTCTTTTGCTTCCTCTCTTTCCTTCTTCTCTCCTCTCTAGCTATGCCTCTAGTTTCTGGCTTCATCCTGCTTATCTACAATATTGTTATACTGACCTCTTTTCCACACTCCTCAGAGTGGACAAACCAGTTCCTCAACTGTCACCTGTCTGCTACAGTCACCACTAACCCCCAGGGATGGGTCAACCTGAACTGGAAAGACAGGATGTGTCTTTAGGAAGAAAGGAGGGCAGCCTTTTCAAAGACAGATGCTAATCTCAGTTGCTCTCAACATAACATCTCATTTAGACTTTCTGAAGATATTATTTGTGGCAGTTTTTACATAGTGCAACAGTGACAACATCTTCATTTTGTAGGATAAAGATTTAGTCATCTTTGTCTCCTCACTGCTGGCCATGGCGTCAGGGCATGTTGAATATTATGGTACTGTCTGCTTAGCCTTGTACACCTACATCGAAAACTGTCTCTTACCTACCACCTCACTGTTGCACACGTCTGCATGGTCATAATGGATTTCTTTTTTTTTTTTTTGGTTTTTCGAGGTAAGGTCTCACTCTAGCCCAGGCTGACCTGGAATTCACTATGTAGTTTCAGGGTGGCCTCGAACTCACAGCGATCCTCCTGCCTCTGCCTCCCAAGTGCTGGGATTAAAGGCGTGTGCCACCATGCCCGGCTGGATTTCTTGATGATAGGTACATTTTCAAGTCATGGCATGTGCTTTCTAGATTTTTGGACATAGGACCACAAGTGACCCCAAACTAGAAGGAATAAGACTTGCAGAATGCCCATAGTAAGGTATTTAGTCATGTGGCACCAGCACTTATCAACAGAAGAAGGAAAAAGGTAGCCAACCTAGGTAACAAAAGGAAGAGATGGAGACAAAATTCTTACTATGTTAGGCCCCCAGCTCGTGTTACCTGGGGTCTGTGGCATTCCTGCCCTTCTTGTGGATTATTGGCTCTGGGAGAAAACCAGGATTCTTTAAGTTCGTGTCTATTGTTTTTTTTTTTTAATGGTATGAATTGTGTTTCTGTCATTTATAAAAAAATAGATTTTGACTATTCTCAGGTACTTAGGTCATTTGAAATAGTTACTGAATGGTGAATCTGTTCAGATGAAAGGTAGAAGGCTTCTTGGTTTATCCTCCACTCCTGTAATGCACACCAGCCAAGAAGAAAGTGCTTTTATGTTTAATGCTGTCCTAGGAGAAGATTTTTTTTCTCATGTGGGTGGCCTTCATGTATTCTTTTATTTCCACCGTTAATAATATACCAGCCCTTGGCTACAGTTTTCTTCCTTTAGTCTTCCGCAATGAACCCTGAGCCTTAGAAGGTATGATAGAGATATTGCAATGCTGAGCACTCCTCTGTCACTTCTTCCCAGCACCATGATGTCTCTAGAAGATTTTTTTATCACCTTCCTTGTTTATTTACAATGGAGAGTGGGGGCGGAGGGGGGATGTAGAAAACCCTGACATCTTGGACCTTTCCTTCTTCCTTAAATGACTTCCACCATCATACCTGGTCTTAATGATTTTTCACTTCCGTATGTATGTAGGTATGTGTATGTGTGTATGTATTGAGACATGTAGCTCAGGTTGGCCTCAAACTTGCTATGTAGCCCAGGCTGGCCTTTAATTCCTGACCCTCCCACTTCTCCATCTCAAATTCTGAGATTACAGGCATACACCCAACTTCTAATTTCTAAATTGTTGTTTTTATTTAACTCTCATCACTTTCCATTTTATTTTTCATATCACCTATTAGTTATTCTAGGTACCCCCCCTTTTTTTTCTGCTTAGTAATCACACAGGATTATTCCCTAAGGATAAAACAACACTTTCCAGAGAACTAAAGATTCTCATGATAAATACACATATAAGGGACATATTGCAACAAATATTTATGGAGAGTTTTTTATATGGTAGGCATGATGCTAAAATACATAGCACTAAAACATTATCTCTTCCTCATCCTAGAAAAATTAACCCCACAGAAAAAGCATAGTGTAAACCTAATATGAAATTTAATTATGTGAAATTAAGCCACCTAGATTAACATTTTTATTTTCTTCACTGATTCATTCTCTATTTACTCATCAAACAAATACTTTTGAGTTTCAGTTTTGGGTCAGGTACTGTTTTGACTGAGTTCACAGAGCTGAACAAGGTCTTTGTTTTCTAGTGGGGGTGGAGGGGAGAAGAGCAAGTTAACAATTAACTAATGGCTTCAGGCAGTGTTGACTGCTCTGACTAAGAGGAGCAGAACAAGGGATGAACCATCCTGAGGTGGGTGGGCTGTTATAAATGAAATAATCAAGTGGCTTCTCTGAGGAGATAATAAGATTCCCCAGTTATGCAGAAGGATAAGCCTGCAAAGATCTGGAAGATAGCAGTCTTTTCAGAAAGCCTGGGGGATTTCACTAGATGGTCTGGATTCACACATAGAAAAATCTAGAGTTTTTGCCCTTCACACATAACTCTTGGTATACAATGATTTTTTTTTTTTAAATTTTGTTCCCTCTCAGCAGTTATAATTTCCAGTTATGCTGCCAAAAGAACCAGTCCAGTATCTTTAGGGCAGGCCATGGATATTTACAACTGATGGCTCCAGCAGGTTATGCCTGTGTCTGTGGATGTCAGCTTGGCACTCACCCAAAGCTACCCTCTGAGAAGGATGAGCCTACAGTGCTGACACAAATGAGTTCTGAACTGCCAGGAAAGCAGAAGTGGCTTTGGAGAGTACTTACTCCGCACCCCAGTGTTACAGTTGACTCGCTCTGGTATAAGCCTTCATTCTTTGAGCTGAAGCTTTGCAGTGGCCACAGTAGACATGGTATTATCCTCATAATTTAAACCCACAGAAAAAAAGATTCTGGTCCAAATCTCTTCACAATGAAGTCTGTTAGATGGCTGGCATCTTTGGGTGTGTTAGATGTGACTGGTCTTGACTATTGCGAGAGCAAGTGGGCCATCTTTTGGACAATACGAACCTTTGTTCCAAGGATCTACTTTTGCTTTTGCCAGCTATCCTGAGAACATTTCTAATTGAGTTCTCAGACTGAAGATGTTTGGACCACACTCATATAATTCACCTCCATCCTGGCCCATGAGTGCCAACTGTAGTGTAAATTCTCCAAGATGGAGACGTGCAAGACCCTCCTTTTCTGTCCTCTGACGAGCTCGTTTCTTGTTCACTTAAGCATCAAGGGCATGCCACTTTGGTGGTTTACCTCTCTTGTTAATTCCTCATCTTGGACATTTTTGTTCATTTCTGCATAAAATAATGGTGCATATTTTAAGTAATGGCAGGCCAGAGTGGGGGATACATAGTAAATAACAGGAAAGCACAATGATTTGGGAGTGGAAGTCATTATGGGTATGTTGAATGAGAATGCCATGGGAGGATGAAGCCACTGAAAAGAGAGATGGAAGAAAATCGCTTCAAAAATCTGGTTAGAAAAAAGGAAGAATCTGATTTGACTGTGAAGCCTGACAGTTATTATTGCTCATAGGGCGATCTGGAGTCTGAATGGGGAGTAGGCTAAGGCTCCAGAGATACTAGACATGGGAGCCAAGTTTGTGGTGGAGCCAAGTGGGTTAGGAAGGAGGGAACTGATGTGTGAGAGGCACTGGAGCAGCAGAGGGGAGAACCTGGAGGACTGCCTGGGGCTGGATCGCAGGCTTCCATTGCATCCTGCCCTGCACTGGTAACCCGTGGGCGGGGGGGGGGGGGGGGGGGGGGGGTTGCTGAGGGCAGGGAGGAGAGCACAGAGAGGTCTTAGGTAACACCAGCAGATGCAGTTCTTTTTTTTTGGTTTTTTTTTTTTCCTGAGGTAGGGGTCTCACTCTAACTCAGGCTGACCTGGAATTCACTCTGTAGTCTCAGAGTGGCCTTGAATTCACAGCAATCCTCTTACCTCTGCCTCCTGGAGTGCTGGGATTAAAGGCGTGAGCCACCACACCCGGCTTCAGTTCTCTTTTCTCTTTTTTTTTTTAAATGACAACAAAACTGTTTCTGTTGCAGTGAGGTTTGCATTGCTGGTAGAAATCACTCAACCAAGAGCAGCTTATGGGAAAAAGAGATTTATTTTGGCTTACAGGCTCAAGGGGAAGTTCCATGATGGCAGGGGAAAACGATGGCATGAGCAGAGGGTGGACATCACCTCCTGGCCAACAGAAGGTGGACCACAGCAACAGGAGGGTGTGCCAAACACTGGCATGGGGAAACTGGCTATAAAGCCCATAAGCCCGCCCCCAACAATACACTCCCTCCAGGAGGCATTAATTCCCAAATATCCATCAGCTGGGAACCTAGCATTCAGAACACCTAAGTTTATGGGGGACACCTGAATCAAACCACCACAGTTGCCCTCTCTCACAATTTTAAATAGTTTAATATACTTTTCTCTTTTTTATTTTTTACTTTTATTTTTTAAAAATTTTTATTAGCATTTTCCATGATTATAAAAAAAAATCCCATGGTAATTCCCCCCCCCCACACTTTCCCCTTTGAAATTCCATTCTCCATATTTCCTCCTAATATACTTTTCTTATACTTACCTCCTGCTATTCTCTCCTGTCCCCCCCCATACCTGCTGAACCCCCTCTTCTTCCCAACTAGTCCCCTTCCCACTTTCATTTTCATTCCCACCCCACCCTCTCTGGTGTGTTTAACATTGCAGAAGAGGGAGCAGAAAGAATGTAAGAGCCAGAGGATAGGGAGGGGAGACTATGGGATGCTGCATTCTGGACATGACGTAGATATTGCACTCATAAATTCACAGCAGCTGTGGTTTCTGACACAAGATCAAACCCATCCACAGTCAATCACTGATGGTGGGAGGGGCTTGTGGGCATACACGTCCCTCTGTGAGGGGCCATTGACAGTTGAGGGGGGTTGCTGGGGGAGGAAGAATCATGTTCTTCACTGGTCTAGACACTGCTTTTTTGCCCACACTCCAGCCTACACGCCAGCAGATAGCTCCCAACTCATGCTCCTATCAATGAGATTCTTAGGTGTAAAACATTCTGCACAATATGTGTCTAAAGAGCAACTCATAGACAGGAACTGAACAAATCTCTATGCTTTTTGCCCTGAAATACATCATTGATTAGTGCTTTGGGTCTTTATAGAAACAAGTTCCTCTTCCTGGCATTATCCTATCCTACTCGTGCTTGCTTAGAAAACTTTTTTTAAGGCCTCCCTAGAAGGTTACCTTCTTAAACTTGCTAGTTGCATAGTTAGTGTTAGTAATTATCTAGGAGGGTTGTCAAAGCATTGATACTCATATAAGATTGCACGGCCTATCTCATTAGGCTGTGAGTTCCTACACAAAAGTATTATATACAAAGCATCTTTATAGGCCTGCCATGAAGCAAGTAAATATCTGATGTGCCTGAGAAATCCAAACACTTAAATGAATCAGTGGAGAAATGAGAGCAAGCCAAGATACATTTTTCCTTCCTTTATGTTGAATTTGTCACAGAAAATGGAAAATTGACTAATACAAGTGCTTTATGACATTAGTTTATTTAAAAGTCACAGCAGGGCTGGAGAGATGGCTTAGCGGTTAAGCGCTTGCCTGTGAAGCCTAAGGAGCCCGGTTCGAGGCTCGGTTCCCCAGGTCCCACGTTAGCCAGATGCACAAGGGGGCGCACGCGTCTGGAGTTCGTTTGCAGAGGCTGGAAGCCCTGGCGCGCCCATTCTCTCTCTCTCCCTCTATCTCTCTTTCTGCCTGTGTCTGTCGCTCTCAAATAAATAAATAAAATATGAACAAAAAAAATTAAAAAAAAAAGTCACAGCAACCATACAAGAGGTAGGTACTATATCTTAGCATTATACGAATTAAGGTGTAAAGAGGTCTGTTGTTTGCCCAAGATTATGCCATCTATACTCAGCCAGCATGAGTACAGACCCCAAGCTTGTAGCTAGTATCACTTGTCAGACCCTTATAGGCTGTCCTTTCATACAAGCTCTATTGAAAACACTCTTTAAAATTCATTTATAGACTTCCAGGACATCTGCTGTGTTTTCCTCAACACTGGGCCCAGGATAGAAAGCCTTCTTAGTGGCCTGTGCCTGCCCTTATCACAACACTTCTAATGTTGCATTATGACCATCTGTTAGCTTACTTCTTTTGTTCAATTAAAACACAGAATTAAGGACAGAAAAAGGTTATATTCATCATCGTATCAACAGGACTCAGCGCAATACTCACTGCTTGATAGATTTTCAGTGAAATTTTTCTGAATTATGTCAGATAGAAAGAAACCCTCTTAACTAACTCATTGTCCTTTGTGGCAACAAGGTCTGCCCCCCAAAGATCAAATTTCCCTTCTTGTCTCCAGGGATTTCTCAACACTGAGACTGAATGCCCTCATTTGTCTAACATAGAAATTTCCCAACCCCCTTGAAAATTTCTAATATG
Organism: Jaculus jaculus; assembly: GCF_020740685.1. Classification (NCBI taxonomy): domain Eukaryota; kingdom Metazoa; phylum Chordata; class Mammalia; order Rodentia; family Dipodidae; genus Jaculus; species Jaculus jaculus. The sequence continues at coordinate 304,643,658 of NC_059102.1, forward strand.
TACAGGGAACTAGTAGTTTTTACCTAGAATTCATCTTTTTTACACCCTCACAAGCTAAAAAGAACTTGTTCCAGAGCTGGAGAGATGGATGAGCATTAAAAATGTTTTCAAAGCCTGCTGGGCTAAGTTCGATTCCCCAGGATCCACATAAAGCCAGATGCACAAAGTGATGTATGCATCTGGAGTTTGTCTGCAGTGGCTGGAGGCCCTGGTGTGCCTATTCCCTCTTTCTCATTCTCTCTCTCTTTCTTCCTGATTACAATACATAAATCAATATTTTTCTTTGTTTGTTTGTTTGAAGTAGGGTCTCACTCTAGCCCAGGCTGACTTGGAATTCACTCTGTATTCTCAGGCTGGCCTTGAACTCACAGTGATCCTCCTACCTTTGCCTCCCAAGTGCTGGTTTTAAAAGTGTGTGCCACCATGGCTAAATAAAAATATTTTTTAAAAAGAATGCTCTGATTACTGTTATCATTTAATATTATGAGCACAAGAAAATTTTAAGTACATAATGTATATATGTAAAATATTTCAGTATTGTATGCAGTAACCTCTTCCCTGTAGAACATGATCTGGTCCTCCTAAGAATCCTTAGGTATCTCCGTTTTTTTTTTTTTTTTAACCTCTCTGTCTCTCTCTCTCTTTCTCTCTCTCTCTCTCTCTCTCACACACACACACACGCGCGCATGTATACAAGCACGTGTGTGGTGAATGCATGTGTGTGTATGTGCATTTATGCGACTGCATGCGTGTGGAGGTCAGAGGACAAGCTCTAATGCCATCCCTCCCCTCCCACCTTGCTTTTGGAGGCAAAGTCTCCTATTCTCCACTGTGAATGCTAGGCTAGCTGGCCTGTGAGTTTCTTGAGATTCCCCTGTATCTACCTCTGGTGTCACCATAGAAAGGCTAGGATTAGAGACACTAAAGAACCTACTCTAGCTTTACATGGGCTCTGTAGATCTAAAATTACTTCAGCATGGAAAATGCTTTACCTACTGAGCCATCCAGTCCATGCTTCCCAATTTTACTCTTGTCAGATGCTCTTACCCAGGCAGAATCCATCCTTTGAATACTGTTCAATGACTGGGCCTTACCACAGGTTAAAAGATGTCCAATATCATGAACTCCAGCACTCCCAATGCACTGCCTCTCTCCCTCTCCCTATCCCTCTCCCTCTCTCTTTCTCTCTCTCTCTCTCTCTCTCTCTCACACACACACACACACACACACGCACACACACACCTCTATTCTGAGCTCCATTTGCTTTGCAGGCTGGGTGGTGAGAGAAATGATAACAGCCTTTGCTGTGCTCTTGGTCCCAGTCTATCTTCCTGTTCTCCATTTCTACCTTCCAAGTTTTTCCTATCCTATGACAAGTATCATAACAGGACACGGATTCATCTCACCCCTCCCTGCCTTCCCATTCCAAAGACATTACCTATTCCAATAAATCTGAATGTCTAACAGGCTGAGAGAACAGAGAGAATAGAGGCTTCCTTCTGCAGCCAGCATGTTTTCTATTTCCAACCCTGGCCAAAGGGGGTGGGGGGAAAGATGAGGTTTGATTTGTTTTGGTTTGTGACCAGTTTTATACCTCAGGAGGTAGAGGATTCCAAAATGAGTTGCTCCTGTGGATTTAACTCCCACAAGGATGAATGATTGATTAACATAAGTGCCTTGGGTACTATGTTCAATTCTATTTCTAGAAGTTGGTACTATTCACAACCCGGGGGACAGAGTACGATAATAGTAGGCACTCCGCTATGTATTCAAAAGCACTTAAGCTCATTTCATAAGTTAGTGTGGACCTGGGAAAGGTTTTATTTTTTGGCTTTTCCATGTGTACTGTAGTGTGTATGTGTGGTGTATGTGCCCCATAGCACACCATGTACTTGTCTGTGGTGACCAGAGTTGGCCAAATGCCAGGTGTCCTGACCCATTGTTCTTCTGCCCTTTCTTATTTTGGACCAGAGACTCTTATGAATACTTCTGATACTGGAGCTTCTGTTGGCTTTGGTGAACCCAGGTGATCTGCTGGTCTCTGCTCCTCTTTGTAGCACATACAGGGGTTACCTGTATGTGTGTAGCCATGCCCAGCTATTTACCTGGGTTCTGGAGATTTCACCCTGGGCGATCTGAAGCCCCCTTGGATGCTCATGCTTGTGCAGGAAGCACTCTTAACTACTGAGCCATATTTCCTTGCCAGTATTTAATCATTTTGAGATCTAGTTTCCTAATTGGTATTATAGGAACAACTATACTATCTGTAGGGTTATTGAAAGGATGAAATGTGAAATTACTAATAGTGGTAATATAAGTCCATGTCATGAAAAGTTTGGACATAGTTCTAGATTAAAAGAGGCAAAAATACAATGTTTCATCTTTGACTAGACTCTGAATAACCTAGCCATTATAATTATGTTGAGGAATTTAAATATGGACTAAGGAAAGGTTCCAGTGCAGGAATATCTATATTGTATTAGGAAAGAATGTTATGTGTTAAAGGAATTTGTTTCAGTGTTTCAAGTTGAGTTACTTAACATGTCAGAATATCTATTATAGAATAGTTTGGCAGAGCAACATACTGGAGATTTCTGAGCCATTATTTATGTTTCTCTGTATATGCGAATTTTATTTTATAATGAAATGTAGGTTAAGTAAGTGGCCTTTGGAAATACATGATTTTAATGGGGACTTGGGCCCTGACACTGTTCTTTCCAACAAACCAGTCACAATGAGAATAAGTCCAGATGATCAAACATGGAAGGACTAGTGGAATGACAGAATCCAGATTCAGGAAGATAGTGACTGTCTGCAACCTAGATAGAATCTGTGTAATAGGGAAACACAGGGTCTTGCATATAAATATTTAAAGTTAGAAAAATATATGTTATTTATTAGAGACAGAGAGAGGGAGAGAAAGAAAGTAAGAGAGAAAGAGAGAGAATAGGCATTACAGGGTCTCCAGCCACTGCAAACGAACTCCAGACGCATGTGCCACCTTGTGCATCTGACTTATATGGGACCTGGACAATCGAACTTGGATCCTTAGGCTACTCAGGCAAGTGCCTTAACTACTAAACCATCTCTTCAGCCCACATTTGAATTTTTAATAAAGAATTAACAGAACATGAAAACGTATAAGAACAGTAATTCTTCTTAGAATGATAAATAGTCCGTAGTTGGTGGCAAGAGAATGAATGGGATTCAGTTCTGAAAATGAATACGATTTCAGCCTGTAATTTGGGAATAGAAGATCAAGACTTCGCCAGGCATGGTGGCACACACCTTTAATCCCAGCACTCAGGGAGGCAGAGGTAGGAGGATCACCGTGAGTTCAAGGTCACCCTGAGACTACATAGTGAATTCCAGGTCAGCCTGAGCCAGAGTGAGACCCTACCTCGGAAAAAAAAAAAAAAAAAAAAGAGGGAGATTAAGAGTCCTACAGCCACATCTGAGTTGTCACACCTAGTGCCACAATGGAGTGACTCAGTCAACAGGTGATGATTGATTAGAGTCCTATCACTGGCCAAAGAACCCAAGGATCTTAATTTCAAAACAAACAAACAAAAAAAAGATATATAAACAACAACAACAAACCAGTGAGAAGGACAGGAGTAGGGTCGAATACATCAAGGGTTTATGCAAGACATACTACTAGGCAATTACCTCCATAAAAACAAAACAAAGAAAATAAGCAAGAAAACAAACAAACAAAAATGAGGTGCAATGTTTCAATGAAATAAAAGGGCTTTTGTAGTGGTGCTCTAGGGAAGGAGAACACTTGTTGACAGGTGATGTCTGTGAAGCATTTCTGCTTCTGAATAATGATAGAAAATAACAGTAAGCTTGATGCAAAGACCGAGAACAAGTGGCCATGCTTTGCAAAGTGTACAGCTACCCAAGCAGGAAATATTTGTTACTGGGTGCCAGCCCTATACTTTCAGTGGCAGTACTTCCAATGTCCAGAAGTCAAATTTATTCTTTGACCTGGACACTTGCCAGGACTTTGCAGTGTTCAAGAACAATGTTGTTGGGTGTCAGGAAGACAATTATACTGGTCACTTATTGGGTTTCCAATGTCAACACTAGATTAGCACCTTGGCAACTTTAAAGAGGTTTTTGGTTTGTTTCATCCTGTTCTCTTTCTGAGTCAGTGAAACTGAAGTAGTTCAGAATCCAGAGAAAATAGTGGGTTCTGACAATCACTCTGCCAGTGTTTGTTCTCCAACCACTCAGCTCCCCTCTTTGGAGCTAACTGATGTTATCAAAATCTCTTTCTTGATTTTATGTACTTCTTACTCTTTATGTATTCTTTTGTTCAGGGTGAGGCTCTAGGAAATAAAGGTTCTCTGACTTTTTGGCCAGGTGAAGTCCTTATAGGATGATCCTTGCCACTGGGTTGAGGATGAGCCCAGCAAGTATTCCTCAGCACAGCAGAAACTGGCCAAGGCCTTCGTTTACTGTTCTGCACTTCTCTGACTAGGCAGTTAATGTCTTGCCAAAGACTTTGTAAAGAACAAGAGATAACATCCTATGTGGGTATCTATTGCTACTTCCCCTCAGATCAACTTTGCTGATGAAACCATACAATTGCTTCTTTGTTCCTGTTCAGAAAGCAGGGTGGTTGATGGCATGGACTGTGCTACTGCTGTGATCACCCGGTGTTCATTTTGTAACTTATATTTTGTGTTCTTTGTGTGTTGTGTGTTCTTGTCCAGTAGAAATTACAGCTTCCTTAAAGGCAGAATCTCAACCCCCTAACCAAACCCCTCACAGACCTAAATTCGGACACTAGTTAGCTATTTCAGATTCTCTAGTGAAACTTAGGAATGAGCTTTTTCTCATTCTGAGCAGCTCTGAGGTATGCTGGGTAGGGCCTGCAGGGATATGGTATAGCATGAGATATTTTTGCTATCATTAAGGGATACATTATTTCCTAGAGTTACAGTTTACGTGTATAAAACAAATATAACAATTAATAAGACACTAAATCAAGATGGCCTTAAGTGGAACAGGGTTGAAGACAGGACTGGACACCCCAATTTTCTCTAGGTTTTAATTTTTATTTATTATCCATTTGTTTATTCATTCATTCATTTCGCTGTACTGAAGGTTGAACCCATAGTATATGCTAGGCAAACACTTGACTAGCCCTAATTTTATCTATTTTTTAAATTGATAATTTAATTTTAATTCTTAAGGATTTTGTTTATAGATTAGTAGACAGTAGACCCATGCCTCTTCTTTTTAGAAATCTTTCCCACTCTGCTGTGCAGTATCCTTCCATTCCCTAGATCTCCCTCAACCTGCTCAACTACACCTGAATGAAACATTTTACCTAGTTATACCTTAGGCCAAAACAAGGCAGTTTCAGCAAACTTTCTAATACTTAGGCTCCATGGTGTTATGCATAATCAGGGTAATTAGCTGTCTCCCATGTGCAAGACCACTAGGCCAGGGAGCCAACAGACTCCTGAAAGCCTTCTCCTGAACAATGATAGCCAGGGACAAGGTTTTGAGTCTCCTCAGTACTTATTGCAAGGTAAAAAGAAGTTTCTGTAATCAAAGATGAGAGCAGTACTAATCTATGGGCATGACCATAAATAGAGGACATTTTATGAGCACAGCATACATAATATTACTTATGATGAGATTTTGAAAATACTGTAATATTCTAGGTGAGACCATTTTAAAGAGATTTAGGAAGCATTCAGTCTCCCTAGCCACATAAACAGATTACCACAAAAGCTCCAAATAGTTGTGTGAGGCAAGTATTCTCCTAATGCATGGGTACTAGTACCCTAAATTCTTTCACTGGATATGTGCAGAAACAATGTAAAAACTGTTATCTGTAATGTGTTTGTTCAGTTGTCTGAAATGATATCAGAATACAAAGATACTGTTTTTGAAGTTTAGAACTCCAACTGAGTGGAAAACAAGAATCATATCCTACCAATAATACAGGGCAATGATGCAAGTATTTCTGTTTTTGTGTAAGAGTTGAGGTCAGTTTTGGGCGCTTTCCATTTGTTAGAGATTTCTCAAGATCATTCTTCAAGTATAGTTGGCATGGAAGTTGGTCCTCATATATTAGTCTAGCATCCATTTCATCAGGATAAGGGATGCTACCAGGCTGTTGCCTCCTAAGGAACAGGGAACTTTTTTGTAAATACATAAATCTTCCTGAAACTGGGCCTAGATTATATATGTATGACCATAAAGTATGTGCAAGCCTAGGGTTTTCTTTTGTCTTTTTAAAAATATTTTTTATTTTTATATTAAAGTAACCACTCTATAAGATGCAAGCACTTGGTATGGAATTGACTGAGCAGAAATTAGCTGAATATATGATATGCCCAAGGCAGTAAAAGAGGTGACCCAAGAGAGGGAAGGCAAGGCATAGTTCCTATGATCAAAGATTACAACTACTAATCATTTGTTATTTCCTTGCTATTACATTATAGTGTTCTCTGTCAGCTATCAGAGTTAACTGACAGAAATAAGGGCAGAAAGTGTGATTTTTCCCTTTTCTTTATTCTTAGAAGAATGAATTCACAAGGTCTTGGCCCTCTGACCTGAAAGAATGGGCATAATGACTTTTACAGAAAATTCATGTCTTGTAAGTGACAGTTGCCATTTATCACAACATGCATAAGATACTCTAATAAATTGAAATAAGACATATTCATCAGGTTTGTGTTAATCAATTCATCTTTATATTCATGTAAATAAAGCCACTTTGTCTTTAGGAGAAAGGAGAAAGTGGCAAGAGTTAGAATACCAGTAGCTCTTAGGAAGGCAAAATTGAGTCATAGAAGGAGACAGAAAATTATGAGAAGGCACCAGTGTGGGGAAATGGCTTGGAGAGGATGCTTTTCCCTGGGTGTTTGGGAGGAAATAAGCTCTGATCACTCAGTGCTTCATTGTCTTGCCCTTTGATTCCTTCCTGGGCAAGGGTTGAGTCTCCTGAAGAGTTCTGTAGGCTTCTAATAGCAGTTCATGGAAGACAGCTATCCTGGAGCCCACAAGGGGCAGCTTGTAGTGAATGTTCTCTGGAAGATGAGAAGGAAGAATAAGGGTTCCTGAAATTCTATTTTTTTTCTCAAACTAATCAAGAGGTAAGGCAGATGCCTTTAATCTTATAAAACACTTAAAATTGAAATAAGAATTCCTTTTAATAGAACCATCATCTCCACAGCATTAACATTTTTATAAATCTCATGAAAGAGGTAAAAAAAACAGTACCTTGAAATAAAACCCAAGTGTTAGAAGTCATTGCCAATTAACTTAAAAGATGAATATTAAGTATATCTGGAGTTGTAATGTTAGTCAGAGGGAAAAGAAGTCTCAATTCCCAGGACACTGTTCCAGGATACATACATACTCTGTTCTTCGAAAAATAAACAACTGTGATCTTACAAAAAAGGTTACAGGAGGGCAAGACAGTGTTTAGCATTTCAAAAGGCACCTTCATGCTGTGAATAAAATATTTTATAGCTTTTAAAAATCCTTGCCATTTTGACCTCTTCTTCAAACATGGTTTGATTTATAAAAAGTTGGTTAACATTCATTTTTTTTCAGAAGACACACTACTTGAAGGAAGTAAATCATGCATAAAATAACACCTTCCCACTGGGAATCACTGAATGACTAAGGGGTTTGGAGTTGAGTTATCTATCAAATCATTTGGCTTGGTCATGCCAAATGAAAAATAGGTTATTATGGAATCACACGTCTAGGATACAGTACAGTTTCATCACTGTGATGAAGCAGCAACAGTAGTCCAGGCGCAAAATGGACTGAGAACCAGAACCCAGATCCTTAATCCTAACTCAGTGCTCTTTGTACCATATCATACCACTGTGCCAGCTGATAAGCATGAGCAGGGTGGTTAACATAATACCACTGTCAATTAAGAGCAAGAGCCCAGGGGTGTCATAACATCAGGACAGACATAAGTGAACCCAAAGGAATGTCCATTGCTGCAGAGATAGAATTTTTTTCTATTCCAAGTTTCAATTACTGACAATATATAAGGTTTGACCAAATCTAGGAAAAATTTAGATATCACTGTTGTAACCAACAGAATGGATGAGACAGGTCATAGCAGACATGTTCACTGGGATTCAGTATTCACAGCACGTTCACCCAAAGCACAGTACAACGGGTGGCAGTAAGTAACAAGCACTGGAATATTGATATGTCTAAGCTGTCTAAATGAGTGGGGCTGGGACTGGGCCAGTGGTTCTTCCTGGGTTGTCAAAGGCACAAGTAGCTCTGGCACTCAGTAGGACAAGATGCTGCTCCAGCTTTCCAAGTGGGAACATGGAGATCAAACCCATGCAGCAAGATCAAAACCTGGGTATAGGTCTCATTTATCCATTTTATTGAGAGAGCACACATAGGAGCAAAGGCCAGCTCAGAGAGACAATGACTTGAACCAACAGTAGCTCCACCAACCTTCAGCCCCCAGCTAGTTCTTCAATTCTTCTCTTTGTAGTCCCACCTCCAAGATTCTGTGTTAGATTACATTTAATGGGAATGAACTAGTTCTTCAAGAACATAATATGAAGCTCTTATATTGTTAATTGAAGTATAGTCCCAGGGCTTATAAATTGGTAAAAGGCATTTTTGTTGCCTTGTCCTCTAGGATCAGAAAGTAAACATTCTGAAGAAAGGGAAGGATATGTAAGTATGTGTGTCTTATTCATTCCTTTACAAAGCAGATCTGAAAAAAAAATATCATGTCCAAAGGAAACTCATGAATGTGTGGCTGTCACAGATAACACTAAAACTTATTGTACATGCTTATTGCCCAGTGTTCTCTTGGCTTCAAGAGAATGAATGCTATTTGCATTGCCTAGAGAACAGCAGAGTGGGAAGCTTTTGTTGGGTGGATGCGCTTAAGCTTTAGGCTGTTGGGTTTACTTTGCCTAAATGAGAACTATGAACTAGGCCAATAGTTTTGGATACATAACAAACAATTCATGAGTGCTGGCAGCTTTCCCTACAGAAAAGTGTTGATCTCTAAACTTCCAGTGTTATTTGATTCTCTGGTCCTTCTTTTGGAATCTCCTCAAATCCTTATATCCTCAAATTTCCTTTATAGGGGGCTTCTCAGTTCTCTTTTAGTTTTGAACCTCTCCCTCAACTGTCCAGGCATTCTTAGAGGTTTTGATTTATATAAAAAAATCTTGATTTCTCTTAATGAATATATGTAATGAAATAAAAAGCTGCAGGTGGCTTCAGTTAATTTGGGATCAAATGAGAAACTGAAAAAGTTATAACTGGGCTGTCCTAAACCCTTGATTTTTTTTTTAACCCTTGATTTTTTTTTATCACCTCAAATAATGGTCCACTTGTATATTGTCAGCCCATTTCTGGCTTCTCTAAAGGCTGAGACTTAAGTCGATGCTAAAGCCTAACAGAGTTGCTGTCCTTGTTTCTGTCAACAGTAAGTGAAAATAGAAGAGTGTGAGGCAGCTTCTAAGAGAAGGCTGGGATTTCAGGGAGCCTGGGGGATGAGTTTCAGGGCTCTAGAGAAGCTATTCCTGTACTGTGTGTGTTCATTTTCATTGGTACCACCGGGACTGCCTGTGGAGGCACTTTTACCTCTCTCATACCTGATCTCTATGGAAGTTATCTAGCAAGTGGATTATGATCAGAATCATGTGGCTTGGAGAGACCTTAGGAAAAACATGGTGTAGTTAAATGTGAAGCCCAAGGATCAGACAGATTAGGCTGCAGTGAACAGAAGCTGTGAGCCACTCCACATCAAAAGACAATTCACAAAAGAGGAAAGGACACAGAATGGGAATTTGTCCAGAAAAATATATAAATTATCCTAAGGGACAAAACTTTCCATTCTATAGCCCTGGACAGAGTATGTCCCACACTGAAACGTATTCTAAGATAAACAAACCTGTTGGGGTGTCATTGTAGGGAAAGTCAGACATCAGGACTTGGGATTGATGAGGACTCATTCTGATTGGAGGAAATAAGAAAACACATTAGTCAGTTGGCTAGAGCTTGGTGAAGCACAATAGCAACTGGCTCAGCAACTCTTAACCTGCGACTAGCCACTCTGAAGCAGTGAGATGACTGTTTAAAGTCCACTACGTCTCAAGTAGTCTTTTCATATGCTTTAATAAAACTTTCACTTAAAATGTTTTCCATCATCAGGACATGTTGAGGTCAAAGAAAGACTTCTCTGATTTCCAAAGAAGTAACAAATCTTCCAAATTAGTAATCTCTCTTTAACAGACAAAACTGAGAAGATGTTTTGGTCAGAAAGTTCATGGCCATACCTTATTTAGTCAGTAGACTAACTAAAGCTAGGGAAGTGACCCTAAATCACAATATGTCCAGGGGGCTGGGACGATGGCTAAGACATTAAAGGTGCTTGCTTATAAAGCATGCTAGACCAGATTTGATACCTCTGTAACCCCAGTCATGAGAGGAGAAGAGATAGGTGAAATACAAGGGCTCAATGGTTATATAGTCTGATGGGACAAAAGGGGGGTTTTAGGTTCAGTGAGAGGCCCTGTCTCAAATAAGGTGGGACATCAATAAAGGAGGACACCTAATGTCTTTTTGAGCTCTGCATGCATGAGCATCTGTACACAGACGTGTGCATACCAAACATACACATAGACTACATACCACACATACAATACCACACACATGCAAAACAAAACATTATTGCTTTGGGCTGTGGCAATGGCTTAGCAGTTAAAGGTGCTTGCTTACAAATCCTACCAGCCCAAGGTTCAATTCCCATAAATCCAGATGTGCAAAGTGATACATGTGTGTGGAGTTCATGTACACCCATACTCACTCACTGATTCACTGACTCACTCTGTCTCTCTCTGCAAATAAATAAATAAAATATATTTAAGCTGGGCCTGGTGGTTCACACCTTTAATTCAGCACTCAATAGGCAGAGGTAGGAGGATCATAGTGAGCTCAAGGCCACCTTGAGACCACATAGTGAATTCCAGATCAGCCTATGCTAGGAGACTCATCTTGAAAAACAAAAACAAAAGAAAACAAAATTTATAAAGCCATTATTTTGACTAGGACAATTCCACCTACTTATGTATGGGGTGAGATGTAAAATATAAGGAAGGAAATGTTTTATAAACCATGAATAGAACCAGATCCTTATTTTATAGTCACTCTAAGTAAGCCTGAAAATAAAAACTAAACAAACAGAAAAAGGCCACTTCAATGATATTTTTGGTCAGCTGACATGATTTTAGGATTGTTTGAGTCTTGGCCATCATTTTAAAGGCAATAAGAGTTGTTTGTTTAAAATAAAACAAACTAAGGAATTTGTGACTGGGAGCTTTATTTAAAGTAGCAAACTTGCATTCTAAATACAACAGGGCTAAATTTAAAAAGTCCCTTCTTCCATGGAAGAATAAATTTTGCTCAGAGATCCTTGATTTAGATAGCACAATTTTCTACTTAAAGTTCACAAAAGGTACCTATTAGAATTCCTTTTATCATGGTCTGATAGGAGCTCATTGACAGTGTAGGCAAATGTTCTTAGTACTGGAATTTATACTGCTCAAACACCCATTTCCTCCATGACCTTTGTGTGCCTGGGCAGGGTACTTGGAACATGCTTTCAGTGCATCTGACTTTATGTCATAGTCTGGAACAAATGGCCCTTATGGTCATAAAAGTAATCAGAACATCTACTGCTAGGCAACATAAAAGACCTATTGACTTTTCCCATATTATTTCTCTTTATTTAAAGGGGAAAATTAAATATTACCATTATATCCTTATAACACATTAGGACACCAATGTGTTCAACACAGTGACCCCAGTTTATATTTTTGGCTTACCTATGATCCATGTAATTCTGAAATGAGCGTTTCATATTATCTGGGATTGTGAAAGTGGTTGGCTGTACCTGAGAAAGAAAGTTCCACTTACAACACTGACATTCTGTACCACATTAGCCAACTTGAGTTGTGTTTGACATTAAAATCGTTAATACATCCTTTTATGATACGAGTCAATGAATCACAGTTGTTTCTATTGTTCCCTAGTTATCTGATTTTGAAGTTACGTAGTACCTCAGTATAAGGAAGCTTTCAAAATCTGATAACCCCCCACCTCAACCATTCTGAGAGCAACTATCACTTCCTCACAGCTACTGTTGGTTTCTGGTCTACAGTTTAGTGGTCCTCAACCTTATGTTCTCGGGGCTCTAGTGAAAGTCTCAGATCATCTTCCCTAATGTCTGGCTTCCTCGATAACTTTCAGCTTCATGAGTACAAGGCCTCCCTCTCTACATTTCTACTTCCATGTTTCCAGCTTCTAAACTGCCTACTTATGACATTCCTTTTTTATATTTTATTTTTATTTATGAGAGAGAGAGAGAGAGAGAGAGAATGGGCACACCAGGGCCTCTAGCTACTGCAAGGGAACTTCAGATGCATGTGCCACCTTGTGCTTCTGGCTTATGTGGGTCCTAGGGAGTCAAACCTAGGTCCTTTGGCTTCGCAGGAAAGTGCCTTAACCACTAAGAAATATCTCCAGCCCCTTATGTCATTCTTTATTAAATTAATGAGTAAAAAGTAAAATATGACATCTGAGGAGGGGAGCAGATTTTCCAAGGTAAGATCTTGCTCTAGCTCAGGCTGACCTGGAATTCACTATGTAGTCTCAGTGTGGCCTCAAGTCCATGGCAATCCTCCTACCTCTGCCTCCCAAGTGCTAGGATTAAAGGCATGCGCCACCATGCCAGGCAAAAGATGACATTTTGAAGTGCACTTGACTTGAAAGTTTCCAGTGTGCCTTTTATCAATGGCAAGGTCCAGCATCCCTAATTAAGAAATGTCATTTTCCTGAGCTTCTTCCAATTTGTTACCAGCACTAGATATTGGTTTTCTTTTGGAGAGTATGATGTCACTGAGAAGCTATTTCCCAGTATTTCTAGAAAATTAGTGTAGCTATGACAATGGCATGATAATCACAAAGATGTGGGTGCAGGTATTTACTTGGCCTACTTACCAAGTGACTTGTACTAGGAGTTAGGATTGAAATCTATGGCAAATTACAATGTGTCACCTCAAGAAGTGCTTGGAAAATGTGAAAAATTCATATCAACTCTACACAGGTGCCAATCATCTCCACATTTAGTCAGATTGTGCTATCTCACTCGTTGAGGGGAGGTAGAGGAGGGAGAAGGCAGTGATCAGGTCAAAAGGAGCATCTGGAGGAAGCACGGGCAGTGAAGGCTTTAGTGAGAGCCCAAGGGAAAGTTTCTCGATTCATGAAAGGGGGAAAGTAGATGCCAGAGACAGGCCTTTTCCCTACAACCTTATCTAAAGCGGGCTGTGCTCCAAGGAGGGCGGAGGTCACAAGAACCCCATTATTTGATAATTTGAATATTTTTGGTTTATTTTTCTTTGGGGGAGCATGGACTGCCTTTTCCTCTTCTTGATGTTCTTTACAGCACATAAGTTGTACATTTTTATGAAACCAGCATATTTATACTTTTATTGTTGCTTGTGGTTTGGGCAGCATATGTAAGAAACAATTGCCTTATCAGTGATTAAGAGACAGAGATTGGCAGCTAGATTTGTTTTAAGAGTTTTATGGTAGAGCTCTGACATTTAAGTCTTTGATCTATTTTGAGGATTTTAAAAATATAATATGAAGGAGTGGTCCACCTTCACATTTTTGTAAATGGATAGGATATGCAATTATTTCAGTATCATTTATTGAAAGGCTTCATATTTTCTCATTTAACTACCTTCAACTACCTTGCCATAAACTCACTTGTTCATAAGTGTAATGATTTCCCTCAATTTCATTTCTCTGATCTACATGCCTATTCTTATTACAGTAGCATAGAGTTCTATAGCTTGGAAGTTAAGTGTTAAGATGAAGATGCATGAGTCCATCAACCTCATTCTTCTATTTCAAGATTATTTTGGATATTATGGCTCTCTTACATTTTCATGTGAAATTTCAAATCTACTTGTCAGTTTCTAAAAAAGAATGGTGTCTGGGATTTTGAGAGGGACTATGCTAGAATTTGTAGATAGATTTGGGAAAGATTATTTTTATAATACTAAATGCTCCTATTTATGAATATGGGTTTCTTTCCATTTGATTTAAATTTTCTTTGATTACTTTCCATGATGCCTTATAAAAAAATTTAAAATATTTTTATTTATTTACTTGTAAGGAGAGAGAGAGAAAGAAAGCGCATGTGTTCCAAGGCTTCTTGCTGCTGTAAATGAACTCCAGATACATGTGCCATTTTGTGCATCTGGCTTTATGTGGGTACTTGGGAATTGAGCCCAGGTCATTAGGGGTTTCAAGCAACTATCTTTACTTGTTGAATCATCTCATCATCCCTGTTTTATAAATTTTTGACATACAGGTTTCATACTATTTTCTTCAGTTAACACTATTTCTATTGTGATGCTATTTTATTTTTAAAAGTTTTAAACTTTATGATTTATTTATTTATTAGGGAGAGATAGAAAGAGAAATATAGAGAGGCAGATAGAGAATGAGCATGCCAGAACCTTCAGCCACTGCAAATGAACTACAGATGCGTGCGCCACCTTGTGCATGTGGCTTATGTGGGTCCTGGAGAGTCGAACATGGGTCCTTTGGCTTTGAGGCAAGTGCCTTAGCCACTAAGTCATCTCTCTAGTCCCTTAATGCTATTTTAAATGTAAATGAGATCATTTTCTAAAGTTCACTTTAGGGATTGCTCATTTTTAACACATAAAAGTGAGTTTATGTTTGCATTTTTGCTTTGTAGTCTGGAACCCTGATGAGTTAGTCATTTTTTAGCTCTCATGGATTTTTGTGTATTCCTAAGGATGTTCTAGATCTAATATATCACCTGTAAGTAGAGTTAGTTTTACTTCTTCCTTTTAAGCTATATGGCTGTTATTTAGAAACTGTGGCAGTTCACAAAGGTCTGTTTCCATTGCCCTAGCTAGAATGTACAGTGTAGTCTTCACTCGAAGGGGCAAGTGCAGAGGGAAATGATCTAGTTTTCTTCTTTAAATATCATGTTAGCTGTTTTTTTTTAATATTTTACTTTATTTATTTGACAGAGAAAGAGGTAGAGAGAGTGAATGGGCGCACCAGGGCCTCCAGCCGCTGTAAATGATGGGTGTGCCCCCTCATGCATCTGGCTAATGTGGGTCCTAGGGAATTGAACCTGGGTCCTTTGGCTTTGCAGGCAAATGCCTTAACCACTAAGCAATCCCTCCAGCCCATGTTAGCTGTTTTTTTTTTTAAAACTTATTTTTAATGGATTTGAAAAAGTTCTTAGAAATCTTGTTAAATCTCTTCCAGCATCTCCATTCATCTCATTGCTGAGAAAGACAGAGTGTCACAAAGACGACAGCAGCTCAGCAGTTCCCCTGAAGGACACTGGCATGCTCCTATGTATGATGGTGAGGCAGGGGTGTGTTGTTCTTGTTTTCTATCATTCTGTAGTTTCCCAGCCAGTTCCAACAGTAGTAGGGAAGAGCTTTCTGGGCACTTGGTGTTGGAAGCTCTTCCCTACAGAGCTGGAGAAAGCAGCAAACCCACAATTTATGGCTGCACTCCTGTTAGGCCTGAGCAAGGGTAGAGATCAGTGAAGAGGTCTTAAGAAACAGGAGCTGCTGAAGTCAGTCACATGAGTGCCAACAGACCATGGCCAGCTTAGTCTTGGGGTTAGGACTTCCTAATGTGATTCTAGGAATAAATCATGAGAAATCCTGATCCAGATTCCAGCCAATGCTAATACTAAACACTGTGACCCTGCATATGTGGGACAATGAACATTGATGGCTACTCAAGTGCAGTTTAGCCAGAAGTTTCAACTTAATTTCCAATTTTCACATAATAACATTTGGGTAAACTACTGCTTTCTTTCTTATCAGATTAGATTGAAGCACTTTGTTTAGGAAGAGCCTCTTTTGTTCTTCCTGTTTTTTTTTTTCCCCATCCTCTGTGCTTCCACTCATTGCACACTTATCCCTGGCTTCCTCCCTAAGTCAAAGGAGAATCAGAGGCTATCAGACTTGAAGAAATTTTCATGACCCAAACTTAACCAATTAGCCAAACTACTCTCTTAACCCAAGCCTGATCCTGGTCCTGATCCTGACCCTAACAGCCACATGATCACAATTCTAACTCTTAATTTCACTTAAATCCTAATACTGACCTGCCATAGCATCCTTTCTAAAACAGGCCTCTTTCTTCAGCCTCTATGACAACTGGCAGAGGCTTCTCCCTAGTCCTATTCCCTTCACCACCACTTTGATAGTCTCCTTTCTTTTCTTATTCTTCATTCTGAGTTAAAGACTTTCATGTCAGGAGACAACTCCACAATTGGAAACTGTTATAGAATTTTTCCCCAGATTTTCTGCTGAGGTGCTGACTGAGTTAATGATAAACCCAGAATTAAGCTGTTTTTTTTTCCATAATGATGGCTAGGCCTCTGTGTGTGTGTGTGTGTGTGTGTGTGTGTGTGTGTGTGTGTGTGTGTTGTATAAGTGTATTTATGTGGAGATGATAAGGTAGGAGAAGCTTCATAGGTTTTGGAATCTCTGTAAGGTTCTAGTTACTTAGAATCTCTAAGCAAAGTGGATCATCTCATCTCTCCCTCTCTGGCTTAGCCATCTTGGTTTACCTTAATGTGCCGTAAAGGGGTAAGTTAGTCATACTAAGGTAGTTGATGTTGCTCTCAGGACTCATAGTTAATTCTTCATTTTCACCCTTTTTTAGGATCTTCTCAGTAAGGGGCCACATCACTTTTTATCCCCACAGGGCTCCAGTGGAGAAAGGTTAGTTTGTGCCCTGGGAATACACATATGCATTTCTGCTATCCTTTTGCCTACCTTGCTTATCTCTCGACAGGAGGAGCATAGCTGCTTGTTCCTGAGCATCACTTCACCCTGGGCCCTCCTGCCCTGAGGGGAAAGATACAGACAGTGGAGAAGGTGAGCAAGTAATTAGAAACAGGGGAGGAGGCAAAAGAGGTAACAGTTTCTCTCTCCATAAAATAAGATGTGTACTCTGGTTGCAGCAGTTCATAGATCCAGAAAGGGCTTAGGCAGGAAGGAATGGTCACAGATGTGGTAGTGGCCTCAGGGTTGCTATGTGCAGTGATGCATGTGTAAGGACAGCCAGCACAGGGGACTGTTAACTAGAGTCCAGTGTGATTTCTGCCTTTCAACATGACCACCCATGGTGAAGAGGATGCATGCTCCCTTAGGTGATACATCCTCTCCTTTTTACACAAAGTCTCCACCAAAGTGGCCTGTTTGCAAACTCCCTTTTACCATACCCTCCCAAACAGCGTCCTCTTTTCACATGCCTTGATTTTGGCTCAATATTAGCTCTCAAGCATCCTTGGTTCAGCAATACTTGGCCCTTCCATGCATTGTGTATTGCATCATAAGCAGTAATAGGAGCCAGTATATGTGTCCTGAGCCCTCTCACCTCTTTGGGAAAGAAAGGCTGTGTCAGCCAGAGCAAAGGAATAGTTAGTGGAAAGACAAGGTACCTGTTCATGGAAAACCAGTTCTTTATTTATACAAAAGGTGTGTGTGTGAGGTGGGGGGGATTGATTCAGGGCATTTATATTTGGAACATGAGGCTTTAATTTGAATTGCTGGCAAAGGTTTCCTATGAGGCAAAGGGGAACTTCAAGCTGAAAGTTCTTTCTAACCCTTCTTTATGGACACTGACATTAGAGTGTTCAGATATGTTCATGGAATCTGTAGAATATAGGGAAAGGAGGGTCACAGTGACATGCAGCCAGTTATCCATGTAAGCTTTCTCCTTCCAGTTGATTGGCTTTGGGCCCATATATACTCTGACTCATTCCTGCTGCCCTGGTAGGTGTGGAAACAGGACGAGGAGGAAGCTATCTATCCTGCATGATGGGTATTCATTGAGGTGACTTTTGCCAGTTTGGTGTGAAAGTAGCTTCATCACGTGAAAAAAAATATGTGCCACTTGGAATTTAGAGACTGAAAACTATGGGCAAAGTTGGATTCTTTTACCAAAAATTTAAATCATGCTTCATTTTTATAAGCCATTGGAAATAATCAACTCAGTATTACAATGGTGTGGGTTGGTATGTTAAAGTATGAATGTGAATGAGTAGATTCATTCATTCTACAGCAAACATTTATTGTGAGGCCACTACATGAAAGGTACTGGGATAGGATCATAGCGAAGAGGAAGATGAAGTTTTTGACTCTATGGAAAACAGGAACACAAATTCATCCCTTGGCACTTAAAAACAAAATGTTTTCTGCATTTTCTATCTGGCATTGTTAACTCCTTATCTTTTTTTTTTTTTTTTTTTTTTCAAGGTAGGGTCTTGCTCTAGCCCTGGCTGACCTAGAATTCACTATGCAGTCTCAGGCTGGCCTTGAACTCATGGCAATCCTCCTCCTACCTCTGCCTCCTGAGTGCTGGGAACTCCTTATCTTTTAAGACACAGCTTTCTCATAAAACCTATCTTGTGCTCCTTCCATCATTTATCACTTCCTTAACTTGAATTGAATGCCTGTCTTTCTGATTCCATGATAGACTTGGTAAATCTTTCTTTGTGTTTTGTGTGTATGTATATATATTTAAATCTGTCTGGGGCTGGAGAGATGGCTTAGCAGTTAGACACATGTTCAATTCTCCAGGTCCCATTTAAGCCAGCTGCACAAGGTGACACAAGTGCACAAGGTCACACAGCACACAAGATGGTGCACATGTCTGGAGTTTGATTTTAGTAGCTAGAGGCCCTCACAGGCTAATTATTTTCTCTTTCTCTCTCTCTCTCTCTCTCTCTCTCTCTCTCTCTCTCTCTTTCTCATTGAAAAAAAATCTGTTTGCTGGGAGTTGTGGTATACGCCTTCAATCCAAGCACTTGGGAGGCAGAGGTATGAGGATCATTGTAAGTTCAAGGCCAGCCTGGAACTACAGAGTGAATACAGCCTGAGCTAGAGTGAGACCCTGACTCAAAAATAGCAAAAAACAAACAAACAAACAAACAGAAAAAAAGCTGCTTGTTTCCTCTACCAGGCAGAGAGTAGTTTAACAAGAACAGTGTCTCATGTATTTTTGTATTCCTGGAGCCTATCATTGAACCTGGTGCACAATTAACAAATGTTGAATGAATGAGACCTTATGTCATTGTAAACATTTTGAATTTAACAGGTGGAAATACAGACATACTCAAAATATACATGCCTAAAACAGAAGGTGCATGTGTGTGCAAAGATCACTTATAACACAGTCTTCACAGGGATATTTTAGGACATTAGCATTGCAGTACAACAAATTCATTTTTCTTAAGGTGCTGGGGGAAGATCGCTGCCTGGGAATCCAGGGTGGTGTGTTCCAGACTTGGCTCCATGAGCAACATGAGTAACATTAGTCAATAATACAAACTCTTGTTTCCTCCCACTTTCTACAGATGACCAAAAAGACAGAGCAAACAATGTAAGTCTGCCCACTCATTATGTGTGCAGTGAAATTCATCTTCTGTCTTTGGCTATACACTGGCTTAGATACAATCAGCTGAAGCCTTGCTTCCAAGAACTACTCTGTTCCTCTTTCTTAGAGGGGAAACTGAGCAGACTGAGAGGCATGGAAAACAGCTGTGACAGGCAAGCCTAAAGTTGGTGTAAATGATTTGGAATTCAATGTCCTACAGGTCTCATGTCTTCCACCCTGCCTTACTTTCTTTCCCAGGCCCCAAACCAATGTCTTTTTCATCTGTGCTATTCTCTTCTGTCTCCTTAAGGCCAGCACAGTGGTGTGGTGGCAGTGGTGGTGGCAGCAGCAGAAATGGAGAGCAAATCTGCTAGGTTCACAGCCAAGTCCTTGATTACTTCATCTCTACAGCTAGAGATATGGGGACATTAATAGGTCTTTCATTTCCCAAGCAGTTGTCCTGGGGACAGCAGATACAGATAGAAGTTGGACCAGGACAGAGATGGTGACCTGTGTAATAGCCTTGCTGGCGTATGAAGCAGATCTGAGAAGCTAAAGAGAGGGCCTCACAGTTCACAACTGGAAACACTGCATTTTAGGATAAAATCTGTGAGGCTCCCCAAACCTGGCTCATGGCCCTAGTCTTTGGCTTTCTTAAATCCCTAGTAAATAGAGAAAATTACACACACACACACACACACACACACACACACACACACTCCTGTTCACATAACAAAAACTGAAAATGCACAAATGATTATAGACATCACAGGCATGATTTGAGGACCACCGACAAACCTGCCTCTGTCCTTAGTGCCCCCCCCCTCATTTTTTGAGGTTATTCTAGCCCAGATTGATCTAGAATTCACTCTGTGGCCCTCCTACTGTGACTAAGAGATTTGTCCAGTTACACATACTCTTAGCTTTAGTGCACTGGAATTCTTTTTTTAAATAAAAAGATCAAAGAGACTATTTTTCCTCATGGTAGAAATGGACCCCAAGAGTTCATTTGAAGGCATAATTGTTTCTGTAGCCACTAGAGTCCATAAAGGTAGTGGTCAGAGAATGATGTTGACTAGTTCAGAAAAAAACTAATAAATTACAGCCATTTCAATCAATGAATAAATTTGAATATAGTTTCAAAAGTCTTCCTACTATTCACTTGGAAAAATTTCAGGCATACACAAAATAGTGGCCCAGAACCTGCCATCTAGACTTAATCCAGCTCAATTTCTATTGCCATCATTATTTCAGGTCACTGGTGTTCATTAGTATTTCTCCTGTAAACCTGTGTTTATAGTTATATGTGTTTGGTCAATGCAAACGCGAAGTCTTTAGGGACATATGAGATAGTTTCCTGGGTGGTCATGAAATTTCAAAATTTAAAGTCAATAAAGAAAATAAAGAGTTCTTAGTGGCAAGTAAATGGGGCTCATCCATCCCAGATGAACTGCTGATACTGCTCAAACTTTTCAGCCAAAGCTTTTTGTCACAGCCTGCTAAAAGCAAAATGAATGTCCTCTACTTTGACTTCATCAGATGCGAACAACAAAGTGCCAGTAGTAGAGAGCCAAGACCTGAGAAGAGGGGAAGCCCTCTGGGAGCTCTGGCTAGTTGATACCCAACCCGGCAGGCGGGCAAAGAAATTTCAGGGTCTCCACCTGCAGTTCCTCAGGTCACTCATACATTCCACTCTTCCCTTGCTGTGGATTAGGTTACCTCCTGACAGCTGTCCCACGGTTAGGACACGCCTTCTTATTTCAGGGACTTTTGAGAACTCTGAGTGATGCTGGCAACGCTTAGTGGAAGTACGACTGCCCAGTAAATGTTGGAGAGGATGTTTAGGTTTCATTTCTTGCCTTGATTAATTATTTTTCCATTTGTTATTTCTGTGTCTTCTTTTTCATTCTTTTTTCTTTTTGGCTCCTTATCTCTCCCTGTTGCCCTCTCTCCTCTGCTGCCCTCTCCCAGACCTGAGTCTCCACGCCTTTCTTGGCTGGCTGTCCCTTCACTAGGGAATGCTGCTCCTGTCACACGTGTGTCTGCAGCTGCTGCCAGGCTGCCCTAGGGCAAGAGAGGAATGCTACTTTGGAATGTGAGTATTCAAATTCTGCCCTTTGACCTGTGATGGTGAAAAAGAAGGGAGGCAGGTGGCAAGACCTTTGTACCTATACACAGTGTCCAGGGCCTCCAGTTGGCTGCAGGATGACCAGTGCTTCTTGGCAGGTCCATAGTTAGAGATGACGAAAAGATAGAATGTCCACAAAACACTCTGCTCCCTTGAGGCACAACATGCTTTTCGTTTTTCCCCAAAGGAGCAGCTGCTAGCTGAGTCTGTGTTCTTTCACATACACGTGGCAGAGATTCAGGCTCATGGTGGACTCTCGCCTGTCTGTGTGACAGGCAAGGGCCTGACTTTTGTGGTTCCTGTGTGGTGCCCAACGGAATAGGATACCAGATTCCCTTCCTGCCCTTCTACTCTGCAAGAGGGACTCGTTCTCACCCACAAACCAGTGGAGGGTAAGCCCCAGTAAGACAAGGCTGACAGTGAAGTACACGTGCTCTCAGGAAGAGTACTGGTACTGCTCTTGGGTCCGCCCAGAGACTGGTCTGCCGAGGAAGCCTATTGGCAGCTGGAAGTTGTTGCTCTTAACTGCTCTCTAGTGGCCAGCCGTCAATATTGCAGCCGAGAAAGGCTAAGGGCGGTAAGAGGGTGGCTTCTCACTTACCCAGATCATTATGAGTATTTTCCACCCTCACCATTTGCCCAAGCGTACATGGTGCCTGGTGTCTTGGTGTGTAGGTTGTCGCAGTGCCCTGAGACCCAGAGCAAACCTGGGAGGAACAGACTTTTTGTTTTGTTTTTCAAGGTAGGATATTGCTCTAGGCTAGGCTGACCTGGAATTCAGTAGGTAGTCTCAGGGTGGCCTTGAACTCATGCTGATCCTCCTACCTCTGCCTCACAAGTGCTGGAATTAAAGGCGTGCACCACCATGCCCGGCTCCTTTTTTTTTTTTTTTTTTTTTTGATTTTTAACAGAAGAGAGCTTGTCTGAATAGTTTAGACACTGTGTGACTAAACACTTCTTGTTTTTGCAGCAATGCCAAATCCAAATTAATCCTCTACTCTCACAAGTCCCTTTCACCCAGTGCATGTCAAGGTGGCCATTAGCCTGTTTAGGGTATAAGGGGGACTAATAAAGTGACCTTTAAGTCCAGCATGGGATCAGATACTCCAGTACTGAAAACGGAATGTCTGCTCAGGGATCTTGGCTTTGTGGGCCCTCTGGGTTCTAACTGGGCCCTCCCATCGCCCTGCTCCCCTTCCACCTGTGCTCTCGCCCCTTGGCATTCTTCTTGCCCTTTCAGGCTCCATGTCTTTGCCAGTATTCTTGCCCTCACTGGAGCTCTTTTGATCTTTCTCTGTCTTTACTCTCCCCTACACTTGGGAAAAGAATGTTTTCAAGATCCAATGCCAATGCCATTTCTCTTGAATCATTCCCTCACTCTGTCTCTGCCCCTCCCTCTCCTACCTCCACTGCCCACCCCATGTACTTCAAAACTTCTGCTGATATTGCCTATCTGAACCTGTCCACTTGTCTTGCCCCCTCCCCTCCTTTGTGTGAGCTGGAACTGACATACTTATTTCTGTATCTTTGCTAAAGCAAGTAAAAAGGGCTCGGTGAGCATTCATGGCCTGACATCAGGACTCCTAAGAAGCTGTCACTACGTGCTGGGCACTGGGCCAAGGGCTGTGGGAACCTTGCTCCGAGCACTGCTTACGGAAGCCCTGTGAATGCCTACAATTCTATGGGTGAAGGAATTGCTTACATCCCTAGGTTCCTCTCTTCCTCCTCCTCCTTTCCTCTCCTCCTCCTTTTGAGCTCTCTCAAGAAGTGCTGAGTGCACAAGCACCTGAGTTTCACAGGAGCTTCTGTGCCACATAGCACCCCTGGGGTTACCTAGCAGCCAGCTGTGTTTGGATGTTGTGTGATGGTGGGGTTTGAAATGTAAAGTACCACAGGTGTAGAGACTTGTGGAAGACATAGTAATCCATTGACTGGGGGGGGGGGGGCAACAGACTATAGAAACTACAAGTGGTCTGACTATAGGCTGAGAAGCATTCCTGAAGGTCTTCAGGCACATTCCTCTATATTGACTTTTTGATTTCCCTTTTTTGATTTTTTTTTTTAAATTTAGGGCTGGAGAAATTGCTTAGTGGTTAAGGTGCTTGCCTGCAATTCGCCAGGACCCACATAAGCCAGATGCACAATGGGGTGCATGCACCTTGAGTTTATTTGCAGTGGCTGGAGGCCCCGGTGCACACATTCTCTCTCTCTCCCCCTGCCTATTTCTCTCTCTCAAATAAACAAATAAATAAAAATTAAATATTTAAAACAATTTTAAATATTTTATTTATTTGAGTGAAAGAGGAAGATAGAGAAAATGGGGCACCAGGGCCTCTAGCCACTGCAAATGAACTGCAGAAGCATGTGCCACCTTGTGCATCTGGCTTATGTGGGTACTGGGGAATCAAACCTGGGTCCTTATGCTTCGTAGGCAAGCACCTTAACTGTTAAGCCATCTCTCCAGTCCCTCTTTTTTGATATTTTAAACATTTTTTCCTTATTCATATCTTATGGACTGTGGCCCTAAAGCACTCAAAGTGGGGTGAAGGGGCCACCAAATCATTTCATTCAACAAATATTGATTGAACACTGAAGATTTACCAGTACAGGGCTATGATGAGATCTGAAATGCGCTCACATTTTATGCCATACTAGAACTGCTGGTGGTTTCAACGGAAAATGTTTGAGTACCTTAGCTACACCTGGAACTTGAAACAAAATCGGGAAATCCATCTTCTTCTTGGATGAAATCAGGAAAGTGTCCGAGGAGTTAGCAAATCTAAATAATGGAAGCAGGAGAAAGTTAGGACCAGACTTTAGGGTTTGGAGATCCAGACTGTAGCTATTTCAGAGAGAATGCAAGGGACATCACCTCCTGCTCCTGTACTGGAGAGCTCAGGCTATAAGGGAGCTTTGTTCTCTTGTGTCATGTTAGCTTTTCTTTTCCTTTTTCTTTTTAAGGAAATAACGACAGTCCTAGATTGTCAGACAGATTGCATATAAAGCCGGGCGTGGTGGTGCACGCCTTTAATCCCAGCACTTGAGAGGCAGAGGTAGGAGGATCGCTGTGAGTCCAAGGCTACCCTGAAACTCCATAGTGAATTCCAGGTCAGTCTGGGCCAGAGTGAGACCCTACCTTGAAAAACCAAAATAAATAAATAAATAAATGAATAAATGAATAAATAAATAAATAAAGCGGGACAAAGATTGCTCATGAAAGCAAAGGTGCACGGAGTGAAATGCAGCGTAGTTTGTTGTAATGGTATTAATGTCTATCCAGGCCATCTTTACATGCCTACCCGGATTTCTTGGAGTATGTGTGCATACACACTGAAACAGGTTTTGTGTTCCCTCCCACAAAACAGAACATATTTTCACTGTTACCACTCTGAAACATTCTTTCCGGTTATCAGATGACAGAGTGATATGACAGGAGCAACATCAGTTCTCTTCATAGGGTAACCTGCTTTGCTAATGAAGTTCATCTGCTTAAAATGTTAGAGGCCAAGACTGGGGTTTGGGGAAAGGGCTGGTAACTTCTCAAACTATCTGTGTGTAAAACACTATGCATGCCCCTGCCATCCAAGAAATGGAAACTCTGAATGCTGGTAGTTTTGACAAGAACACCTCTCCTCGTTAATGAGAAAGGATTTCATTGTTCATTGTTCATATGAAGAAAGCAAAGGGATGTGGAAAGAGTTTGGTGCTCATGAGACATTTATTGTTTCAGTTCTCCTCACCATTTCCCTGACCTCTAGGAAGCTAGGGGAAGTGATTCTGACTGGAGCTCTTTGCAAAGACTTCTTTATTATGGGAATAGGTTGCCTGGGTCTTGTCATGCAAATGCTGACTAGGGGAGACCTGGAGACCAGTTTAGAACTGCCTCAGCATTCAATAACTTCTGTGACTTGAAGAGCTTTGGACCCTGATGAGTACATCTTCAGCACTGTCAGGCCAACCTGGGAGAAACCCTGAAGGAAGTGAATTTATACAGTACTTCCCACCACATGCCATGGTCCTCACTGACCTCACCTCCTCCAACCTGGCATCATTGTCTTCAGGGCTCAGTCAGGGGTTCTCTGGCCCATACATCACTAAAACTACATTTATCCTTTTGAGGCCATTCTGCTAAAACTGTTTGCCCAAGAACATATAATGCTTGCTTGACTACATTGAGGACTGTCCTCCAGAGGACAAAAAGGGGCTTTGCAAAAAAAAAAAAAAAAAGAAAAAGAAAGAAAAAAAAGCTGAAGCCAGAGCATTTGACAGATGAAGAGTTTCAAAGCCTTGTGAGCTGATGAACCATCAATCAATCTTTCCTTTCCAAATATGCTGCATTCTTTCTTGTCTTGTTCTCTGAGACCCAAAGGTACTTTACAGCTATTTCAGAACTTTTGTGAGGTAAGTAAGCTCCTCTACTCTAAACACAGGCAGAGATTGTTGCCTAAATCCAGCATGGGATTGAGTAGCCCCTCACTGCCCACCTTAGGTAATTTCTCCTGATCAGTATCTTACATTTGATTGGCTGGAGAAAAACTACCCACCCCCTCCCCAGCTGGCTGCCAAGATTCTCTGACACTCTGGGTCTTGGCTGTGAAAGTGAATGGGTACTCAGTTGTGTTCTTGGCCTGATTTTCAAGCCTTGTTCCCCATTTACTTCCAAAGGCTTGTACAATTGAGAAAATGAGGAAGTTGGAGTCAAGATAACCATACACTGGGATGCTTTGCCTCTGAGTGTAGGGAAGAGTCTAATGAATGAGCTTGGAGTGGAATGGGATGGTGCCTATTAGATGTCAAACACTGGAAATTTTACACCCAAAATGTTCTAGATTTCTAGTTACAAAATCCAGCAGACAAAAAAAAAAAAAAAAAAAAAACAACAAAAAAAAAAAAAAACAAAAAAAACAAAAACCTGGAATGGTGGTACATGCCCAGCCTGGGACTAGGGAGTGAGTTCTAGGTTCTAGGTCAGCTTGGGCTAGAGTGAAACCCTACCTAAAACACAAAACAAAATCTCAAGTAGACACACACCCAAGGCAACTGGGTTGGATAGAGGGCATGCTGTCACCTTTGGTCTAGGAATAATCTTTTATTCAGAGCAGTCTCCATCTTGCCAGCTCCCTCACTGTGTCACTCATCTGCCATCAGTATGTGACTTTCTGCCCCGTGCCCAATTAAATGATGCTAAACTCATTACTCATGTTTATCCTGGAAGTATCAGCTTGCTCAAGCAGCACATTACTTTGTGTTTTTGCTTCCTAAGCAAGTTTTTAAGTTTATTCAATATGATCGTTCACTTCAGATACATACAAACACAAGCTCTTGACTATTTGCTCTAAAAAAAAAACACCGAAATTGTCTAAGTGCTTGCTGAGAATTCCGTGTACAGCAAAGCAAAAGTATATGCTATTTAAGTTGGAATATGAAAAATGTTCCGATGTCCCTTGCACATAGACATGAGGATACATGGCAGTTACCATCAGGAGAGGAAACTTATGATGAGTATCTCCCCAGCACATAGTTACACATGCCAGACAGATAACTCTTTTCAGTCTATGATATGCCTGCATGTCTTCTTTTTTTCCCTATTCTTCCCCTGGTTTCTGTCATCTATATCTAGATCATCTCACAACCTATCTTTCCTCCTATTTTCCCAGACCAAGTATATCACCATACCTAATCACTTGATAAAAAATGAGTAACTTGGTTGTTTCAGGTGGAAGCTGAATCTATCTCTTCACATGAACTCTAATTTTTCAAATAGGATTGTGTTTTCTATCAGACTGATGAGCTTAAAGGGGCATGCCTCAAAGGCATATAGAGCAGCCCATACGCTATAAAGATGACATGCTGTGGTTCTAGATTTCTGGTGGTTAAAATTTGAATATTTCAAACTAAAGCATAAGAGGAAAAGGGTGGTTGGTGATGAGGATGGAAGTGTGTTGAGAGAGTGTAAGGTGGTGAGTAATGTTGGAAGAAAAAAATGTTATTGGGGGGTGTGTCTCATAGTCTGTCACAAGTACTGTACTCAGCATTTGTCTGAGAAACTAAGGACATTTATGCTTTTTGAGTGCCTGACTTGGTTTCTCAATCCATGTACCCTCTGATAATGTCCATTTCTCCACTAAGAAAAAAACCTGTGCATCATTACCTTTTGGGGAGGCTGAGCACTAGTGGCTTGTTTACCAGGCTGGTGTCAGTAATCCAAGGAACTGTCTCATATTTTGAAACACATGGTGTTGCAGCCAGGTTCGCATTGCGAGCAGGAATAACCTGACCAAGAGCAGCTTGAGGGAGGGAAAAAGAAAAGGTTTATTTTGGCTTATACATTTGGGGGGAAGCTCCATGACGTTAGGGGAAAATGATGGCATGAGCAAAGGGTGGACATCACACCCTTCCTGGCCAACATCAGGTGGACAATAGAAACAGGAGAGTGTGCCAAACACTGACAAGGGAAAACTGGATATAACACCCATAAGCCTGCCCCGAACAATACACTACCTCCAAGAGGCATTAATTCCCAAATTTCCATCAGCTGGGAACCTAGCAATCAGAGTACCTAAGTTTATGGGGGACACCTGAATCAAACCATCACACAAGGCTAAAGAGAAATGGAAAGAGATCGTTTTGCAGAATTTATTACACCTGGCCATTCCTAGTGTAAAAGTGACCAAAGTGCGCTAATAGAAATCATAAAGCAACCAATACTTTACAAATGTTGCATAGGAAATTCCTTAGAGTTGAAATACTCCTTGAATGGAGGACCACTTCCCAAAATTATCAGAGTATCAAACAACCATGGAGGGGCAGACTGACCATTGTTGTGTAGCAATTTTCTCTGAATTGAAACATTTGCTCCTGGGAGAGGAGGATGCTCAGGAGACTCAAGAGGTCACCCTGCTCTGTAAGTAACATCAACATCAAGAAACTCAGGTTCACCAAAACTGCTTGTGATAAAATTGTGCTTTGCTCTATATGGAGTGAATGTTCACATCTCCCCAGTTTCACAGGACAATAAAATATTTCATATTTGACTCTTCACCACCCCACAAAGTAGCTAAGAACAGTATCTTCTCCATCTTAAAAAGCTCAAGTAGTCTGAAGTGTTCTGAATCAGTTAATAAAACAGGTTCTTTTTCTAACCTTGAGCATTCTAACTTTGCGTTTCTCACTTGCATCTGTTCATCTTCTACTACTTCTATGACTTCAGCTGAAAAAAATCACCCTGTCCCATTGCAGTCCTTTATGTGTCCAGATCTAGGGCCCTCTACTTTCCCCCTTTTAGTAAGTTTGGCCAAGTATCAAGCTCCGGAGTGGGACAACAGGGTACGTTTACACTTTCCAGCTTTGGACAAATTACGCACTTTCCGATGACATCGTCCCTGTGAAGGTCAGCGCATGAGAAAACTCCCAAGATCTGGGAATTTCCTCAGCGTGGTTCACTGCTGTCTCCCCAAGCTGGCTTTAGCACCAGGAGGTAGTGGAGAGAACCCTCAGACCCATGGGAAGTCCCTGGCTGAGGACTTGGCTTGATAACTGGAGCTCCACACAGTAGTGCCCGTACATACACACACACACACACACCTTTATTCCCCCCGCCCCCCCCCATATTCCCCACAATTCGTTTCCCAGGTTCTGAGTTTTGGACTGTGAGCGCACGCGCGCGCACACACACACACACACACCCTTTTATTCCCCTCCCCCCGCCCCCATATTCCCCACAATTCGTTTCCCAGGTTCTGAGTTTTGGACTGTTAGCAGGCCGCCAGGGCGGAAGCAGCCAGAAGAGGGCAACAGCCCCCTCTCAGTGGACGGCTCTGGCCGCCCGAGCGGAGCTGAACCCGGAAGTGCTTTGCCACCGTCGCTCAGGCGACCCGGACGGAGAAAGGTATGGCTCCCGTATTTTTTTCCTCCCCACCGGCCTTCCTTCCTTCGGAGCCCGCTGTACTTGGGTTCCGCGTGGGAGCCGGCAGTTCCGGGCCTCCTACCCCTCGCCTGTTCTACGGGCCCAAGCCTGGGAGAAAGGTGGCAGCGGTGGGCCGGCCGGACCGCAGGGTGAGTGGGGCGCCCCTGGGGACAACGCTGACCGTCTCAGTCCCGTCCCGATCCCCGGGCCGCCGCTTACCTCGCGGCCCCCAAGGCAGCGGTGTGACACCCGG
The DNA here is from genome assembly GCF_020740685.1 of Jaculus jaculus. NCBI lineage: Eukaryota > Metazoa > Chordata > Mammalia > Rodentia > Dipodidae > Jaculus > Jaculus jaculus. The sequence goes on from NC_059102.1 coordinate 304,673,433, forward strand.
GGTGCCTGGTCTGCGCAGGGAAACTTGTGGTTTCTTTGGGAGGAGGAAGCTCGGTCGGGCAGGGAGAGCCTACGTAGCCCCTCGGATTTGGCGAATGACCTTAGTGTTTCTAACTCTTTCTTTTTTTTTTTTTTAAACCCCCTTCCCCTCTGTGAAAATGTGACTGTCTTTCTTTGATTCTCACGAGAGCTGTTCTGTTTTAACTAAGGTGATGTATAGCTCTTTTTAAGTTTTGGTAAGCCCAGTTAATGTATAGAATATCACTGATCTCTTTCGAAGCCTCGGTTTTAGCTAAATAAGCTCTAGAACTCATACCCTTCAGCATTGTGTAGGTTAATGTCATTAGACAACCCAGTAAAAGCAATGGATTCTGTGCCTATACATTGAAAACACAAGGATGCAGTGACATATGCCTTAGGTTTGTGAACCCTTGAGGAAGAAGAGCCAGAGGAAGATAGTGATGAGAAACCCATTAGACTGTGGCCTGAATCCTGACTCCACTGTCTACCACTCTTGTTACCCTGGGCTCAGAATACCTAAGCAGTTTGAAACTCAGCTGTTTTATCGGGTAAAGTGGAAAAAATACTAATTTGTAAAGTAATGAACATTAAAGAAAATACACAGGGCTTTTAGCACATATTGGGCACTGTGAGCAAGTAGTATCTTACAGGTATGGACTATTTACAGTAGTATAATATAAAAATCTCAATTTTTTTTTTTTTTTGAGGTAAGTTCTCACTCTAGCCCAGGCTGACCTGAAATTCACTATGTAGTCTCAGGGTGGCCTTGAACTCATGGCGATCCTCCTACCTCTGCCTCTTGAGTGCTGGGATTAAAGGCATGCACCACCACACCCAGCTGAAATGTACTTAAAAAAATTTTTTTTTCTTGTTTATTTTTATTTATTTGAGAGCGACAGACAGAGAGAGAAAGAGGCAGATAGGGAGAGAGAGAATGGTCGCGCTAGGGCCTCCAGCCACTGCAAACGAACTCCAGATGCACGTGTGCCCTTGTGCATCTGGTTAATGTGGGTCCTGGGGAATAAAGCCTTGAACCGGCGTCCTTAGGCTTCACAGACAAGCACTTATCCATTAAGTCATCTCTCCAGCCCTGAAATGTATTTTTTTAACTTTGTTTTTTTTTTTTTTTTTTTTTTTGAGGTATGGTCTCACTCTAGCCAAGGCTGACCTGGAATTCACTATGTAGTTTCAGGGTGGCCTTGAACTCATGGTGGTCCTCCTACCTCTGCCTTCCAAGTGCTGGGATTAAAGTTGTGCATCACCACACTTAAGCAATGGGCGTAAGGCTGAGATGTAGTTATGTAGTTTTAATGTTTCATTTATAACATGCCACCCACCGTATGCATTTTATTTAGGCTTTTAGTAAACTTAATTGTTTTGATTTTAATTCATCCTTACCGTGACCTGGCACAACTTTTATACATTCACAAGTTTCTTCTTTTTCTAGGAATTTAGTTGTGTTGTCCTGCCTCACAGAACAAACTAATTTATTACAAGCCAAACCTGGATTGCTGCATTTGTAAACAAGGTTTGTAAAGTATCAACATGGAACTTCCAGAGATGTCCTACTTCACAACTTAATAAATAACAAGAGCCACATGTGTTTCTTTGAGGGAGGTTGAACCGGCCTGAATTGGAGGAGAGGACAACATAATGTATGCTCAACCTGTTACTAAGACCACAAAGGTCAAGTGGCAGAAAGTCTTATATGAAAAGCAACCTTTTCCCGATAATTATGTTGATCAACGGTTCCTGGAAGAACTCCGGAAAAATATCTATGCCAGGAAATATCAATATTGGGCTGTGGTATTTGAATCCAGTGTGGTCATACAACAGCTGTGCAGTGTCTGTGTTTTTGTAGTTATCTGGTGGTATATGGACGAGGGTCTTCTCGCCCCCCACTGGCTCTTTGGAACTGGCCTGGCCTCTTCATTAATTGGGTATGTTTTGTTTGATCTCATTGATGGAGGTGATGGGCGTAAGAAGAGTGGGCGAACCCGGTGGGCTGACCTGAAGAGTACTCTTGTCTTCATTACTTTCACTTACGGCTTTTCACCAGTGTTGAAGACCTTGACAGAATCTGTTAGTACTGACACCATCTATGCCATGTCAGTCTTTATGCTGTTAGGCCATCTTATCTTCTTTGATTATGGTGCCAATGCTGCTATTGTGTCCAGTACACTGTCCTTGAACATGGCCATCTTTGCTTCTGTTTGCCTGGCCTCACGTCTGCCCCGATCCTTGCATGCTTTCATCATGGTGACATTTGCTATCCAGATTTTTGCCCTGTGGCCCATGTTACAGAAGAAACTGAAGGCATATACCCCACGAAGCTATGTAGGAGTCACATTGATTTTCGCATTTTCAGCTTTTGGAGGCCTTCTCTCCATTAGTGGTGTGGGAGCCATACTCTTTGCTCTTTTGCTTATTTCCATCTCATGTCTCTGCCCTTATTACCTCATTCGCCTACAGCTATTGAAGGAAAACATTCATGGGCCTTGGGATGAAGCTGAAATCAAAGAAGACTTGTCCAGGTTCCTCAGCTAAATTAGGGACCTCCGGTACATTATTAAGGCAAGATAATAGACTCACATCTTAACCAAAACAACATTTGAAGACAGTGCCATTCTGGAAGCAACAGATTAATGTGGGTGAGAGAACTCAGGTAGAAGAATATTAACCAGAGGCTTAGGAGGGAAAGGTGTATGTCCTTCTGTCCCTTTGTGGATGAAAAAGCTTTCTGGTGTCATCTTGAATTATTGCCTCTAATTAATTTTTCACTGTAACAAATGATGTGGTTTTTACTAATTAAAAAAGTAACATCCATCAAATTGTCACATTTTTTTCTGAACGCAGAAAAGAGACAAGGGTCATAAGGGAAGAGAAGGTGTGTGCGTGTGTGTGTGTGTGTGTGTGTGTGTGTGTGTGTGTGAAGTTCTCTAGCTTCCATTTATCTGGAGTTCAAATCCTTGAAATCAGTATGGTGTTCATTTTTGTTATCCAAGACCACAAAAGTTTGGTCACTTAACCCCTTGCACATGACTAATAATGAAGAGTTACATGTTTTAAAGGCAAAATGTTAGGGGGATTCAAAGAGGCTGGAGATAAAGTTCATCTGGAGTTACTAAGAAACAGGTAGAATTTAAATTTACTGTTGGAGGACAGGTGGCAATTAAGTACACAAGATGACTTTAGGGGCCGGGTCAGTAAAGTTAGCAAGTGTGCTACTGCAAGCAGCTGTGGGAAACTGGAGAGAGCAACCCTGTCTCCAGTGCAAATGCCCCTGCTCCAGCTTTGTTCCACTTGGTTCTCACCTGAGACCTTCATGACATCCAGTGAAATGAAAATCCCAACACCTGTGAATCAGGTCACAAAATGATATTGCCTATGGTGCCACATATATTCATATGGGAAAGCGATGGGCGGTTAGGGTTACAGAGATACAGGGAGGAGTACTGGGGGAACAGCAGAGTAGAGTAGGAGCTGGAGGTTCCAGGTCTATTGATAGTAACTTAGGCTCTGATGCAAGTAATGTGCAATCACACTTGTCTAAGTAAAAGGTGAATTATGAAATTTTGAGTAAGCTAATTGTTTTATGTCTTTTTATCATTAAAATGCAAGCAAAAGTGCCTCTAGTGTTGCAACAGATAAGCTATACACAATACTTTGAAAAATGCTTACATAAAGCACAATATTAGTGCCAAGCATCTCAAGTCCAAAATCCAAAATAATCCAAAACATTAATTTTATTTTGTTACAAGTGTGTATGTGTTTTGGTTGTATGTATGAATGCTGGAGCATGTGTGTGTGGGTAGGTTAGAAATTGACACCTGGTATTTTCTTTAGTCATTCTCCATCCTGTTTTTGGAGACAGGGTCTCACTTAAACATAGAGCTTGCCAGTGTGGCCAGTCTAGCAAGCCAGCTTGCCTGGAGGTTCCTTTCTCTGCCTCCTGAACCCTGGGATTACAGGAACATACCTGGGCTCTGGGGATCTCAGCTCAGGTCTTCATGCTTACCTGTCTTCTCTGCCTTCAAGCAAAACTTTTGGAACACCAATGTTATGTGACAAATGAAAAATTCTACACTATGAAATTAGTGTGCAAGATTATTAAAAATATTTTATAAAGTTTCCTTCAGACTCCATGTATAAGGTATATATGAAACAAATGACTTTTATGCTTAGAATTGGGTCCCATTCCCAATATATCCTTATGTATATGTAAAGACTATAAAATCTGAAACCACCCAAATCCAAAAATTGCTGATCCTAAACATTTGGTTAAGAGACACTGGATGTGTCTTATCAGTTGGCATGTGGAGAAACTTGAAGAGGACAAAGGTTCAAAGGGCATCTGATTAATATCCAGAGTAGTTGACTTCTCCTATGGACGGTCAGTTCAAAGTTCCAGTTCTATCCTTGGATCACTAGAAATTAATTTTAACTCAGACATGCCATTGAGGGGTGGTATTTTAAGTAATATTTTTATTTTTCTGAATACAGGTTGCTCATAAATTTCTTGAACAGGATTTTGAACTAGTGTATAGCTAGTGACTTTTGGCACCCAAAGCATCCATCTGTTGTCTGATGGACTGCCAGAACTGATTGTTTTTGGATAGTCCCACACTAAATGATGGTGGTTGGTTGTAGCATAGAGTGATACAAAGTGTGGTACTTGATGTTTTAATACATTTGTCTGATTGTAGTTTCCATTTGTCAACTTCAGGGAACTTACATGGCAATACCATCCATGTCGTCAGTCAGCATAAAGTTCAATAAATGTGTACCACTTTTAGGATAGTGGGGTGAATTGAATGTGTCATTTGCAGCTGCTTCCTGCCACACCATCAGAATGGGAATCCACAAGTGCTTGACTTTACTTAGTTTTGTGGTTGCAGAATAATCCAAACGATTGAGATCAAAGGTTAAGGAGGCTGCCCTATGAAAAGTGGATTAGAACACAGCCTGAAAGGAAGGCTCAAAGAGGTATTCATTGCCTATAACCTCTAAGCCATTTCCCGCTTAATTCATTGCCTATAAAATTACTAAGGGCAGGACTGAGAGCTGTAGTTCACTGCTAAAACAATTGCTTAGTATTCCTTAAACCCTGATGGGAGAAAAAAAAATACAACAAAAAGTGAAGCAAATGTTGATTTGTTCATCAGATGATGATCTACAGGAGAATAAAGACTGCTGCTATTGAGATTATAAGACTTACCTGTAGCAAGCTTCATTAAGTCTGGCAGGAATTTTGGCCTGGAAGATTATTGGTATAATCTAGTCTGGTAAGCTACTGGGAAAATTGACTCATCTCTTCTGGCCTGATCTTCCCTGCTTACCAGCTTACAAGGTGCAGCTTTGCTCCACCTTGTCTGTTGCTGCTTCACTACAGGCCCACAAACAACAGAGCCAACAAGCTATGGACTGAAGACCGTGAAGCTGCCAGTTAAAGCAAATCCTTCCTCTATGTTATCTCGAGGGTTTTGCCACAGAAAGCTGAAGTAACACAGGTGTTGGGCATTGAAGTTGGGATGGAAGGCATCCAAGAGAAGCAGAGCTACAAGCCTTATTTTGTGATAAAGTGGACAATTTATAATTCACAGATAGCTAGAAGACATGCATGTGTGTAGCAACATGAACAGTGGTTCTGTGTAGAGATCATGGTGCTATGCCTGTATGCTTACATCAGTACTGTAAACTCTTCAGAAAACTTTTGGGCAGCTATGCATTTAAGTGTCTATACTAAGTGGCCATACACGAAGTTGCATGTAAGATTATTTGCATTTTCAAAGCCCAAGAAAGTTTCAAGGACAAGAAAAAGGAAACAAGTCAGCAGAGGGCATCAGCTACACAATTATGCAACTTTTCAAACCCACTTAGTTCAGGGATGTATAGCTGGGATACAGTGCCATCTTGTGGAAGTTATTGATATTCCATTTTATAAAAGCATTCAGAAAGGGGTGATATTCTTGCTGAAGTGTGGCTTGAGAAATAGCTACACAGTCTGAGGTCTCCATAAACTGGGAAAGCAAATAGTAAATTGTGATTTTATTAATAATATCTATATCTTTGAGCACCAATGTGTCACAAGACCCGAACCTGCACTGTGTTTATTGTTTATTCTTTTTTTGTAATAATCCTGTGAGAAGTGTTTCCTTTACAGTTTAGGAAACTAAGAATGAGAGTGGGGTAGGGAATTGTCTAAGGATATATTTATAGGTTAGGTTAGGGCTCTGCTTTTCTGATAGCTGGATTGCTTCAGGGCTAAATAACAGGTAGGAGGTTGCTTTTCATGCATAGTCAAATCTGTCATCATCCCCTTATCCTTTATTATCTTCACCTACCCCTAAAAAAAAAAAAAAACTTCCTGTCCACCTAAGCCTGCTTCTGCACTTTCTAGCATTAGTGCTTTATGGTGATTGGCTTTGAGAATATATTCAGTCAACAAATACTATGCTTTACTATATAACAAGTATCGTATGTGCTTGGGAATATGTATGTGAATAAAAAGGTTTATGTTTCTTGACCTAGTAGAGATGAGTAGGAGACATAAGAAATGTAAAAGGAAAACAATAAATACTATTAAAATAAGAAAAAAAAAGTGGCAGTATTAGAGACTGCCATAGTCATGGAAAAGCTAGCATTTAACCAAAGACTTGAAAGAAGTGAAAAACTAATCTGTACTGGAGAAAAGTATTCCAGGCACAGAAAACAGCTAGTGAAAACAGCCAGGGCTCTAGACAGAAGATGTGTGCCATGTTTGGGGAACCGCAAGGAGAACATGGAATGGGGTCAAAGAGATGATGTGGAAGGGTAGATTATGAATGTTATTGTACTATTGAAAGGTCTTTAGTTTGTACTGTGAGAATAGAACCACTGGAAGGTCATGTAGAACAAGGCATGATCTGGCATACATTTTGAAGGCCCATTGTGGTTGCTATGGATCAAGAACAGACAGAGGAAGAAGCATTCACAGGCTTTTGCAGTCATCTAAGCCAGAGATGGATGGTACCTTAGAACACAGTGATGGTGAGGGAAGTGGTGAAAAATGGTCATAAAGGGGCATATAATTTGAAAATAAAGCCAATTAGACATTTAGGTATATTTGATTTCATGAAGGTGTGAAAGAGCACAGTTGTAAATTAGATTTTGGCCAACTGAATTAAAGCTAGATTTGCTATTAACTAACAATGGCCATGGAGAGTTTTGGGGAGGTCAATCCATGTGGGGGCTTGTAGAGTTTGAAATGTCTCATAGATAGCCAGACTGAAATGTTGAGTAGGGAGCAAGAGATAAGGGTTCGGAGTTTGAGAGTGATCCATGAAATGGAGATACAGATTTTTGTATACTTTAAACAATATGTTATTTAATATTATGTGCTGTTTGAGATTACCATCTCGTACTATGCCTCAAATCTATACCAAGAAAGTGTTTATAGACAAAAACCAAAGAAGAAGACCAAGAACTCTGAGCTACAAAGGTTGAGTGGAAAAAGCTTCACAGCAAAACCACTGAAGCAAGAGAAAATCAGGAGGTGTTTTGTCCTGGACCTTAAATGCAGAGAGTGACTGAAGAGGGAAAGGGTGACCCATTGGGGCCAGTCAAAAAGGAAGTCAAGGACTGAGACCTCAACATTGGATTTAACCTGGAGGAGGTCCCTGAGGATCCTGAAAAGAGGACAATTTTGGTGTGGTGGGTGGAATGGCAACTTATTTGACATGGAATTGAGAATAGAGAAATTGTAGTAGCAAAGACTTTTGGGAAGTTTAGCTTCAAAGGGGATCCAGGAAATAGTACAAAATTGAGCGGGGATATTAAGACAGAAAGTTTCTATGCCAGTAACAATGAATTTGTAGAGTGGTAACTGAGAGATAAGTGTTACTGGGGGTAATATCCTTGACTAAGTGAGAAGAAAGTGAGAGCACAAATGGAAGGACAGAGAGAAGGATAGCTGGTCTATGGTAACAGGTGGGAAGGAACAATGCAAGGATAGACTATGGAATTTCCAGTGTGTAAGGAGAAGGGCCATTAGGGTGAAGTGAAAGACAGGGGCTGTAGCATAGCAGAAAATGTCAATTGATAAGAGGCCAAGAGGTTAGAACAATAGAAGGGGAAGTGGAAACTGGAGCATTGACAGGTTAAAATTTGGAAGGTGAATAGATGAGGGAGGCTGAAGGGCAACATCATTAGAAGAGTGAAGGCCAAGAAACTGAAGGTCAGGATGGGGTGGATTATCGGTAAGTATACTAACATGTCCATGAATGAGGATAGAAGTACCCCAGAGGAAGTAACAGTGAAACAGAAGCTAAAATCATTGAGAAATAAGATGGGATGGATTGTAGCCCGAGAGGTAAGAGCAGTGTGAGGTAGGGTATGCTACGATGTTAAGAGGTTAAAAGCAGGGGAGTTCCAGGGAAGAAGAAATAAAGCAAAACCAGAAAATAAGGACAACTATCCCACTCTTAACTCAGAAGTATGAGGAGTGTGTGAGAGGTTTGCTCCTATCTTTGGAGAAGGTTATAGAGGAAGCAGTGCCCTTAGGGAAATTATAAGTAAAGCAATATTGTAGAGGACACTTCCTAGAGAACAGGCTGAAGATGCTAGTAATTTTATTGACCATGGACACTGAGTTAGTGCACAGTGGAATGACATAAAAAGTTTTGGAGAGATGGGGCCAAGAATGCGCACAGAACCATATGGGGACAATAGTAGAGGGAAATGTACAAATCTCGGGGTTCTGAGAGGGCTGACACAGGCTGGGTGGAAGGAACACTAATAGAAGTCCCAGATAGTTCAAGACAAACAGTGTGCTAAGAATGTTGAGTGTTGGTAGGTGGGGAAGTGTGGACTTTCAGAGCCTCCTCTTCACTTCAAGGCAGGTTTGATTTCAAATTAGGTCATCAGGAGTATGTTACAGTGGTTCACTAATGGGATTCCTGGGATTTTCTGGGTTAAACGCATTTTGACAAGAACCCTTTGGAGCTCATGGCACAAACTTCCTGAGAATTGTGTGAATTTCCAAAAGTGTGCAATGTTGTTGAGGTGTTCTAGAAAGCTTGATTCCTGGCAAAGTAATAGCAGCGCTTAGGGTTTAACCAAGATTCTTGGAACATGGAGCCCAAGGAGGAACATTCCTTCCACCACTAAGAGGGTGTAGGTGAGCTCGCTCAGCAGCAACAAGAGGTATATTAGAGCCAGCACAAGGCATGTTGGAGCATGCTGGTTAGGAGTAGGTCAATATATTTGGCTGTTTTTTATTTCCTCAATTCCCAGGTGCCATCAATGTTGGATCATTTACTTTGGGAAACAATGGCAATTGCTAACCAAATCAGAACATTCCTTTCCTTCAGGGTACATTACTGTGATGAGTGGGAGGATTGCCAAGAGCTGGAATAATTATGAAGCAGTTGTTCCCCAAATGCCCACCACTTTCACAGCCTGGCAGGCCTGGCCATTCTTTCACCACTGCCTCCTTGTGCCCATTGGTAAGTGTGGGAGTAAAAGTGCTCCAAGAAGTACTTTCCTGCCACCAGTTGGAATCTAGGTTCAAATGCTACCCAGGATCAGCTTGTGGTCTTTTACTGCTCTAAACAGACCAGATCACCAATTCTTTGACCATCCTGCTATGGATGTCCCCAGTGCTGATGTCGAGGAAACTTGTCTCTTGGGACCCTTAAAAGCCGGGGCCAAGTTGCTGCTTCTGCTTTCCCAAACTCGCTGGCTAGCTACTTGCCACCCCAGGATGGCCTGTGGGCCTTGTGCTGTGTCCAAGTCACATTTGGACTCTGGCAAGTGAGAACTCTGTGGGCCTCCCACTCTTTTTAAATTGCCAAATAAACAGAACCTTGAGGGCCTAGGCAGCTTTTGTGTACAAAGTTGGAAGTATGTTTGTCTTTAAAAAAAGAAAAGGGCAGACAGAAGTAGCTCTAACTTGCCCTCTCTCTTGCTTTCTGCAATGTACTCTCATAGGTGAGCACTGGGAGAAGAAAATAAAAGTCTAGATTTTGTAGTGTATTGGCACTTGAAAATGGTCCTGTTTTTTTTTTTTAAAGCACTGTTTTGGGAGGTGGAACCCGGTGCCTTTGTGGTTCCTGTCTCTGCTTTCTGGGGCTTGCTGAGGCTTTCTCTGTGTTTGTTCATGACTCACATTCATGAGTCTCATTGACGCTGTGAACTTGGGCTGAAAATTGCATCTGATATCATGCACTGTGAAATTGGATTAAATCGGAGTATGGAAGTAGTTGTGTGTAGTCCTGACCCATCCAGTAGACTGCCACCTGCTGAATCTGATCTTCTCAAAGTGGTGGAAATATTATAGTTTAATAGTAACCTGTAGCATTATGCAACATCAGCAATAAAACAACAGGTGTAGACTATGATAATTGAAGCAGCTGGCATGTCCTTTAAGTGAGAATTTGGTGAAGTAATGTTTTATGAATTCCATGTTATTTACTGGGATATAGAGTAGGTAAATTATAATAAGCACACAGTTGCTACTGTTTCTGATTCTGTGAGTTTAACTTTTAAAAATGGGTTTATAGTTGGGAGAATTTACCTCAGAATCTCAGGTAACTGGACTAAAGAATGCGAGATCAGTTTTCTGAAGTTGACTGTATCACACTTCCTGTTGAGTTATAAAAGACATTGGCAAGTACAGAACTTTTTCAAACCATAAGGTAATGAACATTGAACTATGTCATACTCAGTACTTATTAAAATCGCCTTGACTGTAAATAAGTAGCAGTTCTTTCCTTCCGTCTTTGTTGTGGTCCCAATGTGTTCCCTAGTTGGCTGATGGGCTTTGGGAAATAATTGGATCCTGAGCTAATTCATGGAGCAAATCCCTTGGTGGATTCATAATATGATGGCATTACTCAAGGTGAAAAGAGTAGGAGGTGGGGCCTTGTTAGGGATATTAGAGATGTATCAGTCCCCTGAACCTTCTCCTCTCTGCCTCCTGACCACCATAAGACAGCAGCTTCTGCCTACACATTCTCTCCACCATGATGTTCTGACTTACCTCAGACCCCAAGTGGTGGATCCAGTTGAGCTTGGACTAAAAACTCTGAAACTGCGGGAAAATAAATCCTTCCTTTCTTGTTTTCTCTCTAGTATTTGCCACAGGCATGAAATTCAGACTTGCATACTTCTTTTGCCTTTCAACTTCTAAAATAGTCTATTGAAACACAACTCAGCTGTATTTATGGTCCTCAAGGTTTAAGGACATTTAGATACCAGTGAAACCCCAAAAGGAAAGGATTGAAATTAAAAAAAAAAAAATTCTTACCTTTAGTTCTTTTTTTGGCCATTTCTCAGGTGTTCTAGGTGTTTCTAGCAGTGGAATAGGGAACTCCCGTTCCCCCAGTGCTGCAGGAGGAGATAACCTTTTGAATCCAAATTTCTCTGTTAGGCACTGAAGCAGTTAGCAGACACCTGCAGTTTCAATACCACTACAACCTTTGCTCCTCCAACACCTGAGTGGCTTAGAGTTCTGCATTACGTTATTCTGTTCGGAATGAAAAGTCTGGTTCTTTGATTGGCTGAAATGAGTCCCATTGTCTCTGTCAGAAAGCATAATTGTCACATTCTGGAACATTCACTCATGATTGGGGAAAAGTGGATAATATTGTTAAGGACTTAATTAGCTACATTAGCACTTGGATCAGTAACACATCTTTCCAGAAAGATAACCAAACCTTTCATTTATTAAAGTAATATGTTGAAATTCCTTATTTGACTGTTTTGTATGTTACTTTTATTCTGTGACTTCTCTGGTGACTACTGAGAGATTATTATGAGTCCCAGAAACATCCGATATGCAAGCAAAGGGAAGACAATATAGAAGGAATATTATGCCAGGGCCTCCAAGCTGCTGCAAATGGACTCCAGGTGTATGTACTACTTTGTGAATCTGGCTTTACATGGGTACTGGGGAATTGAACTCAGATTGTTAGGCTTTGCAGACCTTAACCACTGACCAGTCTTTCCAGTGTGGAATATTATGGTTTTTAAAAAAGAATAACAGCTTGGTTCCTCTTCCCCATCCTGAGTTATGATCAACTCAGAAAAATATAATACTTTCCTAACTCTATTAGGTAGAGATAGGGACAGAATTAATAGATAGTTGGAGAAAGGTACATTTTGAAATACATGAATACTAATATCAGTAAATGTATATTAATAAACTTTAGTATAGTTTAATTTTATCCCAGGCTTCTCTTATAGTTTAATTTTATCCCAGGCTTCTCTTATTTCACCCTTTATTTTGTTGCCTATAAAATGAGAGGAAGAGAACACAGTTCTGCTCAGTTCAAGCCTAAAGTAATCATGTCATTATGCTGTGACTAGAATTCCTCTTCTTTCTTTTTTCCTTTTTAGTTCTTTTTTTTTTTTTTTTTTTTTTTTAGGTAGGGTCTCACTCTAGCCCAGGCTGACCTGGAATTCACTATGTAGTCTCAGGGTGGCCTTGAACTCCTGGTGATCCTCCTATCTCTGCCTCCAAGTGCTGGGATTAAAGGTGTGCACCATAACACCCAGCTTCAAAGAAGTGTTTTTGTTTTAATTTTTATTAACATTTTCCATGATTATAAAATATATCAAAGAAGTGTTTTTAATGAGAAGTCTTACTTTTACAACGGGGATTCCTGCCCACATATTCCTCATGCCTTTCCTTGCTAGGGCTCACCTGTCTCAAATGTAAATGCAATGCCAATGAAGTAAATGGAACACCACGTCCAAAGAATGATGTGCAGTAATGTATTTTAAATAGCTCAAGTGAGGCATTTTCAAGTGATGGTATCTGAGAAGGGTGACTTATCAATTCAAATGTAGACCATGTAATTCTCCAAAACATGAAAGTGGAAAACCTTTTATTTGGCAGGATTTACTATATTACTTTAAATGATAAGCATTTTATTGAATAGATTTTTGTAATAGTTAAAAATTAATGGCCTAAACTTCTAGTTCCCCTGTGCTGATAGATGTATGTGTGTGGAAATGTGTTTTTATTTTTCAGTGTGCAGCAAGAACTGAGGAGATAAACTACTCCTTGCACACCAGCCAGTGCCTGGGTGAAATCATAGAGGAATTGATAAGATGAGTAAGAGTGCTGCTTCCATGGTGAGCCTGACAACCTGTGGTGCCAGGGTGATGAAGACAGACACTGTGGATACTCAAAATGCACCAAGGCAGAAATTCAGAAGCTGCTGAGAGCTTAACACTAAAGTAGATTTAAAGCACACCCACCAAGGCTCAGGGAATTTTGTGTAAAAGGGGATAGAAAGATTGTAAGAGCCACAGACTGGAAGGGAATATTCAGAGGCATGGTCCTCCACCCCCACCTACAGTGACTGACTGATGCTCTCACATCTCATAACCTAAAGTCCAAGGGAGAATACCAGCAATCCCACTGAGGAGGGCTCTTAGCAGAATGGAGGCAGGGAGGAGGGAAATGATGGTAGTACTAACATATAATGTGTCCATACAAAGTTTTTACTTAATAAAAAAAATGGCCTAAAATTTCAATATTGGCATTTTTGAGATCTGATGCATTAAAAAGTTTTCTTTCTGTTTCTTTTTTTATTAGTTATTTTATTTATTTGACAGAGAAAGAGGGAGAGAGAGAGAATGAGTGCACCAGGGCCTCTATCCACTGTAAATGAACTCCAGATGTGTGTGCCCCCCTGTGCATCTGGCTAATGTGGGTCCTGGGGAAGTGAACATGGGTCCTTTGTCTTTGCAGGCAAACACCCTAACTGCTAAGCCATCCCTCTAGCCCCAAAAGTTTTCTTTTTCTTCAACCCCCTTCTCCCTCCCTCTCCCTTTCTCTCTCTCTCTTTCAGAGAGTGTATGTATGCACTTTACTGACATCATAAAGAATCATTTTTTCCCTCAATGTGGCAATGATTCTTTGCATTATTGGGCTTATATTTTGCGAGATACTTGTTAATCTTTTTTTCCATGAATTTGCCAAATAGAATTTGTGAGGTTAGGTATTTCAGGCCTACAGTTCCTTGTTTAATATTATATATTTTTCCATCTATAGGAGTGCCTAGAAAAATGACAATAGGAAAATATTTTGGGATAGCAATAACTAACTATTAATGGGATTCCTGAAAGCAGGCTGAAATCATTGTCTTGTGCCTTTTCTGCTCACCCAGAATTTTCTCCATCTTTTTACAATTCTGTTAGGCAGAAACTTCAATTAAAGATACATTTTCTCTGCCAGAGCATTTTAAATCATAACTCTATAGTAAGTTCCTTACTATATTAAACTGTCATTTTTCAGGAGCTAGGCATAGTGACACACATCTGTAATTCCAGCACTCAGGAAGTAGAAGAAGCAGGATCATCATGAGTTTAAGGCCAGCCTTGGCTACATGAAACCCTTGTCTCTGCAAAACAAAAATAAAACAAATTATGATTTTTTTCACCTTACCTGGCACTAGTTGAAACACATTCTTATTTTAATTTGGCTTATTTTCTTTAGAAAAAGAAAGGGACACATAATTTTCTATATAGAATAAACTTTATTTTTATACAGATGTGGATCAAAAATAAAAGTTTTTATGTACATATGACATATAGTGCAAACAAAAAGCTTTTAAATACCATGGGTAGACATGTTGTTGGAAACAAAAGGAGATGAATGATGGGGGTTAGGATGGCCGTCCTGGAACTGCAGGAGGGGGTCGCCTAGTAAAAACAAAACAAAACAAAAAATAACAAAAAGGAAAACACAGATGTAGAGGAAGAAAACAATGTTTAAATTATAACATAAGCCCCAATAATAACATGCAAAAATATCCCACAAAAATCAAATTCAAATCAAACAAACAAAAGCCAGGCAGACATGCAGGGGAAATGAAACACCACCACACAGCAAGGTTAGCAGTTCTGGGGCGTTCCCAGGCTGCCAGCAGTCTGTGAGCCATTTGTGTCTACTCAAAGACCTTGCTTTTTGCACCATGGAATTATAAATTCTTGCAATCAAATTTAAGATAACTTGAACTAGTATTTCAAATACCTTTAGGATTTACATATTTGATTTCTAATCCTGATTTTGTGACACTACTTTATTGCAAAGATGTAAATGAATGTTGTGAAATCTCCATGAGGGAGAAGGAATATAGAAATGTGACAGATTAAGTATTTTTTAATGTGAGGAAATTAGAAGGTGTCAAAAGATCCAATAAGCAACATAATCCCAATGCAGAAAACATCAAAAGTTAATCCCACAAAACAGGATGTGTAAATTAGAATTGGTCTAGGGGAATAGTTGTGATGTATGATAGTCTGGAATCAGGCCTAGGGAAATGAGCAGATGGGGGCTGGTTCTTAATGACCCTAAGATGTGTAGGAATTCCCTCTGTCTGAGAGCTAGGTACAACTACAATTCTGATTTATTCTGAAATGGGTCTAGAGTAAGTATAATCTGGTTGTTTGGATCGTTCTCCATGTCCCTTGCCTGGCTTATGTCTCATCAGGCCCATGAATTGTGAAGTCTGGGTATAGAGCTATGCTTCATCTTGACATTGGCCTCTCTGGTATTTGAAAGGAAGATGATTTGCAGCTACAGTAACCTCGGCACCACAATGAACAGCTCTGTAGTAGATGAAGAGCAGGCCTTGTCCTGACCGAATCAGTGTGAGCTCACTGTCACCATGAGCCAGAGAACCAGAGGCTATCTCATGCTCTAGTCTGTGCAGCTTCACTTTGGGCTATGTGTCCAGGTGTACAACAACATTCTCTTCCCCCTCCATCTTGTAACACTGCAATGAGTGGAGCAAAGAGGTCTATAAAACCAAACCGAAACAAAACAAAGCACTTCTTTTTTTGTTAAAGCCTTCTGTGATATGTTAATGGGGCCAAACTGACTGTGCTATTTCTGAGCAGTGGTTAAAAAAATGATCTTGCCTTTCCCAAAATCCAAAATCAATTTTTCTTCAGTCCAATTTAGCCTGGCTGCATTAAGGAGGCCTTCCAGCCATTTCAATGATGAAGAACTTGTTATTAGTCCCTAACCTTTCAACTGTGGGGGGTCTGCAAGCCTTGGGCTTCGTGAGATCCAGGTAATGGCTATCCCTGGTGTTTTCATGAAGAAAGTGTAATTAAATTTCTGTCAGGCTGAATGAGATTTATCACCTGCCCAGCAAACAGAAACTATTTTTGAGTTCTGAAGGGGCTTTAGAACACTTTAATTACCTCAGCAGGGCGGGGGGGGGGGTGAGCCATTAAACTGAACAGCAAGTCCACAGTGCTGAAGGAACATTCTGTGAGCACATGCCAAAACACTTTCCTGCTGGAGCTAGTTTAGTGTTCTAATCCAGAAACAGGATCAGAAACTTCATGTCTTGAAATATATGTCATTGACAGCTTGCTTCAAACATCAGGCTTGATGTTCCTTTCTTCCCTTCTTCACTTACCCTGTACCTAACGTTCCTCTTGTTGCCATGGAAGGAGCATTGTTGAAGAAGACAAGATTTAGTGCATCAGTGAGTTCTGCAGTGAATGTCAGCAGTTTGCATTTTTGCTCTTTCTTTGCCAGAATTCTCTTTATTATTTACACAGTGTGCTTAAAGGCAAGTGCTAAACACATGTGGGCCTTTTCCCATGTAAAACTAAAAGATACTGGAGTATTGAATTAGACTCATGAATTGTTAAGAAAGTTCAAAGTTCACACACTATATTAGTGTCAGACAAGCAGGTCTACTTTAGATTATGAATTCAGATCGCATTTTCTTGAACTTTCTAAAACAACTTCATAGAGTTGTTTTGCCAAAACACTAAGTTAAAAAGATAAGAACTTATATATTGGCATAATTTATATAAAAGAGACTCAATTCTCAATAAGAATGATGAATTGCACACATTCTCTTGGATCTGTCTAATTGTTGTAATTTAGTCTGATGGTGACCTTGCCCTGGCAAGAGCTCTGGGAAGGTTTTCCTTATGTATTTTCTCTTTTCTGTGAAAACTTCACAAAACAAACTCTACTTGCTTTCTTTGCCATCATTTAGGTAACTTAATATCCCAGAGCAGGGGTAAGCCTGAAGGCATGGGAAAGTGAGGAAAGAAAGGCAACAGGAGTAGGGGGTTTCCTCAATTCCTCTTTGATGATCTTTAATTTTACATGAACCTGGATCCCCCCTTCATAATACTCTCACAAGGGTAATGAAATTAATTCAATTGAGACCTTTTATTTCTTTTTCTGGAGAGTGAGGGAAAAAGAAACCTAGAAAAACATGAGCCTTACCCAAAGTTTGTTAAGACTTATGTACGTGTGTCTCTATTCTTCCCTGCATCCAGATCTTATGGGAGCTTTCTCTTGGGGACTATAATATGACTGTCACAGAGCATCAGAGCTTTAAGAGGATTGTGTTGAGCCAGATGTTCACATTACTCTTACACTTATCATTCAACTTTTTGCTGGTGACAGTTTACACTGGGATAATCATACATGCCATTGCTTTCCTTCTGGCCCAAAGATACAGAAGCCTGTGCATTTGAAAACTAGTTCTGTGGGATATTGCAATAATTATTTTTTATGATTAGAAAAAAACTGAGAAACTTGTGGCCATGATCGCTATCTTGGAGACTCACAATGAAATCTATTTTTTTTTCTTCTACTGAAAATTTTAATTTTGGTAATTGTTTTCCAAAGTATATTTTGACCAAGTGACTTTCGGTGTGTGTATGCTTGTTAAAATCTCATGGAATGTACTTTGGGAAAGTTTGAATTAAGTTTATAATTTTAGTCAATATTTCTTGCTTCTGCTCTAATTATTAGGTTACCACAGCATGAAAGAGCACCAATAAAGAAACCCAAAAGGTGGCAGTGCCAAATGTGGGCTGAAGAGGGTAGAAGCGGTTGAGTTAAATCAAATTCCAGATGCATTTCTCAAAATGAAATTGAAAGGCTGCAGCAAGAAAATAAGACTCTTGAAAACAAGTGGAGCCAGAAGTTTCTTTTTTCTGACATCAGAACTGCTTTGAAAACACAAATGGAAATGTGCCAAATAATAACAGTAAGGCCCTTTGTTTGTGGTCATTTTCCTTAGAAGCTATTCTGAATAGCTATTAACATGTTGGAATCATGAAATTTAAGAAAAACAAAACCCAAGTATACAGAATAATTCTCATCCAGAATTTCTTCTAGTAGGAAACATCCTTTGAAGGCATAGGTATTCCTCTCATGGGACGTATGTAAATCTGAGAAGGAAATTGCTGCAGGAAAGGGTGCATTCACATAGCAGCCTGCCTATTTTCTCTTTTCCTAGTTTCATATCCTAACCAAGCATGTAAAATAAATCAACATGTCTTTCCTATCTCCTTCTTAACTTCTACATATAGATGGCACATGTATGTTCATAAGGGATCTATTATCAAAGCTTATATGTGAGAGGTTTATTACCTGGAAACCCAATTAGGACAAGGTTGTGTGTAACTACTGAACACTCTTTACATTTTCTTATTATTGGATACAGTGAAAAGGGTACACTTCTTTCCTCCACACTTAATGATCAAGTAATAGAGGCCTGCTGTTGGGTCAGGCCCACAATTATTTGCTAAAAAGAATGACTTCTCATAACATTTGGGAACAGCATACTTCCTCCTCCTTCCCAGGGTTTTCCACAAATACTTCCTTTCTAATGACAATGTTTTATGGTGCTTGGGAAATGTCCCATCACACTATCCAGTTATTTAAAGTTTGTGTCCTTCAACCTACTTGAACAATTACTTCAAATTGGAAAACAATATCTCTCATTCCCCTTCCTTGGATTTGTCTAATGTGAAACCTCTAAAAACTTCCTTCTCAACTTAGTGACAGAAATAAAAATGCTATCATTCTCTACTCTGATAATTCTGAACCAGTTTGAGCAAAGGGCCTACAAAAATTTAAGTCGAGTATTTCTGAAATGCATTGACTCAATTATATACAAAAATGAGGAAGGGGTCCTTCAAATGTAATAATTTATTTCAGATTCATAAATACAGTTTCACATTTTCACAATAGGTACATGAAACCTGCAAGAATGATACAGACTTTAAAAATTTGCTTCAAAATCCCATTCACAGAGTCCATATCATCAGTATTAAGAAATCCCCAAAGTGCCACAAAGACAGTGGACAGTATTCTGGCACTTGTTGATGAGAGAATCAACAAAGAAGACAAGATTTCACTTTTATGTACTCATTATTCATGAAAAGCAGAAGAGAAATCTGCTTCAAAAACAGGAGACAAAGGGAACATACATTAGGGAGCAGAGTAAAAGCTGTACATATAAAATACAACACAAACAAGCTAATAGTGGTGGGAATTTTGATTGGGAGAAATTATCTTCACAATTGGCAGCAGTCAACATAAGACAGACTAACTTTTTCATAGTTTTAGACATTATAAGCAATGTTTAAGGAATTTAGGGGTAAAGATTATGATGAAGTCAATACCCTATTTTCTTAAGCTGAGCCACATGCAAAAATCTTGACAAGTGAGGTAAGAAGTCTTGCCAGTATACCAGTATGAACAGGTCTCAAGACAATCGGGAGACTCTCAGTTCTCTCTCACTCCCACATATACACATATTCGTACATATATGCAGATGTACACAAACAGCAATGCATACACTATACATACCTCAAAAATATTCTTAATGTTTCACGTGTGAAGCACCACATAATTTTAAACATATCAACTAGATAGAGTAACTGAGATCATCTACAGGACACAGTTGAGCTCTTTAGAAAGGCCTGAATGATCTGGGAAACTGTCCACTATTTCTCCATGTAAAATGATATAAAACACACGGCTTGAGTCTTATGCATGCTCATCTTTCATTGAGACAGTTCAGAGAGCTAGTGAGGCTTTATTCTTGATCCCAAAGAAGTTCCTATCAATTGAAAATAATTACATAGTTTCCCAAATGCAAAATGCTTCCATGAATGAATGGATAACTGACCTGTAAGGAATTAAGTAACCTATGGCCTGATTTTTTTTTTTTAGCAACTTTACCCAGAAAATACACTACCTCTATGATGTAGCTGAATACCTTAATATTTTCTTTATTTTACCTTTACTTTAGATAACAAAATGCGACAGAGACTGGTCTATCTTTTTAAGAGTCAGTTCAGCAAGCCCAACATAGCACACTTCTAACTAGAGAATTTGAAGAACAGTTACCAGATCTTACATATTATATCAAAGTATTGCCAAAGATAATTCCTTCTTAGGTAGCAGTACTATGGACTTAGGTACAAATACCTGTGGGTATTAACTAACTTGCTGTCATGGTGATTATAAGTGTTGTTCCTCTTAGAATTAATATAATCTGGAATTAAGAAATATTATACATTTCATATGTGGTATGAGAAATGAACTGTTGTCATGTGTTATGGCACATCTCCCCAACATATTTCTTATTTTAGCACAGTTTGAAAAATATATTCATATTCTTATATACTCAGCACATGTTTATCATACATATTCATACCCATACATATACATATATACACATAATGCATACACAATCACACTCATGCTTATGGCATTTTCAGAGTGCTTTTAAACCTGTTTACCCCACAGGACACAAAATACATATACTTAGAGAAAAAAATTGCTATGTATATGGTATATACATAGAGACATGCATAGAAAACACAGAAAACATGAACACTTGTCACATACTGGTATTAGGTCCCATTTCATATTTTAGAATTATGGCTACAGTCTATACTAAAAAGTCACAGAATTAGTCTATGTGCTTACTTTTTAGTTCTAAATTCAGAAGGCTTATGTCACAGGAACTGGTTGTATTATATTTTGGAATATGAGTACATATATAAACCAATGATTTTGCTAATAAACATACCCTAATGTTCTTCTATCTTATAAAACACATCTAAAAGCAATAATCAGAAGAGGATGCTTGCTAGATGACTTTTGGAAATGCAATATATCTGTTATAAATCAATACTGTTTCATAATCTGTCTACAACAGAGCAAGTGGTTATTCAAATGAGCCAATATGCATGCAAGGTTTAGCATGTGACAATTAAGTAAATTTATACCTTAACCACTAAGCCATCTCTCCAGCCCAATAAGCTAAATTTACTTATCAAACATGTATAATTCTTTTTTCAAATCCTAAAAGTGTTGAATTTTTTATTATGCTAGATCTGATGGAGCTACATCTACAATGTTGATCAGAGTAATCAGTTAAAAGGAAGTTGCACAAGAGATTAAGGATGGGCTGGGAAACAAAATTCTTCAAGCAAGACATTCCTGTTTTAAGGCTCTGTGTGTAGGCCGTCCTACAAATTCTGCCCACCCCAGAGCTTCACTCATTTTGGCATCTCCTATTAGCAAGATGCAAACACTCTGACTGCAACAAATTGGAAATAGTTCTTGAATCTCACTGCTAAAATTCCAGGGGGTGGGGACTGGGTTCTATCAGACATAACATGGGAGTAAAACACAACAAAAATGAAGCCACAATGGGAGATGACTGGGACCGAGCCTCTGTGGGACTATAATCTAAAAGCAAAAGCCAAAGATGACAAATGCCATTGTTTATGACTGCCTAAGATCAGTGGAAAGAAACTTGGAAAAAAAACTCCAATTTTCTTTGACATTGGTTTGTGCTGATCTGAGAACACACCAGTGGTTTTCCACAATATTTTCCTCTAACAGAAGGACATTTTTGAAATACAGCAAAATATAAAACCACAGTGAGCACAAAGCCAAACCCTGAAGTATATAATTCGTTAGCTGCCTATTTTAGAGAATTCAAAGAAAGAAGCAAAGGGAATCCTAAAGCGAGGGAGTTTTATGAAAAGATTTAATTGATGAATGCTTGACTATGAAGGCTTACTTAACATTTTTCCATTTACCTGGGATATTAGTTTCAAATACAATGTGTATCTTACACATTAGTTCCATCCACAGTTAAGTATTTTTCTAACAGGAAAACAAAATATGAGAGGGGTAATGGTGATAATAATCTTTGTAAGACCACTTGTAACTATGAAAGCTAAAATGCTCTTTTGGTATGTCTTGTATTTTCCATTTTTGTGCCAATTACAAATGGCCTATAGCTCATTAGAAGTTCAATACACCATCATTAAAATTGGCAAGTTCTCTTTTTGAAAAATAAATGATTAAAAGTTTTTACTTCATGCTTCCTGGGTATCTGCTTTGGGTATATGCTACACAGGAAATTAAAGTCAAGTTAACATACAAATCATGTTTGCTGCTTTCAAAGGGAGACGATACAGTTGGTAAAACCTGATTTACTTCTTTAGAATATGAAATAATGCCATGGGATGCCACGATTCAGTGAACACTTGCTCTGCTGTCTGGGAACAGTTACCAGACAGAATTCATTTGGCTTCTGGCTGTTTCCTACATATTAATCATCTAGTCCTAGGTAGTTCAAAACTTAGCCTTAAGACTGAACTGTTAACCTCTAGGCTAAATTGCTCTAGTAAATTTTAAGAATACTAGAAATTGTGAATTTGCTTTGCAGGTCAATATCTCAAAGCCATTCTGGAATGAGTGGGAGCAGCATATCTACAAACATGGGAGCAAAGCTCTTAATCCATGGCACCCTTTCCATCCTGGGTCCTGCTTTCTCAGTACCACTGTCTTATGGTAAGCTCCAAGACTTAAGGAAGTCTAGAATGGACAGAGATGTGCACTAAATTTGTTACAAAGCAATTGTTATACAATTATTTATAGGTAAGTAATAGGAATTATAGGTTAGCATAGATTTTTTTTGTGCTTCAGACAGAAAAATACACTGTAGTTAATATGAAAGTAAGGTTATCCATGCCAAAATAAGATCAACTGGGAGACGTTGAACATTTTCCATGCCAGCCTTCTCTCACTATAGCCTACTTAGAGGTGAATATATAAATTATATCTTTCAAGATGTATTTAGGTGTGTAATATTTTGCTTCCCTCTTGGATGCTGCAACTAGCCAAATTTATCGACTGATTTCTGGGAAGAAACAAACAAACTTTGCTTCATGGTTTTATACATATATAACATGAAACAAAACACACTGGCATGAAGAGAATCTCCCTAGAGCAAAGTTTTCCTTTGTAAACCGCCTTATACTCCTGGAAAAGTTTTATTCTTAAGGAATCCTAATTATTTTAAAAGATCATTGTCTAGAGGTCTTATGAGATAAAGAAAGGAAAATAACATACATACATAACTATGGATTAGGTAATAGAAAACAGAATTTCTGCCACCTAAAATAGAATGTAGGAAAAGAAATATGCAGAGCTCTAAGCTCTCATATCTGTTAATAATTTTTATTTTATGAGATCCCTGGCATATAGTCTAGAAAACTTGTTCAAATAAACTTCAAATATGTGTTGGGTAGGTAAATGGTTTTCAAAGTCTAGGCTTGCTATGCGACCTCACCTTGGTCAATACTATGCACTAAGCCTCTACAGGTTAGCAGCTTTTAGGTGTCAAACCTCAAAGGTCTGACATACCATGAGCAATGAAGATGAGTGATGAATGCATTAGTAACATTGGTTACTTGCCTACTGATGTCCATACATGCGACTACTCATGGTTTACTGCGACGGTTATCAACTATGCTGCTTTCGCATAAATCATTAGTGAATAATTGTGATACCAGTCACTCCGTTTAGTCTAACAGGGATTCTAGCGGGCGGATTATAGTGGGGCGAGTTGGCGATGGGGGTGGTCTCCGGCTAGAAAAAGATAAAGAGACAGGTAAAGAAACAGGTCGAGGCAGAGAATTGGTCTCAAGAACACTGGCAACGAGCCATCATGCACAAGCACATGCACATGCAAATCTAGTCAGTAGAGTGGTAGGGATTCAATGATTTTAATATTGTCACTTTTCAATCATCTAGTCAACCTAGTGTTCAGTGGGAATTAGGTAAGTTTCATATATAAATCTTTTTCAGAACTGAAGTGACCCCTTCCAATACCAATATAACATAATTTGAAAGCCATCTGAGATATATTCCGCAGATCTCAGCACCTACCTTATAGTGGCTATAGAGTGAAACTGTGCTGAGGTATACCTGCTCCAGGAGCGAACAAGGCATGTTAAGGTGATCTCTTTGTATCTTTGTCAGGATGTTTGAACCACTTCTCATTGCCTGCATCAATAGCTTTCTCCAGTTGCTTTTTATTTTGCTTCTAATTTGCAGGTACTAGTAAGAATTCAAGAACTTTCTTTTTTTATTTTTATTTTTGTCATGATGTGGACAGTCTCAGTGAGAATACCCGAGTAAGCTGCATGAGCTGTAGCTTCTGTTTGAGGTTTTAAGGGTTTTATAAGTGTCTCCGATGGTATTGGTTACTATTTAGTTGGCAATAGTGTTTCTGAAAACCAGATGTATTGAGTAACACACTCTACTCACTGTGCTTGAGGATCTTAATATTATCAAGTAATATTATTTATTCCTTAAATTCCTACACTTATTTAATGAATGGGTTAATGAATTTTGTGTGCATATATACTTCATATATTCTACATTAAGAATCATCTTTATAATCTTACAAATTTAACAGATGCTAAAAATGGAATTTTTTTGTGATATTTGAGGGTTGTGTTTCATATGTGGTGTGTGTATGTGTGTGTGCTCATGGACATGCATGTGCATGTGGTGTGTGCATGCATGTGCACATGTGTGGGCAGATGTGTATGCTTATGCATATTCCTTATAGAGGCCAGACGAGGAAGTTCAATGCTTTCCTTTACTATTCTTATGCATTATCTCCTTGAGTCAGATTCTCTCACCTAAGCTTGAGCTCACAGCAAGCACCAGTGCTCCTTCTGTCTTTACCTGCTTAGTGCTGGGGTTATAGGTGTGGGAATATAAAATTTATAAAAATTAAAATATTATTTGTGAGAGAAGAGAAAGAGAGAGGAAGAGAGAGAGAGAGACACAGAGGATGACTATGAGCACACTAAGGCCTCTTGCAGCTGCAAAGAAACTCTAGATGCATATGCCACTTTGTGTATCTGGCTTTATGTGCGTACTGGAGAATCAAATCCAGGTCAAGACAGCAGGCTTTGCAAGTAATTGCCTTTAACCATTAAGCCATATCCCCAGTCCCATGCCAACTTTCTTCTTTTTATTTTTTTATTTTGGCTTTTCAAGGTACGGCTTCACTCTGGCCCAGGCTGACCTGGAATTCACTCTGTAGTCTCAGGGTGGCCTTGAACTCACAGTGATCCTCCTATCTCTGCCTCCCAGATGCTGGGATTTCCATGCCAACTTTTTCTTTTTGTTTTTCGATGTAGTGTCTCACTCTAGCCCAGGCTGACCTGGAATTCACTCTGTAGTCTCAGGGTGGCCTTGAACTCACAGAGATCCTCCTACCTCTGCTTCCTGAGTGCTGGGATTAAAGGCATGTGTCATCATGCCCAGCCATGCCAACTTTTTAATGTGGATGCTAGAGATCAAACTCATGTCCTCAAAATTGTATAGCAAGAACTCTTACTCACAAACACATCATCCCAGCACAGAAACTTTTTTTTTCTTTAGATGCTGAATTTTTGTTGTACTACCTTTGTCATTGAAAATACTTGTTTAGGGGATGGAGAGATGGCTAAGCAGTTAAAGTGTTTGCTTACAACGCCTAGTGGCCTGGGTTAGATTCCCCACTACCCACATAAAGTGAGATGCACAAAGTGGCACATCTATCTGAAATTTATTTGCAGCAGCTAGAGACCTTGATGTGCCCATGTTCTCAATCTCTCTCTCTCTCTCCCTTCTCTTTGCAACTAAATAATAATTTTTAAAATGTGATCCAAAAATCCTTCTTCAGTACACTAATCATAACTAGTATTTTTCAATGAGAGAGAAAACCAACAGGTCATTGATGTAGCAAACCTTTTCGACCAAACTTTTGGATGAGTTCTCAAATAAGAGCTCCTATGGAATTATATCCATGACATGGAATTTCCTTGTGAATAGGAAAACTAAGTTGATCTAACTGAATATCTGTTCTCAGGTATGTACAAGCAGAGTTGGAAAAGTTAAAGAAAACATTCATGGTGTTTAGGGTTACTACTGTAATTGATCAAGCCTTGGTTTGTTTCTTAGGTAACAAAGGCAACAACAATCATGAATCTCTAAATTAAGAAAATGAAGTATTTAAGGACAATTCATAATATAAAGTTATTGTTTCATAGTGAGAATCACTTTGGTACAAATTCATAAATATTAGGACAGTTCCTTTTACCCCCATGCCCAAAAACTGTCTAAGAAACTTAAAAGTAAGCTTTACCTGGGAAGGCATAGCTTTACTTTTTATATCAGTTTTATTATTAAGTAGTACTGAATTTTAAAAGCATATGATAAGAGATACTTGTAGGTGGAGTACAACATGACCAAACAGAGCAGTGCTAGCTGTTTAGGAACAAGTTCTTTCGCCACAGAAAGGCAACTGTGACCACTTCAACTGTTTTGGAAGTTCTTCACCAGGAAAAATCCTCTCAACTTCCTTCTTTTTTAAAAAACAATAATTTCACTTGACACACACAAACACACACTCACACACACACACACACACACAGAGAGAGAGAGAGAGATAGAAAGAGTGAGAGAAAGAAACAGGCCAAGAGAAAGACAGAGAACGGATATGGCAGGGCCATATCACAGTGAATTCTAACTAGGTTTATATGCTTATCTTTACTGATGAGAAATAGACTGTATCTTACTCATTTTCATAGACTCAATGCCTACCTCACTGATTACTATCTACTTTGTAAATATTTAAAACAAATAAATGAAAATTAATGCAGGAAATAAAAAGCAACCTATGAATACCTATGATATTCACTGATCTTACAATAACAAGGGTGTTTCTTAGTAAATTAGGGCTGTGCCCAACTTTGATTTTATATGCATACATACATACATATATACTTATGTGTGTGTAATGTACATTCACATATACATATGTAAGATTTAGGCTTGGAAAGTCTATCTATAAAGTATTTGAGTGCTTAATTCTTTAGTAGGTGTTTAGAACAATACTAAATAATAGCTCTACTTCCCTCAAGTATTTTACAAATAAGTAATTTATGGAGATATATTCTTAGCAATTAAGTAATTATGGAGTTACTTTAGAAAGTTAAAATTTTAACTTAAAGGAAGGAAGCTCTACTATAGATTTTAGTAATTAGGAATATGTGACTATTAAGCTACAAATATAGTGAGAGGCAGGGCACAGAATGGCAATGGTAGATTTGAAATTCTTTTGTGAAAATGTGTTAGTAGATCCAGGCTTGTAACTAAGAGAGAAACAAATGCAAATTCTGATGCTTCTGTGCTGGGCTTTCATGCCATTTCTCAGTCTTTCCAAGCTATCTCATAGTCTCTTACCCCAACCCAACCCCTTATTTCCCATACTTCCCAATAGATTTAAATTGCTTGAGAGCAGAGTGCATTTTATTGTGAAAATCCAGCACTTAGTACAATGTGATTAAGGGGCACAGAATAAATATCTGCCAAATAATGAATAATGAATGGCTGAAAAGCACCCAAATAAGATATTTTGTTAGTGCTAGAGTAAAGGCCAGGGATATAACATTTGGATACATTTACCAGAGGCTTATATTTAAGGCAATATGTTTATATAAAAATTGTCTTAGAGCAGAAGTCAAAAATCTGTATTCTAGTTATAATTGGCAGATTGTACGATATTGACCTGCTGAATTTCTCTTGGCTTTATTTTTCTCATTTATGACATTAGACACTCAGTCAAATGATGAAGCAGTGCTTCTAGTTACAGATGTGTGAATTATTTCTTGAGCAACATTATGCTATATGATTTTAAAGAAGCCAAGAATTAATTCAGAATGGCAAGCAAGTGAAATGAGAACATACAAGTGGCTTTACCCTAACATTGCATTTTAAGTGTGATAATGGGGAAAAATTTTGTAATTCACCATCTGAGGATATATTCTGGGAAACTTGAAAACTTGCAATACTATGGCTAAAACAAGAGAAGATTTAATGCATTAATCTTAAGTATCTATCTATCTATCTATCTATCTATCTATCTATCTATCTATCTATCCATCCACACACACACACACACACACACACACACACACACACACACACACATATTTAAGAGAGACTAGTAGAAAAGAAGAAGAGATTCAGTGGAGGGGGTACAAAGAAAGGGGAAAAGGGAGATAGTGTGAGGGATTATGATTACAGCATATTGTCTGTATGTATGGAGGTTGTCAACAAAGTTTAAAAATAAGTAAAATAGAATGTAGATACACACAAACATAATGAAAATTCCTAGAGTTCTGTCTCACTAACTTCTGACAGAAGTGAGCATCATTTTGTTTTTGTTTCTAAAACAATAAAACGGCAACATATATGTAAAACTACCAGAAAGAAACTCAAGACAAGAATCAAATTGTTCAGGGTAAATTTTCTTTATAAGCAATGCTAGGATATTTGCCAACTTTAATGCCAGAAAGACATTTAAGGTTTACAGTTCAAGTTCATTTTATTGGTCCAGTTTCTAAGCATTTAAATAGCTTCCAATGACCTTTACCTCTCACAACAGTTTGTTTTGGGCAACACAAAGTTATTGTTTTGTACCAAATTCTCCTCCACTCTTTGTTTAGTGATGGACTTCATTAAACGATTCATTATATTGAAGAGGAGCATCTTGTATCATTTAGTATTTATTGAAACACTGTGTTGTGTGTGGGCTGTTTATGGTTATGATAGAAGAGCCATGTTTCTGCTTCCAAATCAAAGGGAGAGATGTAATTCTTGAAGTTGTAGCTTCAGGGATGGCTTAGACTTTTGGACAATGGCAATGTTTGTCAGAAAGTGCAGTGCTCATGCAGGGTGGGTGGCATTGTGGGGAGAGACTGTCCTCACTGATAAGGGAAAAGCCACAATTTGTTTCCCTTGTCTTACATTATTGTCTTTTAAGAATAGAAGAAGTGTAATTTTATCTATTCTTTTGGTTATCTGGCCATGAGTGTTCATGATGTGAGGGCAGTGTTGGAGAAGAATGTAACAGAGCCAGCTTCCTTACTCATCACTGTAGGAATGGGTGTGGGAAGTACTGTGCCGACAGCATCTTCCTTCTAGGTGGAATCAATACAGATTTCTCTGAAAGTTTAAACCTTCTGTGTCTGCTTTTATTTTTCCTTAGAGTGGAAAGTGGAGGTTATCAGGCTGGTGAATGTGAGGTCCACTGGGTCTGCAATTGCTCAGACTCTTTTACTACCAAAATTTCACTCCCAGACCAGACTTCATTCTATTGGCACAGTCTAAGCCATGGTTCTCAAGTTGTGCCTTGCATCACAGTTCTCCAGAAGCCTTGTTAAAACTCGGGGCTAGAGCCAGAGAGATTACTCAGTGGTTAAGGTGCTTACCTGCAAAGCCTAATGACCAAAGTTCAATTCCCTAGTACCCACATAAAGCCAGATGCACAATGTGTGCATGCATCTGGAGTTTGTTTGCAGCAGCTAGATGTGCTGGCACACCCATTCTCTCTCTTTCACTCTCCCTCTCTTCTTTCTGTTGCCCTCTGGTTGCAAATATATAAGTAAATTAATTGTTTTATTATTATTTATTTACTTGAGAGAGAGAGAAAGAAAGAGGCAGAGCGAATGGGTATGATGCCAGGGCCTCTAGCAACTGTAAATGAACTCCAGATGCATGTGCCATCAAGTGAATCTGGCTTATGTGGGTACTGGGAAAAGAACCTGGGCCCTTAGGTTTTGCAGGCAAGCATCTTAACCACTAATCCATCTCTTCAGCCCAAATAAAATATTTTTTAAAAACCTGTGTACCATACAAACTTACTAATGGGGTAGGACAGTTCTAACAAACTTGCACACAACAGTGGTGCTGCTGGTCCTGGGAGTAGGCTTTGAGAGCCACTGGGTAAATGATGTTGACCTTGCTGTATTACCAAGTAAAATCATATGCCAGATAAAATGAAAACAAGGGAAAGCACTAGAAAAATCTTGACAAGGTTGAAGAAATAGTCATGGAAACCCTCTGTCACTTTTGGGAATTAGAATGAAGCATAGGTCAAATGAGTTTTAGTTTCCTGTTGTAATGATATAGCTTGCTAGGCAGAATCAGAAGAATATCCACTTGCTTAGTGAAGTTTCATTTGCCTATGAAAAATATTGAAATGTTTTTACACATTCTTAGCTTTGGGGAGGATATAGTTATCTAACCTAATGAGGTGGGTAGATCCAAATTAAAATGAAGTCCTTCAAAAGAGGTATACAAAGGCTGACACTTCTAGAGATATTGCTGGAAAGGGTAGTTATTTGCATTAAAAGGGGGCACACAGAAGGATTCTTTTATACTATATGCTTCTACTTATTAAATATAATTGAAGGTATAAATTGTTACTGAATCAAAATTCAACTGACATTTAATTACATCTATAATCATGGAGAGTTATTCATCTAGGTTTCTAAGAGCCACCAAAATCTGATTATCAATTTGCTCAACTTTTTAATCTAATTTCTAATGCATCCCCACATGAAGAGTT
Organism: Jaculus jaculus; assembly: GCF_020740685.1. Classification (NCBI taxonomy): domain Eukaryota; kingdom Metazoa; phylum Chordata; class Mammalia; order Rodentia; family Dipodidae; genus Jaculus; species Jaculus jaculus. The sequence goes on from NC_059102.1 coordinate 304,704,007, forward strand.
TTGTCAACCTAACTACTAGAAAAAAATGTTTTCTTTTGTTATATCTGATAAAATTTCAAGAAAATAAGTAGACCACAAAAGAAAAAGAAAAGGGAACACTGCTTCCTGTATTTCAGGAGTTGAAATGCCTGACTTCTCCATGGTCCTCTTAATTACATTTTTTTTCAAAGTTGGAGGCTTACATGGGATAATTTTCTGAACCACGTAGATACAGAATTCACTCATACTCCTTGTTGAGGACAGTATAGCAATCTACAGATTATGAAGGTGTGAGGAGTTTCCTAAGGGTAACTGACAGGAGCATATGTGTGAGTAAAATAACAATATATATATATTGGTTTTTCCAAGGTAAGGTCTCACTCTAGTTCAGGCTGACCTGGTATTCACTATGTAGTCTCAGGGGGTCCTCGAACTCATGGCAATCCTCCTACTGCTGCCTCCCAAGTGTGGGGATTAAAGGTGTGTGCCACCACACCCGGCAATAGTAAAATATTTTCAAGGAGAGAAAGAGAGAGGGAAAATGAATATGAATGAGAATGCCAGGGCCTCTGGCCACTGCAAATGAACTCCAGATGCATATGCCATTTTGTGCATCTGGCTTTATGTGGGTACTGGAGAACTGAACCTAGGTCCTAAGGCTTTGCTGGCAAGTATCTTAAGTGCTAATCCACCTCTCCAGCCCTTTTATCTATTTGTTTTTAAATATTTTATTTATTTTTTGTCTATTTTATTTGAGAGAGAGAGAGGGAGAGAATGGGTGCACCAGGGCCTCCAGCCACTGCACATGAACTACAGACACATATGCCACGTTGTGCATCTGGCTTATGTGAGTCCTGGGGAATTAAACAGAGGTCCTTTGGCTATGCAGGCAAATGCCTTAATCACTAAGTCATCTCTCCGACCCTTATTTATTTATATTTTTATTTGCAAGGGGGGGACAGAGAGAGAGAAAGAGAATGAATGAGATACATACTCTTTTGAACGTTTGCTAAGAAGAAAAACAGATTGTAGGATGCAGTCTTTTAGATTTTATCATTCAAATAGTACTTTGCTTATTATTTTGATGGTTAATTCAGTAAATAGGTTATTATGCATCTACAAGGCATTAGGCTAAGCTAAGAAAAATGTTGTCAAAATGGAAGCTACTATCTTGTAACTTATTATAAAAAATGTAGGGTGTTACCCAGCATGTCTTTGGCCTTCTGTTTCTTAAGGATCATTGTCTAAAGCCCATATTGTCTAAGAATAGTTTGCAGTAGGTGCTGAAAAGAGCACATAATGTAGAGTCCACTTAAAGTGATGAAGGAATTCTCTAGTATAATTCTTACTGCATAGAAGTAGAATTTTTTTTAATTGATAAATTTTATTTTATATTACTTATTTATTTTAAAGAGAGAAAGAGGCAAATAGAGAGAGAATGGGCAAGGCAGGGCCTCTAGACACTGCAAACCAACTCCAGATGCATGCACCACTTTATGCATCTGGCTTTATGTGGGACTCGAACCTGGGTCCTCTGGTTTTTCCACCAAGTGCTCAATCACTAAACCATCTCTCCAGCTCAGAACTGTCATTTCTTTCCTCTGTGAGGATAATTCCATGACTTCATAGTGTATTGCATAAGGAAAGTCCGGATAGTTAGTGAATAATTAGTGCAAGAACACAAGGAGGAAAATGTTCACAAGTTTTGATGATGCAAACATGTAGTAACCTATATAAATTAATCTCTAAGATACACTGAAATATAATATGTTTTGTCATATTTTTTATATTGTCCTAAATCTCTGGCTTGGAGTTCCCTTATAGGTGTAGTGTCAATATGTCCAATTCTGTAGTTGTGGCAAAATAAAAATAAAACCAGCTTAAATGAAGACATGCCCAGATGAACTCTGCTCAGTTTAAAGCTTATACAAAGATCTCCACAGCAGTACTGACTAAGGGAAATTTTTGATAGAGTAAGAAAGTGTGTTTATAATGTTTTGTAAAATAAACTATGGCTAATTACAAAATAAACTTTAATTAAGCTTTGCAAGTCAATGCATTTGGTATTCCTTCTTTCCTTCCCTAAGCCGTGTGTGTGTGTGTGTGTGTGTGTGTGTGTGTGTGTGAGGACTTCTAGAAAGTAGGAAAAGCTGAAGGGATTGGTGTTCCAGGAATAGGAAATGCTATGTTTGAAGGAAAGAAAGCTAGAGAAAGTGCTGCTGGACATAAAAAAAAAAAATCATGCATTTTCCTACTATTTATCAGAAGTGTCAAAAGAATTGTTTTGTCTTAGTAAAGTTATAAAACAGGTATCTTAGAATTTTTAGTTGCATGATAAAACATGCTATTTAGATATAACTAAAAGATTTTACTTTTGAGATTATATTTCATAGTTTGGACTTGCACTATATCATTGACAGTACATAAGCTGAGGAGGAAAATGGTCTAAATGAGATACAAAGAAGCAGGCCTAAGAAGAATGCATCCTCAGAAACCTCAGAGAGGGAGAATTGGTTTTCCAGAGATTTACAGGCAGATGGTTATTGAATTAAGTTAGTAGTATCCCTTCTAATTAGTTGTTTTCCTCCTCCTCCTTTTCTCTTTCTCCTCACCTCCCTCCTTCCTTTCTTCCTTCTTCCCTATGTCCTCTCTCATTCTTCCCTTTTCCTTCACTCTGTCTCTCCCTTCCTTCCTCCCCTCTATTCTCTCACCCCTCCCCTAAGAAGAAAGCCCTTCAAAGACTCATGTGCTATAGAATCCACTCCTATTGACAATAAACCAAGGGGAAAAAACTCTTTCCTGTTCTTTCTCACTTTCTGTTCTCTCCACCATAGGGTTCAGAGATGGGGAACCTGACTCTGCCATCTGAGAGAAGGAAGAGAGGCTGCAAGAGAAGTTTATAGAATTAGTTAGTGTGAGCAGAATGTTCCACTTTCTCTGGGAGCACATTCCTTCATCCTTTCAAGCAAGCAGGGTATGTGACTAGGTCCTTACCTCAGAGAGGATAACCATATGCCTAGAAATACTCATGTACAAGTTTAGTAGTCCAGTTCTTTTTCAAAAACTGCTTTGCAATCATACAAACATAAGCCTGACACATTTTAAGATTTAACAGTGACCCTGCTGCAGCACTCCTTTCTGCCTGACCTGCCACTTGGGTCAAATGCACCACACATGATATTTGTTTTTGAAAATCCAACTGGTAAAAATAAGAGACAAAGAATTGCTATTTACTAATCACAGACCCAGTGATTTTTTTCATTAATTAATCCAGCAGGAGGAGCTCTAGCATGCTTTAGAGCTCAAATTGAAAAACAAAAGAAAAAATAAATTAAAGCAAACAGAAAAACAGAGAGGCATTGTGCCCTGCATGCTGCCATGACAGTGAGGAAAGATGTGACTAAGTCCAAAGAAAATGCTGAGCGAAAGAGAGACCAAGTGATGGCATGGGGATGAACAGAAACATGTCAGAAAGGTCCCTGGTTCCCCTTTCCTGAGCCTAGTGCTCTGGAGCAGCGACACTGTCTACTCTCACAAACAGGGAGAAAAAGCTGACTTCTGGGCAAACCTAGAAGGAATTCTTTTCCTCTGAAAAGGTCATATTGTTTCTCAATGAGCCTTTGACATTGGCTCAAAACCCACATTTAAAAGGAACTTTTCATTGTTCGTTGGAGTCACTACCAAAACACCTAGCCATTAAGTCTTTTACTCAGTGGCTTATTGGGACTTTTTTTTAAATAAGAGAAATTCTGTGTTTATAAAAATTGGTGCTAAAAGGGCAAGAAATCACAGGTCTCCTGGGTCATATAAATAGGCTTCAGAAATAAGTAGAGCTTTCTAACACACACACACACACACACACACAGAGAGAGAGAGAGAGAGAGAGAGAGAGAAAGAGAGAGAGAGAGGGAGGGGGAGGGAGGGACCCCATGTGCAACACAAAGAATTTACTCAGGAAAATAGTGAGAAATATATGAATTTAACAGTTACCAGAGTTTCATGGTTAGACTTTCTGGTTTGGACGCTATTGTGCAGGTAGAATGGATGGGTGGACATATGACATGTCCAGAATTATTTAACCTGAAGGAATGACTCAAACAATCTTTTTTAGTCTCTGGCCAGTAAGAAGCCAAACTTTTTGCTTTATACCTTGATGGCATGTGCACAGTTTAAATTTTTATACAGGCTTCTGCAGAAATTTTAACTAGACTAAGTCAGACCAAAAGTCACTAAATAAAGCCAGTCTAGACAGAAAATCTATGGAAACCATATGTCCTTCAGGCATCTGTCTTACAAAGACTGCCATCGTCCTGGAGAAATCGTTCACAAAATATGCTTTTAGGGAAAACACTTCTGTAATGACCAGGAGGAAAGAGAAGTGCTTAAGACAACCATTGGACTTGGGAAAAAATAAAGACAGAATGTTGATAAACATAAGGCTCTAATTTCCACACAATCCATCTGTAAACAGTTTTGAAAGGATGGACCGAGGCAGATATCATTTATATTTCCATTATTCTGGAAGGATCAAAAAACTTTACAGTTTTGTTCTTCCAGCCTCCTACAGAATGTCAGACCGAGGGATCTCAAAGCAACTCTATTCTCACCCGCAGAGAACTGTTTTGAGTAATGTACGTGAATGACGCCAAAGGGCCAGAACATTTTCTTCTGTTTATGACCTCATCCTGCTGGCCTGCCAAACACGGCTAGAAGGCAGGTGTCCGACATAAGTAACTAGAGGATGGCTATTCTGTGTAATTGGGCTCAGGGTCTGAGAGACAAAGAAAATTAGAAGGACGGTGGTACGAAGGAGAGGTGGAATCAGGTTGTGGTACAGAGAGATATTCTCAAGCTTTGCTTTTCCAATTCAACATTGTTTTCTGAACAAGAGACAATATAGTTAGTGCTATTCATGACTCTAACTATACAGAGTGAATCTTAAAATGCACTTTAATTTTAATCAGGGGCATGAAATCCATGAGAAAAATAGATGCAAATTTCCATGACAAAAATCACTTTCTGACTAAAAACTGCAAATAAAAGGCTATGGACACAAAGTATTTATAAGTTGCAAAGATTCTTTGCGAGTCTCTATATTTTACTGAAATTCCTTGTTCTGCAAGGAAGAGGACTTGGGAATTAGCACAGTTGGAATAGTTATTAGAATAAGTACCCCCATGTGTTGTTTAGTTACCTACAGTGCTATGAACGGACAACATATACCAAAATTGCTTACAGAAAAAGGTCTGAGTACAGACAGTGTAGGTATAGAAAACAGAAGGAAATTGTAAGGTATAATCACGCAACCAAATTATAAGTGAAACTGAGAAGCGTTATTTTAATGTGTCTATGCAAAGATATCATGCTTTAAAATGACCTTTCAACGTACTCACTGGCTTTCTGGAATTCCATATTAAGATGGCAAAGTAATTTAGCATGTTGGAAATATTAAAGCAAATATCTCAATATCCATCATTAAAGACTTCTGAATTCAACTATAGAGCATTTAAATAACTTCATCAGAGTTTCCTGATGAGTCACAGGGACTTTTCTGAGTGCTATTATTTATTGGCAGTACTAAAACTATAAGTTTCATGCAAATGGTTTGCAGAGCATGGATTTTATTTGGCATTCAGACCTAGATATGTTGGGGGAAATTACTGTGATGGTTTGTCTAGTTAACACATGAACTAATGTTTCCTTAATTTTCTCACCCCACAAGGTAATAACTAAGATACTGTAGAACTTGCCTCACATGAAGTTTTATTATTTTAGTTATTAAAATACTTTCCAATACTACTATACTATGAGTGTTTTTTTTTTTAAACCAATAGATGCTATGCTAAGGTTTTTATAGCTTTTTCTTGTGAATATAGTTCTAGTGGCAATGCAGTGGGCAGACTTTTTGGTGTAAGCCCTGGAGCATAACACTTTAAAGGAAAATTTTACTTAAGGAAAAAGTTCATTCAATGTTAAAATTGGTTTTGAGAATAATACAAATATAAAATTTAAAAATACACATGCTAAAGAATGCCTCTTATATAAATATTCATTCCCAAGTGAAATTAATACATTGACAACCCAATGGGCTCCAAAATGCCTTTAAAAGGCTTTCTCAGGGCTGGAGAAATGGCCCCATCAATAAAGTGCTTACCACAATGAGGACCTAGGTTCAGATACCCAGCTCTCATGTAAAAGCCCACCATAACAAGTATGTGCCTGTGCTGGGGAAGTGGAGTCAAATGATTTCTGGGGGCTGGAGAGATGGCTTAGTGGTTAAGCGCTTGCCTGTGAAGCCTAAGGACCCCAGTTCAAGGCTCGATTCCCCAGGACCCATGTTAGCCAGATGAACAAGGGGGCACACGTGTCTGGAATTCGTTTGCAATGGCTGGAAGCCCTGGCGTGCCCATTCTCTCTCTCTCTCTTTCTCCTCCTCCTCTCTGTCTGTCACTCTCAAATAAAATAAATAAAAATAATAAAAAAAATGATTTCTGGGACTTGCTAACTAGCTAGACTAACCAAATCAGTGAGCTCCAATTTCAATGAGAAGTACTATCTTAAATATAGAGTGAAGAATGATTGAAGAAGATGCTTGACATCAACCACTGGCCTCCACAGTACACACACACACAGACACACACACACACACACACACACACACACACACACACACACACACACACACGGTATTTCTGGGTGCGATGGTGCATGACTATAATCCTAGCATTTGGGAGGTAGGGGAAGGAGGATTAAGTATTTAAGGCCAACTTCAGCTACTAGAGACCCTGTCTAGACCCTGCTAGAGAGATGGCTCAGTGGTTAAAGGTGCTTGCTTACAAAGTCTGATGGCCCAGGTTCTATATCCCAGTACTCACGTAAATCTAGATGCACAAAGTGGCAATGCATCTGAAATTTGTGTGCAGTGGGAACATGCCCAGGTGCACCCGTACTCACTCTGTTTCTATATCTCTCTCGAATAAATAAATAAATAAAGTTATAAACAAAACAAACAAAAAGAAAAGACAGGCATGGTGGCTTATGCCTACAATCCCAGCACACAGGAGGCTGAAGTAGGAGGGCTGCTTTGAGTTTGAGGCCAGCCTGTCCTATGAGTGAATTCTAGGTCAGTCTGGCTGGAGTAAAACCCTGCCTCAAAAGAAACAAAAACCAAATTAAAAACAAAAAGGTGTCAGGTCTCATGCTACATGAAATATACAGTAATCATTAAGATAAATTAACTGACTGTGATGATACTGAAATACATGGGCAAAAGATAAAGTAGGGTCCTGCTTCAGGAATACCTGAGCCTGAATGAGGGTCATGCTCTCATGACTGAGGCAAATAGTATATTTTATTATAAAATGACTTATTTCTTAAGTCATATTAAAAATTACCTGATCCTTCTCATATTGTCTCCCTGTCTTTTGTTTTCGGGGCAAGGGTTTTAAGATACCATCTTAATACATACCCCGAGCTGGTCTGCAGCTTGCTATGAAGCTCAGGTTGGCTTCAAATTGCTTATCCTCTGGCCTCAGTTTGCCAAGTCTCAGTGTGCTGGGACTATAGGTATGCGCTACCATGCCCAGTTCTACTTTAGCTTCTCTTAGTTCTCAAAAATTACCATCAAAGCTTGGGGTGTTGCTATGGTATTACATCTCCTTTATGGTTAGTCAGTCACTTCCTTATTCTCTCAGTTGGAACATTAGTCTTTACACCAAAAAAAGAAAAAAAAAGAAAAACAACAACAACAGGAGGGATTTACTTACTGGTAAATCCCATATTACTTTAAGCACTTACAGGCTTTCTTTAAGAGCAGGAAACAGAGTAATTATACCTTGTACTGTTTTCTAGCACTTAAACTAATTCCCCATGAGGGTAAGAAGTTACCTTATGAAGATTTGGAATTTCCTCTGTCCCAGAGCAGCTGAAGTCAGGAGGCTCTGCCCTGCCATTAATGATGAGACACAGAATTTTGCTACTTGCCATTTTGATTAAGCATTTTTTTTTGCTGGTCTTTGGATGGAATGTGTTCTATGATTCATATGAACTGATAATTTTGACTGAAAAACAAGACTGGGTATTTCTTAGTCCTTATGGGAAAGGTTAAAAATAAGCAATCGGAGCACTTGGTATTTGTGGTTTTGCCTATCATGTGGCTCTGGTGCTGAAATGGAGCCAGGGAAAGAAAGAACCATACCACGAAGGGGCTTTTGGAATACCTTGTGGCTTTAGATGTTGCCCTGTGTTAAAATTCTACTTTAGGCCAGAGTTGTCATGTGACCTCAACATCATCTAAATGCTTAAGTAATGTGGCATCCAAAAACATGCAGAATCTTTCAAACCCAGAGCCTTCCCAACAACCTTCTTCCCCCCACCCCGCCCGAATTGAAAATACTGGTCTGAGCAAAAGTGTAATATTCTTTAGGTATAACAGCATTTGGTAAGCCAGATGGAGTTCATTTGGCAACTATAGGGTATAAATATGTGTTTAGATTGAGAGGTTCTCCCAGACAATGCTTACAATATGTTGGCATGAGTAAGCTACAGGATTTCAGTGCTGGGTATCTTAAACTTCTATGTTTAAGTAGCAATAAAGTTACAAGGAGCAGGCAAAACCCATCAAGCCCTCAACTAAATCCTCAACTCCATTGTTGGAGTTAAGCAATTAAGGCACATTCTTGGAGAAAGACGTGGCATTTACATTTTCAGTTTTAATTTCCTGGCTGTTAGCAGCTACAGCAAATCTTGTAAGATTTATCTAAAGTTCACATTCAATCTTTCATAGTAGCTGGTAAGTTGGAGGGAAGGAAAAAGCCACCAGCAGCCCATTCTTATATCTTGTTGCCTGGATAAAAGCTAGCCGTGAAAGAGCCATGAATCATACACCACGAATTTCTGAAGTTCTTTACAAAACATGCCATCTAACCAGAAGTGGCTTTGTAAAAATCATTTTTTTTTTCTTACATTGAATGGAATCAAAGAACATGGTGACGAAACTGAAGTGCTGGCTTGTTTGTGTCTACAAGTCTGTATGTCTGCTTGCACTGGCTAGAGGATTTTCCCCCTTTCTTTGAGTTGACATCAACTTGTATAGAGGAACATTCAGCAGATTCCAGCTGGTGACAGTTTGCTGCTGACTGGCCGCAGGAAGAATAATAATCATTAACTGTGCATTTTTTTCCTGGTCAGTGGCTCCTTTGCCAGACTCCTGTCTTGGCTGTCTTCCTTTATCAATCAGGTGAAAGCGAGGGCAGAACTGGGCACCAGGAAACCCAGAAAGGCTTGCCCTGCAGTGGCTGAAGAGTTGCAATTTAAAGCCCCAAAGAGAACAATGACAGAGCTATTTGTATTATTTGTCATGGGATGTAGAGCAGTTGTGCTTGGTTAACTTAATGCCAGTCACCACTGGGCTAGCAGCAGCAAGCTATAGGATTTGCTGTAGCCTGTCTGCATTTCTGTTACTTGTGTTTTGTCTCATGTAGGTCTTTTCTTGCCTTTTCTTTTACCTTCCTGAAACATTGGATATGTGGAAAAGATAAGGGGCAAAATGAGAACAGAAAGGCAGATTGTCTACCAAGACACTTCTGCAAAGTTCCTAAATTTTGACTTTTAGGACATGTGTACACTGTGTGTCTGAGCCTCAGCTAAACAGACCAACCTCCAATCATCTCGACTGTGGCAGGATGGGGATATTTGTGTAAAATAGACTCAATTTCATCAGACGCATGAAGGAACTGCCAAACTAAGTTTACTTTCACTGAAACCATATTGAAACCAGGACCTGAAGAATGAAAGACCTTGACATTATCCATTAATTCATTTCAGTGAGATATTACATTGCAATCAGAATCAGCATGGAATTGGAGTGGGGCTTTTGGTGGTATATTTAATTGAAGGGCTTAAATTAAAATGGACATTTTTTGGTAAACAGCATGTGGTCAAGATTCTAGTTTCATTAAAATATTCCAAGCACATCCTGACAATTCATGTTAAACCTGCAACAAATTAATATTATATTTGGGCATTACAGTAACAAATTTTGTAACATTGTTGCCTCATAAGATGCCTTAAATATTAAGAAATTTTAAAAAAAGCACTCAGTGTTGTTTCTGTCCTTAGCAATTATACTTTTGAAAAATTGCCTTTGAAATCCAGCCACTAAAAATAAAAACAGTCCCTGATAAATCTATAATTAAAATTTTTTATTTGCTCTTTAAGGAGGAAGGATGGTAAGGAAAACAGAAAGCTTATTGGTGACATCACAAACCACAAGGTGAGTTCATTCTTTGTTCAAATGACACTTGGCTGCTAGAAAGTTTTAGAGGGCTGTCCAGGAGAGGGTAAGTCAGGATGTTTCCAGTATGTGACTGTGGGGAATGAATACCAAGGGAGTCACACAGGTTGCTTAATTTCCATGAACACTTAGCCCACAACTTCAAGGCTCGGCAGCTTCATCCTTCATGGCACCAAACCTTGATGTGAGGGATGCAAAGACATACTCATAAGAATGATGGGTTTGTCCTACCTTCAGGTTTAGGGGACTGGCTAAAAAAAAAAAATGAAATAAAACAAGGAGACCTTGTACCTTGTACCTAAATAAAAGTGATTCTGTGTCAATTGCAAGTTGTAACAACATAAAATGTGTAAAAGAGTTAGGGTTAGGGTTAGAGACTACAAGGCATCAAGGTCACATAGCCCAAGCAAAATCAAACTGTTATAATGAGAACTGAATAGCTTCGATTTTTTGTAGAGAAGGGAATATGAAGGCACTGGTGCTTTCTATGGAGAGGGATCCATAAATATTTTGGCATGGTTGATTTAGTCATAGGCTGCTGAAAGGCAGGGATTGTGATGGGACTTCTGGGTGTCCCATGTGAAGTTAAAGAAATCATCTCTGAAGTCTTATCAGTGAAAAACTCTGGAACTGTCTTGAGCTTACACTGGGGCTGCCCACACAGTGTTGGGACATCAGCTTCATTATGGAGCTCAGAGATTCTTTTATTGGGCCATTTGATTTACACCATGTAGATTAGGTGGAGTAAAAGCTGAATTGAATGTTTCAGCTTTGCTATTTTTAATAGATAACACCAGGCTTGGTGAAGGAAGTACTTGCATTTTTTTTTCAATTTTTAAAAAATGTAACATCAAGTGATGGTGTAAATGAAGTTTATTCACATTTGTCTGAAATCTTCTGCCCACCCTTATCCCCTTTGACCATTGCAAAATTGCTCTGTCCAAGGAGAGAGGACAGGACAAGTGAGTAAGATACTGCCAGCACCAGTTATTGCCGTAAAAACACACTCTGATTCAGTTAATTTGTTGTGTTAATATCAAAGGCTGTGATTTCCAATTATCTACTCTTAAGAAGCAGTAACTCAAGTAACTATATCAACTCTAAAGTTAATGTCTTGTGGTTAGAATCTGCAATGAAGAATACTGGAACTTGAAAGAGGTGGCAATATCTGCCTAAGATCATCCTGCTAAGCAAATAACACGCCCAGTGGGGGTGTTCAAACTGGGCTCTGCCTTGTCAGAGAACTTGAATGAAGGTAGGAGAGAGGGGACAGTGCAGATAGCCCAGCAATGGAAAATGTTCTACAAATCGCAGGCTTTTGTACTCTCGACTTACTAATGGTAGAAACATTCATGTAAGCGGGTCTCTCTGGGATTGAGACGCTCCTCCTTTCAGGTGGAATTAATTAAAACAGGCATGCAGTTTGCAGAATTTCCTGCTCTCTCACTGAAAGGCTCCATGCACATAAACCAGAACTGCGTGAGCAGCTGAGCAAAGCTGAGCCAAAAATGACTCCATCACCTCTCTCTGCTTTCCCTTTATGTGGGAATGGAAGGATGGAATAATGAGCTTTTTAAGCAGGCAGAGCTCTTAGGGCTTCATATATTATCGAAGACTTGACTACCTTTGAATTGAGTTCAAATCAAAGTGCTTGTGGCCCCTAAAAATCATGATCATAATTTTCAAAGAACTTGCAAAACATCCACAGGAAAATTGTGTCGGGCACACAGTGAGTGTGAGTGGAAGAATGTCTTGCGGCCAGAGGCTCAGTTATTGCTATGGTAGTATCAAAGCCCACTAGGGAGCCAGTGAGACCCCTTTGTGCTGTCTTGACATGTAAGGAGTTTCAGGTTTCAGATGAAAAAGGAGAAAGGTCCCTTAAGAAAGCAAAGAATTTTGGGGAAAAATCCAAGTTTCCTTCCTGGAAAGCTAAGGGTTGTTTTCCTAGGGATGATGGACAATGGCATTTCAATGGTTTTAGTTTTTAATAGATAAAATGGAAGCAAATCACGGAAGGAAAAGAGAATATGTAAATAAGTAGAGCAAGGTAACATTCCAATAAGAGCTTTCTTTTTTTTTTTTTTTTTTTCTCTCTCTCTTCCTTTCTTTTTTTGTGAAATCTTAAACCATATTTCTGGCTTGCATTTGGTAGGATTCCTGCTCTGGCTTTTTATTAAAAACAGGCGTTATGTGGTCAGAACCCTCCATCTAAAGTGGAGCTTTAATAGGCGGGATCCTGACAGTCTCTCCCTCTCTCAGGTGACTCCCACCACAGGGATTTCCCTCCCAGCCTGCTCTGCTGGTCCTGAATCTTGAGAGCTCAGCACAAAACAAACAGCTTTCTTCTTGCTTGCTAAACTCTCATTTCTGTTTGATATATGAGACTTTCTGCAAGGCCAGATCAAGTTAAGCCTGGTTCTAACTTGAGAGCATTCTAGAAATGTTGAGTAGTTCAACTGTTGTAGCGCAACGTTCCCAGTGTGGTCTTTTTTAAACCCTGTAGCTTCTCCTTCTGGGCTTTGGCCATTTAGCACGGGTTGGTGTTTCGTGTAGCCCTCCCTTTTTGCATGCATGTGAGCTCGAAAATACCAAGGCCAGCCCCACCCAGCTTAACAAATCAGTTTAGCATTCAAAAGTTGATGTTTCTGAAGGGTACTGGCAAGCCAGCTCGTCCAAAACCAAGCAGCAACACAGGCAAGCAAGCAGGCGAGACTTGCACATTCATTTGGGAGCACAGTGCCGCTAAGTTGCTCTGGTTCCTTCTATAGTTACACAGACAGAAACAGTGTTTAAGGCTCCCTGTGGGACTCCCAGCTTCCCCTCTCACATTCCCCTCTCCTTGGAGCCTTCATACCATCCTGGCACAATGACAGTCACTTTCTCAATTTGAGGTTGTCTAAAACATTAAACTCGATTGTGCTTGTAGCCACATTCACTGCTGCAAGTCACCTTTTAGTTGTGGAAGGAAATTATCTTGAATATTGCAGAGCAGTGATTATCAAGTAGAGTGAGATTTTGCTCCCCCAAGAGACAGCAAAAATGTCTAAAAATATTTCAGGGTCTTGCTTGGGGGAAGGGGTACAATTGACATCTATGCAAGGAAGCTGCTGTCTTATAATGCCCAGGATGGCTAGCACATCAATGAATTAGCCAAGATCTGGGACAACTTTTGACTTCAAAATCCTGTTTTTCCTGCACATTGTCTCCCTTCTAGTTTAAGTTCCCCTTCTTCTTTCCATTGGCCTCAACAGTCTAAAGATCAAAATTAAATGAAAACACCACTGTCAGGTGAGGTGATTCACCTTCACTGGTAGACAGAAGTCACTGTGCGGAATAGATATGGCCAGGTTTTCCTTCATGAAACACATGGAATTCTAATTCTCTGTATAAAATAAAATGACGGAATAATTTTCTTTCCTTTATAAGTTTCTGCTTTTGAGGGGGTAAACCCCACCATACCACAGTCTTTCAAAGTCTCTGGTTATGCACATTATATTGACTATAAATGGATGAAAGCGAGAATATAGGCTCAACTCTAAATGTTTCAGATTTTGTTATTGATTAGTTTATAGTGTTTGACAATTAGACCTGAAAATTTACTTATTATTTTTAAAATTATTCAAATTTACACATCTATCTCATATATAATCATTATGACTGCTAAAACCTGTGGAGAATCTAAAACAATTACAGATTAGTAAACTGGATTTTACTTGGTTTATAATTTAAAGTTAGTGATATTGGGGTCATAGTGCAGAGGGCAGATAGATAAACTTCCTTGAGTCAGGGGTGTTCTAGAATTCCTTTGGTAGTGGAGAAGGAAAGGCCTTTGCACTTGAGACTCCCATGATCTATGGAGCACAAAGCTTGCCACAGCCCAGCCACAGTGCACTGGTTTCAAAGCCCTCGAACTTTACCACATTCACAGGGATTCATTTTCTTTGTTCTCATTTTGTTTGTGCCAGGTGGTAAGTGAAAGGTCTTAAGGATCACACAGGGTCTTAAGTGGTATAATTGCCTTAAGCACAACAATTCTTTTATGCTGTCTGTCCCACTACCAATGTGATTTTATTCTTTAATCCAATGTCTGTTACACTATGAGAAGAGAACCAAAGAGCATCCCTACCAATTTCTGCAGCACACCTTACCTTGGAACACTGGGTGGGGCCCTCGTGGGCCTGGATGGAACTTGTGGAGGGGCTCCAAACGAGTCACTGCTGTTGGGAAAAGGAGGTAAGGGGCCTGGACGGAATGGGACTGGGGGAGCCCCTGAGTGGGGTCCTGGAGAGGGAATGGCAGGGGCTGGTCCTCGGCTAGATGTGGGTCTCGGGAGGGGAGCACTTAGAGTCGGCCTCCTTTGGGTGGTGGGGCTTGGAGGAGGTGACCTGAGGAAAAAGAGAAATTAAAGTTGGCCCACTCTTACCTTTTGTCTGAATTAATCTATAAAAAAGGTTTGTAATTCCCTGAGTACATTAAAATTTTCTTTCTTTTCTTTTCTTTTCTTTTTTTTTTCTTGGTTTTTCGAGTTAGGGTCTCACTCTACCCCAGGCTGACCTGGAATTCACTCTGTATCCCCAGGGTGGCCTCGAATGCATGATGATCCTCCTACCTCTGCCTCCTGATGCTGGGATTAAAGGCATGCACCACCACGCCCGGCTAAAATTGAATTTCTTGACTGAATAACTCAGATACATTTACAAAAGGTCAAAAAGGGCTAATGAGGAGAAGCATTTTCCTTCCCCACCCTCTTTACTATGTAGAGACAGCCATCACCAGTTTCCAGTATTTCTTTTAAACTATATTCTTTCTAGAAGTATATATTCCCTCTTCATATATGAATAAAGTTTTTATATAATAGGCCATAATCTCTTTCTTCAAAGCCCTACACCAAGTTTATTATCTTTATATTTAGGGATTTACATTACCATTTTGTTCTTTTTAATGACTATTTAAAGTTCCATTATAAGGATGCACTGTCTTGTTTCTGAAAGGATTTGGTGTAATATGATCCCATCAATCCATAACTTTGGGTCCATATTGGCTTGGGAAAGCATTGTAAGAAACTGGATAAGCCAAGGTGCAGGGGCCACTTCCCTACCTGCGGGAATGCTGGAGCCAGGAATCATCTACTGGAGGAGGGGCCGGGATGGACACTGTGGCCGTGTTGATGTCACCAATGATCGCAAGGGCTTCTTTCAGGGCTTGGTACATTCGGAGCATCTCATCCCTGCGCTGAGCCTGTTCAGCAGATTCTTCCATCAGAGTGTTTTGGTCCTCTGAAGAATACAACTGTGCTAGGAGCTCAGAGTTGATGAAGTCTTTAACCTTTCAGACACCACAGAGAAATCAAAACGGCAACGAATTAATGTAGAATCTGTATACGAAACTCATAAATGTCCACACTGAGAAAAGTGCTCTCTCTCCCTCTCTCTCCCTTTCACATCTTTCTCACCACCACACTGGTAGTATAAGCAACAATTTTCCCTGTGTGTCTTTCGCTGTCAATACTGAAGGATAGTGAAGCTGAATTGAAGAAATGCTAACACTTGTTACCAGCAGAACAGGGCTCCTCAGCTGTGTGAGTGTCCATCATGATGTCTGAGACTGCTTAGCTTATACAAGAGGAATGGTACAATGAGATAAGCAGCAATGTTTTCAACAGAAAATGGTGATATACAGAAACCTTTGTAGTTCAACAAATTTTGTGATCCTTGGCACTCCAAATTCTTTAGCCAGAGTTTTACTAAAAGAATTGAAAAATTGAGGCTGGAGAGATGGCTTAACAGTTAAGGTGTTTGCCTACAAAGCCAAAGGATCCTGGTTAGACTCTCCAGGACCCATGTAAGCCAGATGCACAAGGGGGTGCATGCATCTGGAATTCATTTGCAGTGGCTGGAGGCCCTGATGTGCCCATTCTTTCTCTCTCTGTTTCTTTCTCTCTCTCAAATAAATAAATAATATTATTAAAGAAGAACTGAAAAATTGTTAAGATTTGAAGTTGTAAAGTTGTGCCAAAAGCAGAGTTAATATATGTAAGTAGATATTAAACACAGAGCTATGTATATACATGCATAAAACTGTGAAAATGATTTACAAACAAACTGAAAGAGAAGCATGCTCTTTTCTAGAAACTTAAAAGAAAAGCCAACTAACAGTGATAAAGACTTATGAGGTTTCATAGTCATAACAGCTACATAAAACAAACTAAATTGTGAATAGTATATGTGAGTCTTAGAGGTATGGCATTTTGTAGCAGGAAAGAAGGGGGTACCTATGTTGCATAGCACTGAATGATTAACCTCCATGTTTCATCAAATATAAAAAAGCATGAGCTGTTTTATGGGACACTAAGGAAGAAAAGCCTCACAAATGAGCTATGATAAATTGTTAAGGTACCACTGAATATAAGATGCATCTTTATAGTAAATATAAAAAACTGAATATGTGAATCAATGAAATATAGGTCCCAAGTACTTTTGAAACTTATAAGATTTCATTCTTACCATGTCATTAACATTTATAGATGCAGAAACAATTCAAAAATATTTATTTATTTGAGAGAGAGAGAGATTGAAAGAGAGAAAACAGGCACACCAGGGCTTCCTGCCACTAAAAACAAACTCCATAGGCATATGTCACTCTTTCATCTGGCGTTAGGTGGGTACTGGGAAACTGAACCCGGGACATAAGCTGTGCACACAAGTGACTTGAACTGCTGAGCTATCTCTACAGCCGTCAAATGTAGAAACACATTCAAGTAACTTGTGCAAGGCTAACCAGCCTTAAGTTAAATCTAAAATCTCCTGACTTGATGTCTCAGATTCACTCCACTTAACTACTATTGTACTAGTATTAAGTGCTTAAACAAGGCAGTGTATGTTTGATCATCTTACCACCTTCATTGCCACTGTGGTAGCAATGGAATCCAGGGCCTTGTACATATTAAACTCACTCTCTACCACTGAGCCACACCCTTAGCAAAAAAATCATTGTTTTAGAGTGATAGAGCAAGTATGTTAATTAACTTAAAGCTAGAAAAATAAACTGATTTTAGGTTTTAAGTTTTCTGTTACACACACACACATACACAATTTTTATCTAGGTTCACTAGATACTTGTTAGGCCAAAAGCATGTTTATTTGTTTTAAATTAAGAAGGATGACAGGATAACTTTGGGATGCTCAAGATATCTGGATTGAAGTTAAATTTGTAACTCAGAGATGACAAGAGTCTAAAACACATGGTTTCATTTTTAAAGGTATCAAAACATATAAACAATTCTAGTAAGACAATCAAAGGCTGGGGAATCAGGTCAATGGTTGAGAGAGATTGTATGAGGACTTGAGCTCCATCCCTAGCACTCACGTCAAAAGCCGGGAGTGACTGTGTATGCCTTTAACCCGGTGCTGAGGGGTTGGAGAAGAGAGGACCACTGGGGCTTGCTGTCCAGCCAATCTAACTGACAGGTGTAAGCATTAATTTCAGGGAGAGAAGTTGGAGAGCCATAGAGGAGGATGCTTTATGTCCTTTCCGATGCTCTCCTTGGGGCCCCACAGGTGTGCACACAGGGTACATACATATACTCACACATGTGCATATACTGTACCTGCACACACACCACATACTACACATACAGAGAGGGAGGAGAGCGAGAAAGAGGAAATCAGCCAAATCAGTCTTATTCTGGTGAAACAGCAAGAGTTCCCTACTCACATTTTGTAAACCAAGAGTGATTCAAATATGGAAGTAACAGAATATATGCTGTGTATTCAAGGAGCTGTCTTGTAGAAGGTTGTGGGATAGAATAGTTGTGGAATGTCAATTTGGTTAGTAAACCTGGGACTGAATATGAAGCCTTGAATGTTAATGAAAAGTGTTTGAATTATATCCACTTGGCAATATAACATCATTAAAACCTTTTTAATTCATGAAACTTTAATCATCATTAGAAAAATTAATTAGGCTGAGATTGGAAAGGAATTAGAAAGTGTACTAGCCGTTGGAAGGCTATTGTAGACTACTGATGAGATGCTGAATCTTATTTATCAATGTTTCAGTAGAATAACAAAGATACACATAGAAATGGTGTCATGATGGCAAAATCAACTGGACTTGGTATTTTCTATTAGAGAATGCCAAGGAAGAAAGGAAAAATCCAAGGTATCTCTAACATTGACATTTAGGTGAGTGGGAGAATAGCAAATCAAATGGCAAAAAAGAGTCACATGTACAGGAACAGAAGTAAATTTGGCTTTAGGAATATTTCATTCCATTCCTTGAAGATTTATTTATTTCTAAACACATGTCAATTGCCCAGGGAGGTATGGGCATTTGCACAGACCTTCCATTGCTCTCTCTCTCTCTCTCTCTCTCTCTCTTTCTCTCTCTCTCTCTGTGTGTGTGTGTGTGTGTACTTGGATATGTGGTGCAACTTAAGTTCAAAACCAGACAATTTTCCTGGCATCAATCATCAGTTGGGTTAAATGCCTTTGAAGCTTCCCATCTTGCAGGAACATCACTTAGGAACTATGAAATACAATTCAAAAGACCCTTCCAAGAATAGATTTAATGCATATATGAATTAAGAATCAAATGTGAAGCCATGAAACAAAATAACAAAGGGTCATTTCAGCATTCTGATCAAAGATCTGCCTTGGATTTGCCACATTAAGATGTTGCACACTGAAGCTTACTACTCATAACGATGCCTATGTTAGTAGTAGCCTAAAAGAGTACTGTTATTAGTAAGAGAGAAATTAAATACCTTGTTTGGGGGTTTGAAATGAGATAGGTCTGAGTTTGCAACCTAGCTTTGAAATACTTTGTGACCTTTGAAATTCAGGTTCCTCATCTAAAAATTGGGAATAATGGCAGTAGTTGTTGAGTGGAAAGATTAAGCAAAGAATGAACATGAGATGCCTAGCATATGGTTAGTGCACTCTGAACTACAGCTATTAATTTTTAGGTAGGCCTGATGGGTATAAGTAGAGAGGCAGGGGAACAATAGAGAACTACTTCAGTAGTGTAGCTAGCAAGTTACATACCTAAATATGGAGCACAGATGAACATTTTATTTGTATGTAAGCATTTAGATTCTCTGGCTAGCCTAGCTTTGTGATACTACAACTGGAGTTTGGAACAAAAATGGGGATGGGTAGCTAGGTGGGGGAGGAGTTTATAGACACTGCAGGAACTTTCTTAGCAGTTTGGGCATCAGTGGTACAACTATTTAAATTTTATTTATTTATTTGAGAGAGAAAGAGTGGTGGTGGGGGGAATGGACATGCCAGGGCCTCCAGCCACTGCAAACGAACACCAGATGCATGTGCCCTCTTATGCATCTGGCTTACGTTGGTCCTGGAGAATCGAACCAGGATCCTTTGGCTTTGCAGGCAAACGCCTTAACTGCTAAGCCATCTCTCCATCCCAAAATACAACTATTTAAATCAAGGACTCTATAAGACAGAGGCCAAATGGATCCCTTTTATGTGATAGCATTTATAAAATATCTCACAGAACATACCAAACCAATTATACTTGGATGGGTGATTTGAAGCAGTATTTATGCTTTTATTTATAACACCTTAGAACTTCAACAACTTTGTGAGATTCACAAAAATCTTCATACACAATCTCATTTCAGCGTCCACTCTCCAGGCTGGATAAACAGGCATTACTGCACCATGTCACACTGCTCACGGTAAAGGAATGTGGGGTCATTAAAAACGGTCCACATACTTTCCTCTTTCTTGCTTTAACCCTTTTCTTGCACTCAGATGCCTGGAACTTAAACCTTTGTTTTGATTGAGACCATTTTAATGCCTTCTCAAAGAGAGTTTAGTTGCTTTGGAGACCATTTTACTGAAATCTCCTTTAGATGGGAGGGTCTCAGTGTAGAACCAGTTTATACATATCACACATATGTAAAAATTTCACTGAGAAGATTAACTTTGTTTAGTTTAGGGGATGGAGATTTGCTTGGTTAAAACTATGACACTGGTCTCACAAGTCTCCCTCATTTACTTATATCTCCTTTCCTTTCCTTGGGGATTTAGTTCTGTCAATAACAAAGGAAGTTTTACTTCTTCAAAGAGTGACCTTCAAGGACTTTCAAAATGCAGGACAAAAGAAAGCATATAGAAAAACACACATGCTATAAGATTCCAAATGTCAGAGACAGGCAAAGCTAGTCTAGTATGTAAGGGAGTGCAGGAGTTTCCCTCTGGTGGGGACTGGTGATGGGAGGGCAGACAGAGTTCCTGGAACTTGGTGGGTCTGATCTTTTGCTGGAGCAGGGCACTACATTCTTTTTTTTTTTTAATTTTTATTTTATTTATTTAAGAGTGACAGAGAGAAAGAGGAAGAGAGAGAGAGAGAGAGAGAGAGAATGGGCACGCCAGGGCCTCCAGCCACTGCAAACGAACTCCAGACATGTGGGCTCCCTTGTGCATCTGGCTAACATGGGTCCTGGGGAATCGAGCCTTGAACCAGGGTCCTTATCCTTCACAGGCAAGCACTTAACCACTAAGCCATCTCTCCAGCCCATTTGCTGATGACATTATTGTATATGTAAGAGACCCGAGAGACTCCATACCAAAACTCCTGAAGGTGATTAACTCCTATAGCAAAGTAGCAGGATACAAAATCAATGCACAAAAATTGGTAGCATTTCTGTATGCAAATGACAAAGATATAGAAAAAGAAATAAAGGATATAATCTCATTTTCAATAGCAACAACAACAAAAAAATACCTTGGAATAACGTTAACCAAGGAAGTAAAAGATCTATACAACGAAAATATAAAAACTCTCAAAAAAGAAATTGAGGAGAACTTGAGAAGATGTAAAGACCTCCCATGCTCCTGGATAGGCAGAATTAACATTGTGAAGATGACAATCCTTTTTTTTAAAAAAAAATATTTTATTTATTTATTTATTTGAGAGAGAGAGACAGAGGAAGAGTAAGAGAGAAAGAGAGAATGGGCATGCCAGGGCCTCTAGCCACTGCAAACAAATGTCAGATGCGTGTGCTCCCTTGTGCATCTGGCTTATGTGGGTCCTGGGAATCGAACCAGGGTCCTTAGGCTTCACAGGCAAATGCCTTAACCACTAAGCCATTTCCCCAGCCCCAAATAAATAAGACATTTCTTTTCGAGGTAGGGTCTCACTCTAGCCCAGGCTGACCTGGGATTCACTATGTAGTCTCAGGGTGGCCTTGAATTCACAGTGATCCTCCTACCTCTGCCTCCCAAGTGCTGGGATTACATCCTTGACCTATGCAAACAGAACAAAGTTCTGGCATTAAAGATGCATTTTCCAATAAGCTAACCAGCATTGAAAATAACAGTTTACTTCACACACCTTAAAGTTGTGGGAAGTTTTGTAACAAGGGGATATTACTGACTTTCCACTAATTACTAATTAATTACTAATTTTCCATGATGGGACCCCAGGACAGTGTACAGTACCCAATTCAATTGTGAAAGGCCACCATGTTTAATGTCTGATTTTTAAAGTGGGATTTACAGAAATTTTTATATCTATTTCATATTCTGTGGGTTTATTTGAATATGAGAAACAATGCCTTAAAATTAGAAACATTATTTCTCATATTCCAATAAATGTTAGATCCTCAAGTAATATGAGCTTTCTGGAAAAATAACACTGTGGTCTAATTCTGTATGGGGAGGTGCCCTACAGGTTGCAAGGGCTGGCTTAGAGTTTTCCTTACCCAGCCGTGTGCACCGAGAGATGTCGAGCAGGATCAGACAGTAAGACCTGCAGTTCAGTCCTGACTCAGGACACCACTGGCTGTGTGATCTTGGCAAAGTTACCTAACCTCCCTGTGCCTCAATTTCTTCATGTGTAGGATCAGGCAAATAAAAAGTATCCCAAGAGTGGATGTCCAAAGGGATCAAAGGGAAAATTATGTGCCACCTTGCCACATATGTTTTAGAAGAAAGCTTGAGACCTTAATTCTGTGATGAAGAACTGCTGGTGGGGTGAGCTATAGAGGGGAGGCCATCAGCATGGGTTTGTTGAGGGCTGGGAGTATGTGTGTTAGCTTTAAAGCCCTTAGCAGAACCCTGCTGCTCTGACTTGTGGCCTATCCAGAGTGGGTGCCTGTCATAAACTTGCTTTCTTGGTGCCGCTGTTACCTGGTATGTTTAAGTAATGAAACAGCTGCTGCATTTCAATAGACAAAGGCTTACAGTATGTCTGAGGCCAGGCATTTACTGCCTGGCTTTAAACTCCTTAAACAATTCCATATGGAGACCTGAGTGGCAGAGCACTTAATGTAAACTTTCAAAAGAAACTGCCCACCAAATTCTGAACTTTATGAAAGCTGTCTGAAACATATTCTTTAGCAGAAGGCTGGACATCCATTCCCATTTCAAAGAGAAGAGGATATATATTTGTGTGTATGTATATATATATATATATATGGAGAGAGAAAGAAAAAATACCTGAAGGAATATCTTACTGTTGACAAAATGGGTGGAACTAGGAGTTAGACTATTTATTTCCAAATGTAGTTGTAATTGTTAATACCCTCATTTGAAGATCACCCCAAGTCAAATTTTAAGACTTCAGTAATATCTGTATGTCACTGTGCTGGGCATTTGCTATGTCTGTTTCCTAGTGCTCAACAGGGCACATCTGGAACAAAAAAAAGACTAGGCATTGAGATGCCATTAGAATGTGAGTACCTTGTTTTAAAAAGTTAGAGAATTATATACATAATGCAATATATATATATATATATATATATATATAATGTATTATATATACAAAATTGTATTTTATGTATTTTATTTGTTTTCAAAGCAGCAAGAGAACCAGTCACTAGACAAGCAAAACTCATTTCTGGTACATAAAAACCCTTAAATTTCCAATAATGACCATGATTATTTCAAGAGAATTCAGCTTTATCTGATGCCTTTTACCTTTTTCCATATTCCTATTAGTCTCTGCTTCAAGGTTTGACTTAGAAGAGCAGGTCTTAACTGAAATGTATTTTCCCATGACTCTTTGTGAGGTCTCTCTCAAAACAACTGGCAGAGCTTTACCTCCAAGGGTAATATTCTGTAGGTGGAGGGTTAGCCATTTCATTAAAATAAGCAAACACAGAAATGAGCAGTGAGGGAACTTACCCCCACACTTCTCTCTCTCTGTTTTTTTGTGTATAGGAAGTGGGGGTAGTATGTTTTCCTTGAGAAGGTGAAAGTGGGGTAGATTTTCAATAGCATTTTTTTTCTCTCTTTTAACTAATTTGTGTCAAGCTACCTCTTACAGCCATAGACAGGAAGTATGATTTCCTGTGCTGATGATTTAATACAGTGCAGAGCAAAGCGGAGCTGGAACTGAAGGCAATACTAATGACTCTCAGTAAAACAGTGGAAAGATAAATGATCCTTAATCAGGAAAATGTTTAAATAAGCAAGTGCCTGGATATACCACAGCAAAACAACCTGGATTCATTTAAGCAAAGTTAAGAGGGTAATTTTAAAGATACACAGAATATTTGTTTAGTACTTTAGGTTTCTCTAAATGGCTTGCAGCCACATTTATCATATACTGTGACAGTTCTGTGAGGTCCCTCCGGTTTCCCTCTGAAGTCTGCTCAGAGGGATGGAATGATTTGTTTCAGGTCACCCAGTAGACCAATCAGCCGAACACAATGATACAATTCATAGTTTCTACTTTTCCAGTTTATTGCTCACCTGCTGCTTTAACTTCAAAGCAGCCTTCTAACCTTACTTGAATAAGTAAAATGTACATGAAAATAGTTAAAAACAAGATTGGTCACCTGGGGTGACCAGTGCTGGGGCTTATTAAAATCAAGGAACACAAAATAGAAATCATAGACAGTGAACAGACCATTGTACTTAGAGATTTTGAAAAAAATTCTTGAAATATGGATAAGGGTTACCTATGCTTCTTCAAAAGTTAACCATATTAATTTCTTATATTTTCTGCAGTACCCTTATATCTTCTGGGATGCATGCCTAAATGAGATGTACTTACTATGATTAGTATTGTACATGTATAAGAGATAGTCACAGTAGGTAACTGACTTAGATTAAGTTAACAGTTCATAGTAGAACCAGGTTTAGAAGCCATGTTTCTCTTGACTTCTAGTTTATGGCTCTTTTCATGATTTTAGCATTTGATGTTGACTTGTTACAAGCAATGTTCATAATACACTAATTGTTAAACCAAGGATGGCCTAAGAAGATAGGTGGGAATAAAATATTGGCGTCTCTCTTGTCCAGGTTCAGAATAGCCCACTTTTAAAATGCCTTATCAGAGCCTTATTATCTAAAAGATAATTTCTCTACAAATACTCTATTATTTGCAATTTAAAAACTTAACTATGAAAAGAACCTAACAAGACTACATAGAGTATCAAATTAAGATTTCTACAAATAACTAAAAGTAGAGAGGTTGTATGTAATACAAATACATGGATGGATATGCTAATAGGATACTAAGAGGTCTGTGGTTATAGCTTCCATATCTTAGTAAAGCCAAGCTGAGCTGGGTACAGTGGCTCATGCCTGTAATTGCAACAACTGACAAGCTGAGGCAGGAGGAGCAGTATGAATTCAAAGCCAGCTTGGGCTATAGAATGAGACCCTTTCTCAAAAAAAAACAAAACAAAACAGCCAAGCTGACTGACTTCATATCCAAGAAAATAAGATAAGAAGACCTTTCTCAGGTGTAAATAGCATTTCATAGTTCATAGAAGATGAAAATAATCATAATGATATATAACATATATACATGAGTATAAGAAAAAAATGTATGTTTTTCCTTTAATCTCAAAGTCTAGGAACCAGAGCATCTGATTTTTATTACTGGCTTTGTAATTACAAACAATATGAAACTTTTGTACTCTATTATGAGCAAAATTGTACCCTTCTAAACGAGTTAAGGGTTGAAGAGATGACCCGGTGGTTAAAGGTGCTTGCTTACAAAGCCTATTGGCCTGAGTTTGATTTCCAGTTTCCATATAAAGTCAGATGCTCAAAGTGGCACATGTGTCTGGAGTTCATTTGCAGTGGTAGGAGGCCCTAGTGCACCCATTTTCACCCTTTCTGTCTGTGCCTTTCTCTCTCTCAAATAAATAAATAAAAAGATTAAAAAATAAAAAGATCTCATTAGGAACAATTTAGTACTGCAGCTAGAAGTTGTTTTCTCTTTCATTAATCAGTCACTTAGCTATTTGTAAAGAGAAAAAATATAAATCTAGTTAATATAGTTACCCAGAAAATATAAAAAAGGTATTCAGTTTTCAAACCAATGAGTTAAGAGGTT
Organism: Jaculus jaculus; assembly: GCF_020740685.1. Classification (NCBI taxonomy): domain Eukaryota; kingdom Metazoa; phylum Chordata; class Mammalia; order Rodentia; family Dipodidae; genus Jaculus; species Jaculus jaculus. The sequence goes on from NC_059102.1 coordinate 304,729,601, forward strand.
GAAAGGAGATAGTCTAAAATCACTTACATTATTGATCATAAGGTGCATTATTGTTTTTGGAATTAGGTCTCGGATGCATTTGTTGATAATTGACATGTAGGAGTCTACAAGGTTGCGAATGGTCTCCACTTGCCTCTCCAATTGTGGGTCCATAGAAAAGTTTTCTGCTTGGCCATTCTCATCGTTTTCAGTCTAGTTGAAATGAAACAAAACATGGATTACCTCATATTCTTTCAGAACACCACCAACAAAAAACCCATACATCAGAATCAACTTCTTCTTAGCATTGTTGGATGTACAGAAGTATATAGTAACATCTTTATCCTATCTTCCATCAATTCAAAAAAAAATCAGAATCCTGCGGTTTTATTCTACTTTAGCTTGCCACATTCTATCAAAAGCAAGTATTCTAATGCTGAATGAATGTTGCGATGAACAACCAAATAAACAGTGCACCTAACAATATACCTCTAGAGAACAATCTAATCTTAAGACATTTGTAAGCTGTCCAGAGGACTGTGTCCAAACAGATGGTGCAGATGTGAACCTCTGGAAGGAGTCTCCAGGGAACCTATAGATCAGAAATAACCTTGATGCTGGTCCGGCACTATTAGGTCTGCTCTGGATTGGATCAGCCGAGGTTTAAAACTCAATCTCTTAGGATTTTCCAGGAGCCCAAAATAAGAGATATAGAAGATAATTCATTCTTCCATGCACTTGGAAATTTTTTAATAGAAATTCATGCCTCTGTCATCACTACTAAGGCCTGGCTCCATTGTGAAACACTGACCATTTTTCACTTCCAACTTGTTAGTCTTTGAAGAAATCAGAATCCTTTGATACACAAAGATCTTATTTGTGCACCAAGAGAGAAGCATCTGTTTTCTATACTATATGACTTGAGTTAATTAATTCTGGCTTATCTACCCAGAGACTGGACTGGAATGGCATCTTCAACATTAAGAGCTGTCCTCTTGGCTTGGCATTGAAATAAGGTTAGCACAAATGGTTTCTATTTCAAGTCAGGTTGGGCCATCTAAACCCCAAAACATGTTACAGAGATTGTTAGTGGTTCGGCTACTCTAGTATTTGGAAAGATTTAATTATGAGTGTAAGAAGGGGAAATAATTTATTGCTTCCAACATTGGCTCAAAATTCTTTTCTTTGGAAATGTACACACTTTGATCTGCCAGATTTTCAATCATCCACTCAGCTCTAGGCAAAAGCACTGTACTAAATAACTATATCTATAAATGATGTCTTTCATTTGGATCAATATACACATGTGAAAGGCATGTATATAGGCTACAATGTCATCAATGACAAAGAAATTTATAATCATCTATATATCATAAATATAGCTTTTTGCTCACTCATTCAAAAAAAATAATGCTATCAGCTGCCCATTATGAGACTAGGACTCCGTGCTTTGGGTTAACAGTATAAAGGAATTTGGGGGGGGGGGCATCTTACTGGTACAACATCAAGGTAGAATGAAATATTCAAGATGTTACTTGTACTGTTCAATCTCTTTAAAACTGGTCTTGGTCACTGGAGGAATTAAGTCTTGTATAGTTCTTATTTTTGTTATGAGTTTGTGGTATGGGTACTTAGAAGGTAAAAAAAATAGAGAACAAGACATTTACAATTTAGATCTCATGGAGAATTACAAACTATCTACATATATTTTATACCTCCTTGTTATCTACAAGTAATTCCATATGTGAAACCTCTTTTCCCACCACTATTTCCTACCTGTGAAGATCTTTAATCTCTCAAACCAGCTCCACCATACAAGTTCCTGGTGTCCCTAACACCCTCTAACACTTCTTCCTTGAACTTCATTCTTTCACGTGCTTTTATATTTTAACATGCACCTTGGCTCTAAGCTTCTTTCCTACTACACTCTAGGATCTTGTTTATCTCTCCCTCCTCAGAAGCCAGTATGGATTTTAGCATATTAGAGAAGGAGAAATGGGTTTGCCAAAGTCAGGGAAGCTTCCCCAGGGCAGAAAAAGAGTTTTTATTATATTTATTTATTTACTTACTTAATTACTTTGAGACATGGTCTCAGTCTGTAGCTTGGGCTATCCTGAGCTCATTATATAGACCAGGCTTGTCTTGAACTAATGGAAATCCCTCTGCTTCAGCCTCCTGAATTCTGGGATTACAGGCATGTTCCACCATGTGTTGTTTTTTGAAAAAAGGTTTTACTATGTAACCTTGACAGGTCTAAAATTCACTAGGTAGACAAAGGCCTCAAAACAAGTTTTGTGAAAAAAATATTTCCCATATAAAGCAATAAATTTCTCATAATGGTGACAATATAATTCAGTTTGTTTCTCTGTTCTTAAACATGCTTGAATTTTGCCATTGTATTTAGCAATAAAATGTGATGGTATCTCAGCATCAACCTACTTTGTCTCTCAGGAACATCTGTTCAATATCTATCTTGTTATGGAAACCACACACATTACATGGAAAGCTGTGCAGCTGTGTTTAGGAGGTGGGCACTATCTTGATTGTCAGTCTACACAAGAACACGCTGAGGCTCTGAGAGCTGAAATTTGTGCGTGGAACAGAAAATGAATGTGATTTTAAGTGAATTTTTTCTTTAGGTGCAAAAAGAGAAGTATTAAACAATGAAATATTCTTACTACATCAAATCAATTTTTGACACAAAATGATAAATGTAAAAAGAATTTCTATGGAGTAGATGTCAACTTCTGATTTTTAGAAGTAAATGACTAAGCTGAAAGAGAAAAACAGAATCAATAGCATACAATAGATATATTTTCAGGAATATTAAAAACCAGGACAATCACTTTCGCATAGAAATACTCAAAATACTCAAAAAGTTTCTCATTCCACACCACACTTACCATTTAGCCTTGATTCACCTTTTTTGCTTATCAAAACATTTTTATATTCTTAGGAATCAGAAACAACAACCGAATGGTAGCAAACTGCCTGTATTTGCTGAATAGAAAAGTAATAAAAAATTTAAAAAAATATCTGAATTACTAAAGGACACTTCAAGATCTAGGCATAGGCAAGGCTTTTCTTAAGCTGACTCCAATAGTTAAAGAAGTAAAACCAAAAATTAACAAATATTGCATGAAATTGAAATATTTATGCCACAGAAAAGGAAACAATTTAGTGAAGAGATAGCCTACAGAATGGGGGAAATACCATATGTCATATGACAGGAAACTAATATCTAGAATCTATAAAGAACTCAAACACTTAAACACCAATAAACTCAAAGCAATAGTCAATAAGTGAGCAAATGAAATGAGTAGACATTTCTAAATGGATGACATACAGATGGATAATGGCTCCTTGCAAGTACTCAATGTCCTTAGTGATCAGAGAAACATATGTCAAGACTATATGGGAATACTATCACACCCCTGGTAGGGTTGGCTCTCCTCATAAAAATAAATAACAGAAATTGCTACTGGAGTATGGTAGGGGAGACATTCCTACAATGCTCATGGGAATGTAAACTAGTTCAGTCACATTGGAAATCAGTATAGAGGTTCCTCAAAAACTTTAAAGTACTGCATGATCCAACTATACTACTCTGAGGACTATACTCAAAGAATTCTAAATCAACATACAAGAGATACCAGCTCACCTGTTTATTATGGTGCTATAGTTACTGAATCAATTTAGGTATTCTTCAACAGATGAATGGATGAAAAAAATGCAGTGTATATGAATAATTGAGTTTCATTAAGCCATAAAAAGGAAATTATGTTATTTGCAGGAAAATGGATGGAATTAGAAATCATCCTATTAAGCAAATTAAACCAGATCCAGAAAGACAAATATCACCTGCCTTCTCTTATATGGAACCTAGGACTTTTACACACACACACACAGTGAAAATAAAAGGGGTCTCATTGAAAAGAGGAAAAGAAGTTAGCAGGAGAGGGAACAAGAGAGGATAATGGGGAGGGGATGTGGCCAAAGTACAAGATATACTTGAACAGAAATGCCATTATGAAATCTATTGCTTTGAACAACAGATTTATGCCAAGGAATTAAGAGAATACTTTAAAAAATTTCAACATAAAACTTAGAGGCATTCCAAACTAACTAAAAGGACAATTTGAAATTCTCTTTAGCTTTTGGAACTACTAGTAGACAAGTGGGGTCAACTTGCAAATTTTAACTCTTCTGGTAATTCAATGGACATAATGGGGGAATAAAATAATTCAGGATGTGGAGTTGATTTTTTATTTTAGAAAGAATAATTACTCTTTTATATGTCTAAACTGAGGAAAATGCACAGAGATGGACCTTTTCTCTTAATAGAGTCATTGTGGAGAGAAAATGCCACTTTTCTCTAACCCCAGGTCTAACCAACTTCTCTTGCATGATTCTATATGTATGCTGTATATGACTATGTTTTTTTTCTTTGTTTAAATTATAGGATTGCAGTTGGATTCTTTGCAGTCAAAGCACTGAAGTGACAGCTGTTTATCATTATCCTCATCAAGGGAATGTAAAATAAAAATAGTAATTTTTCTCTGATCTTTGAGGCAAAAAAGAATGGTCTGCAAACATTTAACCTTTTATGTGCAGGTTCATTGATGCTGTTTACAAAATCTGAGTGATACTGTAGAAACAAATTTCGTCTGAAAAATACAATGGACAGGTCTCCTTATACTTTTTTCTGAATAACATTTCAGACATCTAATAAAATTTAAGCAATAAAAATAATCTGGTATGTAAAAAATGATTTATAAAAGCTATATTTTTTAAAGAAAGTATTTGCACAGAATTTAAGAAGGAGGATGTTTAAAGTTTTAATTTAAAAGTTTTAAAGGCTACTACTTTACCAGGTAAGGGAATGAAAATATCAAATGAGAAATGATTTTCACTAAATCTTGAAACTGTCATTAGAGAAGCTGAAATTGGCTGAAGTGTCTATTTTTCAGGTCTTTAATTTTTCTCTTTTCCCTTGCCTTAGTAAGAAAAACTTTATGTTACAGGCTTATTTGAGGACACTGGAACCATCCAATATTCCTGGTGACTTCAACCTTTTAAAAGTAGAATGATAGAAATTAAACATATATATATATATATATATATATATATATATATATATATATATACATATACATATACATATATGTATATATATATATATATACATACATACATACATAAACATATATATATCCTGGTAGAAATATATACATAAAATATTAATAGGCCATGCTCAAGAGATCTAGACAAGTTATTTTCCCAGATAACTGATGCTTGTCCTTTTAAAGTCACCTATTATGATTCTTCAGTACTAATCCAGCCCAACCCTGTTTAGCTCTTGAGATCAGACAAAATTGGGCACATTCAAGGTGGTATGGCCACATATTGATTATACAGTTCTCTACTACTTTAAACAAAGAACAAAAAATATTATGTGGGCTGGAGAGATGGCTTAGCGGTTAAGCGCTTGCCTGTGAAGCCTAAGGACCCCGGTTTGAGGCTAGGTTCCCCAGGTCCCACGTTAGCCAGATGCACAAGGGGGCGCACGCGTCTGGAGTTCGTTTGCAGAGGCTGGAAGCTCTGGCGCGCCCATTCTCTCTCTCTCCCTCTATCTGTCTTTCTCTCTCTGTCTGTCGCTCTCAAATAAATAAATAAATAATTAAAAAAAATTATGTGACTTTTTTTTTTAGTGAATCCCATCATCATTATGAAAACACTGTTACCAGTGCCTTCTGATTTTTCCAGCCCCACATTATTGAAAATATTTTCCCTGAAAACTTTCCTTACTTCCAATCATTTACTTCTGAATTTGTGAGGCTGTCATGGTATACAACCATGATTATGCAAGATGATATGAGAACCGAGCTCCAGAGAGCCTGGGGGGTGGGTGGTCTCTCTGGTAGTCTGGCAATGGGAAAGTGTTTTAGACATCAACAAATATTTATTGTCTGGCGTGGAACTGTGAAAGACACAAACTATAAAAGCACAGGCCTTGCTTGTGCTTCTAGCAGGGAGAACACAAAGACAATACAAAGGCATGCCAGTGAGTCCAAGAATGTGCGGAAGGAGCTCAGAGCCACAGAACATTTGGAAAGGACCTTAGAAGCTGTGTGGGATTTTAGAGACAAAGGTGGACAGAAAGAACATACTCATTATTTTCTCTTTTTGCAGGCAGGGGCTTAATAGATATGATGGTCATTTCCTTAGGAATTGGTATTTTGTTTCAGAGAGCTGAGAGACAGCATTGGATAGCTAGGCTGTTCCACTAGCGAAATAGAGATGGCCTTTTGGAATCCTGGACTAAGTTCTTCATGTAGAGTCTTTTTCTCACTGTCAGGATAAAGAACCATGTGCATCCTGCATTGCATTGGATGTTTGATAAGTTAAAGATCTGAACTACGGTTGTCAAAATACTGGACAGTAAACTAGACACGCATTTGCAAGAAATATCCACAAACAGGAGGAAACCCCAGCCCCATCTGGCTCAGGTTACCCAGTGGATAAGCACTTAGTTGACAGGCAGGAACAAATGGTTTACCTCTGCTATTTCATATTCATTCTTTTGCCTCTTTGGAGTTGCAATGTTACTTTTTTTTTTTCTGTGTAGCATCTTCTGCTTCTAAGGAGTATTATAATAAGTATAAATCTGTGTATGGGCAATGTGAGGTTAAACTGCCCCAGAAAGCCTTGTATTTTTAGATGCTTACATGCTTAAAAACAAACAGCAAAACAATACCAAAACCTTTAGAATTCTGATGAAGTTCTGTAACTTCTTTTTCTTTTTCAACTCTCCCCATTCCACAACTTCTTGTGTGTATGGGTTTTTTTGTGGTACTAGCTTATGCCTACTTATCTAATGATTAACTTAGAGGTTGGCAATAGTAATAAATACTAAACTTGGAGGAATACGAGGGGAGAACTTTGTTTTATACAGCTGAGTCTCATGTAACTGAATTTTCATTTAACATGCATGAGCAATTTGCTTTAATATATAACTATAAAATAGTGTGGACATGAGGATTTTTAGAAAAGTTGGAAAATCCTATATAACCTATCCTGCAGTCCTTCTAAAAATCATTCTAGCCTAGCTTTTTAACACATCTAATGTCCTCTATTGTTTTATATAACAAATAAGCTCATGAATGTGAAGAAGCCCTATACAAAGTATTTTAATCCTAAAATAGAATATTGCTATTTAACCAATCTTACTGACACTTCTTTTTAAAAATTATACCTATGATTCTGGGGAAATGTCAATCTTCATATAAAGATTTTGTGTGCCATGAAGTAACAATCTTTCAAAAATAATAAATAGCTGAGGAAAAATAATTTACATGGTTTCTTTTATTTATTTTTTAATTTTATTATCATTTATTAGAGAGAGACAGAGGGAGAGAATATACATGCCAGGCCTCTAGCCACTGTAAATGAATTCCAGACACATGCAGTGCCAAGCATTTAATTTACATGGGTCTTGGGGAATCAAACCTGGGTCCTTAGGCTTCATAGGCAAGTGCCTTAACCATTAAGCTATCTCTCCAGCCTGACATAATTTATTTTAAAATAATTACTGTCAGCATCATCATTTTTGGCTTTAGATAATATTAGCAGTTTTGAAAGGGTCCAGATTATTCTTAAAGCATTGGCTATTGAAGAAATATTCATTTGCTTAAAATTTCGCATTATTGTGAAAATACTTTTCCTTGAAAGAAAGGAAATTAGAAGCAAATGATACTTATGTCTCTAACTTTTCAGTGGAAAATAATGCAAAACAAAACATTTCTTTGGAACAGAAAAGCAAGAACTAAATATTTCCCAAGATAAAATTCTTTAGTGAATGAGTACAGATAAAATATGAGTGAACAAAGACAGTCTGTGACAGTAATGCTTATGTGTAAAGATGGCCACAGGAAGGTGGTTAAATGATACTCTGGGTGTTTCCATATTGGGCAAGATTGACTCTTACAGTAGTGGACTTTGAATAAATAGAATGCCCTTTGTAATGTAGACAGGCCTCATCAAATCTTTTGAAAGCCTGAATTGAAATATAAACATTAGCCTGTCCTGGACAAGAGAGAATTCTCTAGCACACTTCCTTCTGTTTCTATCTGCAGGCTGTTATAGATGAGAAGGAAATACCAGATAATTTGAGTCTCCAGGTCCCTCTGCCTGTTGGAGATTTTAGACATATTAGGCTCCGTAATCCCAGGAGCCAATTAATTCCTTGTAGCAGATCTTTTTTCTACATAGATGTCATGTTATTGGCTGATTTCTCTAGAGAGCCCTTACTAATACACAATTCTACCATAGATTAGGAAACAGCATGAGATTTATTATTACATCTTATGCAATTTGCTTCTGCTTTAAGAAAATACCACAAACTGTATGATTTGTAAGAAAGGGAATTTACTTTTCCTTTCTGGAGGTGGAATTAGTCCAAGATAGCCAGCCTGCGTGCATCTGTCTTGTGAGGACCCTTTTGCTACTTCATAACATGAAGATATGAAAATATTTTATATATCCATGCTGCTCTCTCTGTCTGAATATTTTCTTTAAACTACACATTTGGGCTGGAGAGATGGCTTAGCGGTTAAGTGCTTGCCTGTGAAGTCTAAGGACCCCGGTTCGAGGCTAGGTTCCCCAGGTCCCACGTTAGCCAGATGCACAAGGGGGCGCACGTGTCTGGAGTTCGTTTGCAGTGGCTGGAAGCCCTGGCGCGCCCATTCTCTCTCTCTCCCTCTACATGTCTTTCTCTCTGTGTCTGTCGCTCTCAAATAAATAAATAAAAAATGAACAAAAAAAAATTAAACTACACATTTATCCTTCACAGTTTACTGTGAATGTCACTTTATTTTCAATACTACAGTTAAACTGCAACATATTCCTTTTTTGTACCTGAATATTCTTCTATAAAAAACTATTTTAGTTATTTATTTATGAAAAGGAGAAGGAGAGACAGAGTCACACCCTGACCTCTTGCCACAGCAAATGAACTCCAGATGCATGCATCATTCTGTGCATTCAACTTTATGTGGGTACTGGGGAATCAAACTTGGACCTTTAGGTTTTGCAAGCAAGTGCCTAAACCACTGAGCCATCCTCCAGCCTTGTATCTGAACATCCTGTTTGGTCTTCTCATTCTTTATCCTATATCACAGTTAAATGTGTAATTATCCTTTTTTTTTTTTTCCACAAAAAAAGCTCTCTGAAGGCAGGAATCACAGTGGTTGATGAAAAATCCATACATAATTTCAACAAAAGGGCAATGGGACTAAAATAAACAGACAGACAAAAATGTACAGATAATAATTAAGGGATGCCAGTACTACATTGGTGCATTATTTTACTATTAATGGATACATTAAACAATGGGTTACATATTTTTTAAATTCCTTCAACAAACTTAGTAGACCAACGTCTTTTCACTATAAGGAAACATTCTACATTGAAAGTTATTGTAAGAAAAAATCTCACTAAAAGCCTGCAATTATCAAAGTAGCTGTCATCCCTGTTTTATAGATAGAGTATGAATCTTCATGAAGGCAAATCATTTGCATAATATCAGTTAATAAATGGTACAGCAAGGATGCTGTATAGGTATTTTGATTCTAGTATGTATACATTAAAATAGTACATGATATTACCTTTCCTCTGTTTTTGGCTAGGATGAGATGGATATCTCATAATCAAAAGTGATATCCAAATACTATGACATAAGCATGTCTTTCCAAATGCTACTGGGATAATGAAAACTGATCTCATGAAAAAATGCTTCATGGTGTTGGTCACAATGAAGGTGGTTTTACATTCAAAATGATTCATAAGTAACATGAAAAGCCAAGATAGTATTTCTTTAAAAATTATCAATCCCATAGTAATGGTCTTGGATGATAGTTACTTAGATGAAATTTCAAAGGGCTCAGAAGACTAATTATAAATATGCTCAAATAATTCAAAATGGAAAAATGAATTTCAAAAGAACACAAACAAACAGCTAAATGAAATAAGAAAGTTAATTTAAGTTACAAAAGTGAAATCCATTAAGATAGAAATACTGAAGAAAAATGTAAATAAAATAAAAAGATGAGTGTAAAGCTTTGATAATAGCAACGATCATGTGGAGGGCAAAATATCAGGGCTTGAAGGTAACATAGAAGAATACATCATTTTATCAAAGACAATGGTACATTTAAAAAGAACATATTAACAGGACATGCAATGGATTTGAGATAGCTTGAAAAAACAAAATCTTTTTTTAAATTTTTTTTTTATTAGTTTTCTATTCTGCAAGTACAGACAGTTTTGTACCTTAATTAGGCTCATCCTTGACCTGCCCCTCCCCATTGGCCCCTCCTTGTTGATGTATATGGGTTGTGCATTGTGGAGTTAGCCCACAGTTATGGGTAAGATAAATGTCTCTGCATATCATGAACCAACATGTGGCTCTGACATTCTTTCTGCCTCCTCTTCCGCAAAATTTCCCTGAGCCATGTTGGGTTCATTTTTGGTCTGCTTCAATGATGAGGTGTTGGGGGCTTCTGGAGCTCTAGCTCTCTGATTTGGTAGGCAAAACAAAATCTTTTAATTATGAGCATGGGAGAAGAAGAAGGAGGAGGAGGAGGAGGAGGAGAAGGAGAAGGAGAAGGAAAAGAAGGATTCCCTTCCAAAATCATAGAAATGACTTTCAATAAAATCATAGAATAAAATATTCCAAATATAGGGAAAATGGTGCCCATCCAGGAAGAAAAGGAATAAAGAACATAAAGAGATATGCTAGATATAAAGTTATACTAGTAGATATAAAGTTAGAGATTAACCTTATCACAGTAATAGCAGATGACATCAATATCCCACTGTTCATAGTTAGAATAGTAAATATACCAGAAAAGAAAATGTATAGAAAGCAGCAAAAAAAAAAAAAAAAAAAAAAAAAAAAAAAAAAGAGTGAGTTACAAATAAAGGAAGACTCATCAGAATAATAGCTGAGTTTTCAGTGGAAACTTTAAAAGCCAGAAAGGCTTGGAATGAGACATTTAAGCTCTGAAAGACCACAGCTGGTAAATCAAACTACTATACCCAGTAAAACTGTCATAATTGAAGGGAAAAGAAAAAAAAAAATTCATGATTAAAACAGGCCAAAAGAATTTATGACCATTAAGATAGCTCTAGAAAGGATAATAGAAAGAGTACTTTAGCCTTAAGAATAGGAAACACACATTCAAAAGACTACAGAGATGCAAGATAAAAATAAACATAGGAAAGTGGTTAAGCAAATGAGGACTAAGAAAACAAATACTACAAAACCAACAGAATGTCAGGAATACACAACTTCCAATAGTATCTCTTGTAGTAGTTTGAATGGATGATGCCCAATATATTCAGGCTTTTATTAAAGTTTGTAATTTAGATCTGCAGATAGCTGGCTAGAGGAGGTGTCACTAGGTGGATCCTAGGTTCCAGCCCTAAGGTGTGGTGGTAGATTTGGCATTCCAGTCTAAAGATATGTACAGTGCCTATGCTTTCCCTGGAATTCCTAAGTGTGCTGTGTGATGCAGCTTTGGAGTTTTGACTTATAGCTCTGTTTGCTCTCTCTCTCTCTCTCTCTCTCTCTCTCTCTCCTAAGCCTGTGAATGTGGGCCAGCTTTTTCTGCCATTATGGAACTTCCCCTGGATCTGTAAGCTTCAATAAATATCCCTTTCTCCATAACTGTGCCTGGTCATTCCACTTACTGAGGCTGACTACTACATCTCTGAATAAAAATGGCCTCAATTCCCCAATCAAAAGAAACAGACTAGTAGATTGAATTAGAAAATAGGGTTCTTCTTTTTGCTACCTTGAAGAAACACACCTCAACATCAAAGATATATACTACTTTAGGAAGAAAGGGTGGGAAAAGGTATTTCTAAGCACATGGAACCAGGAAACAAGCTGACATTGATATGCTAATATCTAAATAAAATGGATTTCAAACAGAAATAGTGTGAAGAGATAAAGAAGGTCATTTTATACTGATTGAAGGAATAATCCACTAAGAGCACACTACAATTTTAAGCATATATGCATCCAATACAGGTGTCCAAATTTCAGAAAATGTACTACTAGATATAAAGTTATAGAATAACTCCATCATAGTAATAGTGGGTGATATGAATATGCTACTGTCATCAAAATACAGGTTATCTGGACAAAAAATAGAGAATTAGACTTAAATGACATTATAGATAAAATGAACTTAATATACATTTATCTAGGACTCAACTAAAACACTACAGGACATACATTTTTCTCAGAAGTTCATGGAATTTCTCTAAAATAGATCACATATTAAGACACAAAGCAAGTTACAATAAATATAAGAAAATTGAAATAATTTATTTTATTCTATCTGACCATAATGGATTAAGGCTAGAAATCAACAGCAACAGAAACTATACAATATGCACAAACTCATGGAGATTAAACATTATTAATGATTGATGATGGGTATTGAAGAAATCAAGAAGGAAAGAAACAAATTATTAGAAATGAGCAAAAATGAAAACACAACATACTAAATCTTATGGGATACAATGAATGCAATCCAAGAGGCAAGCTTATAGCTCTAAATGCTTAAAAGAATTTAATTTAAAAGAATCAAAGGGAGGCCGGGTGTGGTGGTGCACACCTTTATTAATCCTAGCACCGGGAGGCAGAGGTAAGAGGATTGCTGTGAGTTCAAGGCTACCTTGAGATCACATAGTGAATTCCAGGTCAGCTTGAAACCGTACCTTGAAAAATAAAAATTAATCAATCAATCAAAGGGATCTAAAATAAATAATTATGTACCTTAAAACTTTGGAGAAACAAGAAGAGTAAACTTAAAAGCAGCAAACTGGAAGAATAATTAATACCATGGGAAAAATTATTGATATAGAAGCAAGAAAGGAAATTGATGAAACAAAGATTTGGTTCATTGAAAATATAAAGAGGATTGGCAAACCTTATCCAAATTAACTGAAAGATAGAGAAGACGCAATTTAATAGGATTAGAAATAAATAGGGACATATTATAACAGAAAGCAATGAAATGCTGAAGATCATGAGGACATATTTCTTAAAACCTATATTCCACTGAATTGGAAAATCTAAAATGAATGTGTAAATTACAAGATATATATGGCTTACCAAAACTACATCAAGACAAGATAGATAATTTAAATAGATCTATAGAAAGCAACAAGACTGAATCACTAAAGCAAAAAAAAAAAAAAATCTTCCAGATAAAAATCATCCAGATCCAGATAATTCCTGGCAAAATTGTAACAGCCCTTTAGAGGAATGTTAAAAATAAATACTCCTCAAATTATCCTATAAAATAGAAAAGGAAGGAAAGCTTCCAAATTCTTTATATAAAGCCAGCATTATGCTGATATTAAAACCAGATAGAGGCATATACACAAAAAAACTACAGACCAATCTCCCTGATGAATAAAGATGTGACAAATTCTTAATAAAATGCTTGCCAACTAAATTCCAGAGCACATAAAAAAGATCATCCACCATGATCAAGTTGGCTTCATTCCAGAGATGCAGGGGTGGTTTGACATATGTAAATCAATAAATGTAATGCAGAAAAAGCAGGCTGGAACTGTGATAGAAGCTTCATCCCTGCATAGTGCCAAAGGGTGCACTGCAGGCTTCTGAGGGAGAAAATTCATCAACACTCACTGCTGTCGGGTCTGTGTGCTACAACAGTGACTGGCAAGGCAAGAAATGTGTACTGATGCAATCAAAGCCTAGTTATTTTGGCTATAATAACCCACCACTTTCTTATTGGATTTTAGGCCCAAGGAGGAAAGCTACTACTATTGCTTTGCTAAATGGACATGTCAAACTGCCTTCTTAAATATTTGTTTATATCCACAGACTATCACTATTTTCAGAAGTAGTCAGAGAAACTTCTTTTTACAGTGGGCAAAGATTAATGCAGGGACTCATAACTGGTCAGAGCAATGAGAACAAGTTACTCTGAATGCTCAGAGCTATATGGGACATCTAAATCACCCTTCTAGGGCTCAGGGATATTATCAAAGAGAAGGTATAAAAATTTAAGAGCTGGAGCATGGAGAGGAGTACTGTGAAATGCTAATGTCTGGGTATGACATGGTCACTGCAATTATGAACAAAGAGTAGCTATAGTCTCTTGCACAAAACTGAGCCCATCAAGATTTTATGGATGGAGGCAGAGCTCAAGGGAATCCATTCTTTCCTGAGGATCTATTGGTAGTAAATGATTGCTGGGGAGGGGAGCCATTTTCTTCAGTGGTGTAAACACTGGTAAGTTGTACATACTCCAGTGCATAGCATCCTACCCATGCTCATTCCAGCAACCCTAACTAAACTCAGTGGGCTGCAATAAAAGAGGTTATTTAGCTTCTCTGTGCCTATAAGAGGGAGGTTATAGTACTGCCTTGTACATTTTATAAAACAGGGCAGGTGAGATATAATCACATCAGATAATGTAAAAGCACTTACCATAATGTCTCCATATAGTAAGTGTTTAAAATTTTTAAGAGCTTTTTGCTATTCGAGATGAGGTGCATTGCCTAAGTGACAACTTAGAACTTACAAAACTCATAATCATGAGCTTGGGTTTAAAAAAGTAGACCTTTAAAGGACTCACATCTATCCACGAGAAAGGTCCCAAACATTTTGGAGCTCTGGGGACCCAAATCTCTGATAGTCCCTGTGCTCACTGGTGGGAATTAAAGAAGGCCTTTGGACTACACCTGTGAGTGAAAAAGTCCTGTTTACCCTGCATCCATCTTACTTATGTTCTGCAGCTCCATTTGTCTACTAGCGACCCAAACCTGGCATCATCTATAGGAAAAAAGGGAATGTGTCTTTGTTGTTCCAAAGCCTTAGGAGTAGAGCTGCTAGAGAAAAATGTCCTGGCATCACCCATGTTTGTTCCTAGAAGCCATGTTTGTCTCCTATCTATGTCCTGCAGCTCCAGAACACCAAAGACCAAAGCTACAAGCCCTGGTAGCAAGTTTATGTGAATCTATGACATACATTTTCAGAAATCAAATACTTGTACCACAAATCCTGATTTGTACATGACTTAGGGAACCAAGAAAAGTTGCTTCTGCAGCTTGTGGACCTGGGAACACATATGCTGCTGCCCAAAGTCATGGCTTTTCTTGCATTTAACCCTTAAACCCTCCAGAAGGTGTTATCTGGGCTCCATAACTAAAGACAAGCCCAAGCATCGACTGAAGTGATTCCACATAACATTGGGAAGGTTCCCTTTGCATTCCACAACCTTGAATCTGCAGTTACCAGTGCAATGATCGCAGTACCCATGCTCATACCGTGGCACCTAGAGAAGTCCATGGGGACCCAGAACTGTGACTGCTGGTGCCACAGGTACAATCATTCTCCACATTCATTTTAAGAGACACAGCAAGAGTCTTTTTCAAATCCTGTGGCTGCAGGTGTCACAACCCGTGGCATCATCTGTACTTGGACTAAAGGACCTGGGACCTATTCTTTCCATATATGCATCACTGAGAATGTGGCCGCTACTGTCATATGCTTTAGTGCCGTAGGCGCTTGACTGTGGAGCTTCAGGACATGAGCCTTTCGAAGTACATATCCGTTTCAAAGTCACACGATGACCATCATGAGCTGCTGGGCATTATAAATTTATTTACTATAGGAATTCAAATAAAATCTGCTTTACATCATAGAAAAAGATTAAAACTTCAGTGATTGATAGGGTGGCTAGAACTGATTGCTTCTGAGAATTTATCCAGAGAATTTGTAATTCAGAGTGTAACTCAAGCTCCTTTTAGTTTTGAATTTCTAGTTTGTCAAGGAATATATGGAGATTTGCTATTCAAGAGAAAAAAATAGTTTTATCTGTAATATTTTTGGAGGCAGACCAAATACACCAGCAATATCTAAAGCCTTCATAAACCATATCTCAGTGATCCTCAAAATTATCTTTTGAAACAGAAGCACAGGGAAGGAATAAATGATGGGGTATGAAGTTTGACCAATTGATTTACTACACCCTAACAAAAATCCAATTAATTTCCAATTACTTACTGCATGCTTTGATTTTCTGTCAAGTAGCATAATAACACTCCATGCTGTCATAACTACCCCAAATAGAGTTGCCGTGTGGATTAAAGAAAGTACTTATGTAGAAACATAGAAAAGCATGTAACACAAAATAATCAACATATCAATCAATAAATCATTATCCTCTCTTTTTTAGGAAGAAGAAATGAAAGCAAAAGGGGAGGGATGTGCCTGAGGTGATAAAGATATGAAGATTCAGAGTACTCTGATCTGGTTTACTTTGCTTACATTTTAGACCCTTTCTAAGCTATCTCACTGCTTTTATTCATTAGCAAGAACTAAATAAAACTAAGCAATCAAGGGAAATTAAGTACAAAGTGATATGATTTCATTTCTTAAGGGTTTTTTGAGACAAGACCCAGAAAATGATGTTTACCTATAGATATTGCTATATATATTCTAAAATGATGAGAAACCCTATAAACATAACTAGGGTACTATTGTTAAATCAAAAATGATGACTGTGACTTCAATATCATCATAGATTCAGTGTTTTCAAGTTACTGTGATTGCACTGAAAACCAAATTAGCAATACAATGTGATTGGTAGATATAGCTTTTAGGTCTATTATAACTGGCAGACTTCCCCATCTCTTTGATCTTGTAGTTTGTTGTTAAAAACTAAAAAAGATGCCAGGTGTGGTGGTGCATGCCTTTAATCCCACCACTTGGGAAACAGAGGTTGGAGGATTGCCATGAATCGGAGGCCACCCTGAGAGTACATAGTGAAGTCCAGGTTAGCCTGGGTTAGAGTGAGACCCTACCTTGAAAAATCATCATCATCATCATGATAATAAACAAAACAAAAAATAAAAAAAGATGATTTGTCTTACCCTCCAGTGGGATCTGGATTATTGTGTCCCCTAGATATCATTTAATGTACTTTTCCATCTCCTTTATTTGGCATGACACATAGACTAATATTGTAAAGCTGGAAATAATCTCCTTAGAGACAGTAAAAAATATTTTCCTGTTGTACTTCTAGAGTGTATCTTGGTCCAGACCAGTTTATTGAATAATAGATAATTCTTACAGTCATCAAATGCTATACATTAAACACTTAACATGCTACAGGAAAGACACTAGGTCCCAGGGGGGCTAAAGAGGGAGAACATAGAACAGTTTGTTCTCCTCAAAAGTTTACCATCTGTCTTGGGAGGAGCTGATTAATAGGCAAGAAGCAACATATCATAAGGATAGGGAGTAATGAATGCCAAGTGCTATGGAAATGCCTTTTAATGTAATTGGGATTCTAATAGAGAAGAAATTTTAGCTTCAGGAAAATAGACAAGGCAGACCTTGAACTGAAATCATACCTCAAAAAAGAGATGGGCATGATTACAAAATAACACCACTGAAAACAAAAATCAAATAGAACTCTTTTTTTAAAATTTTTATTAACATTTTCCATGATTACAAAATATATTCCATGGTAATTCCCTCCTTCCCCACCCCCACACTTTCCCATTTGAAATTCCATTCTCCATCATATTACCTCCCCATTACAATCATTGTAATTACATATATACAATATTCAAATAGAACTCTTAAAACTGCTTCTAGAACCCCTAAAAAACTATGGCTTCTAACCCAAACTACTGTACCCAGTGAAAGTATCCCTCATAATAGATGGTGAAAGGAAAAATGTCCATGAAAAAAAGTCAGCTCTATGATTATATGAACACAAAGACAAAACTACAAAGTACTTTGGGTAATAATCCACACAAAAGAGTCAAACAATCAATCTTAAGAGCCTACAAGAAGAAGATCACAATAACCAAAACTAGAGCAGGCTCAAAAAAGTACAGAGCCTAAGAAAGTACCAGACCCCCATAAAGCACCCCATCATAGCAGGGATTAAATGGAACCTCACAGTAATAATCTTAAATATTAGCAGTCTTAACTCACCCATCAGAAGACAAAAGTTAACAGGGTGGATCAGAAAAAATGGACTCTTCTATCTGCTGTCTTCAAGAAACTCACTTCACCACTAAAGACAGACAAGTCCTCAGGATGAAGGAATGGAAACTGATAGTCAAAGCAAATGGAAATAAGAAACAAGGAGGGGTTGCTATAATATCTGATCAAATAGACTGCAAATTAAAAATATTCAAAAAGGACAAAGAAGGCCACTTTTTACTCATCAAGGGAACGATCCAACATAAGGATATCACAATCATAAATCTATATGCACCAAACACAGGTACACTACAGTTTATAAAATAAAACCTACTTGACAACAAAACTGCAGTAAACAACACCACCATCATAGTTGGAGACTTCAATACTCCACTATCATCAAAATACAGATCATCCAAGCAGAACCTCAATAGGGAAATAATAGTGCTCAAAAACACCACAGATCAACTAGACCTAATGGACATTGATAGAACATCCCATTCCAAATCTATAGAATACACATTCTTCTCAGCAGCTCATGGAACCTTCTCCAAAATAGATCATATATTAGGCCATAAAGCATGCCTCTATAAATTCAGTAAAATTAATGCAACTTCCTGCATCATATCAATCAGATCAATGCTTTAAAGCTTATAAATTAACAAGAGAAACTTCAGGAGTTCAACCAGCTCCTGGAAACTAAACAATATACTTTTAAACAATGAATGGGTTGTGAAAGAAATTATAAAATTTCTAGAATTAAATGATAATGAAAACACAATTTACCAAAACTTATGAGTCACAAAACAGGCAGGCAGCCTTAAAGGGGAAAATTCATACCACTAAATGTCTTCATAACAAAGCAGAGGGGTCCCAAATTAATAACCTAACCACCCTCCTAAAGGCATTGGAAAAACAGGAACAATACAACTCAAACAGCTCCATATGGAAAGATCAGAGCAAAAATTAGTGAATTTGAAACAAAAAGATTAAGAAAATTGATCAAATGTAGAGCTGATTCTTTGAAAACATAAAAAATAATTAACAAACCCTTGGCCAATTTGATCAAATACAAAAAAGAGAATTCTCAAGTTAACCAAATCAGAAATGAAAAGGGATGGGTCACAACAGATATCAATGAGGTTGGAAGAATCATCAGGACATACTTTCAAAACTACTACTTCACAAAATTGGATAATCTACAAGAAATGGATGAATTCCTAGTCACATAGCACCTACCAAAACTAAACTCAGAGCAGAATAATACCCTAAACAAACTTATAACATTTTTACATTTTTCATATCTTTCTGTTCTATACCTTCCACTAAGCATACCAGTCCATTACTTTTAAATTCAACTTTGTTCAAACTCCCTGGGAATGGGCAAAAGAATAGAGCCAGCATTTATACTAGTAGCACTGTTCCAACAAATTTCTGTGCTGTGACTTCTTCCCCTTTGAAAGTTCATAAGTCAATCATTCTCAGTCCATAATTCCCTCTGCATTTAGAATTTTTAAACAACTACCAGAATATCCCACAAAGTTTGGCTTACCACACTGTGAGGCTTCCCCAGTCCCAAGTACCAAGTCCTTTCACATTCCTCTAGTACATACGTTTCAAAAGACCAAAATCCACATGGTCAGGTTCATCACAGCAAAGACCATACTCTCCCCACTCTTAATACCTATTTACTGTTGCAGTCAGCTTTACATTGCTTTACAGTCCAAAAAAGAAAAGGTAACCAACCCCCACCCCCCTAAAAAAGAAGTCCAGGACTGGATGGCTTCTCAGCTGAATTGTATCAAACCTTCACTGAAATCAATTTTTCTCAAACTGTTTCACATAATTGGAGAACAGAGAATCCTCCATAACTTCCTTTATGAAATTAGAATCATCCTAATACCAAAACAAGACAGAGATGCAACAAGGAAAGAAAACTGTAAGTATACATCCCTGATGAGCTTAGATGCAAAGGTCCTGAAAAAAAATTCTGGCAGCCAAATTCAACAACACTTCAAAAGCATTATCCATTTTGATCAGTCAGGATTCATCCCAGGGATGGTTCAACATATGGAAATCAGTCAACATAATACACCACATAAATAAACTTACCAGAACCATGTGATCATTTCAATAGATGCAGAGGTCATTGACAAAATACAACATCATTTCATGATAAAAACAGTGGAGAGACTAGGCATGGACAGTTTATATCTCAAAACAATAAAAGCTATATATAAAGCACCTAAAGCCCAAGTAATACTTAATGGAGAAAGACTCAGGGAGTTTCCATTGAGATCACAAACAAGACAGGGGTGTCCACTCTCACTAGGGCTCTTCCATATAGTATTAGAAGTGCTAGCTCGAGCAATAAGACAGGAGAAAGAAATAAAAGGCATATAATTGGAAAGGAAGAAGTCAAATTATCCCTGTTTGCAGATGACATGATTCTATACATAAGTGACCCAAAAGTCTCTATCTCAAAACTTGTAAAGGTTATTAATTTCTTCAGCAAAATGGAAGGATACAAAATCAATGCACAAATATCAGTAGTCTTTCTATATACAAAGAACAAATACACAGAGAAAGAAATCAATGAGACTGTTCTGTTTTCAATAGCCACAAAAAGATTAAACACCTGAAAGGCATATATCATGAAAACATAAAAGCACTCAAGAAAGACACTGAGGAGGACTTGAGAAGATAGAAAGACGTCCCATGTTTCTAGATAGGTGGAATTAATATTGTGAAAATGGTAATTCTACCAAAAGTGATATATAGATTTAGTGCAATACCAATAAACATTCCAGCATCATCCTTCACAGAGATAGAAAAATGATCTCAAAATTCATATGAAATGGCAGCAGGCCTCAGATATACAAACATATCCTTGGCAAAAGAAATACCTCTGGAGGTATCACCATACCCAATCTAAAGCTATACTACAAAGCCAAAGTAACACACACACACACACACACTCACAGCATGGTGCTGGTATAAAAACAGATGTATAGATCAATGGAACAGAAGTGAAGACCTGGACTTTAGGTCAAGTAGCTACAGCTACCTGACCTTTGACAAAGGAGCCAATAACATAGACTGCAGAAAAACAGCATCTTCAACAAATGGTGCTGGGTAAATTGGATACCCACACTTAGAAAAATTAAACTATACCAACTCATCTCACCATACAGAAAAATCAACTTCAAATGGATTAAAGATCTCAATGTAAGACCTGAAACTCTTCAATTACTAGAAGAAAAAATAAGAGGCACTTTCTACATTATAGGAATGGGGAAAAACTTCCTGAACAATACCCCAGTAGCCCAGGAAGTTAAATAATCTCTCAACCAATGGAATCTCATAAAGCTAAAAAGCTCCTGTACACACAGACATACAATAAGCAGACTCAATATATTATCAATAGAATGGTAGAAAATTTTCACCAGATATACCATTGACAGAGAGGCCTAATATATAGAATCTACAAAGAACTGAAAAACTAACCAATAGAAAAATCAAACAGCCCACTGAAAAATGGCACAGAGAACTGAATAGGGAATTCTCAGAGGAAGAAATATAAATGGCTAACACACAATTAAGAAAAATTTCAACATTCCTAGCCATCAGAGGAATGCAAATGAAAACAACTATGAATTTCCAGATTACTCCATTAAGGATGGCAACCATTAAAACAAATGTTGGCAAAGATGTGGAGAAAGAGGAATTCTCATTCACTCTGGATGGGAATATAACTTGTACAACCAATAGGGAGATTTCTGAAAAAGATGAATATAGAATTACCAATAGACCCAGTTATTTCCTTAGTGGGCATTTACCCTAAATGGTCCATGCTTCACTACAGAGCTCAACCACATTTATAGCTGCTTAATTCATAATAACTAACAGCGTGAGTCAACCCAGGTGCCCATCATTGGATGAATGAGTAACAAAGTTGTGGTTCATATACATAATAGAATTCTATTCAGCAGTAATGATACAAAAAATGTAGGAAAATGGATGGACTTAGATCAGATCACATGCAGAAAACATACAATCACAAAAAGATAACCACCACATGTTCTCACTCATTTGCAGTTCCTAATCAGGATCAGCTTGAGTTGCTGACATACAGGATTGGCAACCTGAGACCAAGACAATAAGGATGGAAGGTTAGGAAAAGGGGAGTGTGGAGGGGAATAAACACAAAAACACGTCCCCAAATGAACCAGTACCATAAAAACCTTTCTCCTTGAAGGTAGAATAAAAGATATAACCTTCAAGAGGAGTATAGTGGGAGCACGAAAAGAAGGATTCCGGAGAGATGGGATGAAGCCTAACTTTAAAAATACTTTGGCTCTGACCTATAACTCACAGTACTAGAAATAGGTGCTACCCACATTGAGCTATTGATTGAAGAGACCTACAAGGTCCCTAAAACAAAACAGGCTTTGGTAAAAGCACTTGATTACCCACCTGAGGTCATAGGTAAGGCCCTATTCCTGAATACATTATAGCCTGGCAGCACAGAACATGGAAAGACTCACTGGAATCTGGAAGAAAGCCAGTCCCCTGACAGATAGCACATCTAGTGCTACAAAGAGCTACATAAGCTACTGGGGGAAAGTGACCAACAACCCTGCGAACAAGCAGAGGTCTAAGCTACTCAGAAACAACCAACCTGAGTTGCTTGGTGGGTAACCAATGGCTTTCAGATCGGCTAAGAGACCCACTCAGTGGAAAAGAACCCATATTTGGAACTGGGAAACAGGTCTGGATCCTATGGAGATAAAGATTATGCTCTCCAATGTCAAGCTCCCTCTAGTCTTTGGCTAACAGAGAGGCTACATCCATCAAACTCCCCCTAAATTAATAGCTCTAATCCAATTAACCTATGCTGACTTTACTCTCCATTGGAGAATCTATTTTTCTTTTTCAGAAGGTAACGAGACAAGGGGAGACATACTACCCCTCAGGACTCAGTCAAGGCCCAGGGAAAACCACAGAGGAAGTGGGGAGAGGAGCAAGAGTGCTGTTTCCATGGTGAGTCTGACAAACATTGCCAGGATGTGGGAGACAGAGGCTGAGGATACTCAACACAGACCAAAGCAGAAATCCGGGGATTCCTGAGAGCTCATCACTGAAGTAGACTTAAAACACATCCACCAAGGTTCATGGAATGTTGCAGAAGAGGGGGTGGAAAGACTATAAGAGTTACAGGTTGGGATGCCATGCCCAGAGGCACTGCCTCTCCCCCAATAACTGACTGCTGCTCCCACAATGCGTAACTCACAACCCCATGGGAAATACCAGTAAACCCACAGAGGAGGGTCCCCTGTGGAATGGGGACAGGGATGAGGGAAAAGATGGTGCCAACACATGATGTATCCATACAAAATATGATTTTAATAATTAAAAATAAGGGGAATGGCATGGTATTTAAGACATGGAAGACATGCCTTTTGAAGTTCATAAAGGAGCCAGTAGACAAAAATACTGAAAACACCAGAGATGATACAAAGAAAATCAGGGGATTCGGTGTCTGATAATGAAGCAATACTGACAATGTTCATTCTCTGTATCACATTTCAGCATTACCAAGACATCTACTCTTCCCAGATCAAACCAGGTACAGTTGCACTGCACCTGGCTTTGGGCCATGCTGTTCCTTGGAATTTGAATAGCCCTTTGCTTAAAAAGTGTTAAAATATTTCCATTATTCAAGACCTGGCCCAAATGTCACTACCTATATGATAAACTTCTTAAGTCAGATAAATCAGAATTGATCTCTCTATATTACACACTCATAGCTTATTAAATGTTATTTTTGTCATTAAGAACTTACACTTTACCATGACAATTACTGATAGGTCATTTCCACTGTATTTTAATACACTGCACATAGTTCTGTTCTTAGTCTACTTATTTTCTTTTTTATTAAAATATTTTAGGTATTTATTTATTTATTGGAGAGAGAGAGAGAGAGAGAGAGAGAGAGCGAGCACAGATATATACACAGAATGGGCGCTCTACATACTGCAAATGAACTCCAGATGCATATGCCACCTTGTACACCTGGCTTACATGGGTAGTGGGGAACCAAACCTAGGTTAGACTTCTCAGGCAAGCGCCTTAACTACTAAACCATCTGTCTAGCCCCCTTAGTCCATTTTCTATTGCTAAACTTGCAGCTCACAGACTGGGCAATTTATAGAGGTTCTAAAGGCTGGGAAGTTCAAAAGCATTGACTCGGAGGCGGGGGGACTTCTTGGTGCATCATAGTAGAGAAAGTATGTTTTCCTTAATAAAGTCCACTTTTACTCTCCTTACTTCCTTGTCCACATTCTTTAATTCTTTGATTTGCAGCATGAATCTGAGAACCTTAGCCATTGGAGTCCAGTCATAAACCCCATGGCTCTCAGAATCCCACAGCATATTGACTTGGAACAGACCTGGAACATCTGAATTTCTTTTTTTTAGGCAAGCCCAGCAGACTGCCATTTTTTTTTTTTTTATGTGAGAGTGAGAGATTGTGTGTGTGTTTGTGTGTGTAAGAGAGAGAGAATTGGCATGCCAGGGGCTCTAGCCACTGAAATTGAACTCCAGGTGCAAGTGCCCCCGTATGTGCATGTACAAACTTGTGTGCTTGCATCACTGTGCTTGTGTGGGGCCTGAAGTGTCAAACATGAGTCCTTAGGCATTACAGGCAAGCACTTTAACTGCTAAGCCATCTCTCCAGCCCCATCTGCATTTTTGATAAGTACTTTAATTTGAAAACCTTAGCAGTAAGTTAAATGACTAACAGTTCTACTGAGGATCATGTACAAGATGAAATAAAAATTGCTGTATGGTCTCAGACCCCCAAAATTCCCAGGAATACGAAAGGTCTGACAACACAAACACAGAAGCAGGATCAGTTTTAAGATCCAAATGTGACCTCAACCAGTTCCCACTGTAGACATCACCACTCCCAGCCAGTGAAACTTGGCACGGTGCTGGGCAAATGGGTGAACGGGAAAGAAAAAGTGACCAAACTTTCCTCTAGTCCTTCTTTACAAAGAAAGTTGCTTATCCCAAGACTGGTTACAGGGTGTTCTGAGACCTGTCAAACTGATGACAAGCACTCAGAGAATACAAGATGCTCAGAAAACCCCACTGTGGACCAGGACCAAGAGACATCTCCGTTGAGCAGCAATTTGATTCCCTTGTAAAAAATTAGCCACGGGGCTAGAGAGACGGCTTAGTGGTTAAGTGCTTGCCTGTGAAGCCTAAGGACCCTGGTTCGAGGCTCGATTCCCCAGGACCCACATTAGCCAGATGCACAAGGGGGCGCACATGTCTGGAGTTCCATTGCAGTGGCTGGAAGCCCTGGTGTGCCCACTCCCTCTCTATCTGTCTCTTTCTCTCTCTCTGTGTCACTATCAAATAAAGAAATTAAAAAAAAAATGAACAAAAAATATTTTAAAAATTAGGCACAGTTCTGGTTTTCTTACTAGCCATTTATGGCTCTTATTCATAAATTTGGCTAAAACGTTTTTGAATTCATTATTTTTCCTGCCAGTTCCACCTTTTGGGGCTAATGAGTTCCAGGAGTCTATAACCTGCTGTATGAAGATTTCCTTTCATTTGCTCTGGACTTATTTCACTGTGTTTCAGAGAGTGTGCTTCTTATCCTAAGGAAAAACAATATGAGATTATGAGATGAGGATGGACTGGCTGAGGTAAGCAGGACAGAGAAAGAGCTAGGTATCCCTGAACTACAGACTACCTTAAATCCATAGCATAGTTTTAAAAAGCAAACATCACTGGAATGCGAGACCAAGAATGGAGCTGAGTGTTCCGCAGGACAATGGCCCCCTTGTTCTCCTGCCTAGACCCTGCCAGGGGTCCTGTATCCTGTTTGGGCCTCTGTTGCTCAAATGAAAGGGAGCGCTTAAATGCTTAGCAGATATCAAAAACCAAACCAAAACAAAAACACAAAAGCTGATGAAATGCTGAAAGTAGAACCCAGAAAAAAAAAAATTAAACAAATGTGTGTTTTTTCTTACAAGTAAACAAAATGTATTACATACAAAAATATCTAGGACTCTATATAAAATGGAAAGGAGTTATACATTTGTATTAAAATGCATAAAAGGCCGGAGTGCGTGGTGGCTCACACCTTTAATCCCGGCAGAGGTAGGGAGATCACCATGAGTTCGAGGCCACCCTGAGACTACATAGTGAATTCTGGGTCAGCCTGGCTACAGAAAGACCCTATTTCAAAAAAGAAAAAAACAAAAAGCAAAACAGAGAGAAGTCAACCTGTATCAGAGAGTTAGTTTTGACATAAAGAACTTCCTGTTGCTAACAATTATTTTTAACATCGGAGACAGAAAATGGTGCATTTTATTTTTTTAGAAATTCATATTTGCAAAATGATTTGGGGTTCATCTTGCCTTTGTACATGACTCAGGGGACTATAAATTATAGCCAAATGAGTTGTTTACTCAGAAGCATGTGATCATTTTGGACTAGGTGACATCTGACATATGATAAAAAATATCTGACAGAAGAAAGGGATTTGTAATCAAAATGGTGATATGTGTATATTTTTAATACTGTGAGGAAACAACAAATATTTTTACAAAAATATTAATTTTAGAGGACTGAATAGTAGACGAAAGTATCTGTTGCACTTTTTTCCTGCCACAGTCATAGTATGAAATTGATTATTGGAACATCTTGTGCTTCAGTGGAAAATGGGGCAAAGGTTATATGCAATGGGAACCCAGTGGTGTGGAGCTCTCAGAACGCAGGTTAGGCTCATAAAACTGCTCATTAAAAGGCTCTGTTACTAAGCAAGAGCAAATAAATGAGCTCAGGGAAAAGAGCCACAGAAATTGTCTAGAAATATTTCCATGAACGACTGTGAAAATAGTCCTTCCTGGTCATGAGAAATGTGCAGTTAGTGCTTATACAAATGGACACACTTAAAAGACTTTTAAATACCTTCCCTGCAATGTTGGTTTTGACTTCCTGCCAACAACTACTTAATGTTTTCTTTCTTTTAATTTTTCTGAATAGAATCTAGGATGGACACACTGCAGAAAGGCGCATCCACCAGAAGTTTGTACAAACAGCGTGAGAACAGTTCAGTTATTAACCCTCACCCCATTTCCAGTTTAAACCTTAAGGTTTACAAGTTCTGCCCTGGTTTCAAATATCAACCTCAAGTGACACAAAGGAAGACCCTGGAAAGCACCTTGAGCATTGACAGGGTGGTAGAGACTGTCTACATTTTACTCTTGTACTATACAGAAAACATCCACAGAGGAATTTAAGCTAATAATAGTAATGGCTTGTTGGCTAAATAATGAACAACAAGAGGACTTCTCAGAAGGCAGTTAAACCCCTAGCAATTCAGACAGACTGCTTACACAACGGCTGGCTGGTCTGTGAGGCCTCCAGCCAAAACCAACATCGACACCCAGCAGCGCCTGACACTCACAGGGGACTGCACAGTTTGACGTGATGAAGGGTATTGTGCACGTGCAGGAGTGTGCAGACCCCATCTCATTATTAATATAAATCCAGCCATGCCCCAGACCCTGTCTGTGCCACTGGAGGGGCACCCTGGTGGGATCTGCCTGGGCTGGGTGATTAACTGGAGCTTTGGGAGAGATGCCCAGCCCTCCTCTTCTAGAGAGCAGACCACTGCAGAATCATCGGTGAATGAACACCTCTGTTTTATCTGTGGCTTCTTCACCATTTCCACTGTGTGTTGAGGTTAGGATGAGGGAACCAGGAAAGACAAGGGCATGGAAGGTTTTAGTTTTGTTTTTGTAAGCAGAAGGAATTACAGGTGGTTATATTCTTTCCCTTCTCCAACTTGTTTTGTTTTACAGAGAGCAGGCTGGAGCTTGCTTGTGAGGAGTAATGAATCACACTGAGAGCCTCCTACTAAAAGCAAGGCTGGAGGGGCAGCGGGCTTCCTGCCAGCATTCACTCGGCTGTCTCCATCAGGTTTGGTCTTCCTGGTGATTGCTGTTCCATTCTGGTGGGGGATGGAACCGACTGAGAGTCACGGAGAGAGATTTGGCTAAAATAAAATACAAAGCTATTTTACAAAGCTAAGCCCAACCTCACATCCTATGAGATAGCTGAGACATTTGACAATCGCATCCTGGCAGCAGCTACTCATCTTTTTAGAGTTAGCTATAAAAAGGCTATTTTCCTAATTTACCCGGCTCTAAACAGACAACAAAACCTGTCCTTCTTTTGCCTACTAGTTTCTAATATGTTTTGTTCAGGAGTAATCATTTCTCTTAACTTAGTAGGTTTTCAAAACTGGCATTGTTCTCTTTACAGTGGCATTTACATGTTTAACACACACACATACACACTCTCATTCTGTGTGTGTGTGTGCACACACAAGTGTGCATGCACTTTCGCACACATTTTTGCACAAGTTAGCAAGATTTAAAGCCCCTTACTTTTTCTTCTTGAAACCCCGAAAGGGAAACTTATTCATGTGCCAAGGAACACAGCCATTCATTATTATTTTTTTCTTTCTTTCTCTCTTGCACCCTCCCAATAGGATTAAAAGCAGTCTGGGATGTGGGTATGAAGGCAGGGGGAGAAGAGTGGGAGGGAGAAAAAGATGGCCTTTTAACCACCTTGGCCACACTGATTCAACACAGTAGGAACTTTGTGTTTCAGAAGCAAACTGTTTTCCTTCCTTTTAAACCTGACTTGGCCTATTTCTGCTGAAGCCGTGCACTGAGGTCTTTGGGCAGAACTGAGAGAATAGGTAACTTAATAGCTGGCCTTCCTGAGGGTGAGAGG
The DNA here is from genome assembly GCF_020740685.1 of Jaculus jaculus. Lineage (NCBI taxonomy): Eukaryota > Metazoa > Chordata > Mammalia > Rodentia > Dipodidae > Jaculus > Jaculus jaculus. The sequence continues at coordinate 304,758,456 of NC_059102.1, forward strand.
AGATGAGGAGGCCTGATGAAATTATCATAACCTTGATTTTCAAAATCAAACAAAAGAAACAAAACCCAAAGAAAAAAAACCTGAAATAATTTCCACCTTATAAGTTTGCAAAATTATTGCACAGAGTGCCTGTATATCCTTCATACAAATTCTTCAAATGTTAACATTTCATACAACTATGCAATCATGTTCAAAATCAAGAAACTGATGTCATTACAATGCTGTGGTCAAGATTCAGTCCCACATGTCTATGCAACTTGGTTGCTATGTCTCCTTAAATTTGCAGTAATTCCTCAGTCTATTTCATCTTTTGCCACTCTAACACTTTTGAAGTATATTGATAATTTATCCTATATGGTGTCTCTTAATTTAAACTTAGATGGTTTCTTTTATTACTAATTTCAAGTTATATAATTTTGGCAAGAAATCCACACAAATAGATTCCTCAGTGCATTGCATCAGGAGGCATGATACCTTAGTCAATCTGTCCTGTGACTCGTTGTGCTAACTTTGGTAATTTTGTTTCTCCACCACAAGGTTTCTATTTTGTCCCCCTTTGTAACTTATAAGCATCTCTTAGGTGATATTTTGAGGCTGTGAATATCCTGTTTCTCATCATACTGTCACCTACTCATTTTAACATCCAAGGTTGATTCCTAAGAGAACCAATTATTACTATGAAGCTTCACATATGGTGTTCTTTCTAACTCTTCTAAATTTATTAATTGTAATGATATTATGATGAATAGCTTTCCCTTCTTTCTTTTAATTATTCACTGATTTACTTGTATAAGTAAGAGTTCTTATACACCGTGGAGTAAAACCCATTATGATCACAATTTTGTTACTAAAATTGTTGCAAATTTAGTCACTGGGACTATCCTATGAGTTGACTCCTGTATTTTCACATATTCCCCCATATTTTTTTGAATACTTCCTTACTTTCTGGCACCATGAAATAGTCCAGGCTTGTCTTGCACTATTCTATTCCACTCCTGGAATGTCTCTGAGGACTGCTGGTTTCTTTGATTGGATAAGGTTATTTTTTTCTGTGAATCACAGTGAGTGCCTAACCCTCCTAGTAGTTTGTTTTTTAAAGTACAAATATATTCTTAGGGAGAAATAAAGGACCTGTGCTTTCAGAACTTGGGATAACATTTTCAAAATCATAACTTAATATAAAGCATGCCATGGTGGTACACACCTCTGATTTTAACACTCATGTGGCAGAGGGAGGAGAATTGTCACAAGTTGGAGGCCAGCCTGGGCTACATAGTAAATTTCAGGTGAATCAAAACTACATGGTAAGGCCTTGTCTCAAAAAAAAATAGGACTTCCGGTCAAGATGGCGACCACCTAGCTGCACTACAGTGGCACAGACAGGGTCTGGGGCATGGCTGGATTTATATTAATAATGAGATGGGGTCTGCACACTCCTGCACGTGCACAATACCCTTCATCACGTCAAACTGTGCAGTCCCCTGTGAGTGTCAGGCGCTGCTGGGTGTCGAGTTCATTTGCAGCAGTTAGAGGGCCTGGCACACCCATTCTCTCTTTCTCTCTCTCTCCTTGCAACTACAAAGAATTAATTGTAAAGAACTTTTTCTTTACACTCAGAACTCAGCTGAGATAAGTAACTTTCCCTGCTTTCTATTTTCTGTTAGCAAATGGACTTTTCTTGACCTACTATTTGTAAAGATGTACGTCTGTGAGGATTCTGGCTACAAATTTGTTAGCTCGTTCTGGCTGATCCTTTTCCTGCTGTCCCCATGTAACTATGCAAACTCAAAACCCTTGGGTACAGTGGTAGAAAATGCTCCAAGGACAGCTTGTGGGTTTTCTGTAGAGTTAACCTTCTTTTTTAACCTTCTGCTCTTTAGTTGCTCCATAATTTCCCTACCCAGGAATTTTTCATCTTCCTATGAGCTTAAAGACAAATTTATAGTATACTTGTCACATTGACCTCAGAATTTCTGGATATTCTGAAGTCAAAAGAACTACTCTGTTAAAAAAATAAATAAAACTGCCACCTGCTTTGGGAACTCACTATAATTTATAATAATTTGAAAACTCTGATAGGTACTTAAACCTTTTAACTTCAGATATTCTAAAGCAAAAATTTTTAATAACATAAGCACATTTGTGATGCTAATGTCCTGAGTTCTGCGATGTGTTACCTAATAAGGCATATTATTATGCACTAACTCTACCAATAACCAATTCAGAATAGCTGAAAAACACATTGTGAACCATAAATAAGCACAATAAATTGAAGTGGAAGGTAAAGAGACCCTTAACCATTTTTGTTCAGATTTAATTTGAGTTCCATATACTACAGACATTTAATTTTCTTCATGGTCAATAATAACATATACTGTTTATATAATATATATGATACATACTTTGTATAAATATGGAGACATACATTTATCATATTGTTTTACTAATAAAAATTGTTTTGAGAGTTAGACCAACTTTATTATAGTGGTAGACTTACTATTCACTTTCTAGGAAACTAAGAGTCAAAAATGCATAATTTCTCAAGGCCATATCAGATTTAAGAGCTAGGATAGGAAAACAGGTTTCTAAGCCTTAAGTTCAATGATTAACACTACCAGGAAAATAGGCACATCCTATTTTTATGGGAAAGAAAATCCTATTGGAATCTGTGATGAGAGAAAGGGTCGTAGGGAATATATTTCAGCTAAGATTTGAATTTTCATCATTAGATTGAAAAGCAAATAAACATCTGAAGAAAAACCCTTAGCTTCCTGGATGCTTGCATTGCTTGCCATATTGCTTTCAGTTCATAAACTTCAGTTTCACTGTTAATGAGACAGGGTTGAAGGTTGTCTTCATTTCTCAGGAACTTGGGAAAAAGATGAAGCCAAATTTCTTACAAATCAACAGTAGTCAAATATGTGCCTTCCAAGGTATGTACAAAGTGTATGCATGACAGTGATCAAGTTTTGATGATCCGGATGGTTTTCACCAATTATACAATGAGTGAACAAATGTAGCATTTTACAGGCAGGAGAAACCACATGTGCAGAGATAAAGAAATGTCATGCAATGTTAAAATGGCTGCTTGGTGGACAGAGCATCAATGGTTTGTGTAGTGAGTGAAGGAAGGAAGAAATGAATTGGGATGGGGATTTTCAAATGAACAGACACACATCAGAAGTATCATACCTCCACTATGCTAAGAACACACAGAATATTTTTAGGGTAGTAAAATGGTTAGATCACTTTTGCATTTCTTATATCTACTAGAAGGGTTTTTTTTTTAATATTTTTATTTATTTATTTATTTGAGAGCGACAGACAGAGAGAGAAAGACAGGTAGAGGGAGAGAGAGAGAATGGGCGCGCCAGGGCTTCCAGCCACTGCAACCGAACTCCAGACGCATGCGCCCCCTTGTGCATCTGGCTAACGTGGGACCTGGGGAACCGAGCCTCGAACCGTGGTCCTTAGGCTTCACAGGCAAGCGCTTAACCGCTAAGCCATCTCTCCAGCCCTAGAAGGGGTTTTTAAAATACTATTAGATCTGCACTAAATTTTTATTCATTTAATTTCTCTAAAAACCCTGAGTTGCTCAAGGCTCAGATGACAGATCATACACAATAGGCCTTCAAGAGTGATGCAGTAGCAGACATGTTAGAAGCCAGAGGTCCAGAGAACTCATTTCTGGATGTGTCTTCTAAGGATGCTCCATAGTCACTACAAGGATGAGGTGACATGTAGTTCCTTATTACTGAACCTACTGGAACTGACTCACTACAACCACAGGTGCATCCCACACAACCACAAAAGATACACTCTCCATATTTAAAAGATATTAGCTATGTGTAAGAAAGTATGCTATGGTGTTCAGTAGCTCAATCTTATACCCATTTGAGTGTTTATACCCTTTTCAGCCCCCCTGCCCACCCTAAGATTATGTCATAGTGGTTCAGAGAATCCTTTCTTCAGGAAAGTTCTACATAAATGGCTGGAACAGAGGACTGACTCTATGCTGAAGTCCTGCTCATCTGATGCCTTTCTATTCCCAATTAACAGCATTCACACAAAAGGGGATAAGAGTTCATATTTACAAATACAAGAGTTCCTCAGCTTATGTATGAGTTACATCCCCCCAAACCTGTCATAAGTTCAAAATATTGTGACTCAAATGTGCAGTTAATATGCTGACCTAAGCATCACAGTTCAGCAAGCAAGCACTCTAGGGTACAGGCTATTTTCTCTGTGATTGAGTGGCTGACTGGGAGCTGCAGTTGTTGTTATAGTCCAACATCACAAGACAGCATTGTAGTGCATCAAATTCAGAATTCAAAGTATGGTTTCTGGTGAATGCAGTATTGCACTGAAAACCACAGTAAAGGTGAAGAATTGTAATAATAATTTGGGGATCTTTTGTAGTCAACTGTAAAACAACATCAGGACTTCATTCATTGAAATTATTTTCCCATCTTGAATGTATTGGCAATTTTTTTTTTAATTTTTTTTGTTCATTTTTTATTTATTTATTTGAGAGCGACAGACATAGAGAGAAAGACAGATAGAGGGAGAGAGAGAATGGGCGCGCCAGGGCTTCCAGCCACTGCAAACGAACTCCAGATGCGTGCGCCCCCTTGTGCATCTGGCTAACGTGGGACCTGGGGAACCGAGCCTTGAACCGGGGTCCTTAGGCTTCACAGGCAAGCGCTTAACCGCTAAGCCATCTCTCCAGCCCTGTATTGGCAATTTTTAAAGATACAATCACTCTAACTTTGTAGGCAAATCCTTGCAAATGAATAAAATGGAACTCTTCATGCATTTTTACACTCACAGTGTGATTGGTAGTGACAGCTTTAGGTTCAAAAGTGCATTCCTGCTGTTAAGTGGACTACATGGAATCAGCCAGTGGAATGAGGGCCAGTATCACACACACAGCTGCACTCTGAGAAGTAATTTTAGACCCAGGGTAATATATGTCAAAGTTATACAAAGCCACTATCCACCAGTGGCTCATGAAGCCTTTTGGCAAACTGCTGCTTATTGTATCAGTCTCCTCTGCCTGTACACTGATCTGGGAAGCTGAATGATTGGAATTTGTCACTTAAGCCATTCATCCTCAGCTGCCAAGAGGTGGACATGCCCTGACCTCTGGTATTTCAGCTGGGAGGAGTTCCATATACCATCCTACTAAGAATATGGTCCTATAACTCCAGTGAAGATATCCTGATTCAGTAATACTGTGTGAAGAAAACTTCAAAACCATTAAATTATTTAGGTATTTCCTGCTCATTTCAGCTGGGTACAGGTCTGTTTTCTTTTTACCTATGTATAAAGTGAAAGGGTGTCTTGAAATGCTATAATTAGGTCCCCCACCCACTATGGCTCTAACATGAAAACACCAGAACTTATTTTCCTGAAAGCACACAAAAACTCCTAAACGAAGACTTGACATATCAAGTTTCAGCCTGAAGAATTTTTTTGAGCTGATGGTTTAAGCTGAAAATGCTGACAGATGGGGAACAGCCCCAGCAAAGGGAGCTGTGAGGGAGTCCTGGGCAACAGAACATGTGGCTGTGTTGGAAGTGCTAGATTCTTATTGCCAAACATTTTACTTAAAAAAAAATCCCAGCATTCACTGGATGAAAATTTTAACAGATATTTGGATAAAGCCATGGATTAATCTGAAACTGAGGTCTTGGAATTCACTAATTCCTATTTTGCATTTCCTTTTGGACACTAGAGGTTGAGATCACTCTAAAGAACAGATAAGAGTAAGACTTGGAATTGTGAGCTATAATGCTTCAGGTTGATATGTAAATTTTAAAAATTGTTATAAAAAGTCTCCTAAACCAAGAGAACCGAGATGGTAAACATTGGATATATTTCTGGCAGTGAGTTTTCTTTGCTGGGATGCTTCTGGAAACTACAAACAGCATAGGTCTGACGCTCAGAGGCCATGGAGTGCTTCTGTGTGATCTGTGGGCTTGCAGACTGTCTCAGGAGGGCCAGGTCCATAATTCAATGGAAGTCAGTAGATAAAAATGAATCTCACCCTTAGGAAGGAAGAAGAGGTGGATGGTGCTTTTGTCTCTTGGGAGACTGGGAATTTCAGAAAGGCCCCAACTATTTTGGATAAGTCTAGTTAGCTTGCCTACATTTTCTTATGTTTTTTCAGTTGGGAATGATAGAATGATACCCCTTATCTTTACATCCGGGACTGTTTAGCAGAGTTACACTATGCTGTTAACAGCTGCTGGGCTCCATGTATATGCAGATAGATGAGTTCCCTGCTGGTATAAAAGGATTTTTATGAACTGTAGCTTGCATAAAAGAGAACAAACTCTTTTACAAAGTGGATATGGCATGAGTAAGTATTGGAGCCTCTTTCCTCCCAGAGACCTCTATCTAACTGTAATCTCTAATACTCTGAAAGATTATCTAGATATTTCACTGCATGATTCTGCTCCCTGGAGAACTGTTTTCTGTTATGTTTTCCTTCAAAGTGAACTATTTCCTTTCTTCCTCTAGAGATAACCCAACAGTTAAGCAGTATTCTAAAAGCCTCAATGCCACATAAATGATTAAGATGTTGGTTTGCAAAGAAAAAAGATCTCTGGGTTCATCTACATATTAACTTATTAACAGAGAACTATTTCACTTATAAAACACACACACACACACACACACACACACACACACGGGATATAATGAAGAGTGGAAGACCTTTTATTAGTTTTTTACTAGCTCTACCATGAAGTTCTGAAGCTATGAAATCTCAGGTCCATTGTGCCTAATCTCCCAGAAAAAGGAAGACTTGTGACACAGCTTCTATTATCTTCCTTTAAATACTTACAGTGATTAGTTGAAAGGAAAATACAGTACATTATAAAGATTACTGCCTATTAGGTTTATCAAATGTATACAATTCAGAACAAGAATAGGAATTTTTATGCTCAGAAATCTGTTCCATTTTAGCATTTCACATGAATCACATAGGTACACACTGTACAAGGCATGCTGATTGGCTGAAATATTTTTTTTTCTGCCTTGCTCTTCTTTTGAACTCAGAATGAATTGTGTATATACATGAGGAATTGAAGCTTTTATGCTTTTAAACAGCAGCATGATAGCAATCGTCTTCACATATCATTGTATACTTAAAATGAGTTTTTACATAACTACTTCATTCAAAATGATCTATCATGAAGACAAAAATAGTTTGGTCAAACTAACCCAATTAACATATGGATGTCATAGAACCTTAGAGAACATTGCCTCTGTCTATTCCATTCTAGTAAGTTTTAACTTAGGGGATTCAAGTTTTTAAATCTCATGTTAGAAAATGGATATTTAGTAATGAGTCACACTGTGTTCATACCACTTGGATATGAAAGCCAAAGCCATAATGGACTATTTCATATTTACTTTCCTATTGAAATGAGCTAAAACTAATGATATCTAGAACCAAAACTACATGAGACAGCAAGCAGTGGGGCAAATAAAGATGGGTCACTTATTCTTAGACAATCTAACAAGACTCAATGAATACTCAGTCTGTATGAGTTCTCTGTTAGTAAAGGGTCTAACAGCAGGAGGAGCAACCATTTATTGGAAACTTCTCCATGTTAAAGACAGAACTAAGCACTTATGGATTGGACTTTTTAATTCAATCATTTAAAGGATCCTTGAAAGATATATGTTATATCTTATTTCACGAAAGGAAATTGAGGCATAAATGGATATAGTAAGTTCTCTATTATGTGTATAAACAGGACTCCAAATTGTTGTACCATAAGAAAATATTATACTTTAAACAGGTGATCAGAGAGGTGGTGGGGGAGGAGATGGTACAGCATCCACCAACACTCTAGGCAAGAGGTCAAGAGAAATGTCAAGGAAACACAGGTCTTCTTGGGCACCTCAGAATACCCTACATCAGAATCAGATCTAGCCAGAAATTGTTTTGCTTGGGGGTGACTAAGGTAATATAAATGACATTATTTAATTATTAGCAATGTTATTGGGAAGACGGTAGGTCTAGGGGGACTGGTTATACTGTACATTTCTAGATTCTGAAATGATCACCTAGTCACTCTATAAAGCTGAGTAAATTAATCTACTCTGGCATTGAAAATAAGAACTCTAATCCATAAATACTATCTGTGAAAACTGAATGACATTTTTAAAGTATCAGCACTATGCCTGGCACATATCTGGGCTTAACTAAATGCTAGTTCCCTTGTGTGTTCTGTACCTAAATCTGCTCCACTCAATTGTTCAGATATTTACCAGAATCTGAATTTCTTCCAGCTTTACAAATCTGCTTGTTTCTCGGACCTCATTCCTCTCCGTGTACAAACTGGTATCAAAATACCTGGATATGACCATTGGTTCTACTATTTATACCCAGAATGCTCTCACAGTTTAACTTACCAACAGTCTTAAGTCCACTCCAATGTAGGTGGTCTATTTCTGGCTTCTTTTTAGATCTCTCCTCTTTCTCTTCTCTTCCTTCTTCTCTCTCTCTTTCTCTCTCTGTGTGTGTGGTGTGCATACATGTGGAATCCATATAAAGTGTCAGGTCTCATGACACAAGTCTGTAATCCTAGCAATGGGGAGGTGGAAAAGGAATTCTTGGGGTCTCATTGACTAGCTAGTCTAACCAAATCAGTGAGCTTTTAGATGGATGATAGACTTTGTCTCAAAGAATAAAAGTGGAAAGTTACCAAGGTACATCTCCAGTGTCTGCCTCTAGCCTCCCCACATATTAAGTATTTTAATTTTATGCCTGTACCTGCTATCTCCACTACCTTCAAAGGGCTGATTCCACAGCCCATTGTTCCTCCTACTCTCAGGTGCAGGTATTTCCTTCTCTTCCTTGGTTCCTTGTGAGATATTTTCTTTTGAATTCTCTGCAGGACAGTTTTAACTTGGGCTATATGAGGTGAACATTTTTCTGGAGATGATATATGTTTGCTTTTGTTGGGTAACAGTAACCCAGGGGAATGAAATTCTGCTCTTGAGGTTGTGTTGTTTTTGACAGGTTCAGGCTGGCTTAGAACTTGTTATTAAGTTGATGGTGGCCTTGAACTTCTGATCCAATTACTTCCACGTCCCAATTGCTGAGATTACAGGCATGCATCACTATGCCTGGCTTACACTTGAAGTTTTTTGTTTTTGTTGTTGTTCTTGATGTTTTAAGATTTATTAGAGAGACAGAGAGAGAATGGGTGTGCCAGGGCCTTTAGCCACCACAAAAGAACTCTAGACACATGCCCCACCATGTGCATCTGGCTTATGTGGGACCTGGAGAATCAAACTTAGGTCCTTAGGCTTCACAGGCATGTGCCTTAACTGCTAAGCAATCTCTCCAACCCACACTTGAAGTTTTTAAAAGTGCATATGTAGTGTGAATTCAGACGTTATACTCTAATGACAGGCTTATGGTAACATAATTTGAAGGCAGGTCATAACAACCCATTTGGTGTCACGGTCAATCAAGATAATTTTCTTAGCCTATCTTTTTGGTCACTGGGTTTTTAATATTCTTAGGCTCAGATATAAATTCTCAAATATTGATAGCCTGTTTCATAGCATCCTGTTAGTTTCCTTAGAATGGAGAGGGGTATCTTAAGAGTTATATCTTTTTCCTCCTGCTAGTTTTCTGAGTATGAGGAGTGTTACAAGAGTTACACCTGTTTCCTGGGTCTTCTCCAGTCACCATGATGGAGGCTTGGTATTTTCAGAGTTTGGGAGAAATTCTCAAGAGCAAATCCAATTCTGAAATTCCTCACTTCCTATAGGTTTCTTGCTTCCACTTAATTTTCTATTTTCTGTGGGTTCGTCCCATAAATTATTTTTTGGCAATACATTTAAGATACATCTTATCTGTTTTACTTCGCATTTCAATTCTAATTGAATGTGGTAATCCAGCAGGGTATCTGGACCATTATTCTGTTCCAAAAGAAGAATAGGAGAGTATGTCCCCATTTCAAATTGATTCCTTCAGCTTTCTAATCTTCAGTTCTGTATCCTAATATATTTGCTCACACTTAGTTTAACACAGTTGCCAAAAGGTAAAGGCTGTTATGCTCTGTAGTTCTTTCAATGACTTACATAGTTCTCTTAGAAAAAAAAAAGTCTCTTGGACCATAGTACATAAGATCCAGCAGGATATGATTCTCTTTCTACCTTCCACACCTTCAGTTTGTGTGCATGACCTCACACACTGCATGCAGCCACAGCCAAGTCCCTTCAGTTGCCCCAACACATTCCTGTTTGCTTGAATTATTACTTAGACTATTTCTCTGCATGTGGTCCATTCCCTCTACCCAAGTTTTCCTCAGGAATTTTATGTACACCTTCCAAAAGTTATCCTCAAAGTCTTCTCCAAAGCATTTTATAGTCCACATGTTTGCTTGTAAGGTAAACATGATTGACACCTCTCATTTCTACTTCATAAGAGAATTATTATAGTGAATATCATACAAGATAATCCAAAATAATTTTCTTACCAGTATGTTCATATTTTGAGAACAGAGAACATTTCATTTAGTATTCCCAGAATTAGCAAAGTACTAGGTCACCCTACAGGTGCCAACCAAACATCTATGTGATGAATCTGTCTCAAGTAGTACAGTTACAGGGAAAAGGCTAGGAAATTTGATAATGATTTTGCCTCATAGTGAGCTGGGCATATTTTGATATTCTCCTCAAACTCATGCACAATTTTCTGGCTCCCCATCAACAAAGACAAGTGAGACCTAACATTGTATTCATGTTTTGAAATGTTTGACTTATTTCCATGCTAGCCTAATGCCTTTGTAGCCAAATTAATAAGATGAAAAGTAGTTAGTGCACTCAACAGCCCTTATCTCACTGTTACCCAAGATTCGTTCTGCCTTCTTACTTTATTTTCTTTAGTATAGTCAGTTTTACTTTCTGAAGTAACCTCAAATAAGAAGGCAAGATGCAGCTAAGAAATGTTTTGAGCAAATAACTTTTATTGTGACAAAACCAAGGTCAGAATTCTGTTTAATACTTTTCTATGACATGGACAGAAAAGTTGTCATGCTCTTAGGCTAATGCATTTGAATCTTTTAGACAGGCCATTTTATTTCTTCCTAGAATATAATAATGTTTTTATCTAGAGCTATAATTGTAAAACACTGATAGCCTAGCCAAAATTCTAGGTAAATCTGATTAGATGCCGAGTCCCTACACATCAGTTCTCAATAACAAGAGACTAAAATCTTTGTAAGTCTGTGAAACGTGAAGCAGTATGAAAGCTTTTGGTCTGAGTGTACTTGCTGAAACACAATGAGTAGAACACTAAGAGCTCAAAATATACATCTTGTGATATGCTCAAATATTCAGTTTTATGACAACTACTACTTAGATACATATAGAGTCCAATATTTTCATAGCAATTTTCCTCAATATTTAAATTTTTAGCCATTAATATTTTGAATCAATTCTAGTCTACCATGCTGAGCTGAGCCTCATAAAAACACCACGAGAAAGGAAACAAACTGCATAGATTCCATTTGGCAAATCCCAGCTTGCAGATCTGACTGTGGTTCAGCCTCTGGCGCCATCAGTTGGGCTCTGAATCAAAAGCTGTGGAAGGCGGTAATTAGCAAGGACTCTAGACCACTCAGTTGGCAATAGCTGGCTTCTTATAGCCACTGGGAGAGTGGGTGGGAAGGGGTTCAGAAATGCTGTCTAAGACAACATTTTTACTTCAGAATGGGTGGTTGAAATTACAAAGCCTTCCTCATGGAGAGAAAAAAAAACTGTAACTAACATACATATTGACACATTTGTTAAGGTGTCAGTATTTCATCACTCTGTTCAGCTGCTATACCAAGGACAGTCATTTAGCTCCTATTCTGTAAGATAAAGGTGGAGGACACCTTCTAACCCACCCACAGTGGCAAGAGGGGCCTTAACCTGAGCCAAGAAACCACCAACAATTCTTGGCAGAAAGGGGTGCAATTTCCCATCCCATTAATTCCAGCAGAAATTAAACCAAGGATATGTATTTTGTCAGGGCAATGAAAATGTAATTATGTAGGTCACATTCAGAGGAAGGAGTTCTCTGAATCTTGCCTGGACAGACTGTTGATTTCTTAAACTTGAGCATTAAATGGAAAGAAATTGGCTATGTCCAAGCTGCTCGATTTGGCTATAGACCTGATTACTGACAGATGAAGGGACAGCAGCTCAAAGTGAATGAAGATGAGAAGATTGGGATCCAAGTTGAGCAGCTGAAGGAAAATTTATATTTAAAAAAAAAAATCACTTGGTCAGTGACTCATAGGGAAAGAATTCTTAAGCTTTCTTCAGGGAAACCCCAATAAATAACGTGTACAATAAAATGGAGATGGTGTTGTCTGCTTTGCTGGGCTGTTCAGCTCACACAATAAACCTTTTGGAAAAAGAAATGATCATTCAGAAAACAATTATTCTCTCTGGGAAATCCCTCAAAAGCAAGAACTACTGCAGCTTCTTTACGGTTTTACAGAATACTTTGTATCTCAGACTTCCATGTGAAATAAAAACTTGGAAGAAATATGGAAACCGTCTGCATTTTGTTAAAGGGTTGAGGACTTTCCATCAGTTGTTTCCATGGCTCACACTGCACTCCATTCCTCTGAAACTCAAAGCCACATATCATAAAAAGCAATGCTGGGCTGGAGTTAATTCTTCCTGCTTTGTCCCAGAGAGAACCAACAGCTTTCAGCGTGTCCTGCATGACACACCAGAGAAATGAATGAAAAGTCCTCGGCCTGCATCAATTTACTGGAATATGGTGTAAATCATGTACTTTAAAAGAGATCTGGAGTTCTACTTTTTTTTTCTTCAAATGTGGGGTTGAACTGACATAATCTATAACAGTTTAAGTTCCTCTCTTTTTAATTAGCAAAAGCTTTTGGAATTTTGTTGTTTTTGGTCTCCAAGAACATCGTGCAAGGAAAAAAAAAAAAAAAAAAAAAAACAGGCTGAGCATAATAAAATGTGCTCCAAATGATTAAAGAAAGCCTTGTTTGTTGGGAGAGGAGCAGTCAAAGTTCCCCAGCCCCCAGTCTAGAGTGCTTTGTTCAAGCACAGGGTGTCTAATCAGCATGTCTTTAGATTACTTTATGTTAATTAAAATTATGGTTAGTCCTAGAGGTGAAAGTATACATGTGTCTGTGGCTTCAAAGGCTTCCCAAATTGTTGGCTGAGTTCCCTCGCTGTGGGCAGGACTGATCTGTGATAAAACTGACCACATTAAACCAAGTTTATTGCTAGGGAGTTTTTTTTTTTTTTTCTTTCTCAACTCAATGGATAAAATATATTTGCAGGCTTCTTTGTGAATTTCTTATTTAAAAATATTCTCTTAAAATCCCACCCTGAAAAAAAAATAAGAAAAAAGAAGAGAAGACATTTAGAAGAAAAGAAAAAAAATGAACTGACTTATATCAGCAAAAAAAAAAAAAAATAGCTTTACAACTTACTAAGAGGTAATGGATAATAACATGATACACCTCAACTTGAATAACATGCTTACTTTACAGAAATGTTTCAATGAAGTCACTGTGAAGTGGGTAATATAATTTATTCTTCACAATGTACCACTAGGTTGTAAATTTATAATGTGTGCTTACTGTGGTTTAGATGAGTTTCCCCCAAAGACACAAAGGATTGGTTTCCAGGGTGGCGTTATGTACCTTTGAGATACAGGAGTTAATTAAGGAGATTGTAGGTTTCTGGAGCTCACACTTTCCCCTGCCCCATCTCTTCTATCTCCTTCCTGTCCTGGTACGTGAACGTTCTCTTTGACATGTGTTCCTACCATTACTCTCTGCTGCCAACATCATAGGCCAAACCAAATCTTGGATTTGAGCCTCCAAATTGTGAGCTAAGTAAGCCTTTTCCTTTTATAAGCTAACTGCCTAGGTATTTCATGGTAGTTACATAATCAGTGTTCTTTGTTTGTCAGTGGATTTCATCAGCCCAATCTCCTAAGAGCCCAGCACAAATTACCATTGTGATGGCAGCTCAGCAGTCTAACAGGACCTGAGCAGGGGAGGCTGCCCACAATGTATAATACAGTAGTCCCCATTTTACCCTTGGGGGCTATGCTATAATATCTGTAAATATTGGAAACCACAGGTAGTACCAACTTTTATCTGTACTGTGGTTTTCCAATATGTACAAACATATGATAAAGTTTAATTAATAAGTTAGCTATCATAAGAGATTAACAATAACTAAAAACAACTAAGTGGAACAATTATAACAATGTTTTATAAAAACTATTTAAAAGTTATGAATTACCTATTTTTAGAATTTTTTAGTTAATAATTTTGGAACATATGTAACTGAAACTATAGAAAGTGAAATTGGATGAGGGGAAGTATGTGTATACAAATGTGTAATACTGCAGCTGATTCTGATCATACTTTATGTTCAGATAGCATGGAACTCAAAAGGTCAGGAAAACCATTTTACATTTACATTGTCTGTTCTGTAAAACTCCCTGTACTAGTTACTTTCCCATCATTGTAACTAAATACATGACAAAAATCAACTTAAGGGAGAAAGGGTTTGTTTTGGCTTCGACTAGGAACGGAGGCAGTTCATCGTGTTGGGGAAGGATAGCAGGAGGGCACATTACATCCACAGCAGAGTTAACAATTATGAATGGCCAGGATTTTAAAACTTCCAGGCCCTCTCCCAGTAACTGGTTTCCTTCATCAAGGCTCCACCTCCTAATGGTTCTGTAACTTTCCCAAACAGTGCCACCAGCTGGGGACCAAGTGTTCAAATACACGAGCCTACGTGGGATGGTTTACATTCAAACCACAATACATTCCTTGGTTCAGGCCTTTGGTTGGCACCTCTCTGGCTTGGCAACTGTTTAGTATCTCCTGGCTTCTCTTAAGTTCCTTCTTCAAGCAGCTGCTTGATAAACAGTCGAAAACACTGCTGTGACCGCTCTTATCTTCCTGGTGGCACAGAATAGACTATATTATCTTTGCTGATTTGTTTCTACCATACCTGTTCAACAAATCAGGTTTCATTCATTGGGATGCCTTCCCTAACCCCATAGTACCTGCTGCTGTTTGTAAGCATTTAAGCCAGAGAACAACCCCCCCCTTTTTTTTTATTGTAAGTTTGTTGACAGTTTCTTAAGAACAGAAATGACCGATATATTACTATTTGTATTCTCACATACAGTAGCTATTCAATAAAAAAATAGGCTGAGGGTCTGGAGAGATGGCTTAGTGATTAAGGCACTTGCCCCCAGGGGCAAAGGACCTCAGTTCAATTCCTTGGAACCCATGTAAGCCAGGTGCACAAGGTGGTACATGCATCTGGAGTTCATTTGCAGTAGCTGGAAGCCCTGGTGTGCCCTCTCTCTCTCTCTTTCTTTTAGCCTCTTTCCCTCTCTCAAATAAATAAATAAATATTAAAAATTAGGGCTGGAGATATGGCTTAGTGGTTAAGTGTTTGCCTGTGAAGCCTAAGGACCCTGGTTTGAGGCTCGATTCCCCAGGACCCATGTAAACTAGATGCACAAGGGGCCACACTCGTCTAGAGTTCGTTTGTAGTGGCTGGAGGCCCTGGCACGCCCATTCTCTATCTGCCTCTTTCTCTCTCTCTGTCTGTTGCTCTCAAATAAGTAAATAAAAATGAACAAAAAAAAAATTAAAACTTAAAAGAATATGGTGAACTTCATTAATATGAGGTGACGTAAGCAACAAAGGACATGAAACAGGACAGGTAGAAATGTTGCATCAGAAAAGACTATTTTCCACTCATCTAAGACTAGAAAATTACTTGGGAAAATCAATTAAATTGCACCTCTAGGTGCTTTGATCATTAAGTATAACATGGCAAGTTCTAAATCAAGCTGCACTATTTTGATAGCGCACGTGTCCTGCTAGGACACTGTACTGTTGGTTCCTGGGCAGGTGACAGATCCTCTGATGCTGATGACTAGATGAGGGTGGGACAAGGGTGGTGATTGACAGAGAGGACTTGATAAGACAATACGGGCTAATGGAAATGTCTTAGAAATAGACTTGTGGAAAAATAAGCAGAAATCGGTAAGCCATTTGGGTAAAAATGCTCAAGAACATCTCCGTTCTCTCCTCCAAACATGGAAAACTGTAAGAAGTCAGGAAAAAAATTTATAGACGTAAATGATGAAAGAATTCCACGGGTGGGAAATGAACACATTGAAAAATGAATGACTCACTTAACATACCAAACAAAATATGACCAATCATCTCACAATCAGAGCTTCACCTTGGTTCTCCCTCAAGAGGAATCAAGGAATCTGTTTAGAAAAACAAAGGCCGATCAACAGCATGGTGAAACTTGGCAGGATCAAAAGCACTGGAATCCTCAAGGAGAGAAAATGTGATCTTTTTAACAGGCTAATATTATTCCATGAAAAAAAATTCTAAAAGTCAAGAAAAATGAAAGGAAATGAAAACTATGCATCTACGCATGAACTGTCTGCTTAGACACATGTGACAACTCATATGTTCTTTCATTCTGGATTTAAAACCGTAAACAAGAATGAGTTCTACAAGTAGGCTCATCTGAAAACTCCCTGAATTTTTTCAGCATTCTTCAGCAAAGAGGTACAGAGGGATATGGTAATGACGTCTCTGAACAAACAAATACACAAAAAGGGAGCTGGTATGAGCTCTCAGCGCACTCCTGGTGGCCCGCGTGTGCTCTGATCCTATGCCATGAGAAGATGTATTAGACCTCTCTAGACCATCCTTCCAGCCTAGGAACTGCCAGCAGTCATTTTCCATGAGGAAATGGGATGATCGGCCACCATCAGTATGTGAGCTGTGAACAGAGCCCATTCACAGGCTCCTGAGCTGCTGGCATGCGGATTTGCTGTTGCTCACAGCCAACAGGGCCTTGGGAGGGATGACATTCGACATGGAATTTCTGGTCAGCTTGGACTTGAGGCATGATTCTTGCTGTCACATCATTCTGCCTCAGTAAACCCAAAGGGTTTAAATCCAGTGGGTTTAAAACATTCCTCCATGGGGACAGAAAAGGACTCTTGAAGCCTTGAAGCTTCCTTTCTAGCTGCTGTTAGTAGCTAGAAAAGCCATGAGAGAAAATTGTAATGTGCCTTTTTAGCAAGTTAATAATATTTATACCAATTCTAAATACTTTAAAGCTAGTAAATTTGCCAGGGAAGCTTATTTAAAATGAATTACCTTGGGTGATATTACCAGATAGTCAAATGAGGAAGACTTGGACGTACTCAGGAAATTGCATGCTTAAAAAAAATAGTAATGTGGGTATGTCTGATGCCAGACAGAATGACTATCAGAAACCCTGAGTGAGAAATGCCCATGGCTTTCTTGCCCATTCTGCAAAATCACTCCCCACAGAACAGAGAATATTAGATGGTGACAGGTGTTTTGTTGTTAAAAGTATCTGTGTGTGTGGGGGTGTCATTTAATAATATACTTTCAGAAATTCCAGGATTAAATTTTTATATTTTTTCACAGTGCTTGTCATTCTTTTTTATTTTATTTTAATTTATTTGAGAGAGACAGGCAGAGAGAGAAAGAGAGAGAGAGAGAGAGAGAGGGAGGGGGGGAGAGAATGGGTGTGCCAGGGCCTCTAGCAACTGCACATGTACTCCAGATGTGTGTGCCCCCTTGTGCATCTGGCTAATGTAGGTCCTGAGGAATCAAGCCTCAAACTGGGGTCCTTAGGCAAGTGCTTAACCCCACTAAGCCATCTCTCAAGCCCACTTGTCACTCTTTAACTGCTAAGACAGTGTGTGTCTCACAGAGGGGAGATGTGGGGCACAACAATGCAACCCAGCTCATCAACTCTACATTTCCGTAACTACATGGAGTAGGCTTTGGGAAATATACTGTAAAGAACCCTAACCCAGGAAGATAAAAAAAAAAGAGATGTGTTGAGGTAATTAGGAATACATTCATGGGGGCAGTTCAGTAGTATAATATCTGAGAATGCTATGTTAAAGAAAGAGTAGAGCAAAGATGCTAGCCCAGGAACACATACTGACCGTGAGGGCCAAGCAAGATGGGGCCAAATGATACCGTTCAGAGTCTTGCCAAGAATTGAGGCTCTGGGCAGGTGTATTTGGAGAATTAGCATGGTACTGAGATCTGGAACGGTGTCTCAGAGGGCTTAAGAGACAATGGAAGTATGCACTAAACTTACTGAAGCTAGCCAATACATTTTGAGAATTTACTTTGTTTCTGGAATTGTTTTACATTTTTCACAAAAATTCCTAGTTGATCTTTGTGAACTAGGGGCTTCTCCAAAATTTATTTACTGAATGAGGGCAAGCTCAGAATAGCAGACACAATGTCACTCAGTATTTGAGGCAGAGCTGAGATTTTATTTATTAAATTTTTTAAAAAATTACTTATTAGAAAGAGAGAGACAGAGAAGAAGACAGAGAGAATGGGTGTGCCAGGGCTTCCAGCCACTACAAAGGAGCTCCAGAAGTATGTGCCACCTTGTGCATCTGGCTTTAGGTGGATACTGAGGAATCAAACCTGGGTCCTTTGGCTTTGCAGGCAAGCACCTTAATCGATAAGCCATATCTCCAGACCTGAGACCCGTATTAACAGATTTTTAGTTAAAGGACACAAACCGAGCAAAATAGATTATCTTTTGGACAGAGAAAAGATAAATTATTAAATTGGCAAAATTATATAAGATAAAACAAAATGAGTCAAGATAGGCTACTGTTAGGTAAGAAGTTAGGAGTTTGAATAAGCTCCAGATTTAAGAAAAGTAACTGGGTGCCATGAATTAAATTTTAAATAATTAGTGTCGATAACAATAGAAATTATAATTATGACATGTAAATTACATGTATAAATTATTATAAAACCCTATAACTGTTCATCATCTTTCATACTTTCTACATCTATAAATAGAACCTAAGAAAAGAATCAGAAATGTAGATGAAGAATTATATGCAAAGATATTCATTCTAAATTTGTATGTGACAATAAATTAGATTGAAATTGAATATACACAAATACTAAAAGTACATGAACTGGGATGGCAGATGGCTTAGCGGTTAAGGTGCTTGCCTGCAAAACCAATGGACCTTGGTTCAATTCCCTAGTACCCACATAATCCAGATGCAAAGGTGGTACATGCATCTGGAGTTCATTTGCAGTGGCTGGAAGCCCTGGCACCAATTCTCTCTCTCTCTTTCTCTGCCTCTTTCCCTCTCTCAAATAAACAAATAAAAATAAAATATTAATATATTTTTTAAAGTACATGAGCTAAACTTTGGTTTAATTGAACCCTGGCACCTTCTCTTATTTAATATGTTACCTTTGGTCAGTTTACTCACTTTACTTCTGAATGGAAAAAATTATGTTTCTCTTACTCATGGATTGCCAACAGCAGTACTATTGACGTTTTAGATGTGTTAATTTTTGCTGTAGGGGGTTGTCCTGTGCATACAGAATATTTAACAGCATCTCTGCTCTCTACACACTGGAGAATAACACCTCTAGCCAAATTGGGACAATCAACTATATCTGCACACATTGCCAATAATATCTCGAGTGGTGAATCACTGTCATAGAGCAGCATCATTTAGAGAAGTAAATGAACTAACTTAAAGATAAAGGTAGGGAAAGCAAGTAGAAGCTGGAAGGATGGCTGAGCAGTTAAGAGCACTTCTTGTACAAGCACAAAGTGTCTGAAGAGGACTCAAAAGACAACTCTTGAGTTTGATCACAGAACTCACAGAATAGCTGGACATGGCTACATGTGTCTGCAACCCCAGTCCTGTGGGGAGCAGAGACCAGAGAAAAATGGTAAGTTCCAGGGTCAGTAAAAGTCTCTGGCTCAAATAAGAAAAGGCAATGGAGGGAACGTCTACCATTTTGCTCCAGACACTGCACTGCAGGCAAGCACATCCTGCAATAGGCGAGTGCATGGGGCTCGGCATGGGCACCACAGATTCATATACCATACAAACAAACAAACAAAAACAAGTACACGGAGGAGAAATACAAACAGAAGTCCAAGAGAATGAAAATAAAGAAATAGAGCTGGAGAGATTTTCTAGCAATTACAGGCACTTGCTTGCAAAGCCTGATGGCCCAGCATCTTAACAACGCCAGATGTACAAAGTGGCCTGTGAAGCTGAGGTTCATCTGAAGTGGCAGGAGGACTTGCTACCCCCATTCTCTCTCTCTCTCTCTCTCTCTAAAATCAATAAGTAAATTTTTTTTGAAAAGAACTGATAAGGGAAGGTACTAAAGATGTGTTGAAGAGATGACCTTGTCAAAAGTCAGGATCATTCTAAACCAAGGAGTATAGAGAGAAAGGGTGAAGAAAGAAATGTGATTCTGAAGGTTTTCCTTTCTATAATAATGTCATTATGCCAACTTTGAAAAGACATAACACAAGGACCTTGTTTGTATTTCAATGATGCAAAGGTATGTACTGAACTGGGAGCAAAGCTCAATGCTAAAATCCAAAGCAAAGCTAGTAACTTGCATTTTATTGTGCTTAGCTCCAAGGAATAATGTATGCTAAGGTTTTAGAAATACAAAAACTTAATGGGCATCAGAGAATGGTTGGAGTCCTTTCAGGTGAGTCAGTCATGCTGAGCAGGCTAATTTTCCGGTCTCACCATCAATATCTTTCCTGTCTCCTATCTGACTTCTCTGATTCTTCCCCTTTGCTCTGCTCTCCACCTCAGTCCTCAAACCTCTGCCTGTGTTCACAGTTTCCAACTTCTTTCTTCCATCATGTATACCCCTTCATTGAATCATGCCATAAATATCCCTATTATATCCCAAGTTCTAGGGGAATAATAAGTTAACAAAACTATAGGATCCTGTCTTTATAGAGTTTGAAGAACAATTAAAACAATATACAAAAGACAAAGACTAAACCAATAAATATAACAAATAGTAGAATAACACACAAATAATCAAAATAGGAAATCCTTTTTTTCCTTTTTTTTTTTTTTTTTTTTTTGCCAAATCTAAAGCCTAATGGTCCATGACTGGCATTAAAAATTTAGAAACTGCTTTTTTTATGCCCTTTGGGAAATCTTCCTATTTGTTAAACAGTTGCAATACACTGTCCATTAATGATCCATTCTTAGACCATGGCTACAATGCCATATTATAGAATTCATGCTGAAATTTAGATGTCAGCCACTTATAGTCTATAAATCAATAATACTATAAATTTTCATGCATTTTTACTTCTGTAACTCTTCATATTATATACCATGTTATAGCCCTATTATCACTTTTCATGAATTAGAACACAAAATTGTTAATAGTCTTCATTAACACCTGGCCTCTTTAACTGACTTCAGTAATGTTACATTTGAGGAAAATCAAAGCATAAAGGTTTCATGACTGTGTTAAAAAAAACAAACCCACTTTTAATTGGGCTGAGCAAGTTGATATGGATAGCTGTATTTGGAAGCCTGGCTTCAAATGACTAAAAGAAAATACTTGCTAGGAAGACTATACATTCTGTGTCTTACTCAAGGATGTTGTCTGTTTGATGACCCATGAGTTGGGCTTCTGGACTACATGGAAAGGGAAGAATCATGATATTAAGGTCAGCAATTTTTAATTTTTTTGTTTGTTTATTTTTATTTATTTGAGAGTGACAGACAGAGGGAGGGAGAGAGGGAGGGAGGGGGGAGGGAGAGAGAAAGAGAGAGAGAGAGAGAGAGAGACAGAGAGAGAGAGAGAGAGAGAGAGAGAGAGAGAGAGAGAGAGAGAGAAAGAATGGGTGCATCAGGGCTTCCAGCCACTGCAAAAGAACTCCAGATACATGTGCTCCCTTGTGCATCTGGCTAACATGGGTCCTGGGGAATCAAGCCTTGAACTGGGGTCCTTGGGCTTCACAGGCAAGTGCTTAACCGCTAAGCCATCTCTCCAGCCCAAGGTCAGCAAATTTATAAAAAGGTTTTCTCAATAAAGACTTAGATGTTAACCACTGCATATCAAATCTATGTTCAAAATTTATTATTTTAATATACATACATATAGATAATTAGGTTTTATCATGGTATTTTTCTTTGCTTCCCTTATCTTCACTCCCTTGTAAACTCTCCCACATAGACTCTCTTCCCTTCATGTTGTGTGTGACCTTTTGTCCTTCCCCCTTCATAACACCTCTTCGTTCCTCTCCATGGATCCTAACTCCATCTATATCCTTTCTCACATCTCCTTATTTATATACACACCAAAATTCAAAGTTAGGGTTCACCTATGAGAGAGAACATGGTTTTTCTTTCTGGGCCTGGGTCCTCTCACTTAATATGATCTTTTCCAGCTCCACCCATTTTCCTAAAAATTCACAATTTTATTTTTTCTTTATAGCTAAATAAATTCCATTGGGTATGTATACATTTTCATCATCCAGCGCTGATGGACATTTAGATTTATTTCATTTCTGAGCTATTGTGAACAGAACTGAAATGCACATGGAAGTGCAATTATCTCTGTGGCAGGATAAAGTCCTTTGGGTGGAATTATGAAACAGCTCAGTCCAGAGAGCATTACACCACTGAATGGTATGGCCAGGAGTGGGAATGCTAAGTCACATGAAGGTCATGTATGAACTTTTTGAGAAACCTCCACACAGATTTCCAAAGTAGCTTCATCAGTTTATACTCCCACCAACAGTGAATGAGGGTTCCTCTCTCCCCACATTCTCACCTGCATTTGTCATTTGTTTTCTTGATGAAGCCATTCTGACTAGGGTGAGAAAGAATCTCAAAGTTCTTTAATATTCATTTATTTGATGGTTAAGGATATGTTGGCCATTTTTGCTATTTATTTTGAGAATTTTTTTATTGATGTCATTAGTACATTTGTTAATTGGTAATTTTGTTTTTCTGGTGTTTAATGTTTGCAATTATTCAAATATTCTTGACATTAGCACCCTGTCTGAGGGGTAGCTGGCAAAGATTTCTCCCATTCTGTAGGCTTTGTGTTTGCTCTGCTGATAATTTTCTTTGCTGTGCAGAAACTTTTTAACTTAATGTAGTCCCACTTGTTGATTTGGGAAGTTGATTCTTGCTTCTGGAGTCCTTTAAAGATAGTTGTTATTTTGGTTTTTTGAGTTAGGGTCTCGCTCTCATCCAGGCTGACCTGGAATTCACTTTGTAGTTTCATGGAGGCTTGGAATTCACAGCAATCCTACTTTTGCCTCCTGAGTTCTGGAATTAAAGTCATATGCTACCATGCCTGGCTCTTAGCATATATGTAAATTGCAGTGTATCACTTATGTTCATCATTTCTGGTTTTAAATTAAGGTCTTTGATCCACTTTTAATTGTTTTTTGTGCATTGTTTGGAATGTGGATCTAAACTGATTCTTCTTCAAGTGAATATTTAATTTTACTAACAACATTTGCTGAATAGGATGCATTTTTTTCCAGTGTATATTTCAGTGCATTTTTGAAAATTATGTGAATGCAAGTGGGTGGATTTCTTTGTGGGTCCTCTAATACATTTAATTCATTTATCTATCAATTTTTATACTGTTTTGTCACTATAGCTCTATAGTATAATTTTAAGTCAAGGATTGTGGTACCTCAGACAGTGTTCTTTCTGCTTAGTAATGCTTTAGCTATCTGTGGTCTTTGTGTTTCCCTATGAATTATTGATGTTTTCCTAGTTCTGAAAAAAAAAAAAAAACTGTCATTGAGACTTTGATGGGAATTGCACTGATCCTATAGATTAATTTTGGCGCCTTTTTACAATATTAATTCTGGTGATCTACAAGTAAACTGTTTTGTATTTTATTTATTTGTGTGTGTGAGAGAGAGTGAGCCAGAGAGAGAGAGAGAGAGAGAGAGAGAGAGAGAGAGAGAGAGAGAGAGAGGGAGAGAGAGAGAGAGAGAGAGACGGAGAGAAAGAAAGAAAGAATAGGCATTCCAGGGCCTCTAGTCACTGCAAATGAACTCCAGATGCATGTGCCACATCGTGCATCTGGCTATACATTGGTACTGGGGAATCAAACCTGGGTATTTTGGCTTTGTAGAGAAACATATGAATCACTAAGCCATATCTCCAGCCCCTAGGAATAAAAATTTTAAAAAACACCTTTTTTATTGATAGTTTCCATAAGTATAGAAAATAAACCATGATAATTCCCATCCACTACCCCAACCCCCCTCCAAAATCCATTCTTCATTGAATCTCTTCTTTTTTTTCAATTAGTCTCTCTTCTATTTTGCTGTCATCATTGTTTCATCCTATTATGAATGTCTTGCATAGATAGTATCAGTTCTTGTGAGCTCATGAATAACAATGTCATTTTGTGTCTGGATGAAAGCATTGTAAACACACTACCCTTCCTTTGGCTCTTACATTCTTTTTGCCATTTCTTTTATAATGTACCCTGAGCCTTGGAGGGTGTGATAGAAATGTTTCACTTAGTTTTGAACACTAGGAGTAAAATTTTAAGGAAGATATAATACCAACACTTCTAAAACTCTTCTACAAAACTGTAAGGGAAGGAACACTGCCTAACTCATTCTGTAAAGTCTATATTATTCTGATACCAAAACCAGGTATACATACAACAACAAAACACTGTAGACCAATTTCTCTTGTGAACACAGACACAAAATTCTCATCAAAGTACTTGCAAACTGAAGTTAAGAACACATTAAGGAGAAGATACCAACCAAATTGGTTTCATCCCAAGGACACAAGAGCAGTTCAACTTGTAGAAATCAATAGATATAATTTGTGATATAAATAAACTCAAGGACAGAAATCACATTATCATCTCAATAGATGCAGAAAAGGCATTTGACAAAATTTAAAATGCCTTTATGATACAAATCCTGGAGAAATTAGGAATAAATGAAGTATGCCACAAAATAACAAAGACAACAATGACAAACCTATAGCTAACATCATAGTAAATAGGGGGAAAAACTGTTATCTTTCCTCTAAAATCTGGAATGAGACAAGGATGGCCTGTATCTCTACTCTTATTCAATATAATGCTCAAAGTCTTAGCTAAAGCAATAAGATAAGAAAAGATATTAAAGAGATAAATACAGAAATGGAAGAAGTGAAATTATTCCTATTTGCAGCTAACATTAATCTGTACTTAAAAAGATCCTAGATAGACTCTGCTAGGAAATGCTTAGATTTAATAAATACCATCAACAAAGTTGCAGGATCCAAAATCAACATACAAAGATTAGTAGCTTTCATATAAGCCAACAATAAGCTTGCAGAGAAAGAAATTAGAAACAATGTCCTATTCACAATAGCTCTAAAAAGGAGTCTATTTTTATATCATGCTCATATGCTCAATTACAGAGAAATTTTTGACGTTTTTTTCCCCTCTTTTCATGGAATACCAATTTTGAAATAGGCTTTTAGTGGAAGCATATAAAAGTTACTGAGATTTATAAAGTTTTTTTTTTTTTTCTCATTTAATGGAAGACATATGTTCATACAAAGTGTTGGTAATGGCAATTCCTTGTAACATTCACAGTCCTTGACCCTAAAACCCTTGTTCAAATATGCAAGCACAATATGAAAATCTTTATGGATATTTTCATACTTCTTCCTAAGACAAACCAGGAAAGCAAAGGGCAGGATGTGTTTTCATATGAAATAGACACTGCTGAGGCATGATGGCTAGTGTGGGCTGCAGACAGCCAGTCTGCAGTCTGAAGAGACTGCAATTCTTTATCTAATCCTGAGATAACTGGGGTCAAGCATTGAAGGTCACAGTGTGAACCTGTGATAAAAGTGGATCTTGAGCATTCATTTCAGTTTAGGTCACAGAGTTTCTTAACCTCAAACCTGTTGTCACATTAGCCAGGGCAATTCTTTGTCATGGAGAATATCCTGTCTATTATAGGATGTTGAACAGCATCTCTGATGTCTACACAGTTGAAACTCGCCAGTATGGCAACAAAAGAGCATCTCTAGACATTACCAACTGTACTCTTAAGACCTAAGTTGTCCTTAATGAGAATTACTGGTCTAAGTGGAAAAGATATATTTAGGGCTGAAGAGATAGCTTTTGTGCTGGAGAGATGGCTTAGTGGTTAAGGCATTTGCCTGCAAAGCCAAGGGAGACAGATTTGATTCCCCAGGACCCACCTAAAGCCATATGTACAAGGTAGTGCATGTGTCTACACTTCATTTGCAGTGCCTAGAGGCCTTGGTGTGTCCATTCTCTATTTGTCTCTTCCTCTCTTAAATAAATAAATAAAGAATAAAATATTTTTAAAAGATATATTTAAATCTCACTGTAGATCATGCTTCTGAACTCTAGATTTACATGCTTACCTGCCTAGAAGGTATCTCCATTTGGATGCTAAGATAGTCATCCAAATATTTGTTTCCCTCCAAAGCACTTAGTAGAGTTGCACCAAGCTTACAATTTGATTTTTTGTGTGGCTTCTTGACTTGCATTGTTTATTGAAAGCAATGAGGAAATGACATACTCAGAAGCAATAGTATCCTCCTGACTTCCAGGATTAATTTTAATTATAGAAAGATTTCAACACTTGATCCTCACTTTAATGCCCTAATTTGCTCTTTGCATCAAATTAGTCCTTCATATAAAACACTTTGTTTAATTCCTTGAAATGTCATCCGTTCTCTTTGAGGCCACTATGATGTATACAGAGAATGACTACATTAGAATGGAAAAGAAAAATGTCCCAATCAAAACTATCAATGAATTAATTATTACTATGAGAGAATAGTAATATTTTACATGGAAGAATGGACATTGTCATTTTTGTTGTTTGGCTTTCAGTATTCTGCTTTGCTTTTTAACTTGAGTAGCATTTTCTATTTTAGGGCTGACTCAATTAGCACCTGTGGTGGTTTGATTCAGGTGTCCCTAGTAAACTTAGGTGTTCTGAATGCTAGGTTCCCAGATGATGGAAATTTGGGAATTAATGTCTCTTGGAGGCAGCGTATTGTTGGGGGAAAGCTTATGTGTGTTATAGCCAGTTTCCCCTTACCAGTGTTTGGCAAACTCCCCTATTCCTATTGTCCACTTGATGTTGGCCAGGGGGTGAGGTCCATCCTCTGCTCATGACATTTTTTTTTTTTTTTTTGCCATCATGGAACTTCCCCCTCAAACTTGTAAACCAAAATAAACCTCTTTTTTTTTCCACACAAGCTGCTCTTGGTTGGGTGATTTTTACCAGCAATTCAAACCTGAATGCAACAGTAAAGTGGTACTAAGGAGTGGGGTTGTTGCTAGACACCTGACTGTGTGGCTTTTGCCTTTTGGAGCTGATTTTCAAGAGGAATGTGGAAGGATTTGAAACCTTGGCCTAGGAAATGCCTTGCAGTGCTGCTAAGTACAGCTTAATAGACTATTCTGGTCATAGTTGAAAGACCTGAATGCAGTAAGAACTATGGACTGTGAAGTTTGAGGGTGAGAAAGAGTTTTGCTTGGACTGGGCTAGAGGCAGTTTATGTGAAAAGCTTGCAGTTATGCTCTTGTCCTGAGAAGCTGTGCAGGGTTGCTTTGTGTAGAAATAAACTGGTGTGAGCAGAGAGATATGGCACAGAAAATGTTTAGGTGAACTGCTCCCCATTTGGTTTCAATTGGCAGATTACAACTTTTCAGATTGGGCTATCTAACTTGCACTGGGGCAATAGGAAAAATGCAGACTCTTTTGAAGGGGACTGAGTGCTCAAGGAGTGTCCTGTTCTTCAAAGTCTGCTTTATTTCCCCCTGGATTAACAAATTGGCACCCTACCTGGTATTGTGGAGCATAAGAAACGCAGGAAGGAGAGGGTCATTGAGTTTGAAACATGGTCTTGTGGGCAGTGTGAAGCAGGTTTGCTGGATGCCTGCACGGAGACCCTACGGGGCCATGATGATGAACCATGGGCTTCAGTGGAGACCCAGTGGAGATGCCAGAACCACAAGATGGCTGCTAAGGAGAGCTGACACTTGGGATGAAGTTTTCCAGGACTGTGAGTAGCATAGCTGGAGGGGCAGAATTGGAACTCCACAGACTTGTTGCTGGTTAGAATTAAAGGACTTGGAGATTTGTCACTGGCTAGAGTTGGACTTGCAGCTGCAGAGTTTGATGTTTGCCCTGTTTAAATCTTGTAGTGGTTGAATATTTCTTTGCTATGCCCGGTGCCATCTTTTCCAGTATGAGTGTTTGTTCTGTGCCATTATGGGTTTTGGGAGGAATTATTTTGGTATTAGGGCTCAGATAAAAGATCTTGGACCAAGGGGATGTTTGAACATCAGTGGGGTTGATAAAAACTATGGAGACTTTTTCTCCTATTATGAGGGTCTTGTGTAGGTATTGCTAGGCACTGCAAGGTCTTGGATATCGAGGCCAATTTCTGTCCAGACAGTTTTATATAAAGAGTGGTACCCTTCCTTTGGCTCTTTTATTCTTTCCACCACCTCTTCTGCAATGGACCAATGATGACATCAAACTAGAAGAGAAACTAATGGAGAAAGGGAGGGGATATGACGAAGAGCAGAGTTATAAAGGGGAAAGTGGGGGATGGGAGGGAAATTCCATCGTTTGTTGTAAGTACAGAAGTTGCCAATAAAAAAATATAAATATATATATTAATTTTTTTTTAAAACTCTGGGGACTTTTAAAGTTGGAGTGAATACATTGTATTTTACATCATGTATGGATATCAGTTTATGGGGCCCAGGGGTAGAATGTGGTGGTTTGATATAGGTGTCCCCCCCATAAACTTAGGTATTCTGAATGCTAGGTTCCCAGATGATGGCTATTGGGGAATTAATGGCTCCTGTATGCAGTGAATTGTTAGGAGCAGGCTTATGGGTGTTATATTCAGTTTCCCCTTGCCAGTGTTTGGCACACTCTTCTGTTCCTGTTGTCTTCCCGATGTTGGCCAGGGAGTAATATCCACCCTCTGCTCATGCCTTCATTTTCCCTGCCATGATGGAGCTTCCCCCTCAAGCCTGTAAGCCAAAATAAACCTGTTTTTCCCACAGCTGTTCTTGGTTGGGTGATTTCTACCAGCAATGCAAACCTGACTGCAAGAGCCCAACAAATACATTTTCTAAACACTTGTCTTTATAATCTCTTTTATTTTCAGATTTGTTTACTAAAGCCTGCTTATCCTAATAAAGAAAAAATCCATTCCTAACACTGGACTAGGTTTACATGGACCATGTTTGGGCACACAAATTGAAAAAGCTTCTGGAAAAAAATAAACACTCAAGTTAAAGTGTGCTAATCTTCTTTTCTTGTAGGCTTGTATTTTTCTAAATTAGAGTCTTAAGTGAATGACTTCATGTAGATTTTTACTATGAAATGTTTATCTATCTTATCAATTCATTCTGATTGTTTAATATACAGGTATGGGGTCACACATTATACTTATTATATTTACCTACTGAGCTCTCATATATGCTGAACTGTCCTCTTTCTAGTCTATCACACAGTGCTGCACAAGACTCTTCTAGTGTATTAAAATAGCCCTGGTCCTCTATATTTCACAACTCTTCTTGGAAGAAAGTTACTACTTTACTGGATTTCTAAGTTTATAAAAATAATGCAGGAATGTATTAAAAAATAGTTACCTAAAGAAAGTCCAAATAACTCCCAAATAACACCTAATTTAATAAAACTTATTTTCTGTATTTTTTGTAGGCTCATATAAACTTATACAGAAAAATACACCATCACAGTCATGAAGTCTTTTCCTGGTTTCTCTTCTTCTACTGTAATTTTAGAGGATAGATAAAATCCCCAGCTCTCATCTTGTTTTCTGTACTTTTCCCACAGGTGACAAGACATTAAATACCAAAAGCTTCCAAATCTCCATCTGTAGCCTTCTTAACTGAACTTGGGGAAGCAAATCTGGATCCTTAGCCTTCTTAAGCAAGCACCTTAACTGCTAAGCCATCTCTTAAGCCCTAAAGTATGCATTCTTAATAGAAACTATAATTTTGATCATAATACTTTTTTATACTGTTTCAATCTTTCATATTATACTTTTGTCAAATAATTTTAAAATTCTTTCTGTTAGGATATTATCATCAACTTTAAGTATCTTTTAAATTTTTTAGTTCATTACTTATTTATTTGAGAGTGACAGACACAGAGAGAAAGGCAGAGAAAGAGAGAGAGAGAGAGAGAGAGAGAGAGAGAGAGAGAGAGAGAGAGAGAGAATGGGTATGCCAAGGCCTCCCGCCACTGAAAAAGAATCCCAGATGCATGCACCTCCTTGTGCATCTGGCTAACGTGGGTCCTGGAGAATCAGGCCTTGAACTGGGGTCCTTAGGCTTCACAGGCAAGTGTTTAACCATTAAGCCATCTCTCCAGCCCAACTTTAAGTTTTAATTAAATTTTTAAAAAAGTGGTAGAACAAGATCCAGAAATTAAAGTATGAAATGAGTTCCTGATCATCCTTTGATGGTATGTGTTATTTGCACCGTATGTGCATACAGCCATAGTGAGCGATGGTGCTGACAGATACAAGGCCATAACAAAGTGATTGACCCAGAATGAGGAGGAGGATATGAAAGATGGAGCTTTTTTTTGAAACAGAAACACTATTCAGAGATAGAGTCATGGAGGGAATATAACCTTCACACTCACAGCTTGTTCCTTGCACAGCATGCAATTCAATGATGAAAACATGATATTTGCACAGGCAAGGTAAAGGGAATTAAAACCAGCATAAAATATTTTTAATAAACATTGTTACAAAACAATTTCAAGTTTGCAGTCTAAGATGAATTTCTACTTTTAATTTCATTTCCATAATTATCTTCTACTTTCTAATAAAAGTTAATCTGTTTCTTACAGTTTAATGTACTTTTTGTTCCATCTTTCATATTCGGTTTTCATGTTTATGTTCCTTTTCAAGTTCAGCATTTAAATATCATCCCTCCCCCACCCTGAGCTGCAGAAATAGCTTAGCGGTTAAGGCACTTGCCTGCAAAGTCAAAGGACTATGGTTCGATTCCCCACGACCCACGTGAGCCAGATGCACAAAGGGACACATGCATCTGGAGTTCATTTACAGTGGCTGGAAGCCCTGGTGTGCCCATTCTCTCATTATTTCTATCTCTATCTGCCTCTCATAAATAAATAAAAATATTTTAAAAATTATGTCCCCTTCATTTTCTAATGCACTTTAAAAACCTTTATTAATTAAAATTTATTATTATTTGTTAATGAAAATGCTTATATTCATTAACACTTTGGCATCTATCTTTCAAAAATTTATATATATAAATATATGCATTCTATTTCAAACATTTAAAATGAAAAATGGAAATTGGGTTTTGGTACATAGAGTGAATAAGTGTTTTGCTTTGTTCTTTTAAATTCTCATTATTTCCAATTTGACTTATAGATGTGTCTATGTTTTCTGGTTGTTTATGTAGTTTAGGTGGTTTTTTTAAATTTTTTTTTGTTTATTTTTATTTATTTGAGAGTGACTGACAGAGAGTGAAAGAGGCAGATACAGAGAGAGAGAGAGAGAATGGGCGCGCCAGGGCCTCCAGCCACTGCAAACGAACTCCAGACGCATGCGCCCCCTTGTGCATCTGGCTAACGTGGGTCCTGGGGAATCGAGCCTCGAACCGGGGTCCTTAGGCTTCATAGGCAAGTGCTTAACTGCTAAGCCATCCCTCCAGCCCTGTAGTTTAGGTTTTGTTGTTAAATTGCCTTCTAACATTTCATTAGAACAATAATCTACAGTTGAGTCATTTCAAAGAGTAAAACATAAGAGCTGTGGGGATGTGTCTGCTTTGCAAGCACGAATTCAATGCTCAGTACCTATCCAAAAATGCCAGGCCTGTACTTCCAGAGAGGCAGAGAATGGAGGATCCCTGAAATTTTCTTTTGAGACAATTTAGCCAAACATATGAACTTGAAGCCAACAAAAAATTCTGTCTCACAGGAGATAGGTGGAATTCCATCATCAAAGTGGCCTTCAGACAAGCTAAACATACAGTAACCGCAGGGAGCACATTAGGACGCACACACAGTGTCCACGGGGAGGACATGAGGACGCACACACAGTGTCCATGGGGAGGACATACAGTGTCCACGGGAAGGACATGAGGATGCACACACAGTGTCCATGGGGAGGACATGAGGACATACACAGTGTCCACGGGGAGGACATGAGGACATACACAGTGTCCACGGGGAGGACATGAGGACGCACACACAGTGTCCATGGGGAGGACATGAGGACGCACACACAGTGTCCATGGGGAGGACATGAGGACACACACAGTGTCCACGGGGAGGACATGAGGACGCACACACAGTGTCCACGGGGAGGACATGAGGACACACACACAGTGTCCACGGGAGGACATGAGGACGCACACACAGTGTCCACAGGGAGGACATGAGGACAGACACACAGTGTCCACGGGGAGGACATGAGGACGCACACACAGTGTCCACGGGGAGGACATGAGGACACACACACAGTGTCCACGGGGAGGACATGAGGACGCACACACAGTGTCCACGGGGAGGACATGAGGACGCACACACAGTGTCCACGGGGAGGACATAAGGATGGACACAGAGTGTCCACAGGAGGACATTTGCACAGGTTTTTACTCACCCCCTATGGTATCTTTAAGCTAGAGAACAACGTCTGACTGTATTTAAACTGTGAATATGTGGTTGAAAAGTGGGTGTTTACGTACCCTATTTCATAGTCATTTTATTATTCTGAATGTTCTTTTCAGTTGGCCAGCTTTCCCTCACTAGTCTGCAGTGTTTTTTTATTGAACAGAAACAGGTCTATTTTCTGTATATTTAATCCCTTCTCATGTATGCTACAAATATTTACTAATATTTAGTTTTCCTGTATGTGTACGTTATACTTTTCACAAAGAAAACTCTTTAAATCTGTATATAGTTTAAGCTTTCATAATTTTTAAAAATTTTTTTTCACTTTGCTTTAATCATTAACTCAATTTTTTTCCTAAAGCTTTTAGTTGCTCATTTTTATAGGTTAAGTTCCTATTTAAAACCATTTTTTCTCTTCCTACATTAGTTAATATATCCTGGGATATTTCCTATCTAGTGTTCTCACTGTTGTATTTCATTTAGATATATTTCAGAGTCTATTTCCTCAATTTAAACAAGTGTACTTTTACATTTATTCACACTTTTAAATCTTGTTTGTTTTTATTTTTATTTATTTTATTTATTTGAGAGTGACAGACAGAGAGAGAAAGAGGCAGATGGAGACGGAGAGAGAGAATGGGCCTGCCAGGGCCTCCAGCCACTGCAAATGAATTCCAGAAGAGTATGCCCCCTTGTGCATCTGGCTAATGTCGGTCCTGAGGAATTGAGCCTCAAACCGGGGTCCTTGGGCTTCACACATAAGTGCTTAACTGCTAAGCCATCTCTCCAGTCCTTAATATGCTTTTAATTTTGTACGTAATAGCATTTTTTTTACTCTAATGAAAGTTTGTGGCAACCTTGTGTTGAACAAATCTATTGACATCAATTTTTAATGCTCAGATAATTGTTAGCATTTTTAGCCATAAATCATTTTATTTATGATATTTAAATTTGGTATTGGTGAGCTGTCTTAGCAAGTAAAGTTCCTTTCAAGCCTACCAGTATGGGTTCAATCCTCTCCAGCACTCCTAGAAGCCCAGGCACAAAGTGTCTCATGCATCTGTGATCTTAAGAGCCTATGATAACAGGAGGTAGAGCCAGGATAATCTGTAAGCTGAGGCCATTTAGATGGCACATGCAGCAGGAGAACACGAGACCCTATATCAAAAGTACGTGGAAGGAGAGGACAAACACCCAAGGTCATCCTCTGACCGTCACATGTGTGCTCTGTCACACCCACTCATACACTTGCATACATACATATGCATACACACAAATAAAAATTCATAAATTTTATACTCACAATGCACACATATCTTACAGTCCAGTGTAAACATAACTTTTATGTGTACAGTGAATTAAAAAGTTTGCATGGCATACCTTTTTACTACATATGCTTTAACACAGTAATCTTGATCTGAACCTGCAAATTTCTGAGGCATACCTTCTATGTCTGGTGTATATTTTTTTGTTTGTTTGGTTGGTTTTAGCTATTTAGTGCCTATATACCTGTACAATGATCCCCTATTATCCATAAAGGATATGTTTCATGAACCACACTGAATGCCTGAAGATTTGGATCGTACTAAACCCTGTTGAGATGTTTGCAGCTCAATTGATAATTTAGGCACATGAGAGATTTAAAAGCAGTAAGAAAATATAAAAAATATTTTATTTTATTTATTTTTTATTAAAAAAATTTTTTTTGTTACTTTTCTTTATTTGAGAGCGACAGACAGAGAGAGGAAAGAGGCAGAGAGAGAGAGAGAGAGAGAGAGAGAGAGAGAGAGAATGGGCATGCCAAGGCCTCCAGCCACTGCAAACAAACTCCAGACGCGTGTGCCCCCTTGTGCATCTGGCTAACGTGGTTCCTGGGGAATCAAGCCTCGAACCAGGGTCCTTAGGCTTCACAGGCAAATGCTTAACTGCTAAGCCATCTCCCCAGCCCATAAAAAATATTTTAAAACCACTATAATAAAGGTCATGTGAAGGTGGTCTCCAAAAGCATCATATTGTATCTTTACCTTTCCGCTATCAGGGAGCATTTAACAACTTTTCTTTGGCGTATCTGAATTGCTGGCATTATTTCTCTTGCACAAGAATATAAGTGCTGCATTATGGTGACACTCAATCTGATTGACGAAAATGGCTACAAAGTGATTAATGGGCAGGTTGTGCATACAGCGTGGCTACACTGGACAGAAGAGTGATTCATGCACCATGGACACAGTGATGATGCTCCATTTCATCATGCCACACAGCGGGGCGTGCTATTTCAAACCCATGAGTTATTAGTTTCTGGAATCTTCTACATAATATTTTTAGATTGTCATCGCCATAGGTAACTGACCTTGCAGATAATGGAGAATTGTTTTATAAATATTTTGAATCAAATTTATTTTCTTATATCAAGCACATTCTTTTACCTTTCTTTTCATCCAGTCCAAACAAAATAGAAAAATTTAAACTCTACTATAGTGGTGCTATATGATTGGATTGCTTTATGATCTCACTAAGATAATTGCAAAAGAAAGATTTTTCACCATGTACCTTCTGTAAGTCATACCCAGTGATAACCTGATAGAAAAACAGGTATATATATATAAATGAACTGCTTTTTGGACTCTGTGTGGCTCTGTAGTAGAGCACATACCCAGCACCCTGGATCCTATCCCTAGTACTGCAAAAGAAAGAAAGCTGCCTTTACTTTTTGGAAAAGTCTTAAACCATTGCAATTAAAGATACCATGCAGCATACAGAAAGAAAAGACTTCTAATACCACGAGGAAAACATGCAAAAGTAGCCATAGTGCCTGAAATTTTAGTTCCTATTAACTAGTTACTTGCCCCAACCACTCTTCAGAAGCCCCAAGCCATTACTACCAATGTGCTTTCTGAGTTGCAGGTCTATCCCCAGTTACTTATAGTCTCTTTGGCAAGAGGATACATTAGGAATATAATAGAGAGTCTAAATCACTTCTCAAAGTTTTCTACCCCCAAATGAATTATCCTCTCCTACAACTGGTTATGATTAAGTCAGTGAGCTCAAAACCTAGGCAATAATGTTCTTTCAATGTTGTTTTGCCAAAAGAGAACCAAAGGTTTTCTGGTGTTGCAATGATTGAGAGACAATTCATTTTCATATGCACATGGAACTAAATTAACACTTTGAGGCCAGTGTGTTTTCATCCTTTCTTTTAACTTTAATGATATCCTTATTGGTTTATGCACAAAGCAAGTCAACCAGATGGGGTCTTTCCTGAAATCCCAAAGGAATAAATGTATTAAGCTTCTTTAAGAAAAATCAGGGAAAGCACAAACATTATTTAAAAACATAATCCTAATTGAGTTGACAGTACTTAAGCTGCTCCGATTGCTCTTTCAGTCATGCATTTTAAATACTAGAGAAGAATGCACATTATGATACTGTACTCTCTTCTATCAACAAAGATTGTAACACAGTATCAATAAGCTATTTCCAGGTTAGAAAACAAACATATTTCCAGGTCAGGAGGATGGACTTTTTAGTGGCTATTATTGGTCTTTCACATATGGTCAAAGAAAATAATTTAGGAGTTAAATAACTAGCATTAAAAGGCATGCTAATCAACATGGGTTTAACATCTGTGCTCTTTTTTTTAAAAAAATTTTATTTATTTATTTATTTGAGAGCGACAGACACAGAGAGAAAGACAGATAGAGGGAGAGAGAGAGAATGGGCGCGCCAGGGCTTCCAGCCTCTGCAAACGAACTCCAGACGCGTGCGCCCTCTTGTGCATCTGGCTAACGTGGGACCTGGGGAACTGAGCCTCGAACCGGGGTCCTTAGGCTTCACAGGCAAGTGCTTAACCGCTAAGCCATCTCTCCAGCCCAACATCTGTGCTCTTTAATAGGCATCTTGGTGCCATTTAATTTGGCAAATTCTATCTGTGCAAAGGACTGCTAGAATCCAGTGGGTAAGTAATCTCAGGAATAAGCACGTTTTCCACTAACAATAATCATGGCTGACCATGCCAAGTAGCCTTGCAAACTGTGTTCAGAAATCACAAAGATTTTTTAAATGATATAAACACAGGTTCTTGGATTGAACTTTCTTTTCTTAAATATTAAGGACCTTTTAGCATGCATAAACTTACTGAATTTCACAAGGTAGTGTCTAAAAAAGACATAGGAATTTAACAAATGTAATTTGGCACATATCTGTTCACTTTATTTTTAGACCAAATGTTGCTAATCTTACACCTCTACAATGGGAATATAAGAATCCTATAATTTAATGACTGAAGTAAAATGTTATCAGTTCCCCTTTCAAAGGCAATGGGTTTATAAAGAAAGTGATTATATTTAACTTGTTCTATAGCTTAAAACTTTTTGAAGCATTAGTTTTTTAAAAAATATTTTATTTATTTACTTGAGAGACAACAAGAAAGAGGAAGAAGCAGAGAGAAAAAAAAAATGGGCATGCCAGGGCCTCTAGCCACTGTAAACAAACTCTAGATGCAAACACCACCTTGTGAATTTGGCTTTATGTGGGTACTGGGGAACTGAACTTGGGTCCTTAGGGTTTGCAGCCAAGTGCCTTCACTGCTGAGTGATCTCTCCAGCCATGAAATTTCATATTTGAACCCAGGATTCTTTGCTATAGAATATAGAGACTTTGTTGTAGTATTTATTCTTATATTTTCAGTTTCTCTCTACCTTAAATTTGTTTAATTCAACAGTATATTGAACCAAAGTTTTAGAAGGAGGGGCTGAAGAGATGGCTTTAGTGGGTCAAGTACCTGCTGCACAAGCACACCAATCTACATTCAGATCCCCATCATCCATTTAAAAACAGCAGGTATGGTAGCAATGGAAACAAGAGCATCCATGGGCCTTGATAGCTAGGTAGACCCACCAAACCAGTAAGAACTATGTTCATTGAGTGAGCCTGCCTCAAAAAATAAATTGGAGGGCTAGAGGGATGGCTTAGCAGTTAAGGCCTGCAAAGCCAAAGGACCCAGGTTCAATTTCCTAGGACCCATATTAGCCAGATGCACAAGGGGGCACATGTATCTGGAGTTCATTTGCAGTAGCTGGAGGCCCTGGCACACCTATCCTCTCTCTCTCTCTCTCAAATAAATAATAGTAAAATATTTGAAGAAAAGAATAAGTTGGAGAGTGGCTGATGTTGACCTCTGCCCTCCACATATACAAGTACATATATATACCCATAAACATACAAATATACATACATGCACATCACACACCCATACAAACACATGCAAAAATTATAGAAGGAAACTAAATGGCTTGGAGACAAAGCATGTAGATTTTTACATGGAGGCCTTTGGTCTGAAAATGGCATCCTGATTTATAGCTGTGTTCAAGAAACACATTAAACAAAAGCAAAGTAACCTCTCTGCAGCCTATGCTATATATTCTTTGTTCATGTTCCCAACACTGACTTGGGCATCTTGGATTCTATACTTTCTAAGAGAGACAATGACTTCCATGGTCAAAGGAAGCCCATCTCTAGTGAAGTCAGACTCTACCTTGAACAACTGAGGATATCACCATGCCAACAGATAGAACATTTTCAAAAGGAAAAATGAGTAACACACTTAAAAAGAAAATTTTCCTAGAGAAACTGTGATTCCATTACAAAAGGAAAATCAGCTTCTCCATGAGAAATAATACTACATTTGGTTATTTAAAGAGGAATGGCAAACTTTAGTGTCTTGTTCCATTATGTGTTCATAATGCAAGCCTAAATGTGCTGCTACTGCAGGAGGCAGCTGTCTTGGAATATAGGGGATTAACTCCCACAGTATGAGCAATAATCTAAAGATGGATGGAGTAGCTCAGTTTAGCTGTGTCTGAGAAAATGAACGGCAGGGTTGTTTCAAAAACTCGTAATTATATGTGCATGTGTTAATATACATGTGTGTGTCACACTTGATGTATGCAGAGAGATGAGTACATCTTATCCAACTGAAGAAATGAGAATTGAGCCCACTTCACTTTCTTTAGAATCTAGATATATATTAAATAATTAAACGACATGCACTAAATAATTAGTCTTTGCAAGTCTGAAATGAGTCATGCTTTACAGCTGGCTCATGGATATGGCAGGCAAGGAGTTAGGTATGCTGCCTTAGGGACAACTCGGAACAATCATTTCATCATGAGAGAGTGAAAAGAATCTCATAGTCTCCTTTTGAAGAATCCAGATCTATACTCTGGAGACAGTACAGCTTGTATCCAGTGGTTTCCATTTATACTAAAATTCTAAGCTACAGGAAAATAGCATGCAGATGTGCTGTTGGTGATGTGAGGACTTTTTCATGCCAGAGTCTATGGTCAGTAATATGATCATATTTAAAAGGCATTAGCAATATATTTTTCACAAACTATCACTTATGCATAACATAAACAATAAAAATAAGGCATGAGGCATTAAGTATCTATACCTCCAAACTATCCATACATCATTCAATATAAAATCAAAACAGCAATTTTTTTGATAGGCTTCAACCAGCAAATGAAAATTTACCCATAGCACCACGCCAGGTGTCCATGGTGCAGATGGTGGCTGTGGGAGCCCTGAGGCCCTTGGAGGGGCTTCTATACTATACTAGACATAGCCTTAGTGAACCACTTCAGAACTTTTGAGCTGTATTTCCCACCACATTTATGATTTGAAAATGAGTAAACTGATTAAACAGAACATTTTATTACTCAGAAGAACTTGATCAAACAAGACAACAAATATGATTCCTGCCATGAGACATATTTTCTTGGGGAATTTTATAAACACTCTTAAGTCATCTGTAAATTGCTTTAAGAAGAGACAAATCATGCATGCTTCACTAGTGGTCAAAGAGTTACAAACCCCCAGAATGTCAGTAACTGCTTCCATGATGTCCAGCACATATAAGTTCCCTCCCTAGCAGTGAACTCACAATTAACCCAGGGACAACTGGCTTTCAAGTGTTTGTCTATTTTGTTTTCAAATAACAGATGCAACACATGAAATTCCATACACAGATTCAGTGTACTGTAAATGACCAGGATTAGACATGCTTGATACTTAAAAATTTAAATTTACTTCATAGTATAAGAACTAAACTTGGATTTTTCATTTGTCCAAATGCCTTTCTCTAGAAAGGATATCACTAGCTAGAAATATTATCTTTTACTTTTTAAAATAAATCTTTAATTAATTTTATGTTACCTGCTATTTTTTTTAACGTAGTAAATGTGATCTTATTTCACTTCTTCATAAATACCTGTCTTGTGCATTTTCGGCGTATCTTAATTTTATTACATATTATTGCTTAGGCCATAAGAAGCAATATCATTATATAAATTTATGAAGTGATACATTTTTCAATACCAAATATCTCTGCCAGTTTATTCCATAATAACACATTCCATCAAATTAAACTGCAAAATATTTCCCACATTTGTTTTACATTCTATATGTATGGCTTGTGAATAGCAATTTTGATGAGTTCCAGCTGTTTTAAATATGCAGGTCAAATCTTATATAACAGATTTTTAATTCTTACTGTGTTCACTGAAGCCCATCGTAAGTGGGCCACCTGGTAGGATGAGGGACTAACTTATATCTCCATAGTAAAAATAAAAACAAGAAAATAAATAACCCTGCCAAGCTTAAGACCATCTTCCCCAGTTATGTTACCTTTGTGTTTCTAAATAAATGAGAATCAGCTCTAATCTTTCAGGAAAGCTGCACTAAAATTTAAACAAACGAGCATTCTATGAACTACAAATTGCTCATTTATCTAGTGTGATAATGACATTAGAATAATTTCCACTATTCATTTGTATTGCCCATGTTCCTAAATCCACTGTACACATTTTAGCCTCTCCCTCTGCTCCCCTCCCCTCCTTCTTCCATGCAGCTGGAATGCATCAAGGGGGCAGGAGCCAAGTCAGACATTGACCCCACCCTCCTCCATCCATTTTAAGGCACCTTCAAAGCCAATGCACAGATCTAGTTCAGTTTTGCCAGCAAAGTCGGCCATACTGCTATTTAAGACTCCAATTTGGGTTTTTTAACTGCACATTAACGTGAGAGCTTTGAATTTTGGTCAGAAACTTAAGCTGCACTGAGTCTTGTCAAGTTGTTATACCCTTTTGTGACCAATCCTCATTGTTAAACCTTTGTAGTCTTTACTCTCAGTGGTGGTCTCTCTCTTTTCCTCAACCTCTCTGAACTGCCCAATAACCAGCACTGAAGAACATACCACATTTTGCTTCCAAAATGTCAAGATAGAATAGCACTGGGGCCATACACACACAAGCATTTCTACCAACATTTGCATAGCCCATAAAATCCATGCACAGCAATGGAAGATGGTCATTCCAACATGCACAGGACAGTCTCATTAACACATGTAGGAGCCCAGGAAGGGCTAGGGAGAAAGAAGAGCTGCATGCAATAGGACAGAGAACTTACTTTGTTGTTCCCCTGTGCATGTAGCCGCGAGGAAAAAAAAAAAAGAAATATGTTAAACATAAATTTATTTATTATGAAGATTTTCTTGCCATAGCAGAATCTAAACAAACAACTCAACTGTTCACGAACTAGTCCTATAATATACGCCCAGCATCCAGAACTCAGAGACAAGTCAAAGAATCTACGAAGGGTAAGTGAAATCATACATTTATAACAGCAGAGAATTATGACAGAGTTTTTCCCCCTTTCTTTCTACTCGGAATACTTGGGGTGTGGGAACGGGGCCAGAAAGCATTGGTTTGAATTGGTAATAAGTGAGCTGCTAGCATGAAAGGGAGTACATTTAGTGCGCTGCTTGCCCTTTCCCCACGGCCCCTCCTCCAACATGCCAAGCAGTGGAAAATTTCATCAGCTAGCGCGTTTTTAAACAAACACTGCATCCTTGGCTTCAAAGAAGGTGGAATTAAAAGAGAAAAAAAAAAAGGAAGCACGAAGCAAAGGAAAGGAGTGGGTGGTTATGGGGAGACGGAGGAAGTAGACCAAGTTACAACCTCCATCTGTACCATTCTTTTATTTTGTAAATTATGAGTTTTGTCTTTGGTTGGCATAGAAAGCCAACATTGTATAGTGGGGCTGTAGCCAAAATAAACCGTAGTCTACATTCAAGAAAATGGGTCTGGAAAGGTTAGTCACAAAAATGTAGTCATTTCCAAAAGTGACACTCTGGATAGAGGCAGAGAGCAGCAATTGGTGCGTGTTGGGCAATGGCTCTCCTGTTTCAAGCTGGAGCTAAAAGAGGATGATTTATATCAAATAACTTAACTCACATATGGCTTAAAAAAATAAAACGGTGATTCATTACTCCCAGGGTAGCCCCAGTCCCTGCAAGGTCAGATCCTGTGGGGAAGACGTGATGGGATATGAGCCGGGAACAGATCTGAACTCTCCTCAGAGGGGCCCAAGGGGAATGTCTCACTGAGATGTGTGGTTGTAGAAAGCTGTAACAGAAGTGTGTGCATCCAAGGAAAGAGACTGAGAACAGCGCACAGTGAAGGGTCAGCCCTGAGAGCTGGCATTTGGTTCTAGGTTGAGGATGTGGAGTGGGAAAAACACATAGAGATGTTCTGGGAGAGCAGCAAGGCAGCAATGCCAGGAGAGTGTTTTCTTGCCAACAATGCCAACTGGTGACTTGAGGGAAATATCTCATGCAGGGGCAGTCACAACCATCATGTTAAGTAAGGAAAATAGGAAGACACTGATAAACTAGTGTGGAGAAGCTTCTTGGCATCCTGGGTTGTCACAATGTAACTGTCAACACAATTACTTACCTGAGACCTAAATAATGATGCAAAAATGAATGAAGAGGAAAAAGAACAAGTCCTCTCTAAAGACTACCCAGTGTTCAGTAAGGCGAGAAAGATGTCCACTGGGAATTTTATGAGTAAAATACTATTTCAGAGGATAATGGGACCCTGGTTTTCCTAAGTGCAATATTGTTGAAAATACCTCAGACAGATGGAGTTTGTTGCATTCCACAGCAGTGCAGCTTTTGATCTACCAAATAAGTTTCAGGAGTTCAACCAAGTATTTCTGAGTATTAAGGGATGACTGGCTTCCCAGCAACATGGCAGATGGTGCTGTTTGTAGTGGCAACAATGTCACAGAATAGGGTGCCTAACTGCTTAAATGCAAGAAACACAGAAGTGGAGAACAGGCCCTGACTTGGCCATTTCTTGTTTTATTCAAACATTTCACAATAATCTCCTCTGTGAGAGGCATGAAACTGTCATGTTTGGTGAATAATAAACATTTAAGGATTTGCTCCACTACTCTAGGTGAAAGCAACTTATATACATATTTAGATCCTTAAAAATATTTCCACTGAAAAGAATTAGAATCTTTTAGAATTAGTCATGTAAGTGCCTGAGGCTGTGGGTGAAACACTGCTGGAATTGTAGTCATGTGCAATGGGTTGTCAGTCATTGTAGCTCTTGTGCTGTTAGATTATTGAGTAAATGTGTAGGAGTAGCTGTCATGTCAGTGAATATTTGTGGTGGCCCAGGTCATTCTCCTGGAGAGATACAGAGATCCTGTCACGTAACTGCTATTTGCCACAGAGGAAAATTCACCACGAGTGTCTACTAAAAGGAATTTCTGATGCAACTAAAGTACCCTGTTGTAAGATGGTTTCATCCCACAAAGCTGTTCTAAAAGCATCAATTATGGCTGGGAGAGTCCTGAGTTCACAGGAGAAAGTAGAGTACCAGGCTTGTTTCATTTCTATTGTTGATTTAAATCTGTGAAGAAACAGTACACTATAGGGGTGGACTATATATGATAGAAACTTCTCTACAGTAGAAGTCTATATGTGTGAGAAAGACACTTAGAAGAGAGGAGGGGGGATAGGGAAGAGGGAAGGAGAAGAGAAGAGAGAAGAGAGGAGGAGAAGGAAGAGGGAGGAGAACAGAAATCTTAAAAAGTTCTGGGGTGTTTGACTTAATCAAATTTACACCAAATTAGTTTCAGGACATATCTGTATCTCACCTTGCCTCTTTCCAATGTTTAGTAGGGCACCTTCTAAGGGAAGGCATGGGAAGACTAGGCTCCTAACAACCCCTGGGCCCATTTTTATCTGACTGGCATGCTCTGCAAGCTTTCCTTGTTTTCTCAAGCAGTCTCTGGATTCCCTATAAACAATTAGACTTTCCAGCTAGCAGATGAGGAATTTCTCCCTCATGCACCCAAATCTCACTTGTAGTTTCCAAAGAAAACATAAGTAGTACACTGGGAAGAACTACCTCACATCACATTCAGGCTTTCAAATAATTTCAAATAATAATCACATTGACCATCACCATCTTCTTCTGTTTTAAGTTTTATTTATTTATTTGCTAGAGATAAAGAGGCAGAAGCAGAGAGAAGATGAGCGAACTAGGGCCTCTAGCTACTACAAATGAACTTCAGATGCAAGCGCCACCTTGTGTATCTGGCTTAGGTAGGCATTGGGGATAAAATGCAGTCATTAGGCTTTGGAGGCAAGTAATTTAAACACTAAGCCATCTCTCCAATCCAGGAGTAGCTTCAGTTTTTTTTTTTTTTTTTTTTTGAGGTAGGGTCTTACTCTTGCAAAGCTGGCCTGGAATTCACTATGTAGTCTCAGGCTGACCTTGAACTCACAGCAATCCTCCTACCTCTGCCTCCCAAGTGCTGTAATTAAAGGTGTGTGCCACCACACCCAGAAAGAGAGAGATAATGGGCATGCTAGGGCTTCTAGCCACTGTAAGTATCAAATGAACTCCAGTTGCCTGTGCCACTTTGTGCATCTGGCTTTATGTAAGCACTGTGGAATCAAACCTAGGCTGTCAGGCTTTGCAGGCAAGTGTCTTAACCACTAAGCCATTTCTTCAGCCCCTCTTTTTCTTCTTCTTCCTTTTCATCATCATCATCATCATCATCATCATCATCATCATCAATAATAATGTCTATGTGATCCTGAATATAATCACTCTGATGAAGGTACTGAGCACCAGACTCTTAAATAACTTTGAAGAAGGTGTTCTTTTGGATTTACAGAACAAA
Source organism: Jaculus jaculus (assembly GCF_020740685.1). Classification (NCBI taxonomy): domain Eukaryota; kingdom Metazoa; phylum Chordata; class Mammalia; order Rodentia; family Dipodidae; genus Jaculus; species Jaculus jaculus. Next base: position 304,803,141 of record NC_059102.1, read on the forward strand.
TAACTATAGTCATTTGTTAAGCAAGATATCCAAGTCATATGGCTAGGAAATGACAGGCTTGGGATTCATATAAAATGGGTTTGAGTTAGCATCTAGCTCATTCCATTGCATATATTATGTTTCAAAGAATATGTATGTAGAATTTCTTATTGTTTATGTTTCTCACATTGAAAGCCAACAAAACTGTGCCCAAACATCAGTTGTTTATTATCTCATGCTCTTTAGATATTTAATCAAATTTCACATTTATTTATAATCATGTTTATGAGGAAAAGTTTATACATATGTGTCAGTAAAATAATTGCTTTACAGCTCTTTAATAGTAATTTCGAACTACCAACATCCACAAACATACCCACATACACTGTTGTTATCTGAGCAATGAAATAGGGCTTCTGTAATTTCAGGGTGCTGATTGCAAGATAGGAGGATGAGGCAGGAGAATTTTCTTGAAGCTGAAAAGCTCACAAGTTCAGCAGTTAACAATAATAGTGAGAAAGAAACAGGAGAAGAAAGAAGGTAGGGAAGGAGGGAGAGGGGGAAAGAAGGATGGAAGGAAGAAGAAAGGAGGGAGGAGGGTAGAAAGGAAAGAGAGAAAGAGAGAGACCTTGCCTCAAAAGTAGAAGGCGAAGACTAACTTGAATTGTACTCTGACCTCCACAAGTATGGCATGGACTCACACACCCACACTTACACCCAAACACATCACACACACACACACACATCCACAAAAAAATTTATTTTAGGACTGGAGAAATGGCTCAGCAGTTAAGGCACTTCCTGCAAAGCTTGACAACCCAAGTTCAATTCCCAAGTACCCAAGTAAAGACAGATGTACAAAGTGGTGCATGCATCTGGAGTTCACTTGAAGGGCTGCAGGTCCTGGCATACCCATTCTCTTTGTCTGTCTCTCTCTCTCCCCCACTTCTCTGTTTTGCAAATAAATAATAAATTAAAATAAAACATAAAAAATTATTTTGAAGCTATGCAAAGTTTCACTTGTTCAGCAATATACATTTTATAGTGATTATAATTTCAGTTTAACACTAAAAAGAAATAGAAATAAAATCAATAAAACTATGTCAAATCCAAATTCAATTGAAATACGTCCTTAAAATATTATGGCCATTCAGAAATACCAGGTGGCTGATGGAATGCTAAGTTTGTGAGCAAGTTCCCAGAGGAAAGCAGCAGCACTGTGTGAAATTGAATCCTGTCATTTTTACTTCCCTGTGAAGGCTTCCTACTCCATGGCCCAGTTGAGAATTCTTTGCTTTGCTATGGACTCAGAAGTACTAAAAGAATGGCCACAATTAGAAAACAGCAGGTCACTGGTGAGTGCACACAGGCAACAGTTGTTGTTTTCATCATCATTGGATATGCAGTAGAGTTTTTATCACAGGAGAGCTATTTATTTGCATCTCTCTTCCACTAGATGTAAAATTTCTGTAAAATAGAAATGCCCTGTCCATCTTTGAATCTTAAATCCATTATAATATGATGGATGAAGGGAAAGAAAAAAGGTAAGGAAGGGGATAGAAAGAGAAGAAAAAGATATTTTTTTTTAATGCCAAGAGAAATGATGTAAGAGATAAAAGAAACAGAGCTGCAGAACATTTTAAAATGAGTGATGGAAAATATTCTATCACATGGATGCAGTGGGAAAATGTCCAGTACTGATGCCTAAAGACTAGCTTTATTCAGACTGGGAAATCACTGTTGATCCAGATAATAACAAACATATAAGCTGGGTGTGATGGTGCACACCTTTAATCCCAGCACTCAGGAGGCAGAGGTAGAAGGATTGTTGTGAGTTTGAGGCTACCCTGAGACTACATAATGAATTCCAGGTCAGCCTGGGCTAAAGTGAGACCCTACCTTGAGATAAATCAAAGAAAAAAAGAAAAAAAGGAAGGAAACATATAATGCTTTAAAAAAGTCATCCACATGGTAATTTTTTTTTCCAAGCAAAAGAGAGGCATCTGCAGAAAGCAGAACTTTTTGAGTTTAAATTCATACCCATCTATGACACATAAGTGTTTCACTATTAGGGTAGTAATTAACTCATTTGTTAGTGACTCATTGGTTTATTGATACAAAAGCAAAATGACACCCTATTCAGAAGTCCTAAAATTTTACTTAATGGCATGAGTTATTAGGTTAATTTAATGACATCAGTTATTAGATTAATCCAATTTCATCAAATCTTGTGTGTGTGTGTGTGTGTGTGTGTGTGTGTGTGTGTGTGTAAGCCAGAGGACAACCTCAGGTTGTCCAAACATCTTAAAAAATTTTTTTTATTTATTTTTACTTATTTGAGAGTGACAGAGAGAGAAAGAATGGGCACACCAGGGCCTCCAGCCACTGCAAACGAACTCAGATGCATGCGTCCACTTGTGCATCTGGGTAATGTGGGTTCTGGGGAATTGAGCCTCGAACCAGGATACTTAGGCTTCGCAGGTAAGCACTTAACCACTAAGCCATCTCTCCATGCAACACACACACACACACACACACACACACACACACACACACACACACATATATATATATATATATATATATATATATATTTATAAAATATATATATATATATATATTTTAGAAAGTTTCTCACTCCCACTGACCTGGAATTCACCAAGTAAGCTTGCTTGCTGGCCAGCAAGCCCCAGAGATCCTCCTGTCTCTGTCTCCCACTAGGATTACAAGCTTGTGCCACCACACCCAGGTTTTTTTATGTTCATTCTAAGGATCAAATTCATATCTTGATGCTTATGAGTCAAACAATTTACTGAGCTACCTCTTCAGTCTTTACCCATTCTAAATTAGCAATAACCACCTAAAGCTATGCCTTCTCCCAAATGTCAGAGTGTTCACACAATTGAATTTGTAGTTAATCATCTACTTGATTTCAACAGTTAGCTGCCATTAAGCATTTGAATGTCAAGTAATCCTTTAACATGACCTGGAGGATGACCTTATATATAAGAAAGAGAAATATTCTTCATGATGAAAACTGAGAATAGCAATAGTCATAGTATACTGCCAACTTCAATTTCCTGTTTTGTTTTTGATATGTGGTTAAAAAAATCTCTTTATCTGGATCTTCCAAATGATTGTACAAAATGTGTGTTTGTAAGCAAATAAAATTTTATGGAATCAAAACAGATTCCATAGGACAACCATAAGTTTGCTTAAATTGAGTATTACTATACAAATTAGAAAATATTTCTTAGATTTCCTCTTTGGTGGATAACCATAGATCCATGAAGAACTAAATTTATAAAAATAATTGTTGGCAGGTTGGGTGATTATTTTTTCCACAATAGTTTTAGCCCTCACACACACATAAAACATTACATGATTTCTCTAAGTAGCCAACTCTCACTTGAATAGGTTTAATTTATAAAATCATGATTTTCACAAGAATTATTTTTACATAAATATATAAAATACACATATTGGTGTATTATGCCATTCAGTGTATTTAGAAACTAGAAAATATCATAAAGCATTTATAATCTCATTGGGCTATAAGAGAACAGTTTTTTTAACCTTCCAATCTCTGCTGAAGCAAGTATTTTATAATGACAAAAATCATAATAATTCCTTTTATACATGCAAATAAGGTGCTTACTTGGGCCTATCTTGTTCAATGGTTTCCATGTATTATCTTACTGGGTACTAGTGACCACTACATAAGGATCTATAATTACCTTTATTCTAGAAATGAACATTTGGGAATATAAACAGATTAACTAAACTCCCAATATTTCGTAGTTCATGACTGTCAGGAATTTGTACACAGGTAGTTTGACATTAGCCTCCGAGCTTGAACACACACGCTCTGCTACCTCTCATACCCTGCCATCACCAGCTTTTATTAAGATAAGTTGTATGGTGTCACCAGCTGGCTTGGCATCCTCTTGTGACTTCTCATCTTACTCAGAGTAAAATCCAAGATGTTCACCATTTCCTTCAAGACCTATATCACTTGGCCCCTGACTACCCTCTTAGAGACCAGTTGGCACCTTTGTCCTCCCTCAGAGTCCCAGGCCCATGGCCCCTTGTTGGTCCTCAAGACTCTGTGTTTAGCTATGTACCCGATTGCTCTCTGGCCAGACCTTTTTCATAGTATCACTCCTTCCTTTCCCCAGAAACCTACACAAGGCCCACTCTTACAGGGGTCTTCCCTAGTAACCTTTTCTAAACTAAAGCACATCACTTTTACTGGCTGTCCCTTTAAGTTATCCTCAGACCTTTCTTTACCTTTTTTTTTTTTTTTAATTTTTGACAAGAGATCTCTGAGTTGACCCCATTAGCCTTTAATTTGTCCAGTAGCCCTGGGCAGGCTTTGTACTTGCAATCCTCCTGCCTACCTTAGCCTTAAATAATGCTGCACAATTTTACTTGCTCAGTCTATACAGGTAACCTGTTTCACTGGTGCCTAGGATGATGACCAGAATGTGCTCTAAAAGCTTTGGTAAAACAAATTCATAAAAGAATGAAGCATTTTAATATAAAATATTTGTGACAGTAAACACACTGCCAGAGATGGGCATGAAAAAGTAATCATTTGCAATTGAAACACAAGTGAATGTGGACTCCAACTCTTGAAAAGGTTTCTCATTTCCAGTCTCTAGGGTAGGATCAATCTATGTGAATTTGAACACATACACCAAGAGAAAAACTGGACCACAGTATGAACACCATGCACACACACCTATGTACTTCAGTATCACCAAGAAAATGTCAGGTTTACCTTCCCTATAGAGGGTACAAGAGCATATTTGGGGAGTTCATGGTTTTGGGTGCCAATCAAAGAGATACAGGATGGGATAGGGTTGAGAGATCGATGTGTGAGTGACAGTGACAGTGACACGGACAGTAAAAATAGAGTATCATGGTATAGATGAATGAACATAAAACTACTCAATGCATTTTAAAATAATAAACAAATTTCTATATGCACATATTACATAATCATATCCTATTCCTGGAATTCCATTAACTTCCAGTGTGGCCCTAGGAATATGAAGTGCCCCATCCCTATGCCAACTGCTCTAATTGCCCATGGTGTACCCATATCTTAGACTTTGTCTTAGGAAGACATCATCCCCAGCTTAAGCCTAAAAGATAACTTGTTGGTGCATGATAAGTCTTAGGAACTGACTGAGATCTGAGCATTACATAGGTCAAGCCAGACTAAATCTGCAGGGTTCTATCTTAGCAGTGTTCTGGATAGAAACATGGATTATGTAAAGATTCAGGAGAGCAGCAGGTGGAGAGACCTCCCCACCCACAAGTGTGTGCCAACAGTGGTGGGACTTCTGAAGCTTAACTTCAGACTGACTTGTGCAATATTACATTTTGTAAAGAACACGAAGATAAAGTCTGTTTATTAACTTGAAGGATAGAAGTGTCTCTTAGACACTTGAAGTATACTAATAAAGATAAGTGGAAAGAGCCATGTATTCTTCTTTGTTCTTTTACAGGTACAGTAACATTAGCCAGAGTTTTAATACTAACATAATTACAGATATTAGTAATACAGACATAGTGAAAGGAGCTTACATAAAACAGGTACATTTAAAAGTAGAAAACACTACTGTTAAGACTCAATATACAACTTGTAAAACTCTCATAACTATGGAGTAGCATACAGAGGGAAATAAACATTTTAAATAAAAAAGTTTTCATTTGTTCTGAGATTACACAAATTATACTTTGTGGCAAAGTAGGACATTTTCTTTAACAGACATATGATTACCTTCTTACAATAGAAATTTGATGGAGAAAATGCAATATCAATGTAAACAAATGGAAGTATCAGTTAAAAACAATGGCAAATTTGCCAGGCATGGTGGCACATGCCTTTCATCCCAGTACTCGGGAGGCAGAGGTAGGAGGATCGCCATGAGTTTGAGGCCACTCTGAGACTGCATAGTTAATAGAGAGAGACCCTACCTTGAAAAAAAACAATGCCAAATTCATTTTGTATAAAAGAATACTAGTTTCTCTACTTACCATACAGAAGTAATACATTTCCTTAAGAAGGGTTAGCAATAATTTTTAACCAAGAAATAAATACAACTTACTAAAGATTTATCAGGATAGACCCCAGCTCTCAGGAGAGATGCCTTCCAGCTGTCCACATCTTCCTGTGAATCACATGCCAGCTCAAGGAAGCGATAGTCTTTGTATACATTCCTGGAGTTAAAAAAATAAAAGCATGCATTTAGCCATGAATACAATTCAAAATGATCTCATATCACTGTAGACAACAATGACATGAATGGCAGTTCAGATGCCTAGTTCTTAGAAAATCAAGTGACAAATACAAAGCAATTTGTTGCAATTTAAAATAAACAGTTATACTCTAAAATAATAAGCAAAATTACTATGTGTACTAATTACATAATTCATTTTTAAAGTTGTGACTTGAAATTGTGAATACTTTCTTTTCTCTTTGTTCTCTGTCCTTTCCTTTAAACTTTCTCTTCCTCCTTCCTTCCCCACTTTATGTACTCATAATGTTCATTTTCTTAACTATTCATTTTTGTCTATTTTTCTAATTACTCATATACCCATGAAGAAATGTTCACCATAATCTTCCCAGGGGATTCTGGGAATTTATGCCTTATTTGTACTCCATTCCCTGTGCAGTCCACTCAAGTCCAACATACCCTACCTTCCCAAGTCAAGCCAGTATTAGAAATTATACGCAGAGAGAATGGTAATGTCAAAGAGACAGTTTTCTTGACAACAGCTTTCTACCCACAGCAGGAAGGAGGGCCCTTGCTTCCTCTAAACTAGTGCAGAACAAAGTCCCCCATCTTACACCTCCATAGGTAAACAGCACCTTGCCTATTTCTGATGCATGATGATTGTGATGTCTCTGCTTTCCCATGTTCAAAGATCAGTTCAATTAAAAGCACCAAACGACTGAAACTGTGAATTCAATATACTTATATGTCTATAGAATTATATGAAATAGGAATATCAGCAAATTCTAATATTGTTTTGTTAAAATCATATGGTAATGGTGGACAAAATGAAATGAATAAAAGGAATACTTGGAATAATCAAAGAAGTTCTTTGGATGAAATGTTCAGTCTCAAATAGATAATAAGAGGGAGAGGGAGAGGGGGAGGGAAGAGAAAAAATTGATGTTTGTCTTGGGAAATCACAAAATGATTTTCAAAACAAAACCAGATAATTCATGTAGGGTAAAATAATGAAGTAAGAAAATATAAAAAATATATAAAGAATAAGGACATCCATGAGTATTTTCTCTTTACTAGTAGTCACTACACTTATAGACCCAATAAATGGGGAGGAAAAGAAAAAAATGTATACAATTCTAAAAAGAAAGGGGAAGGTAAATGGTACAGATATAGAAAAGATTAAAAAATGAAACAACTATTTACAACCCAATGGCAAAATAGAAAAGTACAGAAGAAATTAATATTTTTTAATGTTACCTATATTTGCTCAGAAAGAAGTAGAAATCCAAGCATATGACAAAACATTACTTAAATCAATGACACTTTGTTTAAAATGCAGTTTTAACAACATGGTACATAAATACCAGTTGCTTCTCAATATCAATATACAGAAGTTAAAATGGGAAACATTCATTTTAGGAGCAAAACCATTCAAAGATATAGAAATGTTTTAAGAGAATTGTGATATTGAATAGCATAAAATAAGATCTTAATGGTGTGAATATTTGCATGAGTTGATTTGATGAAACTGATCCCACATGGACAAATTGGCCAGTACTGTTTAACAAATATTTCTGAAATAACTAGTATCATCTTTAAATGCCTTGTGAAACCTGTGACCCAACACTTGAATATTTTTTCCACTTATGAGATTGACCAATTTTATGTTTATATAAAAAGTGTTCCTTGTCTTAATATCATCAATATTGTATAAAACATATTCCAGTAGTGTAGTATGCATTACTTCAAAGCCTTCTCCCTTCTACTTGCATTTGCTTGACTTATCTCTGTCTCTGCTTTTGTCTTTTACCTACTTTTACTTTATTTGTTAAAAATGCCAATAGAACTTTCATCCAAAGCTGGAAACTATCACCCCTGATTAAGAGTCTTTAGTGTTTATTTCTTGCCATAGCTGTGGTCTTAGTTTTGTCATGTTGAGATAGGCTTTTTGCTTTAAAGAAATGTTTTTCACTATTTCCTTTGTTTATGTTGAGAAATGAACTGCTCTTTATGCTTTGACATTTTTCAGCAGTTTTCAGTTCTAGGGAAATTGATTAAGTTCACATTTTTTACATCATTCTTGAGTTTGCTTTTATACATGGCTTCTAGGAATAATAATACCTCAGGACTTCTTGAGGAATTTAGTAGCATTTCCATTTGATGCTATCACACAGCATTTACTTATTTGTCTAGAAATACTAATTTAGATTATTTCTGAATTTCTTTATAAGTCTTTCAGGAATTTCCTTGGTTTTGTTTTTACTTTTGTATTTCTATTTTGTTAACTTTAGTTAATTATTTGGGAGAAATTCTGTGTTTATCTTAAGTAAATATTTGTCATCAGCATTTCCCTATTAGTAAATTCTCACTGTGATTCAGTTTTGAGTTGGCACTACAGTAGAGTCGACCATTTGGACTTCTGGTTGGCATAGTGTCTGCTTTTTTCAATGCCATTGTAGGGGAGAATTCTATAAGTTTCTTTTGTTGTCTTCTTTGGCCAGAGCTCACTTAATGTCCAATGATATATTTCAATCCAACTCTATGACTCATAAGTACTTGACTTTTATGTCTAATTTCCAATGTTTTTGAATTATTCTGTGTCTTTTGTTTACTATTGGTATCCAAAAACGGTTGGAGAAAGCTGAAAAAAATATGTCTGTTTTTCACCATCTAAGAGCAATTATCTCACTGAGTCTTCATGGCAACACTGTGTAGTGGGCCATGGAGGTGTTCTCATAGACAAGGAAATGAAGATTCCAAGCAACTTAGGGGATTTTCCTTAACCCATCTGGGCCTACAACAGTGCTTGGAGCATGTCCTCTAGAAAACAATATCTAAATGTATCAAAGAATAAGCAAAGAGAGGAAATCACACTGGAACAAACCTGGGCGGGGCTTGTTTTTAAAATCGTCTCTTTTAATTTTGACCAGGTTCTTAACTTTACTAGAAAACCTAAATATAAAACTTTGAAAGGATAAACCACAAGCAGAATAAAGTAATTATAGTTAAAGTTGGGTATAATTAATTCTCTAAGGATGAAAGTTTACTGTTGGAAAATTAGAAAGGTTATACCTTTGCTCCAGAGCAGAGAGATTATCTTGACAATTGAACATACCACTTTTTAATTATTTCATTATTTCTATGCTCCTTCTCTGATTTTAGCTTCTATCTGGAGATATTTTCATGGCATAACAGGGGCTCCTTTAAGATGTAAGGGTATGGGGAAGGCAACACTGGCCTAGCATCCTGCAAACTCTTGGCCAGCTGGAGAGATGCAAAAGTAAGGAAGCTGCAGACTTTCCACATTCTCTGAGCAGCTCTGAAGAATTCAGCTCTGGCTCCTTCTCACTGACCTTTCTCCAGAGTATTTTCTTTCAGAGGCTCTTCACATGGAAAATCTTAATTTTTTCCCCTTAAAGGATAGCCAAATTCTTGAGAGGGAAAATAATTATCTGGTTGAAACATTAGAAGAGGGTCAGAGGCTTCTGGTGGCTTTGGCAGCATCATTTCTGCCCATTTTGAAGCCTCATCTTAGGCTGTGTCTAGACATCCAAGGAGAGTTGGATACAGGTCTGAAACATTGAGCTGAGCTGATTTACTGGAAGTCTCATAAATTCTGTCGATGAAGCTTCCAGGTTCTCACCACATGCTGTAGCTGTATAGATAACCCACAGCAATTTGTACTGACTGCATTTTTTTTTTGTTTAGTCTATTTCAGCTGCAATCATGCAGATAGGAGCTTCTGAATGATCCCACTGTGAAACCAAGCTATTTGTTTTACAGTTTCAAGAAATGAAAGTAACTGAAAAGTTAAAAAAAAAAAAAGAAGTGTGAAAAATTTGTATCCCTTAGGTAAAAGGCTTCTAAGTGTTACATTGAAGAGAACAAGACCACAGGATGAGCTCATGTTTTGATTCAATGAGTAAATTTTGTTCACATGTCAAAAGCATGCCTTTGGCTGTTAAAAATATGAAGTTTAATTCCCTTATCTTTAATAGGTCTTCAAGCACCTGAGACCAGATATTAACAATTAAGAATAATGTTTCAAACTGACTTCTAAACAAATTGCTTTGCATAATTATTGAATTGTTTAGTGAAAAAATCAATCTTTAAGAGTGGACTTGCTGGGCTTCAAAGTCTGCACATAACTCTAGCACATAACACTCATCAACAAATTAATTTCCAGGCAGACTGCACATACCTTTTTCCAAAGAGAGACAGGGAGGGCAGGAGGCAGTTTCCTCCTTATCTACTATCATTTCTTCTGAATCTGAAAGCTCAATAGTAATGTGTAGCTAGCTATTGAGCTCACAATTGAACCATCTCATTATATGTCTACTAGTCTCAGTGTCTATCTTGCTCTCTCTCTCTCTACCCTTAAGTGACTATTTATAAGCCATACATCACATAATTTCTTTAAATTATAATTTAGGTAGTGAATTCTAGAAAGGTTTAATAAACTCATGAAAAGATTATGATTTAAGCTTGTAATGGTGGTGTACACATATAATCCTGGCACATGGGAATCTGAAGACTTGTGATTTTGAGACCAACCTGTCCTATATACTCAGCCCCCCATCTCAAAAAGAATCATGGCTTCATAAACATTTTTACTAATATCATAGTTGCATTTGAGAAAAATGTGTATATGAATGTATGCATCTGCATCTGTATGTTGCAAGTCTTTTAGTCTCCAAATGTGCTGAAATGCCCTCCCTCATGTATTCATGTGTTTGAATACCTGAACCCCAGTTGGTGGTGCCATGAGAAAGTTTTGGAAACCTTTAAGCAGTTGAAGCTTGATAGAGAAAGTGGAAGTGGAACTTGAGATGTCATAATCCAGCCCAATTTGGTGCTGTTACACTTTCTACCTCCTCCATGCTGATATGCAGATGTGACACCAGCTGTCCATTCCTTCCATGCTTTCCCTAACATGGTAGACTTCCCTTCAAAACTATAACCTGAGGGCTGGAGAGATGGGTCAGTGGTTAAGGCATTTTCCTACAGGCCAAAAAACCTGGGGTTCTATTTCCCAGTGCCCATGGAAAGCCAGATACAAAAAGTGGCACATGTGTCTGGAATTCATTTGCAGTGCTGGATTTTCCTAGCATACCCATTCACTCTCGGTCTCTCGGTCTCTCTGTCTCTCTGTCTTTGTCTCTCTCTCTCTTTCTCTCTCACTCTCTCTCTCTCTCTCTTTCTGCTTGCAAATAAATAAGTGAAAATATATTTTAAAAAACTATAAGCTAAAAATAAAATCTTTCCTTCCTTAAGTTTCTTCTGATCTGGTACTTTTCCAAGCAATGAGAAGGTAATTGATACATAAAGTCAACATTTCAGATAATACTTCTGAATATTTCTCATATAAAGTCTCTGTATAATGGAGCATCCTTCTTGGCCTTCCAAGAACTTTTTGTATTTTCAAAGGATGTTTTGAATATGGACTGAAAGTAATGAATCCTAAATTTCTAGGTGCAATATCATGTAGATTTCAATGCTAGAAGAGTTTGGTGGATTGTTTTTGTCTTTTTTATGTATAGCACATTTTAATTAATATAAGCTTAGTAAAACTAAATATAGCAAAGGCCATAAACATGTGTTGACAATCCAGTCTGTACCAATCATCTTAAGTGACATTGAAGAAGGCAACCTATCTGAATCTCAGAATTATCACTAATAAAATGGGAATAACAATATCTACTTCAGGATAATTATGTCAAAAATATTACATACTTTAAGGGCTTGCTTAAATTAACATAACATGTAGTATATGGCAAATAATCAAAACATATAAGCTTAACTTTTTTCACTATGAATTACTACTATTTTTAGGACTCAACATGTCACATTTTGTAAAATCAATCCTTTTACCGTACTGAATGCACATAGACTTTTCAATGCATGTGTATGTGTTTTTGTGTGTACAAGTATATGTGTGGGTGGGTGTGCCTATGTATGCATTTTCAGGCCGGAGGGAAACCTCAGATGTCATCCTCAGAAACTCTGTCCACCTATTTTTTGAGACAGAGTTTCTCATTAGCCAGAAGCCTCCTAATTAGGCTAGACTAGATGCTCTGCAAGTCCTAGGGACCCTTCTGTTTTCAGCCTCCCCAACACTGGGGTTACAGGCTCATGTCTCCATGTCCTGAAATTTATGTGAGTTCTGGGGATCAAACTCAGGTTCATGACTACAAGAGAAGAATTTTTCCAGCTGAGATACCTCCCTGCCTCCCTAAACTTTTTTTTTTTAACCTAAGAGTAAATATTGCAGTTAATATTATTACAGTGGATAGTTTGGACCCTTGTTTCTTTTTGCACAGATGCTTCAATTTTTATTCTGGCAAGCAAGATATTCACATTTTTCCCTAGTTTTCATTACCTACCTATTTACAATGACATATGATATTCCTGTGGTAGCTACTGAGGCAATGGTGATCATGTCAAACCCCACACCAGAGTTACATGCTCCATAGACTAGTAGTCATTGAGTATCAATATTAATATTTCATACTTAATCATAAATGAGCCATAGAGACATAAGACAGTCATGTTTGACTATTTTATTTCAGGCAAAAGACTTTATCAAGACTCAATGTATGTACTTAATTCTATTTTTATTTTATTTAAAAATATTTATTTATTTATTTATTTGCAAACAGAGAGAGATAGAGAAACAGACAGAAAGAATGGGTATGGCAGGGCCTCAAGCCACTGCAAACAAACTCCAGACACATGTACAACATTGTGAATCTGGCTTTACGTGGGAACTGAGGAATGGAACCTGGGTCCTTTGGCTTTGCAGGCAAAAGCCTTATCTGTAAAGGTACCTCTTCACCCATAATTCTATTTTTAAATTGGAAGTTGGTTCATTCAACTTGTTTCTTGTGATTCAAAGCAAGTTCCTATTAACCAATGATCTGCTATTACAATTAATGATAAATATCTATTTTATACTCTTCCCAAATTTGTATAGCAAGATACTGATGATAAAGTTACCAATTAGAAGTTCCATTTTCAAAATTTAGACATCCACTGTGGGTTTTAACTGATTCTACCAGGTTCCCATCAGTTATTACCCATCTTACAAATTAATTTCTATACATATCTAGTATATCGCCCTGCATCCCTATAGATCTTCAGCTCTACCATTTCCTTTCAATTTTTCTTGTCTAATCAAGATTCAAGTCATCTTTTTTAACTGCTGCATCAAAGCTGTTAAGTAATCCAAGTGTAAAAAAGAAAACATGTACATGTACTATTTGCCCTCATTACAAATTTACAATTATCAGGTGAGTACCACCTTTGCCCAGCATCTCACTTTGTTTCTGTAGTAGTTTCCCATGTACCAGATGATTATCAGTTCACACCTTTTCATACCTGCAACTCCAGCACACCCTATGTCATTCAGACTTATCTAATAATCTTGCTTCATGCTTTATGAGGAAAATGTGAACCATAAATGAGACTGATCAACCTTCTATCCATTCCACCAGACCATTACATTTGCTAGCACAGACTCTGCTTCTCCTTTGAATATCAATTAAACTTTCAATTATACCTTGGCTCCTAACTCCTTAGCTCTGATAAGATTTTTTTTTTCCCTAAAATCATTCACTTTCTCTGTACTGAACAGTTTCTTTCTGCTCCTTGGATCATTCCTGTGATATGCTAGCTAGCATGCCTACAAAACTTAAATGCAATCATTTTACACACACACACACACACACACACACACACACACACACACACACACACACCTTCTCTTGACCCCTCTCTGCCCCAAGAACTACTACATTTCTGTTTGCTTTTATAGCAGAAACCCTTGAATTGTTTCCTCCATTCTCTCCCTTCTTATCTCTCTTCAGAGAACCCCATGAGCTCTGTTGTATACTGCTCCATTAAACAAACACAGCTCTCAAATCATGGGATTCACATCTCACCAAAGCCAGCTTTTAGCCTTGCTTTTCTGTCACTGCAGCAGTAGCATTTCGGCCATTCCCTCTGTCTTTAAGCACTTTCTTCTCAAGACTCCTGTGATCTCATACTCACAGGACTCTGATTTCTTCCTCACTGACAAAGGCTTCTTAATATCTCTTGCTGTTTCTTCTCATTTGTTAGAATTTTAAGTTGAGATATGCCCCAAGAGTTCTGATAAAGATTGGCTTTTTTTTTTTAATTTTTATTTATTTATTTGAGAGCGACAGACACAGGGAGAAAGACAGATAGAGGGAGAGAGAGAGAATGGGCGCGCCAGGGCTTCCAGCCTCTGCAAACGAACTCCAGACGCGTGTGCCCCCTTGTGCATCTGGCTAACGTGGGACCTGGGGAACTGAGCCTCGAACCGGGGTCCTTAGGCTTCACAGGCAAGCGCTTAACCGCTAAGCCATCTCTCCAGCCCAAGATTGGCTTTTGTCTAGCTGTCCTTGCTCCCAAGGTGACTCTAGTAGTTTGAATGTGTACAACCCATAGCTTCATGTGTTTTGAATATGTAATCCTTAGCTGGTGGTACTTTGGGAGGTAGAGCCTTGGTGGAGGAGGTGTGCTGCTGGGGATGGGCTTAGAAGTGTTATTGCAGTTCCTCATGTGAGTAGGAGCTCAGTTCACTCTTGCTTCTTTTTGCCAGCTGCTATGGAAAGATGTGATGTCCAGCCTCTGTTCTATCACATTACCTACAATGATGAAGCTTCCCCTTAAGACTGTAGGCCAAAAGAAATGATTTCCTTTCATTAGCTGGCTTTAATCAGGTATTTTGTCTCAATAATGAGACACTAAGTACAACATTCACCATCCTCAAAAGATCCCCCCCACTGTCCTCCTCCAACCATTCTTTTTTTTTCTTGAATTTCTGTTTTCTTCATACCACTCATCTATACCTACAATTAAGTATGCTACTATCTTTTATCTTCTCTAACTACAAGTTTGTTGATGAAGGTTTGAATGTTCATCAATATATTCCTACACTTTACATTATGAAGTCCATCTTCATTAGTAATTGTTGGTGTCTGATGACTCTCCTTGGTCCCTGGCATCTAATTTTTTCAGACCATTGAAAATCAGTGACCCTAAGTCTCATTTTGTGATTAATTATGAATCAAACCTGTTTCAATAATAAAAATTTAATCAACTAGGATCAACAATTATTATTCATCTTTAGAGTACACTTCCCCTTTCATATGTCTATGCCAAAAAGACTGCAGTAAAGTAAAACTAGTAATTATTATTTTAAAAGTTGAGTAGAAAAGAACCACCAAACCACTTCAAATAAAGTAAAACTCATAAAAACTTCTGTCAAATATCAAATCAAAACTACAATTACACACTATTTACTCAACAAACAAAATAACATATACAGGACTGAGACTTGGGAAATATAGCCAAAACTCTACCCAGAGATAAAATTCACAGTCATATGTGCCTTATTACTAAAAACAAAATAGAAATACATTGTCACCATTGAATTTAACAAGTTGGAAAATTATAACACCAGGCAAAGCAAAACACAGGATTGTATAAAATAAGGCATTAGGAAAGCCAAATATATTTTGGTAAATTTCAGAGCTTATTCTTTGATGAATCAGACAATAAACAGTACTCTGATGTAAAAGAGGAGAAAACAAACAAAATTATAAATAAGACATGATTCAACAGTCAGAAAATTAAATAATCTTAAAATATGCTAAGTATACTTTTACATTCCTATTTTTTATTCCTTTGAGTATGTGTGTATAGTATGTGAGGTGTGGTATGTCTATACATATGTGTATGGAAGCCAGAGGAGAATGTTGAATATCCTCCTCCATCACTCATCCATGTATTGCATTGAGACAGAGTCACTCTATGAACTCCTAACACAGATGGTCCAAGTTCCAGCAATTCTTCAGTCTCTGCTCCCACAGGGCTGGGATTAGGCATGGATAGCCATGCCCAGCTATTTACATGGTGATAGAACATCTAACTTGCCCTTGCACTGGCCAAGTGCTCATAGCCATTGGGCCACCTTCTCTGCCTCAAAACACTAAGTATTTTTATTATAGCATATTTATAAATATCTATTATGGACCCACTTTCTATGACCCAAATACAAAACTAACATTATAAAGCCTCAAGATAAATTGGAAAAAAATATTCAAAATAGCTCTGGCCTTAGAATTTTATAACTTTTTCTTCTTTCCACCACCCTCAATTTTTGAGGAAAATTATTTTATGCAGAAACAAAGTGAGACAGGATGGAAAGGGAAACCTCCTCTCCTTGGGATCTGGTTTCCCTTTTGATGACTGGGGGGAAAGAAGCTTCCACATAATTGGTAAGGCCTCAGTTACAGAGATAATACATGTTTCCCAATAGAACTTCAAACAAGGATATTAAAAACAAAAGAACAATGCTTACTTAAGGGCCAGAATGTTTGTAACCTTGAGTTTTACCATATTTGCATTCCTCTTACATCCCTAAATGTAAACAATGCACCTTATAAAAGAACTTATAATTACAAAAGGAAAATTAAGTAAAATAGCTAACATATTTTACTTAAAATTTAAACTTTATCTATTTTTATATCATATTTCAAATCACATTTATTGAACAATGTAACTTAAAACTATATAATATAATAAATATGGTATTGTACTATATATATGGTATTATACTCTTTCTTGAGATGCCTGCATCACTGATGGGGGTTGTATACTCTCATTTATATAACTTTCCTCTCTCTTCTTTCTCCGCTCTGTTATATGCTCTAAATGCCCATGCATAAATATAACATGTGTATTCCCCCGATCTTAATAACTCACTACCTCATTACTCTGGCTATTCCTGAAACTCTTTCCTATACCACATAGCTGACCTGACTTCAGGTCTCTCAGCAGGCAGAGAACACCTCACTCAGGATGCTAGAAGCTGTGTTGGGCTGTGTCATCATACTGCCCTGATAATAAGATTTTATAGGTTAATATTATAAATCTTTATGAAATGAAAATGCTACATACACAACTTTTCAAATTCATTCCATCCTATATTTTTCTGTTTTCCTTAACATTGTCATAGGGCTAGTATGACAAGTAACAAATTTCCTGACATAGTACTATAAATCAATCTCACTTATGAAACTCCTAGACAACATTATAAAACTGGATTTATCTCATTTTAAAAGATCCAAGCATAATTATCAAGTGAATTTTCTTCTAAGAGAATATCCCCTGAATGCTATCCAGAGATAGCTTTCAATGTCACAAATACTAATCTTCTCTAAACTTGGTAGATCCAAATTTATTTTATTTTTAAAATATTTTTATTTATTTATTTGGGACAGAGACAGAGATACATAACAAGAGGTGTACACACACTCCCCCCCCCCACACACATACACACAGAGGGAGGGAGAGAGAGATACACAGAGAGTATGGGTGATCCAGAGCCTTCTACTACTGCAAATGAACTCCAGATGCATGCACCACTTTGTGCATCTGGTTTTACTTGGGTTCTGGGGAATCAAACTCATTAGGACATCAGGCTTTGCAAGCAAGCATCTTTAACCACTGAGGCATCTCTCCAGGCCAGATATATCCACTTTTAAACTCTTGATTTATTTTGAAACCTCCTTTTCCAAAGCTCTCTCTTTAGTATATGGTACCTTATTAGGTCTGGATGCTTGAACCAGATGCCTTGGTGTCATTCTTGATCCTTTTCCTCCGTGCTTCATTTTTCATTGTTCGGTCAATGCATCCCCTCAATAATTCATTCCCTGGCAGCTCTTCTACTCCATTTTTCTAGTCTAAGATACCTTTCCTCACCTGGGTCATAGCAGAGCCTCCTATCTTACGCTCACTACACGCCTACTCTGTATTCTGTAGCTAAGCCAAACCACAGTGCTCCTTGCAGGGGCTTCTTCCAAAGCAACCTTCACCTGGCTTGTGTGGCCTTAAATGGCCTCTGGTCACAGATCCTTGCTCATCAGGCTCCCGCTGTCAGTTCGTGAACACACATGCTCTTCCTCCTTCAGAGTAGGAGAGCACATGCTGTTCACACTGCCTGGAGCAATCTTCCCTGCTCTCTTTACCCATTCTGTTTCTATATATGATGTTAATTTTAACTGTCCCTGGGCTCCAAAAATGAACCAGCCACTAGGTCATGAAATCTCACACAGGCTGTTAATAGATGTAATTAAGTGATTGCTATTGCTCTCCCTCACTGTACTGTGCATGTCATAGGAATATGTTTATTTTTTTTATCATCCAAACTATAGCACCTGTGCTTCCAATGAACAAATTGGAGGCTGAAGTGATCACCAATGTCTGAGTTAGCTTAGGCCCCTTTACTTCTTCAAATATTTTTCCTTGTCTTCAATAGCACCTATGAAGATCAGTTCCACTATTTTATATTGGAGGCTACTTGTTTCCTTTGTCACACAGTATAATCATACTGCCTTTGGGATGCATTTTTTGTCCTAAATTGATTTGATATCCAACTTATGCTATTTCTTTTTCTTGAAAAGAAATATGAAGAATGAAAAGAAAAAGAACAAGCACACACATAAGAAATTTTAGATAAAGTATCAAAAATTTGTGGGATGAGTTGGAGAGATGGCTTAGCCATTAAGACACTTGCCTACAAAGCCCAAGAACCTAGGTTCAGTTACCCTGTACCCAGGTAAATCCATATGCACAAGGTGGTGCATGCATCTGGAGTTTCTTTGCAGTGGGTAAAGGCTCCGGCACATCCATTCTCTCTCTGTCTCTATCTCCCCCTCTTCCTTTCAAATAAATAAAATATTTGTTAAAAATTTGTGGGAGAAGACTTCTAAACAGGAGAGCCTTGCAATACAGTTACTATAAATGCAGCTACAGCTCCAGCTGAGTCACCATTCTTTTCCACTTGCTCTGGTTGCCAACGTGTGGTGTCCCGTCTGTGTCAGCATAAACCACAGCCACGGCTAAGAGCTGGGAAGATAGATGAGTCTACTTATGACTGCAGAGGTCTTATTTGTGATGAAAAAGGTCAAAATGAAGGTAGACCACAGTTTACCTGGTGAAAATTGTCACAAGGTAGAAGGCTTAATACTGGAACACTTACCCTCATACCAAATGCTAATCTTATGACATGTAAACTAAGAAGGTTTGGGAATAGTAGTAGAGAAGTTGGGAGTGGTCAGGTAGTGGGGACTTGATCTTCTAGTTCTTTTTCCTCCACCTTCATTGTTGCTTCCCAAAAGAAGGGAGGTTGGCTGCTTGGATTCTTGACTGAGAGGAACTGAGAAAGTGTGCCTGCAGGACATGGGCCTTCTCTCCCTTTCTCAGATGTCCTGGTAAGCTCTATCCTCTGGGAGCGCTGCTGGTGCTCAGCTGTGGTTGTGATTACTAGGAGCTTAAGTAGGAGTAAGACATTTGACCTCAGATCTCAATCCATTTGTTTTATCCCATATCTGTTTGCTTCTTGTGTACTGCTCTTGAAAACATCAATAGCAATAATTTTAACTGGAGAGGGGAGGCAAGGGTATGTTGAAGTCGCCTCCTAAAATTTTAACCCTCCAATGGTGAGAGCTAACTTTAAAGGGAAGAAGATCAACGATCTTGGTTTTGGAAGGGTTACAGGAGAAGCAACAGAAGGCCTTCTCAGTGAAAATGCCCAGCAGGCAGTTGGAGATGTGGGCGGTGTCTGGGGATAATAAATAGTAACCACACTGCATGTGGCTGTGAGGCTGGTGCCATGGGAATTTGTTTATTTTATTTTAATACAGCTTATTAACTCCATTAAGTTATTTCCCCATAACAGGACAAGCCAAACAGCCATGGGTCATGTATCTACTTGGGCATAACCAATAGCAGGCAAATTAGCCAATATTACAATATCATTTTTAAAAAGTTTTTGTTGCAATCTAAACTTCATTTAGCCCAGAGCAATGAGACTAGAAGGAAATAAAAGACAACTGGTAAAGAAAGCTGAGAGAGAGAGAACCACAATTATTCTTAGTCTGTCTCATTTATTAGGTCAGAAGAGGTTGTTGTAATGGCCTGCTTGAGCTGAGCAATTCTGCAGCCTGAGGAATAAAGGCAGAGTGGCTCTGGATTCATACAAGCCACGCTCCATCAGCGTCAGGGAAATGTACTGCATAGGCCACGCTTGTCTACTCTCTTCCCTTCAATATCACTGCTGAGAAGCACTATGTGTCACCTATTCTTTTAATTTATGATTAAATAATAATAATAGTTATTATATAAATATAATATAATGACTCATTAAAAAATTCTAGGGCTGATGAGATGACTTAATGGATAAGAGAGCTGCCCATACAAGTATGAGGGCCTGAAGATGTATCAGACTGCCTGAGATTGATTCCCAAGCATCTACGTAAACAGCTGAACATAACAATGTACACCTGTTAGCCCAATCCTATGGAAAGCGGAGACCTGGGGCTCTCTGTCCAACCAGTATACCAAAAACAGCACCTCAGGGTCTAGTGAGAGACTGCATTTCAAGGAAACTGGCAGATGATCACTAGAGAAGAACCCCTGATGTTTTTTTCTGGCCTCAGTGTACACATGTGTGTACATGTGCTCACACATGTGTACACTAAACACACACACACACACACACACAACACCACACCACCACCAGCACCTCCTATATTACACACATACAAAATAAATCCCTGAAAAACAATATTTATTAAGATCAAAACAGGAGAAGCAGCATCTCTCTCAGAGAGCATTGTGTAGATCAAGAAACCAACAGCCAATTCCTGAAATGATGTTAATAGTTTCCATTTATTTCTACCCCCAAACCTAGACAATGTTAGATGAGAATTCCTAGAACCTATGACTGAAGGAGGATATTTAATATAGATTTATTATTATTAAAAGACATTTTTACGTAGAGCAAGATACAGGAACATTTGAATAGAATAGATTGGACCAGCAGGGCAACAAAATCCATGGATTCATGCAATGGCTCACTCACAAAATTAACCTTTCAAATAATTACTTCTTGATATTGTTATTTTTTAAATGACTGTTTTTGAAAAAGTCAGTTGCCATAATTCATTTTGAAAAAATTTTTATGAAAGTTCTTATTATATGGAAAGTAGGTATTCATGCCACTGTTAAGTCAGAAGCTACCAACAGATGTGCTACGTGCATCAAGTGAAATGTAAGCCTTTATGAATGGGACTGCCTAACATCTGCTGGGACCTAGCGTGCCACACCCATGGTTCCATCAGGTCACACTCATTTTGGCTCTGCTGCTCCTTGCTGCTAACCTTCCATGAGACCAGGATGGGGTGAGCAGGGCACACTAGATGTCCATAATTGTTTATGGCCCAAATTTTTCACAAAAGAAGTTGGTTAAAACTAAGTATGAAGGATTCTTGGCTACTTAGTAAATATTTTGTGGAAGTCATTTTAGGTGTACCTACAGTTTTTTATACAAGAGGTGGAAATTAGTTTTCATAGAAAATAAATCATATCCTTTTTAATCTTTTTTATGAGAGAGCAAGACAATGAAAGAAAGAGAATTGGCACACCAGGGCTTCCAGCCACTGCAGTCAAACTCCAGATAGGTTCACCACCTCGTTCACATGCATCACCTTGTACGCATGTGTTACCTTGTATGTCTGGCTTACATGGGTTCTGGGGAGTTGAACTTGGGTCCTTAGACTTTATAGGCAAGCACTTGAATCACTAAGCCATCTCCCCAGCCCATTAATTATATTCCTAAACGTAAGAAATCAAGCACTCCATGGCAACCTGTGTTTTGCAGGAAAAAGAGACATTTAAGCAAATACATGGTTGTGATGGAGGTGATGTTTTGTGGCTAAGAACCCTACAGCAAGATCTTCAATCCTTTCAGACCTTTGAACCTACTATTTCCCTGTCTCCTGACTCCACCATCTGGCAAATGTCTACTCGCCCTCACAGCCTCTACTCAAGTTACCCAGGCTGAGTCTTCCTCAGTTAGTACTAATTATCCTCTCCTCTGTGCTCCCTTAGTGCCTTACTTACTCAGCTACTGGACTGAACTACTTCTACTTATGGATTTATTTTTGCCCCAAGTTATTAAAATATAAATGCTAGAGTTGGTTTACGTAAATTTATAGAAGAAGTTTTCATATGGACAAAGAAGTTTTGAGGCATTTCTTCAGCCTATGAGTTTTTACTAAAAGAAATTCTTGTTCTATATGTCTCTGTAAAAGATCATAGAAAGGCAGAAGCACTATATATCTCATTATGTGACATGTTGGGTATAATGGATCTCATATCCATCACTTCTTTATCTATTTAATAAATATTTCTGGAGAAGCTATGCCAGGTATTGGCTAGATCCTAAGGGTCATATGATGACTAAGAGAGACAAGATCCTTACTGCCATGAAGCTTATATAATAGCATTATGTAGAAAACATGATGATGAATTCAGGATGCTAAGACACTAATCATTTATTTACACTTCACTGTCAAGGTACCAAATAAATCCCAATGTACAGAGGGAAAAGCCATTAGGACAGACAAAAGACAGACATCTGTTTTATTCCAGAAAGTTTCATCATTTCAGCAATTACTCAAAAGTTTGAAAATAACTCATAACTCAGATAAAGAATCTCTTCACAAAACTCCTAGGGGTTTATTAAAAATTGTTATTTAAAAATGTACAATACAAAGGAGTTTTTGACCAGACAGCTGTTTCAGAACACACACACACACACACACACACACACACACACACACACACACACACACATTGATTTCATGTTTTAAGACTAACATTAAAATTGAGATGTCTTTGCCTTCCAGGAAAACTGAGCAGCTGGGAGAGTATTTCACTTCTCTTTCTTTCATATTTTACTGGATTTGATTTTAAGTGAAAAAATACATATAAAAGAGAAAATTGTATGAAACAAACAATAAAACCTATTGTGAAACAAGCAGTTGCACATTTTTAACCACAAGGAACATACAAAGGAAACCTCTTGTAAAAACTTAGATGATGAAGGAGACAACATAGCATTTTCTTAGTGAAACTTAACCTCTTTCCTGCCAAGCCTGGAAAATAACCCTCCCAAATCTCAATAAAATCGACATGGGCTTCAATTTCTTCAGGACTGAGCATGCTTAAGGAATGACTGAAAAAGTTTCAAGCAGCAGCCGCAGAGACTCCGTCAAAATGAAGAATGCAATTAAGTGCTGCCTTGCACTCTGCATAGACAAAATCCAGTTAACTGCAGTGTGAATTTCTTGGTTCCAAATACCATGGTGGTGTCTGTGCATGAGGAAGACAGGGAGTACCACTCGGGTAAATGAGTACTGACCAGTGATTCTAAAACATCATGGGAAGTATATTTAAGGTGAAAGCATCAGGAAATCATGTTTACACAAGTGTAGAAGACTAAAATTTATCCATAGGTCTTACTATATAAGACCCAAATCAAAGTGGTCCAAACACTGTAGTATAAGACTTGAACAGTAAAGCTATTGGTAGAAAACACTTGAAGGCACAGGCATTGACAACAAATTTCTGAATAGAACTCCAGTAGCTCAGGACATAACAGCAAGAACTGAAAATTGGGATTGCATAAATTAAAAACTTTCTTCCCAGCAAAAGAAACAATTAGCAGACTGGAGAGCCAGCCTATAGAAAATTTTTGCAAATTATTTGTCTGACGAGACATTAATAGCTAGAACACATAAAGAACTCAAAAGTCTAACACAAAAAGAATAATCACCCCAATTAGTAAATGGGCAAATGATATAGAGTTCTCAAAAGAAGAAATACAAACGGCCAATCTTGACATGAAAAGATGTTCCAACATTCTTAGCAATAAAGGAAATACAAATCTAAACTAAATTGAGATTTCCTCTCTTTCCAGTCAGAATGGCTGTCATCAAAAAACAACAAATGTTGGCAAGGACGTGGGGAAAGAAGCTCTTACAAATTGCTGGTATCAATGTAAGTTAATTCAGCCACTACAAAAATTAGCATGTTGATTCGACAAAAAAAAGAAAAAAAAACTAGATTAAAACTACCTTATAATCCTGCTGTACCATTCAGGTATATGTCTGAAGGAAAACAAGCAAGCACACAATAGAGATAGGTGCACATTCATATTCACTATGGCATTGTCCACAATAGCCAAGGCATGGAGTGAGTCTAGGTAACACCAACAGCTGAAAAGATGATGTACAGACAACAGAGTCTTACGCAGCCAGAGAAAAAAATCACGGCATTTTTAAGAAAATGGACAGAAATGAAGATTATCCTACCAAGTAAGGTAAGCCAGACTTAGACAAACTGCATGTTTTCTCACATACATGGAATGCAAATTTAAGAAAATCATGAAAGTTGACTGGGGTCCACTTGAGGGGAGGGAGAACCAGTGGGTGGAATGAGGGGAACCAAAGAGGTTGAACAAAAAGAAGGCAAGGAAGTATGGTCTAAGTACATCATGTTATTTGTGTGAATGTTCCATGATAAAAGCTATTCTTTTGTACAATTAACATATTCTAACAAACAGAAAAAGATAAAAGCAGCAGGTAAAGCACTATCTGTGACAAAGCCTACCTTGGGCCCCTGTGCCCAGTGGCTGTTGCCATCCAGGGGTTACAAGTGGGAGGGAGCTAGCAATGTGTGCGTACGAAGAACAGTCTGACAATTGGAGCTAGGAGATGTTCGGAGCTAGCAAGGAGCTATGGAGGCTAGAAGAGGATGCTGTGGGACGAGGTGTGTGCCAACCAAAGTGCTGCTTGCTGGAGCTGTGAGGTCATGGAAGACACGCTAAACCACGCAGAAGCCCGATGCCTGACACATTTCTAGGTACTGTCCTGGTCCTCAGGGGAAAGACTATCGTTTTCATTCTCTCTTATTAGGACATGTGTGAGTCTCAACTTGGGGTACAATTAGCAGATAAGCAAGGTGAACTATAGAATGAGGCACATGCTTGTAATCACAGCACTCAGGAGGTTGAGACAGGAGGATTAGGGCTTTGAGGCTCAACTGGGCTACATGATAAGATGCTGTCTCAAAAATCTCCTAGTAAAGACTAGCATCACAGGAGTCTAAAAAAATATATGCTCCTTGATAAAGTCAGGGTAACTTTTGAAGATGTGGAATAGGTGAGCTGCTGCATCTCACCTGGACTATCCTCATCCACTATCAAAATTTTCATCAACCACTTAAGTAATTACCTAATTATTTCTAGTAATTCCATTCTTTTAAGTCTTGAGAGATCTACATTTCTATAAGAATGAGCATGACCTAGTGACAGGAACATACATTTTAGAATAAGATAAATTCAAACTCTGGTGCTTGTTCACTATGGATTACTTAGTGAGTTGGGCAAAATTACCCACATTTTTAGAAATCCAATTTACTTACTGTTAAATGGTAACAATGTTATTTAAAAGGCTTGCTACAAGGGTTTTATATAATTGAAACAAAGCAGTTAGCATGGTGTCTGGTAGTAGTTATGGTTAAAGTGCAAATGTTCCTGGAGAGTGTGACTAGCTCACAACTCCCAATTTCCAGATGCAACTAAAAACAGAAGGGTAAAGAAGGCAGGCGTAGTGAGTACTAAGGGTAAGCAATGAGCACAATCAAGCACAAACGTCAGGTCTCAGTAGCTCTACTAATAAGCAGTCTTAAACAACACGACAAATTTTCATCTTGCTCATATATTATAGATATGGTCTTGCTGATAGGTTAAATATGTCATCTTCCATTGTTTTTCAATTCCAACAGCATATAATTTTGAAATTTTAAAAATGTATGTTATATGTTTCAAGACATTACCTTAAATTTAGACCTTTCACCTCCTTCCTTCTCCCTCTTTTCCTTCCCTTGTGTGTGTGTGTGTATAAAACTTGGATACTATTAATTTCCATAATTTTGAATTTTGCTGACTTTGTAAGGTTCTTATGAATATTTTCTTTCTACCTATTATCAACCCAGGCACCTTTTTCAATGGCTTCTTAAGCATGTACAGAAAAAAAAATACCATACATAAAAAAATGTAACATATAAAATACTCTGTAATTATTCACTACCATTTTCTAAGTGTCTTCACAGAGCATATAGTCATCATTAAAGAAATGCTGTGTCAAGCTCAAGCTGCAGAGAAAAAATATGAAGAAACAAGTTCTAGATACTCATTAGCAACAGTGAACTTA
Source organism: Jaculus jaculus (assembly GCF_020740685.1). Classification (NCBI taxonomy): domain Eukaryota; kingdom Metazoa; phylum Chordata; class Mammalia; order Rodentia; family Dipodidae; genus Jaculus; species Jaculus jaculus. The sequence continues at coordinate 304,829,518 of NC_059102.1, forward strand.
TTTTCTTATCTTCTTCCTCATATATTCCCAAATAACTACTACATCCCAGGCAGTGTGTTAGACATGGATGCTACAGCAGTGAACAAAATAATTTCTTTCCTTCACTGAACTTATACTCAAATGGAAGACAAATAGTGAATAAAAGTATTGATAAGTGTCATAATAATGTAGAGCCATATAAAGAGACAGAGTAAGGACAGACCTCTTTAGACAGGATGGTCATAAAATGAGTTGGTGATATTCAAAAAGACATGAATTGAAGGGAGACAAGTATGATCCATGAAAGTTTCTGGGGGCAGGGAAATCCCTGGTAAATGCAAAGGTCCCCAGATAGGCACAAACTCAAAGTATCCAAGAAACAGCAAAGAGGACTTTGTCACTGGAGAAGTGAGAAGAACAGGGAGTACTGAGAATTTAACTTAGAGAGGCAGCCAGGAGCCAGCCAGTGGAGGGTCATATAAGCCATAATGAATTTGTCTTTTGTCTAGAGCTTGGTGGAAAGACAAGGCAGGAATTTAGGCAGATGGATACAGTTTGTGACCCTCTGGAAGCATCTCCATGGCTGCTGCATGGAGTGCACTGTAACTGGAGAGAACAGAAAGAGGAGGCCAAGCAGGAGATAAGTAGGATGGGAGATAGCGAGCACAGGAGTGGAGTCGTTGAACACTATGTGAACATCTGAGGAAAAGACCAGCACATATTTCTGAGAAACCAGTTATGGGAAGTGAGGGCAAGAGTGGAATTCAGAGTGGCCTCTATGTTTTTGGCCTGAGTGACTGGGAGAAGGCAAGGGAGCATGTTTGCATAGGGAGCCAGAGTTAAGAGTTAAACTGGACTGAGTAGGCAAGATGCTGGTTATGGGTCTAAGGTTCAGGAGAAAGATGACAGCCGGTTTGGTACATTTCAGACCAGCATATAGATGGAGCAAGGGCATTGTTGTAATGCTTCCACAGCAATGATGCTGACCATGGATCTCAGGACCTGAGTGAAAACCAAGACTGACAGCAAGGAAAATGTTCAAGTACATGTTTGCTAGTTTGTGCTAAGGCTGGGAACATTTGAGTACAAACATACACACACTAGAATAGTCTGCATATGTGCACACATAAAGCACCTTGCCTCAAATACACTATTCTACTATCCAAAGCCACTCAATTCAATATTTTTAGTTTATGTAGCTGTTACCATAGACATTTTGCATTTAAAGGAATTTAAAATCACTCCAGACAGTTTTCAACCCAACAAACAATTATCTCTGAGTTTTCTCAAAAATGAATTGCTCTTTTGAAGGTGATGAAACAACCCCCATTTAGTTCTTCCACTGAAAAGAGAAAAATGACATACAGTCTGGCAGGATTATGTTTATAAAACCAGATTGCTAGTGACAATAAGCAAAGCAACAGAAAAAGAAAATTGGCCTAACTCCCCAGGCTAAGCATGGGCAGACTGATCTCATTTCCTGGGAAAAGTCACAATGACAATAGAAACTACCAGTGAAAGAACATTTTAACCTCCAAGTTAAGCCCATCACTGTGGTCTTCTGGGCTCTCTTTTAGTCTAGTCAGCATGTGCTGGGTTTATTACAGCAACACTGCAGAACTTTGAAGGCAGGAATTCAATGTGCCATGGGCTCAATCTGAATGGTTACACAACAAATCACATGCTGAAGGTCCTGATCTGTGTGTCACTAGAGGCTGGAGGCAGGAGGGGTATTCCTGAGAAACAGGGCTAGTGAGTCAGACACATGTGCAACTTGCTAAAGCATGAGTTGCAAAGGCTATCCTGAAGTCAACTTGAAAGTCTCTTATTACAAAATGCCAAGGTCCTGTCGCAGGGGCTAGAAACCGTAAGTTACTATCCATTCTTAGCAATAGCACATTTTAAAAAAATACTAGGAATATTAGGAATATTCACTTTGTGGGGAGAGCTATTTACATATCTAAGGGAAAGGCTGGAGAGTATTTTTCATGAACATTATGTCATTATAAAATTCTCTAGCACTTTGAACAGACTACAAAAAATGATACTTCTGTGTCTACTCTAGAGTTCACTTCAATTGCATTCTATATGTGAGAGAAGAGATGGCAACAGCAGAAGGTAAAGTCATTTTCCTTACCAGAAATTGTTGAAACTACAGATGTTTTCCTTCAGCAACAGGCTAATTTGTCAAGTCATCATTACATACAAATTGCTTGGGAAGCCATCTATATCACCTTGCAGCCAAACATAATCTAAGTCTAAAAGTAACAGAACTTCATTGCAGCCCCTATTTTGTTCAAGGCATATTTTCTTCTAGTTCTGTATAATGTTATAAAGGAACACCATAGTCAAGTTATTATATATACATTATAACCAAATAAACATTAGTACATTGAAACAATTTTCATCTTTTCAGAATGAGATATTCTTAACAAAAGATAAATTTCTTATTTCATCAATTATTTTGATATCATATGTGATCTTTTCTGATTATACTTTTTCTTGCAATTGACTGAAAAAAATTGATACATAACATTCTAACATGATTTTATACAAAAGTAGAAGATATTTTCTATTCTTGATGATATCTACTTGACTATATTCACTCATTACACAGTTTCTTTCAAGCTTAGTGTATAGAGACTCCAAAGTCCTTCACACATACTGCACTTGATGGGAATCCAAGTCTACAGTAAGATTTTGTGTCATTTTTCTATAATGTACATGGTACTTCATGTTTTCCCATTTTGCCATGATTCAGCCATTTTCTGTCACACACAGCATTGAAGCCCTGTGAAATCTTCTCAAGATAATCTTTTCACTACCCAAGTGAGTCTGATCTGCAAGGTGGACTCTATGCTACATGTTTTTGGTTATTAATACAGACGTTAAGAAAAGTCTAACATTGGGACTCTAGGAAATTAGGATTCAAAGAAACCCCATTTGTCATACTACACCACTGACAGAACATCTCACTCTTCCCAATGCACCCTAACTCATGAATGTAGATAATAAGGAATATTTTTTGAGTAATTATCTCCTACTGTATAGCCTAACACATAGGAGGTATGCCAAACAAGCTTTAGAAATTGGATTATTTTGAACCTCAAACTACTGTCTCCAAGATAATATACTATCCAGTTTTTAAAAGAAAAAACAATTATGTTTTGAATGTGAAATCTCATCCAGAAACTCATGTTGTGAATGCTTGCTTCCTTAGCAGGTAGCACAATATTTGGGGAGGTTATGGACCCTACACACATGAGTAGGGCCAGGTTGACAAGAGTAGGGGCCCAGGGGTGGGCCGTTAGTGGTTACATTCAGTCCCTGGCTCTTGCTAAGTCTCTGTTTCTTGGTCTGCTGTGATGTGAAAATCCTCCACCACATGTTCCCAGTGCCACAAGCTGAGCTTCTCTAGCATGCCTTTCCTTGCAGAATGGACTGAAACCCTCTGACACTGTGAGCCTAAATGAATCTTTCCTCCCATAAGTACTGTCTATCAGGTTATTATGGTCAAGAAATGCAAGACTAACTAATATAACAATGTTTTTTAAAAAAATTTCATGGCAATTCAGATGTGCTAATAAATGTTACAGTAAAACTTTGCCAGTGTCTATTTGAAATCTTAAGTATATAGTTACCCACTCATTATTATTGATTTATATACTTAACCTCTCAAAACAACTTGCAGAATAGTAAGATATGCTTTCTATCCAAAGGAACTATTTTACTTTTCATCTAATGTTTAGTTCACACACCCTCTATCACTACTGACATCAGCTTATCTATGCTTATCGAAGCTTATTATCAGCTTATCTTATATATGAAAATGATCTTCCCCTTTCTAGTTCTGGAAATAGTTTGATCATTCACTTGATAAGATGAGTCCCAAAGGAAAGCTGAATGGATTGATAATAGTGGCATCACATCCAAGACTGGAAAATAATAATCAATGTGACTTCTCATCAAGGCCAGTTGGAGAAAGGCACACACACACACACACACACACACACACACACACACACACGTTACAAGATATTTCCTATGATCAGTGCAATTTCTATCTTATAGGATTTAAGAGAATTACAACACAACTTACATGAAAATTTTGCCAAGCAGAATTTAAAATTTAATACTTAATGGTGCATTTAAGGATTCACCTTGAGTATGAAACATTAGAAAAATAAATGTAAGGAAATGGTTGTTGCATAAACCTGAGCCAGGTTTCCTCCATGAGGCAGTATTTAATCATATCACACAAAGGTAAAATTGGTCATTCACTCTTTTTACCCAGACATTTCTAGTGCCAAATGTTGTCTCATAAAAATTAGAATAATAAATAGTGTACCCATTTCCTTTCCAAGTGTGATGATAAGTTATGGTAATAATCTGTGGTAGTTTTAATGTATGTTCCCCAATAACTTAGATTTCCAGCCACCTGACTGGAGGAGGTGTCACTGTGGGTGGATTCTGGGGTCCAGCCCTAAGGTGTTACTGGAGGCAGATCTGAATTCCAGCCTAAGATATACAGAATGAGCCTTGGGGGTTCTGCTGCTGTGGGTTTGTGCTTGCTTGTGATGCAGGTGGGGCTCTGTCTCTGTTCTTGGATTATTATTGAAGGGGGCAGCTTCTTCTGCTGCCACTGGGGCTTCCCTGTTCTGTGAGCTTCAAATAAATCCCTTCCTCCCATAAATTGTGTCTGGTTTGGAAGTTCAACCCAGCAACATAGAGCTGACTACAATACCCTCCTAATATGTTATCCAGCTTCTGTTCAAAGTATGCTGGCAAGGGGTAAGCTGGCTCACTAACACATTGCCTATGTTATTTTCGAAAAGCTATGACAGAAAAATAAAATAGAACCATTTCCAATCTTAGTATTCATACATGTTTGACGTCTATAGTTTCACCTTTCTAGAGTAACCAACCATTCAAGTAGAAATGCAGATTAACTTCTTACCTTACATATATCTTCCTATATACTACCATGTGTAGTATCTTTGCTTTAATTTAAAATTGTAACTTAAATGATAATGAAAATTAAAGAAACAATATTAGTGAAAAAGAAAATACAAAATAAAAATTGTAAATATCTTTTGTCTAATAAGCTGGTATATCTTTACTGTCACAGTTACACATCATAAATTCAGTTTTCTGGGAAGACATTATAGACTGTAAATCAACATCATAAGACAACATTCATGTCTTCCATAATTTTTGCCAATTTAAACATAAAATGGTTCAATAAAGAAATACCCTTTAGCAAGACATATGTAGGAAAATGAAAATTATAACAGTGGATGTTTTAGGTAACTATAAAGCAGATGTTCTCATGGGAGTCAGATCCTGGTAAGCAGTAATGATACCCAATAGTTGCTTTCTCCATTCTGGTTTGAATGTGCTTCCTGGATTTCCTTTAGTTGGACATCAGACCAGTCATTTAGAAGAAAAAATAGTTGTTCTATGATAAAAGGTGACATACAACAGCAGAGAAATGTGGTCCTAGAACAGAACTAACTGTGTCTTTTTTCAACTAAAATTTTCTCATTAATGAAGGGATAGCCATGTATCATGGAAGTCAAATTCAAATATTCTCCAGAAAGCAGAATAAAGATAAAGTTGAAAATAACAATTGATAATTTTAGTAACATTATGCATCTGCATATTATTGCTTTATAAATACTAATGCTGATGATAATTTCTGTTAAAACAGATATTTAGTTATGTAGAATTTGATATTTATAATGCTATATTTTTTATTTTATAAAGAAAACCAAGGCATTTGGAGATATAAAGTCAGTATGTTTTAAATGGCTCTATTTGTTTACCCCACACTACTGTAGCAACCTATTTGTAATCTAGTAAACAGCTATCCAAATAGCCAATCACAGTTGACTAAGAATAATCAACCTTGACTGGGCAATGACTTGCAAATTCAACCTTATATTTATGATGGCCAATGTTGTAGCAACACCTTGAGTACCATAAGTATAGAAACAGTGAATACATACTTGGATGTTTTATGTAGAAATTTGACACTGCCAAGACATAGAAGCCATCCGTGGTCAGGAAACTAGTCTCATTCAATAGAATCTGGATTCATATGGACACAGTCAAAATCACAAGGTGAGTCACAGGCACTGCAAGTTGCATACTGCTTGCACATGCAGTAGACCATAGGCTGATCTGTCAGTTCTTGAAAATTATATTTTAAAAAATCCTTTAGTTAAGAAATTTTTTTGAGGCAAGCCCAACAGATTGGCCCCCTCTTTTAATGTGAGAGAGCAAAAGCAAAAGTGAGAGTGAGACAGAGAGAGCAAATCAAACTCCACACACGTGTGCCCCTTGTGCGCATGTGTGACCTTGTGCTCTTGGATCACCTTGTGTGTCAGGCTTACGTGGGATCTGAAGAGTTGAACATGAGTCCTTAGGCTTTGCAAGCAAGTGCCTTAATTGCTAAGCCATCTCTACAGCATCAGTTAAGAACTTTTGAAAAGTGGCTATTTTTGTTTCTATTTGCTATAATTTTTATAACTTTATTAGCATCCAATAAATCATTATTTGAAATCCTAACGTGTCTCTGTGCATGTGTAGAATACTAGTGGTTGCAATTTTAAAGATAGACTAATGAATGTAAAAATATTTGGAGGATATGTACAATTTGGTAAACTAGTATTTTCAAAGTGACAGACATATTAATGTTAAAGTGCACAGAGCCCAAATGGATTAATGTATCAGGATCTGAAAAGTTAAGTGACATAATTTCAGATTCCACATTGAAACTAGCTTGTAAGAACCTATTACTTGTTGAGTTTTGGTAAGGTATCAAAGTGGAAAACCCATAATTATCTAAAAAGGTTATTAAAGTACTCTTTCATTTTCCAACTATATATTTATGTCAGGCCAGGTTTCTCCATATATTTCAACCAGAACAGCATATTGCAATAGATTGAAAGCAGAGCCAGCTGTGTTATATTAAGCCACCCTTTAAAGAAATTTCCAAAATTGTAAAAACAATGCCACTTTTCTCACTAACTTTTAAAGTATTTTTCCATTAAAAACATACTATTTTGTGTTAACATAAAATGGGATCATTATGGTTATTTTTAAGTGAGTTAATACATTTTTGCAATTTTTCTCATTTTAATTTTTTAACAATAGAGCTAACTGATCATGCACAGATAAATGCTTATCCACTGGCTTTCTTGTGTGTGTGTGCATGTGTGTGTGTGTGGGGGGGAGCTGTAGTTTATACAGCATTTGCCAGTTTTTGTAGTTTAACACTTTTAGTATGTACTATTGTCAGTTTTCAGTGACAATACGAAGTCAATAGGCTCAGAAAATTCCTGATGTAATGCACATGATCCATGTAAGCACAGGCTTCTAGGCATCTTCAGTGAATATTATGAGTAGAAAAGGAACACTTGATAAAAAAAAAATGGAGTTACTACGCAAGTCTTATGTAGTCAACCTGCTGTTATCTTCATATAGTCATCAGATGCACTGAAAGGACAAAACTCATGTACTGATTAAAATACAGCCACATTGTAAGCATCTAATATCCTCTAAAGTAAAATCAAAACTTCAGACTAACATAGAATAGAATACAACAGCTGTCATTCCTAATTTTGCCAATAAAGGGTATGGATTTAATGTATACACTGGAAAGAACGGCAGGCAGAGATTTGATTAGTGAAAACTACCCTCTGCAACGGCAGTGTTTGGAATGTGTTCTTTTCTGTGCCTAGTTCTTTCCCCGGATTTGGAGAAATAAACTTAGGTAGTTTCAAAATTGAAAAAGAGTGAAGAAAGGAGAAATACTCACTATAGTTAGACTTGGCAAATTTTTTTTTATAAAGCCATGCATCTGCTCAGAATTAGTTGTAGAGTGTGACTAACATTTTCTACCAATGCTTGTGTGATGTCAGTTCCCTATGCAAGGTTCTCTGTGTTAATTAAAATTAATTGCACACGCCAGTAAATAGTTTCCCTTGGAATGCAGCAAACTGAAGCAGAATAATGTGATTTAAATGCCAAGGCAGATAGCTCAAGCTTTCATAACATTTTCTCTGAGCAGGTACAGATACAAGTGACATTCTTTATGGTTATATTGACCCTACCATGTTAATTGAAGAAAAAATTTATTACACATGAAATATTAAGTCACAAAAATATTCCCAACTTGCAACTTGCTATTTTCAAAAAGTCAGGCTCATAATGAGTGCATGGTTTGGGATAGCTCAACGATCCTCATATAGCTTTATATCTCTCAGTATGACTTTGAGTTAGAGTCTTCTGTTTCTTTTTTTAAACTGTAGGAGTGTGACCATATTAGTAATGTTGGGGCAGTATATGCTAACACTGGTAATAATGGAAAACACCACGCCTGCCAGAGAGTGCCATGGATACATTATTTAACTGTAACTGGTTTAAATAGCAACAGACTTGAAGAATAGCCCTCTTTGGACTTTTTCTGTTTCTTCTATTTGATGTTGGTTTTATTCAACATGCAAAGTGCTTTAAAATATTCTGCAGGTCATCTTTAAAAACCTGATTATTGCAATAGTTAATAAAACATGCCCTTAATTTTTCCTATTTTTGTTCTTGGGAGGCCTCTGAGACCGCCAAAGAAATTTGGATGTTTAGAAATTTCCTTTAGGCTAGACCCAGCCAGGGAGCTTTTCATAGCCTGTTACTCATTTCTGATGAACTCTCTTTCCCAGTTTGCTGACTGAAACCCCTGAATCCTCATTTCTGTCAGCTGATGTCAGCCCAGGGTGCTGTGATTCCATAAAGGCAACTTGCTTTAGCATACAAGTTCTTTAAAGTCTATCCTTATCATGAATGACCAGAATGTCAACTAAAAAAACTGACTTGTGACAAGTTACTTAAGATATTGAAACCTTTTTTAAACAATTGATTTTTTTGGAAAAAAATCTATTTTTAGCAAATATTAAGAATACAATGTGAATCACATCTTATGATATTGAATCATTTTTATCAATCTCTTTAAGATAGAATTATGATATGTCAGACTCTTGCTGCATATTGCCACAGTGGCTCATTTAAAGACTATGTTTTAGAAGCAGTCATACATTTTTCTGTAGTATGTTTGCAACTAGTGATTGTTCCACTATTATTAATGAACAGCATCTGGGGCTGTTTTATAGTTCCAAATGGAGGCACACTTCAATCCCAAGCCACAGTGTTTGTCTGGAAAGGGTAGTAGGGAGAAAGCATGGCCCCTCAGCAAATAGTTGTTCTGGGAAGTAAGCTGGGGAGAGGGCAATGTGCTGTGAAATACTAGAAGAAAAGTAAACTTGCCATGAAGAACATAATTCCTTTTTGTTCCTGAACTTCACACAGCCATGTTGGTCTCATTCATCACCACAGGCTTTGGATGAAATGCCCTTGAACACTGCCTCAAACACTTTGACGAAAATCCCTGCTGGCACCACTAGTGGCTTAAGAGCCAATACCAGTTTAAGTTCTTAGAAGAAAGGAACTGAATCTAGGCTGCTGATTCAAGTCTACCAATCCCTCTGTTTGAACTACAGAATGGCTTTGGAGGAAAACAATGCCTAATTCCATAGAAAAATGGATATGGACTACACACAGGTGTTTCAAGCATGAAAAATTCTTCCAAAGCCTTTATTGACATTTGAAAAGCTAAAAAGCACAAACTTGCTATTTTTCTTCCCCAGGGAAGGCAGAAACATTCATCCAAGTAGAACATCATACTCCTGTTTCCTTTCAGAGTTTAATTTGAAAAGCAATAAGAGAAGAATTTAAATTGATTGCTTCAAGCCACAGACATTTCATACCCAAGCAATTATGTGCCTTTCATGAGAATTTATCTTAGCTGTGAAATCAATTGTCACAGGCTTAGTTCACAAAAATATCATCAAATCATCTTTGATTCCTGTCTTAGTGTAGTTGGTGAATCAAATAAATCAAATGGCCAGATAATTTTAGTTCTCTAATCCATCTCTCTTCAGGCTCCACTTTGAAAATATTTGCCCCTCCTCTCTGATGTACCTTGTATTTCCTAATGATGCTATTTCACAACCAGAGACTCCCATAAAGGGAAAAAATGCAGTAGCAAAAATTGGGAAACTATTGTAATTCACAGGATCAGAACCATATGACAGCAAGTCCGCTGCAGTGAGGGGCTGGAACAAAGGAGGGTGGACACAGAAATAGCAGCTTCTGGTTCAAAGACTTGGTTTGTTCATTTATTGATTTGCTACACATGTGTTCCTATCCAACTACTCAATAAGAGAAAACAATGGGTTTATCTTTCCAGTTTTAAAAAAGGAAACATTACTGTACTCTTCTGAATTTGCAACCAGTAATTGTAAAGATGCTCAGATCTTTGATCCACAGTGACTTAATATATCAAACAGAAAATAGAAGGGGAAACTCAAGACTAGAGACTTAAAATCCTATCTTCTGGCTCTCTTCCCTGACTTTTAAAAGTTTTAAAAATTAAAGAAAACTAAGGTGTTGGGGCTGTAGCTCAGTGGTCAAGCTCTTGCAAAGCATTCACAGGCCCTGGCTCAATCTCCAGCACTGGAATGAATGAAAAACAAACAGAAATCTTCAGTTTGTTGGTACTTTGCTAGAGTTCAATAAGGAAGAAATAGAATCCTTGGTCTAGATATCTGCAAAACATTATTTGAGTAATAGAAGTAAAATGGCAAGAACAGGATTGAGACGATTTGTAATACAACTATTTGTAATACACTGTGGAGACTTGGGTTTCTTTTTTCCTGAAAGGGTAATGGCTTAGAGTTTTGTTCTATGTGATTTAAACAACATCCATTTATATGGTGCATAGCTGAAAATTCTCAAGTTTTTATAAATAAAAGACTTCCTTTCTCTTCAAAGTATTTCCTGTAAGAGTTACAAAATCAGTTATTTCTGTTTTCAGTCCACTAAGATCTGAGGTTTTAGGATTCCAGAGTAGACCTACAGAATTCTTACTCTTAGCAAGTGGCATAATTTGGATCTTCTCCACATAAGCAGAGGGGGACAACGTAGCATACATCCATTCATTCCTACCTACTAATGAGCTCGCAGATCATCTGGAATTATGTTGGGCTCTGGGCTCAAAGGAAAAACAAACAAACAAATCAAAACACAAAAAACAAGCAAAACAGTCTCTCCTTGGAGATTAGCCTAGCATTAGATATAAACCCATACCTACATTTTAATTACTTTATCATATCATTGTCAGTGGGAAGAAACAGGGTAACACATCATTTTACTTCTCAGCTTGGGTTACCAGATTGATGACAGACTGAATCAGCATCTGACTCAGAAAAGTTGTCTTGAGGCAGAAGAGACTTTACAATATTCTGTGCCACAAAAAAATAATGCTTCAAACACTCTTTCAGGAACAGTGGAATAAATGAAAGATTTTTCCAGGTGTTTTGTTCATATTCCATACACAAGCTTAATTGAACTGAGATTCTACCTGATGTTCATTCCCTGGCCCCAAGTACACATGTGTATACCTGCTAAGCCTCTAATAAATATAAGCATCTGCCCTCCTTATTTACAGAAGAGTAACTGGTCCCTTTAAGAGAGATGTCACTTAATCACACTCATGGACGACAGGACCTTTTAGACAAAGCACTGGTTACCTCCTTTTGCCCTGCATATTTGTTTAATTAAGCACTTTCACTAGGAACTTAAACAGCAAATGTGTCTTAAAATAGAAACATAGCTATAAAGGTATACAAAAGGTAAACCTGGCTCCCAAATCCTTTTAACCAACAAGTGGAAAAATATACTGCCCAACAGTTAGAATAAAGAGCTATTCTTTCCAGAAAACCTCAAGAGCATACACTAACTACAGTCTGGGAGTGTTTGACATTTATTGAGTGTCAGCAATGTGGTGGGGACAAAATGGAACGGCGAAACATCCTAAAATCACTTTCTATAGGAAAAGGGCAGGGAGAAGTGAGCTGCTTGGCAATGTTAATAAACCATATCCTGAACTGAAGCTACAAGCAATGTCAAAGAAAGAACACCTTATTTCAAAAGAAAGAAAAAAAGTTCAACCAACTCGAGGAGTGCTTTGAAAATACCATGCAGCTGCCCTACAACCTCCTGGACAGAAACCAAGCTTGGCAGTCTACCAGAGCTGACATACCTGGGACCAAATGAGCCTTAGCATGACCTTCACACTGAAAGCCTGCCTGGGGAAAGTAAAGGCTAGCACAGTGAGGTCCTTATGCAGACACACTTCCACCAGGGGAAGCATGGCATTTCTAACAAAATCAAATGGAACAAAACCTGGGGGAACATACCAATCTGGGGTTAAAGACCCTCCCTCAAAGAAGTTGAGGTATCTCTTCACTGAGATTTCAATGATAATGGATGATGAGGTAATGAATGTGATAACAGAATACTCCATGGAAATCCCGCAGGTCTCCCTGGTATCTGAGATGTCATCTTTGAAAGGTCCAGAAGATGGCTGGGGGATGCCAGTTCTTACCTGGAGCTTATATGGTATACATCAGTCTAGGTGTGAAAATCCCTTTCTTCAAATGCTGAAGTCACTGCAACTAGTAACAAATCCTTCCATTTATAAAAATCTTAGCAGGGATGCTCTTTAGAATGGCTCAGAAATCTGGTTACCAGACTCATAAAGATCATATTAATTCACCAGGACACTGAAGATGTTTTGACAAAAAAAGGATGTTAAAACGTATCAATTCCCACACACCTGATGATGTGGGACTGCAGAGCAACTGCATTAAACTTTATAGTGGAAAGCTGAAATAGCAACTGAATGAGATGTTGGGGAGGAGTGAAGTGGAAGGAAGGTAGGTCAGTTCCATGAAGGGCTTTAAAATAGGAGACTAAAATTACGCCATGGAAATTTGTAAGACCTTATAGCAACTTCAAGTGGCTACAAAGAAAGTTAAAAATGCTTCACTGTTGCTCTTTTAGGGGAAATTCTGGTTAGACAGAAATGGGATTCCTGGCCATTCACCACAGTTAGTTGTTATATTATTCGACCTGGATCCCATTCTGGCTCTGATTTGGGGAAGGAATATAGCTGTTATAGCACTGTGAGTCAGAGGCTGACTGTGATTCTCTCTGAGGTCTCAGGGAACCCTAGAAAGTCATGATACTTTATACCTATCCTGATCCTGATATTCCTACAGAAACTATTGCCCCAAGCAAACATACCCCACTTTTGTCTGCCAGATGGATAAATTCCTCCAGCATGCCGGCATGGAAGACAAGGGTGAAAAATACAAAGCAAAAGAGTCACATAGAACATCTCTTGTCCATCAAAAACCAAGGAAGAAGAACATTTCCTTTCTTACAAATTCTTGTCCCAGAAGAAAGAAAAACTAGGAACAGCCTGTGCATCAGTGTAAGTAGTGAAGAAACATGACTTACAAACAGTAGATCAAGTTATATTAAGTGGGTTTCAAATGATTCATGGTTTCTTCTTTCCTGAGACTAACATACGTCAGTCTACATACCTAAGCTTAGGTTAATAAACCCTGTGGGGAAAAAGGATGTTGTTATTTTTATCATCAGGGATCCCCTTGCCTTTGAAATTAGTTTCTTCATATCCAGAAGAGGTGAACAACAGATTAGTTAGCATTACATATTATTTTGGGGGTGATATTACTCTCTTTGGTATAGTCCTTTGTTTCTTCTTTATCAATTCATGCCATGCCTCAAAGGAAGTCACTTCTTACAATGCCATTGGCATTGCTTGTGTCTAAATCCCACATTTCTCATTACTCCTGCAGGTAAGCACTAGACTGGAGTAAACACCCTATGTCATACAGTTAAATGGGACCAGACACACTAAGTATATTTATTTTAAGTATTATAATCTCCCAAGCAGACTCCATTTTTCTTCCTGTTTTATATCTTCATTGATCAGTGAAAAAGGAATTTGTATGGCATTCTCTGAACAAGATCATATCTTATATTTTGTTCAAAGCCTCAATGCTGACATGCATGGATGACAGTGAAGAATTGATTAATAGGTACTTTGGAATAGGTAACAACAAATATTGAGAGGAGTGGGTGGTCATTCTTTTAAAAAATTGGCTTGTCTGTACATATCCTGAGACCCAGATTAGCCTTTGATGATGCCACCATCCTCACCCCTAGCAGAAGGAAGGAGTACAGTTTTGTGATTCTATGATATAATTATAATGAAAAGCACTTCATTTCAACAAAGAGGGTAGGAAAAAAATTAACTTTTTTTCTTAAAAATCATCTGTAATTGAAAAGCTTCACTAAATCTAAGCTCTTTCTAAAAATGAAAGAAATGCTTAATATCTGCCTAGCACACCTCTCCCCAAGAGAAAAAAAAATGCATCTTTTGACATTTTGCCACTGGTTGGCATAAGTTTAGGTCACCCAAAGGCTTGGAATTCAATGTCCACAATATGGTATAGGAATCAGTATCTTGGAATTTATGTAAAAGCTAGGACCCTCCAAAAGTCACATCCTTAGAAAAAGGACTGATTGCAAAAAATTTGCCTACCAGCAAAGAGAAATGACTAGAATGTTAGTTAACTGAAAGAAAGCAGTACAAAATAAGCTATAATGAAACACAAAAGACATACAGCATGTAAAATGGAAGATAAAGTGAAAGGACAACAAGATTAAATGGTCAGGAATTTTTGAAAGGGAAATAAAAATAAAACTGAACATATTCAAAATTTGTGAAAATCATGAATCCTTGGAATTAAGTACAATAAATCTCAGGCAGGAAACACAAAACACACACACAAACACACATACAAGTTGCATTGAAATTTCTAAATACTAAAGATAAAAGAGTCCTTAAAATTAATAGATGAGGGATAAAGATATTGCTCAGTGGTTAAGTGCATTTCATACTAAAGCATGAGGACCTTAGTGGGCTTGATGTGGCACAAGTTGGACTCTCCATAACCCATATAAACAGCTGGATATGGCCCCACACACAGGTAACCCTAGTCCTTTGGAGGGGCAGATACATCACTAGAACTTGAAAATAGAAAACTACAGAATTAGAAAAAACCTTTGTACCAAGGAAAGACAGACTGGTGAGTGATCAAGGGGAATACCAAATGTTTTCCTACAGCTTCTATAGGCAAATTCACAGGGTACCACATTAGCTTATACACGCGCATGTACCATATACTAACACACATACATACACACATATATATAGGGAGAGAGAGCTTATTATGTATGGTGTGTGTGTGTGTGTATACCTATATATATGTGATGTGTATTTGAGAGAGAGAAAGAGAAATGCAGATTGCTTATAAAATGGAATGACAATTAGATTGACAGTTGACTTCAAAGTAGGACTAAAGCCACAACATTGAGGAACAATTAACTTCAACATAATGTGATAAACTATGTCTATCAAAGCATTTTTCAAAAATGATGTCAAAATAAAAACATTTTAGTGAAAATAAGTACTAGCCTGAGAATCATAACTCAATAGCAACCATTGATGGGCTTTCTGAGGGATATACTTCAGTGGAAGGA
Organism: Jaculus jaculus; assembly: GCF_020740685.1. Lineage (NCBI taxonomy): Eukaryota > Metazoa > Chordata > Mammalia > Rodentia > Dipodidae > Jaculus > Jaculus jaculus. The sequence continues at coordinate 304,845,028 of NC_059102.1, forward strand.
AAATGAACCAGCATCAAACACAAGGATACAAAAAGAAAAGTTAATAATAAATTGGTGTTCCTACCAGCAAGTCTAAATGCTCACCGCCTATATATGTATTGTAATATTGACTAATGTAGTCAAAATTTAAGGTGGAAATCAAATCCTGATAATAATATAGAAATTGGAGGGTGATATTGCAGTTAAAAGTCACTTTAGAATGAAAGTAGGAAGACTAACTTCAAACTATAACTCAAATGGGAAAATCAGACTATTAAAAGAATGTATAATGCCAGGCGTGGTGGTGCACGCCTTTAATCCCAGCACTCGGGAGGCACAGGTAGGAGGATCACTGTGAGTTCGAGGCCACCCTGAGAATACATAGTGAATTCCAGGTCAGCCTGGGCCAGAGTGAAACTCTACCTTGAAAAGCAAAAAACAAAAAAAGAATGTATAAAAGAATAAAAGTAAGGTATAACTACCAAAGTAAATACAAGATAAAATAAGTTGAATTAAAGGGAGATAGAAGAGGGGAGCATATATCAAAAAGGCACAAGACAAAGGCTAAAATATGATGTTAGACTCAAACAAATCATTAATAATTAAAAATGAAAATGGACTAAAGTCAATAATTAAAGAAGAACTCAAGTGAGGTTTAAAATAAAGAAATACAGCTCTATACTAAGAGAAAATGCCATATAAACAAAGGTTGATGACAAAGGGAAGTAAAAATCTACTAGGAAAATACTGCCCAAAAGAAAGGTAGGAAAACCATATTTTATATCAGGAAAAAACAAGGCTGGGAAGATGGCTCAGTGGATATAGCACTTGCTCTACAAGGTGAGTCCCTAAGTTAGGTTCCCTGGCACCCCTGTAAAATCTGAAAGTCATAGTGGGCTTCTGTAATTCCAGCACACAGATGATGTGATGGGAGGCAGAGACAGGAGAAATTCCCAGAAGCTCACAGGCTAGCTAGCCTGGGAGGGAGTGTATCGGACAAGAGAGCTTGACTCCTAATAAGGTGGGAGGTGAGGACTGACCTCCACATTCATGTTATGTATGGCATGCACACTCACACATGAGAGAGAGAGAGAGAGAAAGAGAGATTTTAAGATAAAGGCCATTATTAGAAATAAAGAGTTATTACAAATTACCTTCTAAAGGTCAGTAGGAATTCTTAATTTATATGAATATGAAAAAACCTAAAAGTGTAGATCATCATCAAAATATGTGAGCCTAACATTGACAAACTTGCTGGAATATTCAAGCTGGCAGTTAAAAATGAAATTTGTAACATCTTTCTGATGAAGTACAGTTCTATGTGACTTTTTATATGTCTTTATTGCCAATTCCTTATCTACATGTGATCTACAATGTTTAGTTTATCTTGTTTATTTTTGTCAAATGTGTTTTAAAGTGTAGGGCAATATGTATCATATACCATTGCCCAATGTAATTGTTGGATATTTGAACTATTACAGAGAAAAATAAGATCATACCAAGAGATCAACTAATACAATCAAGAAACATGAACAAATCAGCTCTCCAAATTTAGTAAAGATACAGTCTTCCCAAAAATCCATGAAATATTTATGAAAACACAGTATACACTAGACTATATACTATAACCACGATACAATTAAGTTAAAAATAAGCAATAGCAGTAACATTCTACGTATTACAAAATGTAAAACACATTTATAAATAGCACAAAGAAAAACACCATGAAGAGTGAGAGACAAAACTGAATCCTAGTAAAACTATTACATTTCCAAAATCAAGATTAGCAACCAAAGATCTAGGGAGGACATCCTAGCTTTATGGACATATATGAGCAAAAGTATAAAAACTGAGGATCAACAAATCTAAATGAAGAGATAAGAATAAAAATAGTGATAAGTAAATAAGTAAACTCAAGGAAGAAAATGAAAAAAAAGTAGACTGCTGAAATAGAAAGAAAGAAATACAACAAGAACTCAAAATGCCAGAGGCTATTTCTATGAAAATAGACAAAACTTCCACAAATGCGTTCATTGACTAAAAGTAAAAAAAGAAAAAAAGGCCGGGTGTGGTGGCGCATGTCTTTAATCCCAGCACTCGGGAGGCAGAGGTAGGAGGATCGCCATGAGTTCAAGGCCACCTGAGACTACAGAGTTAATTCCAGGTCAGCCTGGACCAGAGTGAGACCCTACCTCGAAAAACCAAAAAAAAAAAAAAAAAAAAAAAAAGGATAAACCCTAATTTTAAAAATAAAAGGGACTAAGTTGTTTCAGGCCCATCATAGATGTTTAAAATTAGAATAATAAAAATATTTAATGTTAATATGTTTTTAAATGAATGAAATGGACAATTTCTATGAAAAATATAGTTTATCTAAATAAAAATTAGAAAACCTACACAAATATATATACATATATAGTTAAATACATTAAATCACTAGTAAAAGTCTATCAAAAACACCTACCAGACAATAAATAAATAAATACATAAAAAGGCAAAAAAGGGCTGGAGGGATGGCTTAGCAGTTAAGGCATTTGCCTGCAAAGCCAAAGAACACAGGTTCAGTTCCCCAGGACCCACAGAGGCCAGATACACAAGGGGGTGCACACATCTGGAATTTCCTTGCAGTGGCTGTTGGTCCTGGTGTGCCCATTCTCTTTCTCTTTCTCTCTCCCTCCCTTCCTCTCTCCCTCTTTCTCTGTCAAATAAATAAATAAATAAATAAATAATTTTTTTTTAAAAAAAACCTACCAGGCTAAATGATTTTACCACCAAATACCTAGTTTCAAATAAAATGTTCCAAAGAACACCTAAACTTATGAAACTAAGAACTTTCATTTTTAAACTAGCCAAAGACTGGACAAAAGAGAGTGTTCATGGATCAATCTTCCTCAGAAACATAAATGCAAAAGCCTCAAATTTAATACCATCAAATTTAAGCCAGGAATGCATGACACATGATGTTCCTAACTGGTTTTCATCATAGGAGACCAAGAATGGTTGAAGATTAGAAGGTCTAACAGCATATTTTTCATAACATGAGCGAATTAAAGGGAAAATAATGTACAATTGTCTAGGTTGGACATATTGATAAAATTCAACACTCATCCATGACTTGCAATGGTCACAGAAACATTAGTAACTAGGAACAAAAAGCAACATCTCCACTTCAGATCAGGTATCCATTTTAAAGTACTTAAAACTTAAAAAAAAAAAAATTCTCCTTAAAAGTAAATAGGAGCTAGAGAGATGGCTTAGCAGTTAAGGTGCTTGCCTGTGAAGCCTCAGGACCCAGGTTTGATTCCCCAGTACCTACATAAACCAGATGCACAAGATGGCACATGTGATTGTAGTTTGTTTGCAGTGGCTGGAGGCACTTGTGTGTCCATTCTCTCTCTCTTTCTTTCTAATAAATAAATAAATAAAATATTTAAAAACTTAAACCATGAGATTTCTTACTTCACTAAGGATGTCAATCATTAAAAAAAAAAATCTAACAACAACAAATATTGGTGAGGATGTGGTGAAAGAGGAGCCTCATCCACTGTTGGTAGGCATGTACGCTTGTACAACCACTATGGAAATCAATATGGAGATTCTTAAAAGGATGAACACAGTGCTATCAACTGACCCAGTTATTCCCTTACTGAGCACTTATCCTAAATGTTCTATGCATCAATACAGAGAGATTTACTCAACCATGTGTATAGCTGCTCAATTCATTATAGCTAAGAACTGAAATCAATCCAGGTGCCCATCATTGGATGAATGGATAACAAAGTTGTGGTACATATATACAATGGAATTCTACTCAGCAGTAAGAAAAACCAATACAATGGAATTTGTAGAAAAATGGACAAACTTGGAACAGATCATATTCAGCAAACTCACACAATCATAGAAAGACAAACACTGCATGGTCTCACTTATCTGTAGTGCCTAACATGGATCTGCTTCAGTTGCTGACATACCTGATAGGCAGCTCAAGGCCCAGACAATGGGAATGGAAGGGTTTGCAGGGAGAGAAAAGGGGTGTGTGGGGGGGGACAAACACAAAGATAACTACAAAATGATCTGATACCATAGAAACCTTTATCCTTGGAGATAGCCTAAAAGATATAACCCTCAAAAGGAGTTAGAGGACAGCACCTGAAAAGTAGGCCCCTGGAGAGGATGGGATGAAGCATAAGCTCAAAAGAATTTTTTTTTTTTTAATGTCTCTGGCCTCTAACTCTCAGTACCATAAATTGGTTTCTCCCCCACTGAGCTGTTGATAGGAAAGACCTATGAAGTCTCCAAATCAAGACAACTTTCTCTCAATGTACTTGATTACCCATCTGAGGTAAAAGGTAAGACGCTATTGCTGAAGACATCATATACTGCCAACTCAGAGCATGGAGACCTGGATGGGATCTGGAAGAAAGTCACTCCCCAGAGAGTTCGCCTGTCTAGTGCTAGAAAGTGCTACATGAGCTGCTGGGGGAAAGTGGAAAACAGCAGTCTGAGCAACCAGAGGTCTAAGGTACTCGGAAGCAAACACCCTGACAGGATGTACATACCAGTGCAATAGTGGCACACAGCCTTGGTGGGTAAACAATGACTTTCTGATTGGCTAAGAGATCCACTCAGTGTAAAGGAACCCATACCTGGAATTGGGAACAAGATCAGAATTCTGTGGAGACAAAGATTATGTCCTCCAGGGTCAAGCTCTCACTAGTCTTTGGCTCAAAGTAGGTTTACCCACATCAAATTCTCCCTAAATTCATAATGCTTATCCCATTTAAACTATGCTGACTTCACTCTCCATTGGAGAATCTGTTCTTTTTCAGAAGGTAGTAAGACTGGATGAGATAAACTACCCCTCACACTTCAGCCAAGCCACAGTTGGAACCACAGAAGAATGGGGAAACAAGCAAGAGTGTTTCTTCCATGATAAACTTGATTAATCATTGCCAGGGTGTAGGAGACAGACCCTGAAGATACTCAACACCTACCAAAGCAGAGATCCAGAGGATCCTAAGAGCTCATCTCTGAAGTAGACTTAAGACTCTCCCACCACAGCCCAGGGAGTTTTGCAGCAGTGGGGTAGGAAAGATTGTAAGAGCCACAGGTGGAGACATCATGTCCAGAGGCATTCCCTCTCTCCCAAAATAACTGACTGCTGCTCCCAAAATTCATAAAGCACAAAAATAAAGAATACCTGCAACCACACTGAGAAAGGTTCCCAATGAAATGGGGGCAAGGACGTGGGAAAAGAGTGTACCAACACATGATGTATCCATATGAAATATGCTGTTAATAATAATAATAGTGAAAGCTTAAAAATAAATACAAAGGCTGGAGAGATTACTGAGTGATTAGGTGCACCTCCTGTGCAAGCAAGAGGACCTCAGGGAACCTGAGACTATCTGAGTTCAACTCTCTAGAGCCTAAGTAAAACAGCTGGATATGGTCACTCATGCCTGTAGCCCCAGTTTCACAGGGCATCAGAGAATCTAAGATGTCCCCTGTCCCACCCCAAGCAAGCTCTGGAAATAGAAAAAAGAGACTCTGACTCAAAAACAATACTGGGTAGAAGAGTGATGGAGCAGAAAACCAGAACTTCCACTCCAGCTCCACAGGAGAGCAACCCCTACTTCAGGCAAGGGTATGGAAGGCCACAGGGGCACATGCACATGTGTACATAGTACACACACACCACTCACTACATCTCTCACACACAGGTTTTTTTTTTTTTCCTAAGTAAAGAAAAGGAATTTAAAAAGATAGGGCTACCTGCTTGTAATCAACATTGTCCTAGAGGACCAAAACTGCACAGAAACAATGTAAAGGAGTCAAGGTTTCAAAGGAAAAGACAATGTCTAATATGTTAGTCAGAACATGCATGTGCTCACAGAGATCTCTGAGGAGTGACTAAAGAATTCCATATGTGTTAAATCTATAGAATTCCATGACATCTGCTTTTTTTAATCTTAGTTTTCTTATGGTGGTGACTTTTGCACTAAAAGTCACAGTTGTATTTCATCCAAAAAGATGCCCTCCCATTTTATTACTGTTATGTTTGACCAAGGCCTTTCTTGACCTGAACTTTCTTTCCAGGTTGACTGAGCATTCAGTTTAGCTGATGTCCGTCTTCTTCCCCGCTCTCCATGCAGGCATGGCAGCTGAGCACGCCCTTTTACCAAGAGAACTTTCAGACCCTCACATTCCCCAAGGCTCTGACGAAGCCATGTGAACACAACTAAACTTAGTTCTAGATAGCAGATTGATCACTGCTTTCTCCAGAGAATTTTATTCTTTATTATTTTCACTGGTCTTTCTTTTGTGAGCTACACTCAAATAACATTAAGTCTTCTAAAAATCTTGTGTCAGTGTTTTGTAGGAAAGTAGTATTTAATTTTCTTTCCCTTGATTTTTTAAATGGTTTGCTCTTGTGGTTTTTCTAAGTATTTCTGTATTCTGAGTCACTCTGAGCAACTGACTGGGAATGTAGGAAGAAGTCTTTTGCTGTTTTGATTAACTGTGTGATTGACCCTGGGCCAGTCACTGAACCTAATCAAGCAACTTCATTCATTGCTAAATAAAAATAAAATGCAGCCTGGAAATATAGGTTAAAATTAGACCCTGCCACCTAGTGACTCACTGTCTCATTAACTTACACAAATTAGACTTTTCCTGTAACATTTCCATTTGGGGGGGGGCAACTTTATTACTTTTACCCATTTATATTTACATTGCCCTTTGTTACCTCTCTACTTGGTTATTTAACTTTATTTATTAGTTTCGATGAATAATCATGACACTCCATGGTGATCTCAGCACACAATAAAGTGTTGATGTTGTACATGAGCAACAGAAGAAAAGAATGACACTATGAGGAGTATGCATGGACAGAAAAGTGAGTGGATTTAGACTGAGTCCTAATTCAAGTTCCAGCTCTGGGTCACAGGTCTTGGTTGAATGATATTAAGAAAGTCAGAAAACCTCTCAGAGCCTATACTTTCTAATTTATAAAAACAGTAACCAACCTTTGTGGGCAATTGTTACAACAACCAAAGACAATGAATGAGAATGGTGCTTTGAAAAAACTGTAAAGAGTGGTACACTTTTATTCAGCATAACTGAATCATTCAGTTCACTGAATATGGTTGTAAAACATGGGACAATATTAATGGATATCCACCCAAGACAGAGACCACTAAAGGCGAGGAAAGTAGGGCTGGAGAGATGGCTTAGCAGTTAAGGCGCTTGCTTGTGAAGACTAAGGACCCCGGTTTGATTCCCCAGTACCCACGTAAGCCAGAACTCAAGGTGGTGCATGTGTCTGGAGTTCATTTGCAGTGGCATTGAAGGCCTAAGTGTTCCCATTCTCTCTCTATCTGCCTCTTTCTCTTTCCCTTTCTCTCAAATAAATAAGTAAATAATAAAATATAATAAAATTTTAAAATAATAAGGACAGTCATCTGTAAACCCATAGACAATAAATCATGATAAAGAATACAATAAGACAGGAAACTGCAGCTTTACAAATTATGTTGCTGATTTCAGCTCACCTGGAAAATTAGGAAATCAAGTTAGTATTTGAAGATCTTTTGTTTTAACCTTTTGAAGCCATAACTTGTGGTGGAAGATACAAATACAAAATAAATGTGAAGAAAGTCAGCGTGATGACACACACCTGCAATCCCAAGAGTTTGAAGGTAGCAGTAGGAGGGTCTGGTTTCAAGGTCAGCTGCACATACATAGTGAGTTCCAGTTCAGCCTGTACCACATGAAACTCTGTCTTCACAAGCAATGATGATAATAAAAGTGTACGGTTTTATTTTTATTTATTTATTTTTGTTAGAGAAAGAAAAGTGGAAGGCTAGAAAAATTCAAGGTGTAGACAAAGGAACTATTTAAAATACATTTAGCTTTTATAGAAATTCAAGGAAAAAAATTCTAAACATAGAAGGGGCTCAATTACCTTACCTTTGCTCTGTATTAAAGAGTGCAAAGATGTGCTTGCTAGACATAAAGCTCTTTTCCACATCCCGAACTTTGAGGTTGTCCAATGGAAGCATGTACTTCTTTTCTTTTTCCTGTTGTAACAGGGGTGGAGGAGAGAGGACTTTAATAAAATACCATGCAATGACAACATATCTCCCAAGTTGCCTAACACTTGATCACACTATTTTATACCACCAAACACTACTTGGCGTAGACTATCAAGCAATACTAGTTATCTGTGTCAGGAGATTCCAGTGAATCTCAACACTGTAGACTGAAAAAATGGGGGTGTGGAGGCACAGTGTACAGGAAGGCTCCAAGATGGAGAGAACACATGGTCTTCTACCCTTTCCCCCTCATGTGGGTCCCCTTAGATGTTTTTAAATGTTAGTTTGATATTAAGAATTTAGCCATCTGTTAATATTTAACAAAAATGTTCTGGTCCTAATTCAATGAGAAATGCCAGATGGATTTCATTTCATGTTTTATTTGCAGCCTAAGCAGTTTTGATAGCCAGTGTTGGCAGGAGAGTGGAAGCTCAGGGACCCCAGGATGAAATGCCCCCCCATAAAGTATGATAAAGCACAGAAAATACTTCCCTTGTTTGGGTCTAGAATAAAATGTATGTTCAGGGAAAAAAAAAAAGGTCCTTCCATAAAACTCATAGAGTTATTGAACACTTGGGGAAAAATAAAGAGCCCATTAGAAGTAGAGCAATATTAATTTACCCAAGTTCTCTTTTAAAATAAATAATTTTTTAAAGAAGAATATGGATGTTGGAAAAGGTGAGGTTTGCAAACTCAACCAAATTTGAGTTAGTAAAACATAGTGAATGCCAAAGAGTTACCGGAAACATTTACTCTATGGGCTGGCCCAGGAACAGTATCATCTTATGTGAAAATACCTATCAACCAGCAGAACAGGCAAGAGCCAAACAGTTCAAGAAACATCTATTAGCAGGGCAAGTGAGCAGCACAGCACTGGCTACACGGTGGTCTTCAACACGAGGCAAACAGTGCTCAGCTTTGCCTTCTACTAAAATAACCGTTTTTGCCTATGGTAAGTGTGCACCACCCAGCCTTGTTTGCCATAAGCCTCACTGCTCATAGGGCACACAGATTATTTCTGCGAGGACTTAGACTAGGGAGCGAACATAGAGAATAATTTTTCCATGCTCCAAGCCAACTTGTGGGTGCCATGTTTCAAGGCAGGGGATATCACTGGCCTGGCTCTTGTTTGCTCATAAATTAGGAAAGGACTGAACAGAGCACATCAGATTAGTTGAAGAAAAGTGGCTCTACATTTGACCGCAGAAGTAAAGGAGTGAAATAGAGGACTACAGGACTAAAGGAAGCTGCTTGGAGAACAAAATGGCTGTGCTGAGAGGCACAGCCTTCAAAGAAAAGACAAATAAATAAATAAGAGAAACTCAATGGGAGCGAAGGGAGCCTAGAAAAGACATGAAAGAGCAAAGCACTGTAAGAAGATTCCACTATGTCTTTGCAAAAATTAATAACATTCATGAATGTAAAGATATTCTAAATAGCAAAATATACAATTTAAGGAAATGAAGTATCATTGCTGAGGCCAACTTATTTAAAACACTTGTCAAACTATTTTAGGGCAGAATTCTAAGAGGCCAGACTCTAGATTGAATAAAAATGTATCCAATACATAATCAAATGAAAATGCTTGAGACCCAGAGAACATTTTTTTTTCATTACTGGATGGTTTTCAATGCCCTAAATTTAAGCAGCTGGAATTTTTTAATGCACCATCCTATTCAACCTTTTGAAATGATGGATTTGTCTTTTAATGGGAGCTCTGCATTTCATTGTAAAGATGGAACACAATGTCCTTGGCTTGTTTTCTATAGAAGCAAGGCCCCCTTTGTACTGCATTCTTTAGCTTATAGTGAAGCCTAAAAATGCAGCAAGCTTATGTCAGCTACTCAACACTGGAGAAGAGCACACATATGCAGCAGCGGGACATGAAAAGTGCAGTCTTCATTTCCCAAGTACTCAATGTCACTTGTCCAAGGTTTTTGAGGACACATTGCTAAATTATTTCATAATCACAAGTTTTAGACAGACAAAGAAAGACGAAACACAATTCAGGCTGACTTGTCTAATTAGCTGTAAGTCAAACTGAGAAATAAATGAAATAGAAGCAACTCCAAGCAATGAAACAATATATCATGAATATTTCTAAAACTCTTGGTGGTTTGTGGAAAGAATGATCTGCTAAAAAGAAATTATGAAGCTGAAATAACTTAAGTAAATAACAGGAATACAGAAGGAGGAAGTTTACACAGAATTATGTCTAAAATGCAAGGCTTAGCACCATCTTAACTAAGAAACCTGCTATATAATGTCAGTTCTAATAATGTGGTATCCAGGATAGTAGGCACCAGCTATAGACAGCTACTAAACACTTGAAATATAGCTAAACAGGGGTATGTGTAAATATATAAACTATTCACCTGATTACAAAGATTTACTATGAAGCAATAAGAGTAATACTTTAAACTAACTATCTCATTAAAACTTTTAAGAAACGAATTTTGGCCTGGAGAGATATGGCTCAGAAGTTAAAGGCATTTGCTTGCACAGCATGAAGACTGGGTTTGATTCCCCAGTACTCACATAAAGCCAGATGCCCCAAAGGGGTACATGTGTCTGGAGTTCATTTGCAGTGGCACTAGGCCATGATGCACCCATTCTTATTCTCTCTCCTCTCTCTGCTTGCAAATAAATATTTATATGAAAAAATAAATAAAAATTTTACAATCTCATCAGTATTTTTAATATTAATTATAGATTTAAATGATATGATTTTGTTGGGGTAAGTACTATTAACACAATTTCTCATACTTGTTTCTTTTTTTTTCCTTTTGAAGGGGAATGCAAAGACAATTTCCAATGAATTGCGGCATTAATTTGATTAAATGTCTTGTGAGAGCACCTATACACTCACTAGCCCTTTCGTTCCTCCTTTCCATCCAAACACTTTCTCATACCCACCACCTTGTATATGCTTAATTCTCAGTCACACAGTCTGAAACCTCACCACTATCTCTAATGTATTGTCTTTCTCATCTCCTTTATCCCATCAAGATTGTGTCGCATTGCATTTTAAACATTTATCAGAGTCTCTGCTTGACATTCTATCGATGAGAGGGAGGAAAGGAGAGAGGGAGGGAGAGAAGAAAGGAAGGAGGGAAGGAAGAAGGGAGGAAGGGAAGGAAGTCAGTCTTCATTTCAATTAAATATACCCTTGCCAATTCTACTAAACCTGAGTTACCCTTGAATTCCTCCCTATTATGATCATTTTTACAGCACACCTAAAGTTCTTCTCTGTGAGAAAAGTTCCCAAGCTTGTAACTGTCTCCCTGCCTCTCAGTCACCTCCCCATATCTCCTCATATCTCTTATAATAGGCATTACTCATTACATTCATGTTGAATTAGGATGTCTTATAGGAGGTGTCTTCATCTTGTAAATGTGTTCCATTTATACATTTTATGAAGGTTGTTCACTTAGTACTGATTGTTCAGCCAATTATATTGTTCAAGATGGCTGTCTGTGTAAAGGAAACCAAAATAGATAATATATTTGCTATAAAAATGACATAAAATATGATATTTTAAACATGATTCTTAACTGGAATTTTTCAGGGATGTATACATCAGATTCTAAAGAGAGCTTTTGGTAAACAGAGTTTGAAAAGGAGCTTCTTTGTATTTTCAGAAGCTTCAGAGATTGATGTCACTTGTGTTACACCATGCCTGCCATCACATTTAAATGCAATACTTTCACTCACTCTCCTTCATGCAGGACAGTGACCAGCATTATATTTATGGGTGGTATTCAGAATGGCAGTGTCTTTGTTCAAGGAGAAAAGGAACATAGGAGACCTACTGTTGCTTTACAGTAACACACAAAAATTTGAGTAAGAGAAATAGGATAGGCCAAAAAGAGATGCATCTGTGTATGAAATAGAGTGGCCTGAGGGAAAAGTAACTGACTAATGAGTAGTAACCAGCTGAGGAGCCTACATGAAAGGAGGTAGAAATTATGAGATGGCCGCAGAAAGTGTACTTTGAGCTTGAAAATAAAGGAAACAGTTAAAGAGTAATAGAAGGATTTGGCACATGCCCAGTGATGGGCTCTACCTGGCGCCATGACTTCTATGCTGGAAAGAGATGCACTTGGTATGAACAGAGGATTGGAGAAACAGCTTCTACATAAGCAAAGGATTACAAAGTGTTTGTGTTTGTGTGTGTGTGTGTGTGTGTGTGTGTGTGTGCATGCATGTATGTGTGTATATGTTTATATATGGAAAGTTTCACAACAAGTAGTATTTGAGTAGCCTCAGTGTGATGGCACATTTAATCACCTTATTTGTATATACATTTTCCAACTAATAGGACAAGAAAATTAAAAGAGGATTCTGAGTCCTTTTTCATTTCTGTGTAGTGCCTAGCATAGCATCAGGCATAAAAATTATATAGCATACATCACAAATATTGTCAAATTGACTTGAGAATGTTGGTTAACCGCAGAAAAGTATTGATAGTTGAAACCTTGGAGTATATATCAAGTATCACCTCCTCCATAATGACAAACATCACAGAAGGTCAAAGACCTCTTTCTTCTACAGCTCTCATGATTTCCATAATCTTTTCATAATGTATTGAGGGCATCAATTTTTATTTATCTTCAGCTTTCTTCTTCAAGTTGATTAGAAGCTCCTGGGAGATAAGGACCATGCCATGTTTTCTTTTGGGTTTATATCTAACATCTATCACACTGTTGCAGATACAGATGTTGCTTAAAAAAGACTTAATTGCTGGTGATGTGTCACAAATTAAATGCCAACATGGTAGGTCTACTCATACCATTATGTTAAAACTTATCCACCCAGCTACAATATAAAGAGTTTTTCACTGCTTCAAAATAAAATATTTTTATGACTATGTAATTAGCTAGATGAAATTCTACCAATATAACAGATTTAATTAATACAAACCTCTCAATTTATAAATAAGGCTGACAACCCAGTACAATTAAAACAATAGCATAACAAAAATATACCAAAATTCGGCTCTTAAGAGACAAAATCTGATGAAACTTTTCAAAAGAAGTATAACATGAAGCATATTAGGTTTGAAAAATAAAGAAAACCATACTAGTTATATAAGATATATACTTATTTGATTCACTAAAATTCTTCTTAAAAAATTATTTCTTTATTTGCAAGCAGAGAAAGACAGAGAGATAGAGATGGAGTGGGGAAAGAATGGGCACACCAGGGCTTCTATTCACTGCAAATGAACTCCAGACACATGTGCCACCTTGTACATCTGGATTTATGTGGGTACTGGGGAATCAAATTTGGGTCATTAGGATTTGCAGGCAAGTGCTTTAACTGCTGAGCCATTGATTGCTCCAACCCTGTTAAAATTCTTAATTGGCTTGTTAAAACATTCTAAAACATTATGATACTATTTTGCAGGCTAATAAATAATAACAAGTTCCATGACTGATGGGGAATTCTCCATGCTGCTGAGGAGAGATGTGCTTCACTAGACTAAGGAGTCCTAGTTTTGATCACTTCTACTACTTACTGTAACAACCAACCATGTGCTTTTTTTTTTTTTTTTTTTTGAGGAAGGGTCTCACTGTAGCCCAGGCTGGAATTTACTCTGTATTCTCAGGGTGGCCTTGAACTCATGGCAATTCTCCCACCTCTGCCTCCCAAGTGATGGGATTAAAGGCTTTCACCACCATACCTGGCAGCCATGTGTATTTTATATTTGTTGTTTCATACATGCTTCATCTGTTAGATGTCTTTTCTCCTTTGAAGGGACTGATAAGCGCCTTTGTCTTTTCCCCCTTTTCTGTACCCGTCTGGGGATAGCAGATGGAACTTTCCTACGATTGGGCCACACCAGCAGTGCATGTAGATAGACAACACAGGAGCTAGTACCATGCCAGACAAAGCGCAGGTGACTGGATGACTGTCTCACCAAGAATTTGGCCACAGGACAGGGCGATTACCTCCCAACTTGTCCAAATTGAAGATATTCCTTATACTGGTGTTGCAGAATTTGCTTGTTGCTCAAGAGAGAGTGTTGTTCAATATTTTTGTCTAGAGAAAGTTTTATTTTTCCTTCAGTGTATTATAGCCACCAAGAAAGAAACTGAAGACAGGATCTTGGGGTTTTGGGTGGGCATCAAGAAAAATGTGATGACCATGCATGTTAACCCAAGCCTTCCATGCTTTAAGTGACGAACACAAGAGTCATGGTGAGCAGGCATACTCATCAGGCGTCCTATCCCTACCTTATCTTGAAAGGGACATTGTGTTGCTTGTCAGAATAAATCCAAACCCTTCACCATGTCCACTGTACCACTTACGGGACTCTTCTTCCCAAGAAACTCAATGATGTGGCCAATGAATTGTGCTTATTTTCCACACTGAACATATATAATCATATCTTCTTGGCCTATGCTATATTTTCTCCACTAGGATTATTATTCCTTGTATATGGCTCAACTTCTCTTTGCCTGAAAATTCCTACAAAATATTATCCCATCTAGCACAGACTTCATTTACAGTTTTTCTAAAAATATCCTCTTTTTTATTACACTTGATATACCATCTTTTTAAATGGCTGGCATCTTTTACAGAAAAACAGTCTGACACACAAATCCAAAATATGAACTAGATTATAAAGTGTAGTTTCGCTGACTGAAGCACAGGATGGGTCATGAAAAAGTCTGTCCCTTACACTTCATCCTATCTCCCTGATCTATCCACTAAGGCCTGCTCAAGAAATAATGTTAGAATACGTAGACAGCAGGCCTGGCTTTCCACATAGCTCTTCCTTAGTCTGGTCTACATATCAGCCATATTCTTCAGGTGTTCACACAGGACCAGGACTCTACCACAACCCTCACTTACCTGTAACTGGCTCTGCCTCTTCTGCTCATGTCTTCCACACTAAGTGACTCCACCTAGCTCTCGGCAACTTCTGGTTGAACAAACACATCTCTCATAACCACAGAGATAGCTCACTGAACCTTCCAATTAAGCTACCATTGTGAAGCTCTTCCTACCTGACTGGGCACTTAGATGTACTTGTCAAGCAAGACCTTGCAAAGGCATACAGTGCTCCAGAGGCTTGACATGCCAGGCTGCTGACAGAGAGTGCTCCTCCCTTTTTCTGCCCCTTGCAGGATTCCTCATACCCCAGGCAGATGCCTTCACAGCACTAACATCCTTGGCCTATTATATTCCTTTGTGCTTTTTTCTTATTTTCTAACTATCCAAGTGCATTATCTAAGTGTACATAGTCACTTTTTCAATTATAAGAGAAACTTCTATAGAAAAGAGCAAACCCATTCCTATCACTATCTTTATCACTGTGGCCAGAATGTTTGCAAGCAAAGAAGTGTAGATATTACCCTGGTCTTCTGGGTAGAGATCAAAACCAAGAAAAAATGACCCTACATATTAATCCAAGCCTTCCATTCTTTGACTAACTCATACAAGAGTTATGATAAGTGTACAGACAGAGGAATACAGGCTGACATAAGATTAAGTAAAGAATTAGTATTTATCATTGTTGATCAATCTAATCTTTATAATTTTTATTTTAGAGTGTGAGAGAGAAAGAATTGGCACATCAAGGCTTTAGCCACTGCAGTCAAACTCCAAACACATGCGCCACCTAGTGTGCATGTGCAGCCTTTGCTTGTCTCACCTTTGTGCATCTATCTAGCTTACAAGGGATCTGGAGAGTTGAATATGACAAGCACCTGAATAGCTCAGCCATCTCTCCAGGCCTTTTGGAAATTTACTTTTTATTTTAGAGAGAGAGAGAAAGAGAGAGAGAGAACAATCTATAGATCTTGATCTCTGCTACTCTTACATTGCTACCAAACCATTGGATTTTTGAGGAAAGAAATTATTTCCTTTATAGTGTTGGCTGCATAGTAGATGTATAGCACACACTTGTTCAATAGACATATGAACAGTCTTCTCAGGAGCTAGCCCAGAACTTTGCCTATATGAGAGACGATGACTGACTTGTCATATAAAGTACCAAAGGTGGGGGAGAGGGAGCTATAAAAATACTGAGAATACCAGAATACTCATTCTGTGTGGTGTTGAAAACTAAAATCTGGTGTTTATTGCTATTAAAGAAGTTACAACTAGAGCAATGCACAAGTATGAAACTCATAACATAAACTACCCATCTTTTCACTTGGATTTCAATTCCTTGCTTTAGTCAGAACTACATTTTGTGTGGTAAAAAGCATCTGTCAACCAGTGGGTTATGAGTAAATAAACTTCTTCAGATTTTCTCTAGGGCACTGATGAAGCTATTCATGAAGAGTGAGCTCTCCTAACAAGCCGAAGAGAACTCAATGACGTCTAGACCAGTGGCTTCGCAGCTTCCTCTGTGCTTGTTCAGGCTCTGGCATGGAGCTGCACATAGTATTTCTCCACCAGGTAGGACAGAGAGCCAGTCACTCTTGCCACTCTCCCCACAAGAGTTCATACCCTTTTCATGGGTCCTTGTCCAGAAAGCTCATCTTGTTGAAAGAGGACACTTTCATTTTCAGGGCATTCTTGGCAACACCCCACACCAACCTCTCACACACTTGGCATATATTACTCTGCATTTTACCTAATATCCTCAAAATGTATATTGCTCTCTAGCTCTACTGAAAAACAGTACTTTATAATTTGAAACTGAAGACATAAAAGCTTTTGTTATCAAATCTTTATAATTAATTTCCACATCAATGTGACCATGGCATACATGAGATTGCTTATGTACAAGCCTGATAATGATGAAAATAAAACAAATGTACTTAGGGTTATGGATTGTGAAAAGGCCACATGTACACATCTTTTATGCCTCCTCCAAACACACCATCATGACAGTAAAATAATTTTAAAATATCTTAACCACAGGAACAAGGAAATGGGAGAAGAGATTTTTTTTTTTTTTAATGCTTTAGAAGAGAGAAAATAGAAAAGAAAGACTGACATGACAAACAGGAAAGAATCATTCTGTCCATTATGGTACCTAGTTCCCAAAAGGGTTCATGGAGCAGAATTAGATAGACATTTGTATTCAGATGTACCTGAAACCATTGGTGACACAAGGTCACTTCTTCTATCCATAGCATTCAGTTCCCTAGAATTTTCCCCCATTCCTCCTAGAGAATTCTTATCACAGAAGTTTCAGACTCAGAAATACCAGGAAGGACAAACAGGGAAGATGGGGTTAAAACCAGAGAATCTAGCTGGGCGTTGTGGCACATGCCTTTAATCCCAGCACTCAGAAGTCAGGAGTAGGAGAACTGCCATGAGTTCAAGGCCACCCTGAAAGTACATAGTGAATACCAGGTTAGCCTGGGCTAGATCAAGACCCTACCTTGAAAGAAGAAGAAGAAAATAACAAACAGAGAATCTAGTAAAAGTCTACTTTTTGAAATGCTGTCCTCAAACCCTTTTTCCTGTACCAGGATGTTTGTAACTGAATGGATTTTTCTTGTCCTATCAGGAAGGAGAATGGTGCATTCTCCGTGGAATTCAACAGACCCAGGAAAAAGGTATATATAACCAACTGTTTTAAGAAAAACCCAGCCTGCTGTCTGGTTGCCAGAAGGGAGGTATACATTCCCCAAACTGCTCTAACCCATAGATTCTCTAAGCAGCAAAGTGGCATATACTCTTTATATATTTGATATGCCAAGACAATTAATTAGAGTTAATTTCTAAAGCTAGTCTATCTCAACACTCACCCCAGTCTCCTTGTAATGTGAGTTGAATTCAGAATTTTTTCTGTCCCTTCCCAACTTGGCTTCCATAGCTAGGGCTCCAGATGAGACAGTTTTGACCAATCAGATGAACTCATGCCAGACTCAGACTCAGATTCAGAAATGACTTGCAAGGGACACAGACAGAATGTATGGTACCTGTTTCATGGGTCTGAATCACAGCAGAGGTGGTGTGGCTCTGGGTCCTGTAGCTACAATCCAATAGCAGCTTCCTGGAAGCTTTCCTGGAAACTCAACCTAGCTATGTAATGTGTGCTCTTTCTATCATTTATGGAGCAATTTATCCCCCTCAATACCTTTCTCTCTATTGAAAGTAGAGAATATTTTATTGTTTGAAATTAAAAACTGAAAATATATTAGCAATGTCTAGTTAACATATACATTTCAAGTTTTTATTAGCATATATTAATAATATATAATGATGGGTTTCATTATATGATTTTATTATGTGCATATATAATGTAGTTTTTACATCTTAGTAAAAATAGGCAGTGAAGCAGAACAAAAATATTAACCTACGTAATACTCATAAGTAACACAAAAACTTTCATGAAGCAAGTGTAGCATGTATGTAAATTATATGCTTATGTAGTCTTTTAATTGTGTGTGTGTGTGTGTGTGTGTGTGTGTGTGTGTTATATGCATATGTGTGTGCAGATGCATGTACCCAGTATGCGGAGGAGAACTTCAGGTGTCCTGTCTTTCTCTTTCATTTTGTTTCTTTGAGAAGAATCATTCACTGAACTTGGAGCAGCCATTTTTAGACCAGACTGGCTGAGCAGCAAGCTCTAGTAATTCTCCTGCCTCAGCCAACCCCCAATCCAGGACTTGGAATACAGGCATGTGTGACCACAGCCAACTTCTTTTTAAAGTAGGTGCTGAGGGGATCAAATTCTGGTTCACTGGCTTGTGTGGTAGGCACTTTTACCTGCTGAGCCATCTCATCTCCCTAACCCCTTACATAGTCTTGAAATTCCTAAATTTTTCACTCAAAGTGTTTCCCACACATATAAAAACTTAAATGTAAAATTCAAAGTTTGGTTGGGAGAGATAGCATTTGGGCCTGTCTGCAAGAAAAACAAAGGCACAAGATATGAATGAAAAAGGAAGAAAATGTCTGGAGGCATGCGTGTTCATAAACAATTCTAAGCTGCTCCTATAACAGTAGTGTACATCATGGGTTAAATGTTCTTTACTGCTAAGTACTATGATTAGTGTTTTGCATTTTTTCAGTTAGTAGAAATCAAAAAAAAAATATTCAACTTGTTGCAAGTACTTTGAATTAGCATATTTCAAATGCTTAATGGCTGTATTTTTTTTTTCTGTGTTCCAAGGCAAGGCAATTTATTATTTTCTTTTAAAGGAGAAACTTTTAAGTTTGGAATTGTGACTATTTTACTCAAAAAGGTGTGTGGTATAATACAAATTCCTGTTATTAAAATGCAAAAGCAAATATCATTTAACTTCTGTGGCTGCATATTAAATTGCAATGTGAATTTAAAAGACCTTACAAATGCTGACTTTATGCTTACTCCTTAACAGCCTTAAAGTGCATATTAATCATGCAACATTCTTCCTGCACAGCCTATTGGGTGTACTTGTATTAAATAAAAGTGTTATTCTGGCTAAGTATAACATACATTTGTAAAAGGTTAGCATAATAAAAGCACCCTGTTTACAAACATAGTGTAATTTTTACTTCTCTGAAAAACAAAATGTGAGTCAGGAAGGCATTGTACAAATAACATCTTCTGACAATTCCCAGAGCTTAGTCGATGAATGGTTTTAAACCCCCACCCCCAAACATTTGTCACCAAGATGCAAACAAAAATCAAAGCTGACTTTTCTCTTCTACCCTATCATTTCAGCAGGGAAACATGAAAATAAGGCTACCCCTCAAGAGAATAGCAATGGGCCTGAGGGTCAAGCAAATTAGTAAAGATCTTCTGAAATCCTTTGCAGGGACCACTGAGCTGTTCTTGTATTTAGCTTTCTGATTTTTGGTTTGCTGACAGTAACATAATTCAGTGAGGTACTTTCTGGGGTTGGGGGAGCAGAGCTGAGTGAGCCCCAAGTCCTTTGTCCTTTATAAGGCAGTTAACAGCCCTGTTCCCAAGAAGTACAGACTCTCAAAAAGGGAAAAAAGGGGCCTCTCTGAGTGCTTTCTGAGATTAAGCCTTGGACTTCAGATGACATTTGGCTGAATTGCTATAAGACAGCTGGTGGTGTGTTCACCAACACTGGATCAAGCAGGTCCCTGCAAAGAAACAGAGCTTTGGACAAGGGAAAGGGAGCTGGATTATTTCTCTATGGATCCTAGTCACAACTGCTAGCCTGCCAACTGCCTTTGGAGTGGGTGGAGTGAAACAAACAAACAACAAACAAAACTTTAGGGAGGGACTAGAAAAGGCAGAGGTGGAGGGATTAGAAATGAGGAGCTCAATCACTGGGGAGAGATTAAAGATCCCAGACCACAAATGTTCTCTGCTTCCTGGCCATGGTGGCCCCTCAGCTTCAGGGGAGCAAGTATACTGGAAAGAGACTGTCAGGAAGGACAGTGCAAACAAGAAATGACACGTGGCTTAGAGTTAGTACACAAGAGGTTCTGGCATTAGCTGTGTGCACGTGAGTGTGAGTAAATTGCTTACTTCTCCAGTCTCCTCAGGGCCCTGGATAACTCATGCCTCCTGGAGGGTGTGAGGTAAATGAAAGCATGTGGAAGACAGTGCCTTCAGGGTCCCCCGAGAAATGCTAATTTCCTTTTGCTAGAAGAAAACCCTGTTATCAGTCAGCTCTCCACCCATAGTCACAGCAAAGTATTTACCACAGTAAGGTCTCACACTTGGGAGCTATTGAACTAGGAGGGTTAAACAAAGCTTATTACATGCTCAGACAGTAAATACACAGTGAACATGAACAAGATCAAGCCAGGAGTGTAAAAACCAGCAAAAGAACTGTAGTAGTTTACATAAAATATGCTTTATTATTCAAGGAAAGTATAGAAAAACTGTGGGATGGGGCAAGAGAGAAGGAATGTGACAAAAAGCTGAAGCACACTCATTTCTCTGCCTTTCTCCTGCAGAAGATATTATGGAAAGTACTCAGGGGCAAAGACACGCTTCGAAAGGAATATAAAAATAAGAATTTCATAATTACAGGATTGTTTGCCTTGTATTTCTCAATAATACAGCTTCTCTTGAGTTTGACCTGGGATTTTGGGTTACTTTTTTGTTTGTATATCTGAAGAATAAATCAATTTTCTATTTGGACATAAGTAATATAATGAATAAAAATAATGTGTCTATACTCAGAATGAATAATTACTTTTTTAAAAGGGTGTTTGTCTATTACCTAAGTTTAGGAAACGTTGGCTTAGGAAATGTATATTGGAAATTTTCTTCAAAATAGGTACAAACAAATGGTCTTGACTTATAAACAGTTTAGAGCAGAGATTAGAAATTGCTTCAGTTTCTGACGACCCATATAAAGACCAGAAGAAAAACAGAGATCTGTCCTTCAGCGCTCAAGGGGCCTCAGCAGACACCAGGTATCCTTCGGGAGGTTTTTCCTGCCCATGTTTTGGTTTTTCACCATATGTACAGCAGGGATAATCATACCTAATCTCAACCTTCCCAAAGAAAGAAAACAAACCTAAATTTATGGGAACAAAATACAATAAACACAAAGCATTTTCATCTCTTCAGTATTTTAAAAAAAGAACTCTTGAAGTCATCTCAACAAAATACGTCTAACTCATACTGACACATGTAATTGAACCTGTGTTTAATTTTTGCTGCAAATTACCTGCTTCCTCTAAGGAGCAGGGTTGGTAAAATGCTGACATATATAGTTCAAAGCCAAAGCTGTGGAAGAATTAGGGTCACTGGGGCTTAAGACACAACAAGGTAAGGTTCTAAATAAAAGAAGAAGATGAGGGAAACAGAGAAAAATGAAGGAGAAACTGTAGAAAAAAGGTAGGAAAAGGAATACCACATGTGCAAACCCTTAAGAAGTTGGTACACAGAAAAAGTGAAAGAGTAGGTGGTGACAATCTTTACACTGAGAGTTTAATAGAAAGGTCCAAACCCAGGGCCACCCAGAGGGAAGTGACAGTGTAAATATAAATGCTAAGTGTTATCCCACATTATATACTAGGCTGTATATACTCTCTTTTTTCCTCCCTTTGTCCTTTTCCTTATCCCATTCCTCACCTTATTTCTTCCCTTCCTTCCTCTTCTTAGCCTCTCCCCTTTTCTTCCTCCTCTTTTCACTTTGTCTAAACCTAAATTCTTTCTGGTTATTTGAAACAAAATGTAATGATTTTTCTTTCATTATCCAGAATAATATTTTCTTGATATGAAAGCCATACACATGTCCACTATAAAAATGACAAATCTTACATTCCCTTCTTTTTAACCATCCAAAATGATAACAAGTGATGGCTCAGGGAAATTTTGCGGAAGAGGGGGTGGAAAGAATGTCAGAGTCACATGTTGGGTCATGATATGCAGAGACATTTATCGTACCAATAACTGTGGGCTAACTCCACAATGCACGACCCATTTACATCAACAAGGAGGGTCCAATGGGAGGGGGTAGATCATAGATGAGCCTAAACAATGGTACCAAACTGCCTGTATTTGCTGAAAAGAAAACTAATAAATTAATTTTTTTAAAAAAATTGAGTTAGGACTAGATTTCCTTCTTTCTTATAGGTACTATCTCTTTTCCTTTCAAGCCCTCAATCCCTCAGTTCAGTAAGTATAACAGAAATGTTGCTGAGGCCATGGAGATAGCTCAGCTGGTAAGGATGCTTCCTGCACAAGCATGAGGGCCTGAAGGGGCCATATACCACCTGACTTTAATTCCCCATCACCCATGCAAATAGCTGGGCATGGTCATGCAGTTATGCAATTCCAGTCCTGTAGGGACCAGAGACTAGAGAATCACTGTAACTTACAAAACCCATAAAGTTTCAGGATGAGTGAGAAACTCTATCTCAAGGAAAACACACAGATGCCTGATGGAGTACAATGCCTGATGTTCTTCTCTGGCTTCTACACATGCATGCATACACATCTATACACCACACACATACCACACCACACATACTACCACATAGTATATCATGTGTGCACGCGCGCACACACACACACACACACAAAGTTACCATTATACACACCAAGATACAGGACTCTGGTCACTACAGAAGCTCTGCTTTGGTGAAGGGGTGGGAAAGGAAGCCTGTCTGGAGTGGGTTGGAGTGAGTAAAGAGCGAATGAGAATGCAAAGAAATTCTATGGACATGGTAAAGAAAGATACTCTCATAGTAAAAAAAAGATAACCCTTACTCAAGCAATGAATTTTAAAAAAATAAATTACATGTAAAAAATACCATTCAGTAAAAAATCTAACCTTGTTAAAACAATGTTAATACACTTGTTTTTCCGACTTAAGAAGCATATGTTGTATAAGACTTAGGATTGGTTAAACACAGGGCTCTTTCCTAAACTCACTAGAGGGCCAAGATTCCATATAAAGCACTTGGGTCCCCTGAAACAGCATGCAAACTTTTGCAAATGCACACATATTAGGAAGAGAAAGAGAAGGAGGAGGAGGAAAAAAGCAGCAAGAAGCCTCCTTGAGTGGATTTTGCCAAACAAACTGGGCTAGACATAAATACTATGAGTTACTTGTGGTGAGGAATAGAAGGTAGTAATTTAACAGATGTTCACAGGTGTTTTATTGCATTCATGCTTTTGCTGTGTGAAAAAAAAAAAAAAAACTGTTTTGCAGTCGGTGCCCCAATCAGAAATTTTATTCACACAATGTAAATAGATCTAGCTTATTTTCACATAGGGCAGAAAGCAGCATGCACAAAGCTCCCAGAATAACCACATGACGGCACCACTGCTAGATCCACCATCAGACTTTCCAGGTTAAACAGGAAGGCATGAATGTTAGGTTCCCAGCTGATGGAGATTTGAGAATTAATGCCTCCTGGAGGCAGTGTGCTGTTGGGGTGGGCCTATGGATGTTATAGCCTGTTTCCCCTTGCCATTGTTTGGCACACTCTCCTGCTGATGTTGTCCACCTGATGTTGGTGAGGAGGTGATGTCCACCCTCTGCTCATTTTCCACTGCCATCATGGAACTTCCCCTTGAGACTGTGAACCAAAATAAACCTTTATATCCCCACAAGCTACTCTTGGTCAGGTGTTTCCTGCCAGCAACGTAAAGCTGAATGCAACAAGTGGTAGGTACAAGAAAGCCAAGTAAGTCACCAAATATTTCACAGAAAGAAAATGGCATATCTTGGAGTGGAATTTCAGGTAGTCTGAGCTCGAAGTCCACAATCTCTTTTTTTTTTTTTTTTCACATCAATGTTTATTGCAGCACTATTTATAATAGGTAAGTTATGGAACGAACCCAGGTGCCCAACATCAGAGGAATGGAGATATATATATATATAAGATTGTTTTTCAGCTGTAAATAACAAAAAATGTGTATCTGAAGGAAAATGGATACAAGTGGGGATAAAATCATATTAACAGAATTAAGCCAATTTCAGAAAGACAAATGTATGTTTTTTCTCAGTTGTGGTTTCTTGATCCTACACAGGTACATAAAAATTAGAAATAAGCAGTCTGGGGGACAAAGTGAGAGTCCACAATCTTAATAGCAACATTGTAGGGAATGATCTTGACTTGACCATAGCCATCCTGAATCATAACCACCATAACTGCCTCTGAGTAACTCTACTTCACACTTTACCAGACCCCCACACAGAATACTAGTATAGGTAAAACAGATAAAACCACAAGAGTTCTGTGGAGGTTTGATGCAGGTGTCTTCCACAAACTTATGTGTTCTGAATGTTAGGTTTCCAGCTGGTGACAATTTGGGAACTGGAGCCTCCTTGAGGTAGTGTATTGTTGGGTGTGTGCTTATGGGTTTATAGCCAGCTTTCCCTTGCCATTGTTCAGCACATACTACTGCTGATTTGATATTTTATATCACCTCATTTGGCCAGGAGGTGATGTCCACCCTATGCTCATGCCATCATTTTCCTCAGCCATCATGGAGCTTCCCCCTGAGTCTGTAAGCCAAAATAAACCCCTTCCTGCCACCAGCTTTTCTTAGTTTGTTTACTTGCACAACTCAAAACTGACTGCAACAAAGACCAAACTTTGGGGGGATACTGGGAAGGGAGCTCTGAACAAGTGTCAAGGTAAAATCTTCTAAACATAGAAAAAATTAACTTGGGTAAGAATATACTCTTCTAGCAAACACCCACAATGGGTGGGAGGATGTGTGGCACATACAGAGATGAATTAGCACAACTTCCAAAATAACAAAATAAGCATAAACTCCTTCCCAGTCCTAAGTGTGAAGCTGCAAGTTCTAGAACTCCAGCACGCATTTGAGGGTATGTGTAATTATTTTATTGTACCACACATACGTGTAGCTATGTAAACTTTATTGTTTCGTTTTGCTTACTGCATTACTGGGAACTAAACTCAAACTCTCAGACGTGCCAGGCAAGTACTTGATCACTGAGCCAACCCCAGGATAAAGATTTCATGCCATATCATGAACTCAAATTCTATCCATATTTATTTTCTTTTTGCTAGTGCCTTGAGATTTTAAATCCCAAAATCAATTTCCTCAGGTAGAACTCATAGACAAGAAGATCTGATGACAGCACAGCGTTTTCATAGGTAGACTGGAAAGAGGAGTTGACAGTCTGCTTCTGCAGAAGCTCGCTTTCCCTGGCTTGCTTCCATTGGTGTATCTCTCATGATCGAGAGTGTAGAATGGGTGTGAGTAAGCGCTACTGAAGCAAACACATGCATGTTCATCAGCTGTTTAGCTGCCATGTGGTTGGAAGTACTTTTAGCTGGCTTTATCAAATTCAATTGTTTCAAAGCATTATCTCAATTATCTGCTTCATATCATCTCTCCTACTAGATAATGAGCCATTCAAGAATAGGAAAACATTTTTAGGTCTAGAATTCTGAACGAAATAGATTTCAGTCATTGTTTGCTGGTTATGGGAATGACACATAATAGTAGTGTGACTACATTTAGAGTTTATATTAACTCCAATGAATTTGAATGCACACTGATTTTACAAGGTTGTTTTGTTAAGACAGTTCAACTCATTAGAGAATTGTTTGGGAATATCTTGTTCAGACCAGGATTCACGGAAACTGCACACAGGTGAAATGTTACTCGAGAATGACTTGCTGCAGTATTCTCAGGCACAGTTTGAGCTGAGGGACTTTGAAAAAGAGTGCTCCTTAGTAGACAGTGGCAGAAGAAGAGGTTTCTGGGTTGGTAGTTAAAGTGCTTGCCTGGAAAGCCAAAGCACCTAGGACCCACATAAGCCAGATGCACAAGGTGGCACATGTGTCTGGAGTTTGTGTGCGGAGGCTGGAGGCCCTGGAACACCCATTCTCTCTCTCTGTCTTACTCTCTCTTTTTCTCTCTCTCAAATAAATAAATAGAAATGTTTAAAAAAGAAGAGGTTTCTAGTGACAGCAGATTATAGAGGAGAAAACAATTTATATTTATTCTATCGGTTCAACTTTTGGGGATGGACTTCAAGCCAACTATTAAATGAATGAATGCTGTTCACTAAAATAAATACCTAGGAATAAACCCAAAAGAAAATATATAGTGCCTGTGTGAATAAATTTATAAAGATTATCCTGAAAAACATTTAAAAAATGACCTACAGAAATGGACCTTGAGTAGGAAATCCAATATTTAAAGTTGGAATTTAATATTTAAATTAAGTAACTGTAATAGATTTGGTCACTTAATCTTCCTGACAATATTATCACCACTGCAGTTTTTAAATGAAGAGATTAAGGCTTAGAGAGACCAACCAGTACTTGAGGTCATATGCCTGGTGGCAGAAGACAAGCTCCCAGGCCTATCTTTCCAACTCACTTTTATCTACTCCTGAAACGCTCTGAAGTCAAGTAGAACTAATATGCTAAATCAATAGCTCCTGGCACAACAATCTGCTCATGATCTATTGTCCAGCCAAAGAAAAAATTAAACCTAAGAAAGAACTCTGTGATCTAATGTCACCAAAAAAGAGTACATGTGTTTATAACCACAATTTTTTCTATGAATTTATCCAAAAAAGGTAAGTGAATATAAAAATGTATTTGCAGGCTGGAGAGATAGTTTAGTGGTTAAGGTGCTTGCCTGAGAACTCTAAGGACCCAGGCTTAATTCCCCAGGACCCATGTAAACCAAATGCACAAGAATGTATTTGCATTGATGTGTATGATAGCATTTCAAAAAAACTACAACTGAAGGGCAGGCATAGTAGTACATGTGATCCAAACTGAGGTAGAAGCCAATCTCGACTACATGGCAAGTTCAAGGTCTGCCTGGGCTACATATGGCAAGACATTGTATTAAATAAAACAATAATAATAAGAGTTGCAATCTAAAAATGACCTTAAATCGCTCTCCATTGACAGATTCCTAAGTAAACTATAATGAATCCATGCAAAAGAACACCATTTAACTATGAAATAGGATGACACATCTATATGTGGAGTTCAAAGGGCTTCTGCTCACATGTTGAGGTGCCTAGGAGAAGGCACCCAACACTAGCAGTGAGGAAGCAATGAGAGGATATCAGATCAGATGGCAGCAAGCCCGAGTTCTGGTCCTGGCTGTACTACAGTGCAGTTCTGTGATTTTGGGTACATCTTGTGCCTCCTCTGAACCTATTTCTTCCTGTGGGAGTGACTCTGGGCCCTTGTTTCAGTTTGTGACTATAGGGTTTCTCTGGATGAGCATCAGGTGCCACTGCAGAAGCTGGAGAGAGGCTGGATTTTTGGCTGCACTCTGCATTACCTAAAGAAACCCCAGTGTTATTTACCTCATGCAATGGGATTTCATGGGAGATTTGTGATTGAAAGGAGCATTATAATGCTTAAAAACAAACAAGAATAGACAGAGGAGAAAGTTTGAAAACCTCAAACTGATCTGACAAGTAAGTCCCTTATAGCTTTAAGTTCTTGTTTTTGAAATTAATCTATGCCTCAAAATGTATGTGAGTAAGAAATGGAAATGCAGTTTGCCCTGGAGAGAATTTCCGAGTTGAACATCAATCATGAAGAGTTTGTTGCTAACATGTGGCAAGTTCTTTTTTTTTTCCCTCCAGATAATTTACCATCTGCCTCATCTTCATCAAAACATTAATTTTAGCTTAATCCCCTTTCTTCCTGTCTGGTGGTTAAAGGACCTGGCTCACTTTGAAATAAAGCAAACCGAATGCAGTTTTTTTGCTTCCATATCTGGGATGCTTTCCATCAAGAAGTTCTAGAACACAACTATGAGCTCTGTGATTCAGCCCTTTCCTAAGATTCCAAGTCTACAAAACATACTCAGATCAAATGTACTAAAATTCATGAAATCCAGTGAGAATTTCCTATATGCAAAGGATACTTCAAGCTGTGCTCTGGTGAATGAAATGTGGTAGGACTTTACTCACAAAGTAAACCTATGTGCATTCAAGGGACACATAGGTACCTTTTGCCTGAAGGAGGCTCAGGAAAAGCTTCATAACCCTGACAGATAGGTCAGGGTTTTGGCAGGCATAGGTTTTGGAGAGCAGGTATTTCTGGTAAAGAGAGTACTGAACTAAATTTGGATGATGGGCTAGAGAGAAGGCCCAGCAGTTAAGGTGCTTGAGTGCAAAGCCTAACAATCTAGGTTCAATTCCCTAATACCCATATAAAGCCAGGTGCACAAGGTGGCGCATGTGTCCAGAATTCATTTTCAGCAGATGGAGGCCCTGTCATGTCCATTCTTTCTGTCTCTCTTCTTTCCATCTGTTTGCTTAAGTAATCAAGTAGTACATATGTGGTTTATGAAGATTAAGCTGGGATTAAAAAATTGTTGTTAAACTGGGCATGGTGGCACACGCCTTTAATCCCAGCACTCGGGAGGCAGAGGTAGGAGGAGCACCATGAGTTTGAGGCCACCCTGAGATTCCATAGTGAATTCCAGGTCAGCCTGAGCTACAGTGAGACCTTACCTCAAAACACACACACGCACGCACGCACACATGCACGCACACATGCACGCACACACATACACATATATATATTGTTGTTGTTTGTTTGTTTTGTTTTGTTTTGTTTTGTTTTTTTGAGGTAGGGTCTCACTCTCTAACCCAGGCTGACCTAGAATTCTCTTTGTAGTCTCAGGGTAGCCTTGAACTCATTGTGATCCACCTATCTCTGCCTCCCAAGTACTTGGGATTAAAGTCATACACCACCACACTCAGCTAAGATAATGGTTTTTTGTTGTTGTTGTTGTTTTAAGATGCCAGAGTCAAAGAGATGCGTAGGCAACCACAGTGCTAGTTGCTACAATAGTACAAAGAAAAATGATAAAAATACTCTGATGGTGATGGAGATATCAAGGAGGACATGGATGGGAAATGTACCAGGAGCTGTCTTCTAAGAAGGGCCAGAAGTAGATAAAAATGTCAGGTAGGAAGTTATTACAGTAGTCAAGGAAGGAGACAATGGTGGCTTGAGCTAAGGTGGTTGGAGAGTAGAAGGAAAAAGGATGTGTGTTTGAAACCAGAGATGGAGAGATGGTCTCGACAGAAGTGACAATAGAAATAGGGTGATGAAGTGATACTGTGACAGAGAAGGGAAAATGAAGGCATGTCATGAACTCAGAGGAGCCTTAAGTTTCATTTTGGCTTCTTTGAGTCTGAGACATTCAAGAGGTGATATAGTGATTTGAGAAAGGGTATTCGATCTTTGAAATATTTTTGAAGGTATAACATTCTGAAAGGTAAAGAGGATTTCCATGGAGGCAGAGAGTTGTAAACTTGAATGGATAAAAATTATAGGCTCAATGGGAAATTTTCACAACAGACAGAAATACAACAGGGCCCATATATATATATATATATATATATATATATATATATATATATATATATATATATAAAATCTGGAGCTATAATACAATTGAAATATGATTTGATTATATTTTACTGATAATTAAACAGAAAGAGAAATTGATAATATGAAAGAAGAAGAAATGAAATACACTTCTTAGGAGAATTTGTTAACTAGTTTTCAATGAATGAGTTATATCTCTTCTAAGATCTTGAACCACCAGAACTTTTTCTTCATCACATGTTTGAATGTTTAGAACTCTGTTAATGTTCTATTTAGCTCAAGTGGTTGTATGTTGGTACTTTGGCGCCATTGTCAATAATAAAATTCAACAAGACAAACCCCAAAATATGGCTTTGTTTTTCATTTTTTAAACATATCTGATTCCCAGCCCAAACCAAAATCCAGTTGCTGCTTCTTATGTGGGAGACCAGTGTAAGTGACTGACCACCATTAAAATTACCTCACCCCATAGACCTCGTGTCCCTTTGCTAACCTATCTGCACTTAGCTGCCCATGTCTCTGCTCACCTCTGTTATTTACAGGCACCTTCCTTGACATGCACCTCAGTTCTATCACCAACTTCTTATTACACCCTCCTTCCTTTGCAGGAGAAGAACTGGGGAACCTGATTGTTAACTACTGTTTCAATTGATTTTTAAAATATCTGTATTTATTTGCAAGAAGAGAGAGAGAATGGGCACATCAGGATCTCTAGCCCCTGCCAACGAACTCTACCTTGTGCGTCTGGCTTTCCGTGGGTACTGGGGAATTGAACCAGGGTCACTAGGCTTTTCAAACAAATACCTTAACCACTGAACAATTTGAGAAAAATCTATGCCAGGGACTCTTCAGGAACGTCCATGTAGGGACAAGAAAAAAAGTAACCTGGCTCATAGTTCTTTAACAAGCTTCACCCAGACTAACTGCAATTCATTCTTTCTTACGTGGATTCTACGTAAGGTTCTGGGATGAAACAAAGATACTGTTGCTCAAGACATTTGAAAATCTCCATTTTTCACTCTGGCTTCAAAGTTCAGTAATATACTCACAATCAGTCTAGAATCCCTGGGCTACTTGATTATACAGAATTAAATAGCAATACCGAGGTTCTTACGTGATGCTTCCTGCATTGAACAGTGCATGCAAAATCTGTACCCTCAACTTTAGTTCTAATGGAAGATATGAATAGAATATTAGAAAGTGATGAGTTCTACAGAGGAACTTAAAGCATGAGATGGGGGTAGCAGTCTCCAGAAGATCATGTGCTTATATGTACATGTGTTTGGTGTATCAGGTGTGTGTTTTATGAATACACAGAATTTTAAATAGTGAAGGGAGTCCTAGTGAAATGGCCACTGATCGAAGGAGGAACTAAAAGAGGCAAAGAGATGAGCAGTGAAGACATCTGGAAGAAATGGGCTACCAGACACAAGAAGTTATCTTTGTTTTAATTAAAATCAGTGGAATGATGAAAAATATACAGGCATTCTTTTATCAAGATATTGTTCTGTTCTGAGAGACATCCTCTTCTGCCCATTGTTATTGTGAGAGACATTTGCTTTTTCACTGGTATCACTTCCAACCCACAACTGTGCATCTGGCTTATGTGGGAGCTGGAGAGTCAAATATGAATCCTTAGGCCTCACAGGCAAGCACCTTAAGCGCTGAGCCATCTCTCCAGCCCCAATTTATTTTCTCTGAATACTTCTGGCGAGTCCCCACTACCTCTATTTGTGCTTATGAGAAAAGATAAAGAAATAAGGGGAAAGAAGGGGAGTGATGAAAGGGGACAAAATGACAAGTAACATGACATGATCCAATAAACTCCCTTTTATATTTTTATTTATGTGTGTGTGTGTGTGTGTGTGTGTGTGTGTGTGTGTGTGTACATGCTCATGTGAGGACATGCCAGGGCCTCTTGCCACTGCAAATGAATACCTGTCGAGCTTTACAGGGGTGGCTGTGGAACTAAGCCCTGACCTGCAGGCTTTGGACGCAACTGCCTTTAACTACAGTGCCACTTCCCCAGACTCCCCGATGAACTCTTGTACAGTCCAAAAATCTCTCTACACCTAACCTTAGTCTTTCTAATGCATTTCAACAATTCAACTTCCCACCAATTCTGAAATGGAACAGTCTGCGCCCGCAAATAAAATGTGTTATTTCTTTAGCTTCTATGGCTCTGTATTAGTCACAGATAAAGGAAGCACTCATTACTGTCATCAGGAATGCAATTCGAAGCCACCACAGCGTGACAGCTTCATGTTTGCTGCTCTAATACAATATCCCCTCCAACTTCAGAGCCAACTTCCACATGGTCGCTCCTTCCACCTCCACTTAGACACACTGCTTTCCCTTCCCATCTTATTTGGTAATGTGATCTCCACTTCCTCTACCGTTTAATCTTCCCTGAGGAGCACTGCTGTTTCTGACATTTGTTCTGTTCCCATCTGCCTCTGTGAAGTGAGGTAAAGACAAAGTTTTCAAGAAATACACAGCTCATCTGTCAACTTACTTCCCCCCTGCCACCTGTCAGGGACCTCCCTGCCTCTCCCATGTATATCCTTAACCCCAAGCTGACTCGAAGCACTGATTAATGAACCTTATTTGGAATAGTTGTTCTCACTCTCCATTTTCATTCCTGTTTATTTTTTCATATTGTATTTATTCACAATGTATATGGTCACTCCAAATTGAACACATTTTGCATATAGTTCCCATGTCTTCATTTCTGTTCTACCAAAAGCCTGATGCTTCAAGAAACTTCCACCTCCAAACTCAGAGGCTTAATGTTAGGGTTAAGCTATAATCTGTGTGTTTGAAAAGAGGCTACAGCTGCCACAGTTGCCAAGATTGGTATAAAAGCACACGGTGACCTCATCATATTTGTTCATGCCCTTGAAATATTTGGGTGGGATTAGTGCAGTGAATTCTGGGTTTAGAGCCCCCTTGAAGACCACCTGTGAGATTAGTTAGCTCATGTACTTTAGGAGTCTGATCATATGAGCAATGTTTCATTTGCCCCATGCATTTTATGTGTAATTTAGAAAAGATTAACTCCATACCAAATTTCTTTAAAATATCACCTGTGCATGAATGTTTTTCCTGGTCATCTATCTTGAGAGTAAAATTAACTCACACATTTCATGCTTTAAATGCACCTTTCTCTTACACCTTCTCCTACCCACAAGGGGGCAAACATCTGATCATTATCTTGTTTGGTAGGGAAGGGAGGTTTCCATTGAAGGAACCAGTGGCCAGTGTTCTTTAGCTGTATGGAAAAGTTCTCATGAGCATTCTATGTCTTTATCTCCATTTGTTCATCGTGTTTCTACCCTTATTTTATTCATGTTGTCAGGTCCTAACAAAGTCTATCACTGCTATTAAGAACCCTGGCCACCCTCTTTCCTCCCTCCTCCACAATTTACTAGGCCCATCATCCCCACTCATGTGTGCACTTACTTTCTTAGGTGGAAAGTAGTTGTCACTCTCTTCTCTGCTCATAATTCTAGATAGGCACTTCTTGAATGTGCACACTACATTTTATTGTTTGCAAGTATATTTTCCGTATTAGAACTCATAAGAGTTTATTTCATTTATAGTTACAGTACCTATCTTATTATTTTTAAAAATGAAGACAAATTTGTTAAAATGATTTTTCAAACTAAAATAACACATGCATGTATATTAATAGTTCAAAGAATTTTGAAGCAGGTATGATAAAAGTCAAGTCTCCCATTCTGAAACTCTCCACTTTAAGAGACGATTTCTTTCAATTTTTCTCAACTTTATTAACCATAACTCTACATAATATGCTTTTTTACTTCTTTATTTAATTACATTAGAAAATAGCTACTGATTCTTCCCATTGAAGAAGAGGATTTGGTTCACCAATATTACCCCTTATTAGTAGTTAATTATTCACCTGAAGTCCTTGAAACCACAGATGCTTGCAAATTCAATGTTCTTTTCAAAAGCAGAAAGGCAATACTCTGTGTATATCATATTCTTCACCCCCCCCATACACATAAATGTTTATGTTGTAAGGAATGTAGAAGTCACATAAGTGGGATATATAAAAAAATAACCCCACACCATGAAAATCAAGGCTTACCAACAAAAACCTCTCCTAAAGTTGTTTTCTATAGCTTATTATATCCATCCCACAAACGGCTTCACACTAAACCAAACATAGGCAAGATAGTGACATCAATTGTTCAGCCCACCATACAGTTCCTCTGGACAGCTCTAATGTTAGCAGTGAAACAATACAAAGTCCTTTCATGTTTAAACAAATTTGTTTACATACTCTAAACTTGAACCACACAATCATTTAGTTTCTCTCAGCCTTATTGTTTAATTCTGACTTAGCTCCAAGCCTAGTTTGTATTCATTGTTTTTCTTAAGAGTATGGCTCAAAATGTTACTGTGTTTTTGTTTCAGACCGCCTCTCCCTATGTTGAACAGGCTAGCCTTCAGCTCCTGGTCCTCCTGCCTCAGCATCCCCAGTGCTGGGATTATAGAGATGTGTTGCTATACCCAGCTTTATAGTACTCTTCTAGCTGACTGCCCACCAAGGTCCCTCCTTGTAATGGTATGTCGTAGAGACCATATCCACAGGACAATGATCTATAAGACAAAAATCACTTCCAAAGCTCCTAAACATGCAGGAAACATTTAGTGGGTATTATAGCTTGAAATCAATTTTAACACAAATAAAAATGCTCTAGAAACATCCCTTTCTCATTATCTAAACTAAAATGTTATTTACTATAAAGCTTGCTGGCAATAATTCAGGAAAGATAGTTGTTGACTACCACAGTGTAAAACATGATAAAAATATAAGATAAGCAATGTGTATATTTTATAAAATATATAAATCATAACCCCTTACAAATATTGCATACATATCTTTTAATTTTTTTCTGTTTTTTTCCCAATGATACACTTGTTTATAAAGTTTTATTGATAAGCTGTAGGTAAAAAATGCTAGGGGAAAATGGAATACTGCCTGGCACATAGTTTGTTAGAAAATAAGAATTAAGTTTTCAGAAACTATTTAAGTTAGAAGGAAAAGGGGAAAAAAGAGAATAAAAATAGAAAAAAAAGTGATATAATAAGAGACAATGAGCAGAAGAAAATAAAGTGTGAAGCTACAGATTTAAATAGCAACTCATCTATAATCGATAAGACACCTCCAGCCTATGGGAATCAAGCTTGTCCCATGAATCTCCATTCATCTCTACACCAAGCATCCATGGAAACCTTGTCCCATGAATCTCCAGATACCTCAACACAAAACATCACATGGAAACCTTGTCCCACATCTCTTCATTCACCTCTACACAGGCATCCATGGAAAACTTGTCACACATATCTTCATTTACTTTTATAGAAAGCATAACACTGGGTAAATGCTAAACAGAAGCATGTGACAGACCCTCACCACCATATGGCACAAGATACCAAAACCATTCTGGATCTGGATCCTGGCAGGTAGCTCCTTCAATGAGCTTCTGTTGAAGACACTCATCATTGCTAAGGAAGAGTCAGTGGAAGTTCTCAGGTTCAGAAACAACTCTCCATTTCAGAAGACAGTGGTAATGGTGAAGAGTGAGGTATAAGGTGGTTATTCATCCCAAGTATTAATATATGGGCCTAAGGGCTTGTGAGATATAATTAGAACATTGTTTTTCTAATAAATATTCCATTTCCATTGTAATGAATAATCACAGACAGGCTACCTCCATTAGTAAAGAGAGAGTCTGGTGATGTTTGAGCTTGAATGGCCTAGTGAAGAAAATCAGAATTCTTAGTCTATTAATAATGAAATTACATGTTTTCTTAAGAATTCATTCTTGTAATAAGCATCTAAATATGTACACACTTATAGAGGGATAATATCTGCATAAGAAACAGTCTATCTGACCTTGGAATATTAGTAATAAACAAGGGTTGCAGACATATTCAACAATTTCTTTATGTGGCTGAAATTTGGGATTGAAAGGTAAGCATATATATATAATATATGTTTACATATATACATATATGTATACATAAATATATACAAAATATATCTGTGTTCCCTCCCCTTGTGTTATTCATCTCCATACTTACCATAAAGAATTCTTTGTGATTAAAAGTAAAAAGATTATCATATTTGCCTAAGGAGTTAAATTCCATTTATAGAAAACATTTATTAGAAGGAATGAATCATATTTCTCTAATTTAACCTTGAGTGTCCCTGGGTAACTATAACTTTTTGAGTTTAGAAACTAACACATAGCTTTTAGTTCCAGATGTAATTCTGATAGGATGAAGCCTTTTCTATATTTGGAAGAGAGAGGGTAAAAGGGCCAGAGAGAGACTGGGTGCACCAAGGCTTCCAGCCACTGCAAATGAACTCCAGAAACATGCACCACCTTGTGCATGTGGCTTATATGGGTACTGTGGAATTGATCTGGGTCCTTAGGCTTCATAGAAAATTGCTTTAACCATTAAACCATCTCCCCAGCCCCTGCATCTAGTTTTATAACTAAATGCCTGAATTTCTTGGTTTTCCCCAGGTTTTTTTTTTTTTTTTTTTTATGAGTGATTTCACTGACAGAAGGTTTGAAAAGTATGACTTCAGCTTTTTGTTCCTACTGACTTTAATCCCCCCTTTTTCTTTAAAAGACTATTAAACATAAATGACTGATTGGCTATAAGTAACTTAGGAAAAATGGTCCAAGTTCTTAATCAAGAGTCAATGCTATTGGAAATCAGAAGTCAGCCACAGGGTTCTCCAGTGGAGGATCTGATGAGGTGGTCACTTGTCAACTAACTCTAAGCTCCGATAAGAGAAAATGGCCAATTGTTGATCCCAACTGTTGGCTATGAGCAAATTAAAGGGGAAATTTATAGTTTTGCCCTTCTTACAGTGTCATATTGTTTCTGCTATTACTTGGTGCCATTTGTTTTTATTTAACTCATTCTTTAATCTTCTAAATTTTCCTCTGGTATAATTAAGTATCCTGATTTGCAACTTTTGATTGCTTCTTAATCTAAAACACACATACTTAATAAAGACCAGTGGTTGAAAACATCCCTAAGTTTATGTCATCCTCTTTAAGTTCATGTACATTCAAAGATTATTCTGTTTCCCAGCCAGCATGCCTTATTTGATTCTCGTAGCAATCTGTGCATATGAAGCTTGGGCCAAGAGCACATAGTACTTATAACCCCAAGAATGTAAGTTTGAGCTTGAAAGTGCAGATTCCAGATGTAGTGTTTCCAGAGACCATCTATATTTTATGTGTTCTAAATGGTAAGGAAATTAAAGTTGCCATTTGCACTGTAGTAGATGCAGGCCCTCATACAAATGGGCAATCAATACTACAAAAAGTCTACAATACTAGCCAGTGTGAATGTACTTTGAGCCAAGATTAAAATTTTCACTAGAATATTTCACAATTACTTACAATTTTAGATATGTGAACATATTTGAGGAATACCTACATTTGCAATTTATATATATATAAATATATATATATATATATTGTCTATGAAATTTGTATCCATTTCCTAACTTATTTCAACAAGGCAAATCTTTGTTAGATAAGGACCAATTATTCAGGCACATCATACCATAACTCTCTTTTCTGTCTTTTGCCTATTTGGTCCTTTCTCTAGTCAAAATGCCTTTCACAGGGATTTGAAAAAAGAAAAGAATAAAAGTTTGATTTTAAATGCATTGACTTCTTGAAGTCCCTCATTCTCTTCATTGTTACTATAGAAAAGAATGGCTAATCTTTACTAAGTATTAACTTATTCAACAATCTTTCTAAACCTCTGCTGTTAAACATTTGCTTTTCTTAAATTTATATCTCAGCTTGTTCCCAGCCTTTTCTTCAGATCTGCAGGATATTGTGCACTGGAGTATATAGTAATTAAAAATTAGAAGGTCCTGAAATGCTCTTATCACAAAAATACTTAATTATAATAGGTAGATCTTTTGTGGTAAATATATATTTACTGTATTTCAATCTTGATATGTATATGGTGAGGTATGGTATGTGGAGAGAGACAGAGAGAGAGAGAGAGAGAGACTCTTTGGTTTACAATAACAATGAAATACCTAGAAAATGTGTTTCCTAAGCAGACCAACTTCCAAGTTTTATTTTTCTCTATATGGATCATATAAAGTTACCATAAAATTCTGAAATGGATTTCTCAAGTATTTAGATACAAATCAAAAGTCAAATGAAGATTAGAGAAAAAAATCTGAGTTATTTATAAGCTACAGTAATTCCCATAATATGGAAATGTAACAAGCATGTAATATCTTTTGGCTTTAAATGACTTCTTCAGCAATTACACAGTAGAAAGTACCAAGTATTGAAAAGATCTCCCCATTTGAAGGAACAGCTTAAATTTTCCCTACAGTTAAAAACTCTGCCCATGCCAGGCAAAGATGGCTGTTTTTATTTAATTTTTTTGTAGTTTAATAAAATGTGCTTGCAAAATCTAGAAGTATTTAATTTCCTTGATGTCAACATACTCTCCTTAGCAATGCCTTTTTAGTTGTTCCATAAGTATTTTTAACTTTTGTTGGAGTAGCCAGAAATGTATTGTGTACAGAATTTGCAAGCATCAAGATCAAGACCAGAATAGCACTAGCAGCACCCCCAAATGCCACTCCCCTGTGGTCTTTCTGTAGCCAGGGCTGGCTTCAAAATCACCATCCTCCTGCCTCCACCTCCACAGTGCTAGAATTACATGTGTGTGTCACCATTCCCATGTCCCTCTTAGCAGTGTCTTGTGGTTAGCATGTTAATGCAGTTTCTATGATGACCACTTCTGAAGCAGGTCTTCATTGAAGGCTGGTTTGTTGTTTCTAGCTCCGCTGCCCTCAAGCTTAGTTGGTTTGTGTGCAAAGGCTCACTATACAAGCTGATCCTCATCCTGCCCTGATGGTGGCTCTCTTGTAATATGGGGGAAGAAGAGCAAAAGGAAGAGTCAGAGTATGGGGAAAGAAGAGAAAACACTGGGTGTGACTGGCCACAAACCCACTTCTGAGACTCAGATTGCCCTCCTCCAGGCAGCACATTCACCTTGGGGAACTCGGTTACCCTTTCTCTTGTTTTCATTTTTTTGTTTTGCTTTGTATTATAGTCAATGTGTATCTATGAGAAAATGTGACAACTAGCTTCAGGATCTCTCAGGTTTGTTCCGATACTAGAATGTCTTGCTTTCACATGAAAGCACATGTGTGCACGCAGTGGAGAGGCGAGCAGGACTAAGGTCAGGAAGTAAGTGCTCATTCTCCCAGCACTGTTCTGACAGGGGGAAGTCCTCACTTTGTTGTTGTCTGTTCCAATCATGTAGTCAATATGAAGTAGAACTTTCTGATCATGCCAAATAATGAAAGAAAATTAGTTTGTGCTGTTAAAGAAATTTCTAAAGCCAAAAGTTAAGCACATTTTTGTTTCCCTTTTAGTTCCTTGTGACATCAGGTAAATAAAAAGCATGGGCTTCTGAAATGCAGCCTTTACCTGATCCGGAGGCGGCCCATGTGCTACTTGCCATCTTATACATTCAACCTGAAACAATCAGCAAGCATGGTACTCAAAAGTGCTAGGTCATCTCGGAGAGAAGCTTAGTTCAAATGGATAAGAGCTTAATTTTTTTTTGCCAAGCCATTTCTATCACCAAAAATATGTTCAGTGCCTGCACAACACTGAGAGACACACATCAGCTTCTACTTAAGACAATTGGTTCAGTTGACTCAGTGTCAGGAATGTCTCCAACAGCCATGGCTAGTCTGGACGTGCTGTCTAGCTGAGGTGTGATTGATACCAGGCACTGAAGCAGCATTCCAACTTTAAGCAAGAATATGGAAACTGCTAGGAAAGCAAGGGTTTGGAAATGTCATAGTTGATGTCCCTTATTTGATTATGATATCTTCCATACAGTTTACCTTCCCTGATTCATTACATTTATTCCTTTGTGTGTGTGTGTGTGTATGCATGTGTGGCATACATGCATGTATGTGTATTTGTAATTATGTGGACACCTGTGCATGCATGTATGTATGCATGTGTGTGGAAGCCAGAGGTCAATGTCAATGTTGGGTGTCTTCCAAAGTCACTCTCCACCATATTTCTAATTAACTTATTTATTTGATAGAGCAGATGGGTAAGTGAGAAAAAGACTATGGGTGCACCAGGGCCTTTTACCACTGCAAAAGGCCTCCATATGCATGCACTACTTCGTGCATCTGGCTTTATTTGGGTGCTGGAGGATCGAACCCAGTCCAGCAGGCTTTATAAGCAAGAACTTTTAACTGCTGAGACCCCTCTCCAGCCATCCACCATAGTTTTGGAAACAGGGTGTCACAGTGAATCTAGAGCTCACAGATTAGATTGGAATATCTATCCAGTGAGGCCTAGGGGTTCTGTCTCCCCAGTCTGAGAGTTGAATGTTTAGGCACAAACCACCATGCCGAGCACTTCACTGGGTGCTTGAGATCTGAACCCAGGTCCTCAGACCATGC
The DNA here is from genome assembly GCF_020740685.1 of Jaculus jaculus. Taxonomy (NCBI): domain Eukaryota; kingdom Metazoa; phylum Chordata; class Mammalia; order Rodentia; family Dipodidae; genus Jaculus; species Jaculus jaculus. The sequence goes on from NC_059102.1 coordinate 304,885,348, forward strand.
AGCACATGCTTTGCCCACTGAGCCATTTTCCCAGCCCTTCACCAGAATTTTTCTATGCACTGTCACAAGAAGCCTGGAAATAGCTCTGTAGCATTTGCTTGCATTAGGTGAGTCAAGCCACACCCTATCTTAGCAGCCATGAACTCACTCCTTGGCTACAGTGTGATCCATTTAAGAATTAAAGAATTTAAAAACATTTGCTCAGTTTTATGAATAACAAGCCCCCAAACCACTCCTTCATCCCTGTGAATACCATTTCATCAAGAATATATACTCACAGAACACCAGTTTTCACTTGCTTCCCAACTTTCACCTGTTCTGTAAAAAGCCATTTCTTCACATTTATCCTTTGACCTTTCACCAGTTTCAGCAGCAGAAGGCTAAGCAGAAACTTGAGTTTTAGCAGTCAAATATCAACTACGTATGTGTAATCTCCATAAATGGAGAGATGTGTTTTCCTTCTACATTTATTGAAACTATAACATTATTAAGCGAATGCTTTAAACTAGGCCTTTTATGTCAAAATCGGAGTAGCTACTTCCTTCACTGACATTCAGTCCACTTGAGGTAGTGAAGGATGCAATAAAACATAAGAAAAGCATATTCTAACGGCTTGCTATTTTGAAAGGGGAAAATCCTTTCAGACAGTAATCAATTGCATTGTGGTGGACATTTCTGCAAAATGCATTAAGAAGTTCACGCCTGTGGCAACAGTCACTGCACATATTTTGGAACGTCTCCCAGACTCTAAGACTTTTTCCAGACATCCAGGAGGGACTTCAGTATGACAGAGATCCTGCTCTGTGCCTTAAAAAATTGTAGAAGGAAAACTTTTGAAGGTTCAGTTTCAGCTGGATTTTGTTTCTTAGACAGCTGAGTTGCCTAGGTTATGGAAAATACTAGTAACTATGGAATGACAATAACAAAAAAAAAGTTCTTTCATTGTCATATGTTTTCTGAAGCACTAATCATTTACTCAAGGTATTAATTAAGAATACTACTTAGGTTCCCACGTCTGTATGTATGGGTAGGTTCTATCCCACCATATGTGTTGAATTCACCAAAGGAATATACCTCAACAAGGAGGGGCCAAGGGGAGGGGGTAAGTCACGAATGAGCCTAAAAATGGTACCAAACTGACTGTATTTGAGGAATTACGATAGTAATTTTTTCATTGGGAAACAGTAAGACCTATGTCCATCTGCTCAACTCTGCTTTGTTACGATAGCAGTCTGTCATTTGTACACAGTTATACTTTGAGGAAGACGGTGGTTATAGTCACTGGATGTAAAAGCACTCTTTAAGCCAGTTCTTTCTCTTTCTTGTTTAGCTTAGCCAACCCTTCCCTTCCTCTCCATGTTATTGTGGTGAAAAGTGAAGTCCACATATAAAAACTGACATACTTTATAACTCAAAGAATAAGGTGGTAGGTGCTGGAACCTTGGATTTCTCATGGGCATATGTTACCTGACATTTTTCTCTCTCAAAGGCCTAACTTTCTTTTTGGATGCATGTTGGCTTCTATAAATCTAACTCATCCTACACACACACACACACACACACACACACACGAATCATTAATAAATAAGTTTGTTCTGAGTCTTTTGGCGTCATACTCTATCTCGATTCTCTTTATAATTGTTTGATTTGCTCAGATGCAACTTTATTTTACTCTTCTATTGGCTGACTTGGCCCTGTTTGCTTTTCAGGCATCTGAGGGAGTAACTCAGTGTTCTCTGTCCCCAATCCACACAGTTGGAGACAGAAACACAGCAGGGCGCTTCTTGGATTCCATTCCTTACTTCCAGTCTTTCTTAATCTGGCTGAAAGTTAGTGGCCCATTGGGGGAAAAAATGACATTCTTTATCTTACTGAGATGACATTTCTTTGTTTAGAAACTGAAGAGTGAATAAAAAACCCTGCTGCTTCACTCTTGATTTTATATATACACATACACTCACACACACCTTTTTTTTAAAGTCTCAATGACAAGTTTTGAAAAAGCACAAATTCAGGAATTTCATAAATTGGATTATGTTTAAACTTGCCATGTCTCAACAGGGTGACACTGTGAATGTCAGCAAACTTTCCTGGGCCTCAGTTTTCTCATCTGAAAAATGGGAGTAACTCCTGCCTTGCCTCATTCACATTTTGGTAACAAAAATCAAATGAGATAGTCTATGTCAAAATTATTCTAAGTTAACACCAATTAAAATGTTACAATGAATTGCATTTGGCACGCAGTTAACAGTACGATGATCCATCCATGATTTGACTTTTCATGGTTTCCGCTATTTGCAGTCAACCAAAGTCCAAAAAGTATTCTACATAAGATTATAGAAATAACCAAGTAAAAGTTTCAAATCATGTTTCATTTTAAATATCACAATGAGACCTTCCACTTGCACTTCTCTATAGTCTCCACTCAAGACACTGATCATGCCTTAACCAGCATATTCATACTGTGCACACTACCTGTGGTGATTCACTTATCAGCTATCTCAGTTATCAAACCAACTGTTACAATACTACAATGCTTAGGCTTGGTGACCCTTATCTAGTCACCTGTATCTGTCACAATGCCTACGTTATTACTTCACTTCTCATCTTGTAGGCACCACCTCACCTCACATCCTCACATAATCTCAATTGGAAGAACAGTAAGTACATTGCAGTAAGATATTTTGAGACAGAAAGAACATATTCACACATTTTATTATTAAATATTAGAGTTATTTTATCATTGTCAATTTTTTCCCATGCCTACTTAATAAATTATGTTGTCATAAATAGGTACCCATAGTAAAAATACAGTCTATGTAGGATTGGGTGGTATATGCGGTTTCAAGCCTTCTCTGGAAGTCTCACAATGTATACCTGTAGATGACAGAAACTACTGTATTGTACTGTTAACAATATTAACATTGTAATTTTGTTTTGTTTTGTTTTTTGAGGTAAGGTCTTGCTCTAGCCCAGGCTGATATGGAATTCACTATGTGGTCTCGGGGTGGCCTCAAACTCACCACAATCCTCCTACCTCTGCTTCCTGATTGCTGAGATTAAAGGCATGTGCTACCATGCCCAGCATTAACATATAATTATTACAATTAAAATGTACAATCCCACAGTTGGAGAGATAGCTCAGCAGTTAAAGGCACTTGCTTGCAAAGCCTCACTGTCTGAGTTTGATTCCTCAGTACCCAGGTAAAGTCAAATCCACAAAGTGGCACATATATCCAGAATTTGTATGCAATGGCAAGAAGCTTTGGAGTGCCCATTTTCTAAATCTTTGCTTCTTTCTCTCCTCTCTCTCCCACTTGCAAATAAATTAAGAAATATATTTTTTATTTTTTTGTTTATTTTTATTGATTTGAGAATGACAGACACAGAGAAAGAGGGAGGGAGGAAGGGAGAAAGAGAGAGAGAGAGAATAGAGAGAGAGAATGGGCATGCCAGGGCTTCCAGCCACTGCAAATGAACTCCAGACACATGCACCCCCTTGTGCATCTGGCTAATGTGGGTCCTGGGGAATCGAGCCTTGAACCTGGGTCCTTAGGCTTCATAGGCAAGCACTTAACCGCTAAGCCATCTCTCCAGCCCAAGAAATATTTTTTTTTAATTTTTTATTTATTTATTTGAGAGCGACAGAAACAGAGAGAAAGACAGGTAGAGGGAGAGAGAGAGAATGGGCGCACCAGGGCTTCCAGCCTCTGCAAACGAACTCCAGACGCGTGTACCCCCTTGTGCATCTGGCTAACGTGGGACCTGGGGAACCGAGCCTCGAACCGGGGTCCTTAGGCTTCACAGGCAAGCGCTTAACTGCTAAGCCATCTCTCCAGCCCTTTTTTTTTAAACATGTAAAATCCCATACAATAATGACTGATACAATTTTGATGATTGTATCATGCAATCACATAATGTAAAACCTTGTAAAAATAAATTTATAGAAATAAATTTAGAAACTTATTCTGCTATTTAATCCCAGAAATCATTACCTGTATAACAGGGAAAAAATATTTCCTGTGAAATATTAAGTTGAAAAGACCACTGGGTTATTTAAAATGTCCTGAAATGTTGTATGACCTGCTGGTTGCATGGGCTGAGCTATGATGTGAAGATGGTTTGTAGCCTCTGAGATCTGTGCAGAAATGTGATTGCCATGTGGTGATTTTAAGAAATAGGCATGGGGTGATTATGGATTAAGACCTTTATCTCAGGACTGGATTGGTTATCTCAAGAGAGGGTTGACATAGAGTGAGAGTGCTCCCCATGTTTTGTGCCTTCTCCTCTCTCTGCTGTCCTCCCCAAGGCAAAGCACATGGACCTCTAGAGAAGCTAGGCAGGGGTTAGCACCATGCTTTTGGACCTCCCAGCCTCCAGAACGAAAAGCCAAACTACAGTTCTATTGCTTATATAAATCACCCAATGCCAGATGTTCTGTTATAGTGACAGAAGACTAAGACAAGCTACTGAGACTTTTCTCGAGCTTCAGCTGTGGATCAGCATGGACTGAGGCAGGGGGACTTCTCTCTGCCCTAACAAAAACAGAAATGGTTATGCTAGTTAGGGGACAGCTAGTCTGTTCTGGCTGAGGTAGTTCTTGAGATCCACTGGCTTGGTTCACAGTGAATGGAAAAGCCTCTGAGATATCCCAGTAATTATGCTAAAGAAGAGACTAGAAATTTTATTCTATAGGAATGAACATAATTCAGGTCTGATGCCATGGAAGTTATCTTGGGTTTGCACACTGCAGTTTTAGAAGCACTGTGTATAGTCCATTCAGTCTTCTCGTAGCACTATGATGTATATGTATTTTGAACACAAATAAAATACTGCTTATATCAGTTGTGTACAGTTTACTCAAGTAACTAAGTTTCAAGAAGAAAGAGTATCACTAACACAATAAAACCACACAAAAAAAGCCCATATACCAGTCTTACATTTCAAACTAAACTCATAAAGGCCATTATACCTTCCTCAGGATGACTTAATTACACAAAAGAAAGGCAACACTGGGAGATGTAACATACTACACAGAAAATATTTTTAATGACAAATAAAACCTCTGCATGCAGAAGCATACAGCAAAAGGTATGTGAATGTTCCAGTTATTTATTTTTTGGTACAAAACTAAGAAAGAATATAAATGTTCCCATCATGAATAGAGAAATGTTAAAGTCATAAGCATTCAAAAATGAAAGTCTGACCATAATTCAATTAGCATCTTTTTAAAATGTCTCATCAATTTTACTGACCATTACTAGTTTAATGGCAACAAAACACTTGATACATGATAAGTTACTTGAAATAGATCAATGACTAATATTTATTAAAAATGAAGTATACAGTTTTATTTATTTTTATTTATAGAATTCAAAAATCAAATCAGCAAGTAATCTTACAAATATCATACACTACATAAAAAACCAATTTTGCAATCAAATTTATATCAGAATTTATCAATTGCTCCCTACATATTTATGACTTAAGGAATTATATGTATATTATCCTAATGTCAATGCCTACAAAATACAATTTAATAAAACATTGAGAGTCAGCATTCTAAGACACATGGTAATTTTCTTTTATTATATATATTTAAAGCTACTGCTATAGAGAGGCAAATTTCATAGACTCTAGCAAAGAATTTTGGATAAGAAACATGATAAATTCTATGAGAAATGACACGAGTCAACTTCACAAAGAAATCTGGTTGTTTACTGTAATCACAAATCTCAAAAATAAAATCATATAGGATTAAACATATGCCAAATGTCAGGGATCAGATATACCATATAAACAATTTGCTGCTGCCACTAAAATGTTGTTCCCTAATAACCTGCTTGGGCAGTTCAATGACCAAACACCAGTCCATGACCCAGACTTGTCAGCACAGTGTTTATGCGTCAGTTTTTCTGACCAAAAGAGCCTGAACACATCAATGAAATGCAACACTGAGCCTCAGCGGATGTAGCACTTGAAGGCTCACAAGTAATCTAAACACAGGGTCTGCAGAAAAGCAGCCTGTGGCACATCCTTTGGGAAACACGAAGTACCTCAGTTATACAATAGCAGTTAGTAGAACAGAGCCCAGATTAAAGAAACCCTTCAGCTCATTCTCTGTCCTGAGCAAAGATTTAATCATAGCGAAAGATGAAGCAGAGGTTTAAATTACAGCCTGGCTTCCTGTTTTGTAATTTTTAATGATCAGTTCACCTGATTTGAGCTGGGGTTATATGGTTATCATGTCTATGTGTCTGTTCAGGTGTGTTCTGTTTTATGCAACAGATAATTTGTGGAAATTGAGAAAGAGGTGAATCACACTGCTATAACCTATCAATTTTCTTCAATGGTTAACAGATTCCTTTTGCACTAACCTCCTCTGTGATGTTAGATTTCTCTCACCAGTCTCAATCAGCCTTCTCTCAAACAATAGAAATGTGCCATAGAATCAAACTGGATAGAAGAACTTACTCAATGAGTTTCTTTCAAGGTGAAACAGTTTACCTTGGCAGGCATGGTGGCACACACCTCTAATCCCATCAATGGTGAAACTGAGGCAAGGGCATTGTAAATGCAAGGCTACTATGGGCAACATCATGAAATCCTGTCTTAAAATTAAATAAAATAGCCGGGCGTGGTGGCACATGCCTTTAATGCCAGCACTTGGGAGGCAGAGGTAGGAGGATCGCTGAGAGTTTGAGCCCACCCTGAGACTACAGAGTGAATTTCAGGTCAGCCTGAGCCAGAGTGAGACCCTACCTTGAAAAACCAAAAATAAATAAATAAATAAATAAATAAATAAATAAATAAATAAAATAACAAAACAGTGAAAAAGTTAAGGGCTATGAATACAGTAAAAATCTCATATTTTTCTTATAATTGTGGTATTTTTGATACATTTTTTAAAAATTTTATTTATTTATTTATTTGAGAGTGACAGACACAGAGAGAAAGACAGATAGAGGGAGAGAGAGAGAATGGGTGCACCAGGGCTTCCAGCCTCTGCAAACGAACTCCAGATGCGTGCGCCCCCTTGTGCATCTGGCTAACGTGGGACCTGGGGAACCGAGCCTCGAACCGGGGTCCTTAGGCTTCACAGGCAAGCACTTAACCGCTAAGCCATCTCTCCAGCCCTTGATACATTTTTATAATGATATGTTGGAATGTTGTTCAAACATATGTTGAAATGTTGGAAAAAGTAACTTAATTCTGAATTCATTGAAATATCCTAGTCACTGTGTGTGGTGGTGTGATTCAGGTGTCCCCCATAAACTTAGGCATTCTGGATGCTAGGTTCCCAACTGATGTAGATTTGGGAATTAATGCCTCCTGGAGGCTGCATATTACTGGGGGAAGGCTTATGGGTGTTATAGCCAGTTTCCTCTTGCCAGTGTTCGGCACACTCTCCTGTTGCTTTTGTCTACCTTATATTGGCCAGGGGATGATGTACACCTTCTGCTCATGCCATCATTTTCCCCTGACATCGTGGAGCTTACCCTAGAGGCTGTAAGCCAAAATAAAGCTCCTTTTCCCACAAGCTGCTTTTGGTTGGATGATTTCTACCAGCAATGCGAACCTGACTGCAACAGTAAGGTGGTACTAGGAGTGGGGTTGCTGCTAGACACCTGACTATGTAGCTTTGGCATTTTGGAGCTGATTGTTGAAGAGGAATGTGGAAGGATTTGAAACCTTGGCCTAAGAGATGCCTTGCAGTACTGTAAGTACAGCTTTATTGACTATTCTGGTCAGAGTTGAATGACCTGCATACAATAAGAACTATTATGGACTGTGAGGTTTGGCTTATGAGGGTGAGAAAGAGCTTTGTCTGGACTGGGCTACAGACAGTTTGTGTGAGAGGCTTGCTGTTAAAAACAGATTCTGAGAAGTTGTGCAGGGTTGCTTTGTGTAGAAATGAACTGGTGTGAGCAGAGGGATATAGCACAGAAAAAATGAAATCTTTGGGTGAACTGCTGCCTGTTCAGCTGCAGTTGAGAGATTACAAAATTTGTGATTTGGCCAGCTGACCTGCACTGGGGCAACAGGAAGAATGTAGACTCTTTTGAAGGGACCTGAGTGCTCAAGGAGTGTCCTGTTCTTTAAAGTCTGCTTTATTCCCCCATAGATTAACAAATTGGCACCCTACCTGGTATTGTGGAAATGCTGGAAAGAGAGGGTCATTGAGCTTGCAACATGGTCTTGTGCTTTGGAAATGGCCATGGGCAGTGTGAAGCAGGTTTGCTGGATGTCTGCATGGAGATCTCATGGGGCCAGGAGGATGAACAGTGGGTTGCAGTGGAGATCCAGTGGAGATGCCGGGACCATGAGATGGCTGCTAAAGAGAGCTGCCAGACCTGATGTAGTTTTCGAGGACTGTGAGTAGCCTAGCTGGAGGGGCAGAATTGGAAATCCAGAGGACTTGTTGCTGGTTAGAACTATCTGACTTCGAGATTTGTTATTGGCTAGAGTTCTTGGACTTGAACCTACAGAGTTTGATGTTTGCACAGGTTGTTTTAAATCTTGTATTGGCTGAATATTTCTTTGCTATGCCCAATGCCATCTTTTGCAGTGTGAATGTTTATTCTGTGCCATTATGGTTTTGGGGGGGATTGTGGTTTTTTTTGGTGTTATGGCTCAGTTATAAGAGCTTGGACTATGGGGAAGTGTGAATACCATTGAAGTTGATAAAAATTATGGGGACTTTAAAAGTTGGACTGAATGCATTGTATTTTATATCATGTATGGTATCAGATTATGGAGGCCAGGGGTAAAATGTGGTGGTTTGATTCAGGTGTCCTCCATAAACTTAGGCATTGTGAATGCTAGGTTCCCAGCTGATGAGATTTGGAAATTAACCCCTCCTGGAGGCAGTGTATTGTTGGGGGTGGGCTTATAGGCGTTATAGCCAGTTTCCCCTTGCCAGTGTTTGGCACACTCTCCCATTGTTATTGTCCACCTTATGTTGGTTAGGGGGTGATGTCCACCCTCTGCTCATGCCATCATTTTCCCCTGACATCGTGGAGCTTCCCCTCGAGCCTATAAGCCAAAATAAACCTCTTTTTCCAACAAGCTGCTCTTGGTTGGGTTATTTCTGCCAAATGCAAACCTGACTGCAACACTGTGTTTTTATATTGATGTAAAGTTTAAAAGTATGTTCTGTACCCACAAGAACCTTACAACTTAATGGAAGAAAATTATATGAAGTATGAAGTACACCATGCACAAGGAAATAGCTTAGGTAGCACACTGGAAAGATTTGTTAATCACTCCTTGAAAGATACAATCTACTAAAAGTTGCACGAAGAGAAATTAATAATTTGAAGATTATATATATTAAATAGATTCAATAATAAATATAATAAATAACTTTATAAAATAAAGCTTTAGCTTTATTATTAGACGTAGATTGAATGTGAAATGCCCTTCTATAAGCTCATAAGAACACTTGGTCTCCAACTGGTGGCACTGTTTGGAAAGTCTGTGAGACCTTGAAGAGATGTAGCCTTGATGGAGGTCATGAGTTACTAGAGGGCCTTGAGGTTTTATAGTTTGGTTCTTCTTCCTGTTTTTTCTCTCTGTTTTCTGATTGTGACTGCAATGTGACCAGCCTGCTTCCTGCCTCTGACACCATGTCTTTCCAGCCATGATAGGCTAAAACTGTAAGCCAACTCAAGGCCCAGACAATAGGGATGGAAGGGTTTGGGGGAAAGGAAAAGGAAGGGTGGGGGGCGAAAACAAACACAAAACTAAATCCAAAATGAACTCGTACCATAGAAACCCTTATCTTTGGAGATAGACTAAAAGATATAACCATCAAAAAGGAGTAGGGGGAGACACCAGAAAAGAAGGGCCCTGGAGAGACTGGTACGACACCTAAGCTTAAAATAAATTGATTTTATTTCTGGTCTGTAACTCCCAGTACCAGAAATTGGTAGCTACACACATTGAGCTGTTCATTGGAGAGACCTACAAGGTCTCCAAATCAACACAGCTTTCTGTCAAAGCACTTGATTACCTGCCTGAGACAAAAGGTAAGACCCTATTGATGAATACACCATATGCTGCTGACACAGAGCTTGGAGAGGCCTTGCTGGACTGGAAGAAAGCCAGTCCCCAGTTAGCCAGTCTACTGCTGGGAAGTGCTACATGAGCTACTGATGGAATGTGGCCAACCATGGCTTGAGAAACCAGAGGTCTAAGCTACTGAGAAGCAAACACCCTGGCAGTGCAATAATAGTGGCACACATCCTCCGTGGGTAACCAATAACTTTCTTTATTATCATTATTATTTATTTATTTATTTATTTAAGAGTGACAAACAGGGATAGAAAGAGGCAGATAGAAAATGGGCATGCCAGGACCTCCAGCCACTGCAAATGAATGGGGGCATGTGCCCCCTTGTGCATCTGGCTTACGTGGGTCCTGGGGAATCAAGTCTCGAACTGGGGTCCTTAGGCTTCACAGGCAAGCACTTAACTGCTAAGCCATCTCTCCAGCCCTCAACAGCCTTCTGATTGGCTAAGAGATCCACTCAGTGTAAAGAAACCCATATCTGGAATTGGGAACCAGATCAGAATTCTATGGAGACAAAGATTATGCTCTTCAGTGTCAAACTCTCACTAACCTTTGGCTAAAAGAAGGGTTATATACATCAAATCGCCCCTAAATCAATAATGCTTATTTCATTTAAACTATACTGACTCCACTCTTTGTTGGAAAATCTGTCTTTCTTTTTCAGAAGGTAGTGATACCTGAGGAGATAAACTGCCCCTCACAGTTCAACCAAGCCACAGCTGAATCCACAGAGGAATTGGGGAGATGAGCATGAGTGCTGTTTCCATTCTGAACCTGATAATCAGCATCAGGATGTAGAAGACAGACCCTGAGGATACTCAACACTTACCAAAGCAGAGATCCAGAGGCTTCTGAGAGCTCATCACTGAAGTAGACTTAAAACTCACCCACCACAGCTCAGGGAATTTTTCAGAAGAGGGGGAAGAAATATTGTAAGAGCCACATGTTGAGACATCATGTCCAGAGGCAACCCCCCACCAAAAGAATAACTGGCTGCTGGTCCCACAATGCATAAACCACAGAAGGGGGACAGGGTTGAGGGAAAATATGGTGCCAACACACAATGTATCCAGGAGAAATATATTGTGAAGAAGAAGGAGGAGGAGGAGGAGGAGGAGGAGGAGAAGGAGGAGGAGGAGGAGGAGGAGAAGGAGGAGGAGGGGGGAGAGGAGCAGGGAGAAACTATAAGCCAAAATAAACCCTTTCCTTTCTTAAGCTGCTTCTTTTCAGGTATCAAGTAGAGTGACTTACACATCCTACATAGTTTCATTGATGAACTTTACCAAATATTTAAGAAGGAATTTATACTTTTTCTCTAAAATCTATTTTATAAAATGGAAGCACAGAAATACTCCCTAATTATGACATTTTAAAATTTTACTTTCAAATTAAAAGTAGATACCCATTATAAGAAATGAAACTTGGGACTGACGAGATTGCTCAGTTTGGTGGAGTGCTTTCCATGCAACCATAAAGATGTGAATTTGGATTCCCAGCACCTATATAAAATGTTGAGAATACTGGTAAACACCTGTAATCCCAGTGTGGGGAGGTGGAGGGTGAAGCATCCCAGGGACTTGCTGACTAGCTAGTCTATTTCAGTCAGTAAGGCCCAGGTTTAGTGAGAGACCCTACCTTCAATAAAATAAAATAAAATGGAAGAGCAATTAAGGAAGATATTGATTGACTTCTGGCCTCCACTTGCACATGTACCTGTGTGCCCCAAAACACTTGTGCCCACATACATACAAGCATGCATGCATGCATACACTCATGAAATAAAAAGAAATGAAAATTAAGGCCAATCTCTCTCAATAACACAGATATAAAATCCTCAACAATAAATTAACAAATCAGGGCTAGAGAGATGGCTTAGCGGTTAAGCGCTTGCCTGTGAAGCTGAAGGACCCCGGTTCGAGGCTCGGTTCCCCAGGTCCCACGTTAGCCAGATGCACAAGGGGGCGCACGCGTCTGGAGTTCGTTTGCAGAGGCTGGAAGCCCTGGCGCGCCCATTCTCTCTCTCCCTCTATCTGTCTTTCTCTCTGTGTCTGTCGCTCTCAAATAAATAAATAACAAATGAACAAAAAATAAATAAATAAATAAATAAATAAATAAATAAATAAAAAATTAACAAATCATACCTGATAATGCATAAAAGAAATTATGTACCTTAATCAACTAGAATATAATCTAGATATCCAAGGCTGGCTTAATATTTAAAATAATATAATGTTTCATATCAACAAGTTAAAAAGCAACCAATAACCAAATGTTTATATTAGCAGATACAGGAAAAGTAATAAAATCCAATATCTCATCATCTCATTAATGAAACAAAATGAAAAAAGAACTTTTTCTTTTTTTCAGGGTAGGGTCTCACTCTAGTCCAGGCTGACCTGCAATCCACTATGTAGTCTCAGGCTGGCTTAAAACTCATGGCAATCCATCTACGTCTGCCTCTCAAGTACTGGAATTAAAGGCATGTGTCTCCATGACTGATTTTGAAAAAAATAACATTTAAAACTAGGAATAAAGGAAACTTCTTAAACTCAATAATGAATATCTACACAAAAATGTATAGCTAATACCATATTTGAGGATGAAAAATGAAATTCTTCTCTTTAGAAAAGTAGAAACAACATGTACCCTCTCAAAATTACTATCCAATAACATCCTAGCCAAGAAAACAGAAATAAAGATAGATAGATGATATATAAATATAGATAGATAGATAGATACTGAAAAGGTGTTAAAACTGTCCTTTGTACAGATGATTTTCCTAAGTAGATTTCAAACATGAGTAAAATAAAAAAACAAAATAAACTCTTACACCAATAAGTCATTAAAGCAAGGTTATAAGATAGAAAGAAGGTTAGTATACTAAAGTCAATGGTTTTCCTATAGACCAGAAATGAATAATTTGAATTTGAAATTAGAAGCATAATACCATTTATATGAGTACTCCATCTGAGAAAAACAGACAAAAAATTAGGAATACAGTTAGAATACTTAGATTTTTTTTAAAAACAATGTTTTTTTTCCTTTATTTATTTATTTATTTTGTTACTTTTTATTTATTTATTTGAAAGTGACAGACAGAGAAAGAGGCAGATAGAGAAATACATGATGGATGCGCCAGGGCCTCCAGCCTCTGCAAAGGAACTCCAGATGCGTGCATCCCTTATGCATCTGGCTAACATGGGTCCTGGGGAATCGAGCCTCGAACCGGGGTCCTTAGGTTTCACAGGCAAGTGCTTAACCGCTAAGCCATCTCTCCAGCCCAATACTTAGATTTTAAGCTATTTAAAAGCCTATTAAGTTTTTTTGGTATATATATATATATACATATATATATATATTTACAGTTAAGCACTAGAACATTTAAGAGAGTTTAACTCCTGAGGAGAGAGAGGAGGAAGGTGAAGACCTCAGTGAGAGTAACAAAGACTCCTAGTAGGGCTTTTAAAACATTTTATGATGTTTGACGGGAGGATCAAATAGATAGGGAGAGCAAAAGAAGCAGAGAGAGAGAGAGAGAGAGAGAGAGAGAGAGAGAGAGAGAGAGAGAAAGTGGGCAGGACAAGGCCTTTAGCTGCTGCAAATGAACTCCTTAATCACACACACACCACCTTGTGCATCTGGCTTAAGTGGGTCTGGAGAATTTGAACCTGAGTGTTGTGGCTTTGCAGGCAAGCATTGTAACTGCCAAGCCATTACTCTAGCCTGCTAATAGGGTTTTGAAGGGCAACTAAGTTTGCTACTCAGGTAAAAAGATAAAAGTTAAGTATTAAAGTTAAATGGATCTTTCTACATCCAACATAATTTTTAGAGAATTGTTTTGCAGATTATTCTGGAAGATAATGAAAAGCACACCAATTCTAAGGTCTTGACCATCATGAGTCCCAGTGGGAGAAGCAGAGTGAATCCAAAAATGGCAGATTTCTGCACAAGACCCATTTGAAGTTTCCTTCCATCACCTGCTAGCAGACTGGTTTGCAGCATTACCAGCCTCTACATTTGGTCTTCCTCATTTGTGATGATAATCATTTATGCCTCATATTATAATGGTCAGGTAATCCATGTGAAGTGCTTAGATACTAGCTCATCTCATGTGAGAGTATCATAACCATTATTGCTAATATTAATTATTAGCCATGACTTCAAGGAATCCCTTCTACCTTCTAGCCTCAGTTTGGTTTCTATAATTTAGGATGATAAACTACTTTGAAGAGTTATTATAAGATTTAATGGCAACCTAATGTACACCAATATCTAACCATTCTCTAAGGTTAGTGCCTGCTACTTTAAATATCATACTGTAATAGTGCATAATGGCAAAGTGAAAAAAGAATACAGCAGGTCCTGAAGATGGGGAGACTCTTCTTGCCAAGAAAAGGAAACCTACTAAAACCCAACACCTGACCGTAGGAAGCACAGTGACATTGAACTGTGAGGTCCTGTTATGCAGGGCTTGTGACACCCAAGAGCAGAGGCAGAGATGCACAGGTTGTATAGGGAACATATTATGCTGCACAAAGGTTTCCTTTCAAAATCAAGGTCACCTGGCCAAGGAGAGTAGCTTCTCACTTAGAGAAGACAAGCTGGATGATAGTTTCTGAGTTTAGAGACATATACCCTATGTGGCCAAGGTTCAGCACCATGGGCCATGAACAGTCAGTCCTTGGTATAGGAATTCATTTTGTAAATCTGTATAAAGATTCTGAGAAAAAGGCTCATAGCTCTCAAGATATTACAGAGCTTCAAAAAGCCTATGAACACAGGAATAAATGCGTTGGCAAAAGGTCCCCTCAAAACTTTATTCAACAACTGATCCCTATTCCTTCAGCTAAACTAACCATGGTTACAGGGCAACAGGTTTGTATAGAAACAAGAGGAAAAGGCAGATGCTGGCACACCAGACCTTCAAATAGTTAAAAATCTGTGCTAGGCTTATATGCTAACTTCAAAAACTGTGGAGGAGGGGGCAATGACCCTTTTATACTATTTCTCCTCTAAAATGGAAGAAAATATGCTCCAATCTACCTGCAGTTGGTATTACCTTACAGTGCTTAGGCAAGTAAAAACTGTATTTCATCACAAAAGAGCTAAAAAAAAAAAAAAAAAAATCTGACACGAGGTCAACCTCAGAGTCCACATTCCCAAACCCTTGCTCAGCTCTCTCGGTCATGTTGTCTTTCTGGTTTATATCTCCGCATTTCTTGGAATTTGTAACCGACATTTAAATTAACTCTTGTGCACTCTGCACTTTGAGGTAAAGTTGGTTGTAAGCAAAAACAACTTCAAAAGTCTGCAGTCCTTGCTCCCTTTTAGACCCTAAGCACCCAAAGACCTTCTGTCATCCCCCAAACTCTGGAATGTCTTCCCAGAAAGTGAATTTAAATGACATTTCTGCTTATCCGTATTTTTATTGTAATTACTGATGAACAATATTTACTTTCTTCCTTTTCATGTTTTATTTTTTCCTTACAAATGAGTTTTATTAAGCAGCAGAACCAATTATAAAACAATGTAAAATTTAACAACTGTTTATAATAAGACTGCTTAGAATTAGAGAACAATTTTTATTTAAGGATGGGCCAAATTCCTCAGACAAAAAAAAAAAATGGCAAAATATGTCTCTTAAGACATGTCTAAAAGCTTATTATCATAATGGAACTAATCAATAAGCCCTTCCACATTATTTTTGTTATTTTACTTCCAGTTACAAAACGAGCTGTAAAATCAACTTAGTTAACTTGATTAAATTACTTAGCTGTCTTTCTTATCTAGCTATGAAGCAGTTTTTGCAATGTATTTACAATAAAAGCTCACGAAATAGCTAAACAATTACAGAATTCTACAAGAATGATTCCTAAGTGCACAAACACATTAAAAAACCCCTTCTTCAAGCCAGGTTGCTGTATAATTCTGAATACAGTGTGACCTTGCCTTCCTTAGAGACCTTTTGGAATTTGGCTCTTATTTCAGCCTTTCCTCTGCCAAGCATATAGAATGAATTAGGTGAAGCTTTGTTGCAAACACACCCCACCCACAACGGTTTCCAATGGAGAGCTGAATGTTTTAAATCTACAGTTCAACTTGAATGTAAAAATGGTTCTTGCAAAATTAAGTTTCATTTCCCTTTGCCTGTGATCCCCCCTCTTTCTGTTCATTCCAATTTTTCTTCCCACTGAGAGAATAAAATTGGGACAAATGTAAGCAGAAAATAGTCAAAATGGCATTTATAGGCTTCAAGTCAGGTATTCACACAGCAGGGGTGTGCCTTTCAAATCTGGTCACTGATAAAAATGAGGAAGGATAGCCGGGCGTGGTGGCACGCACCTTTAATCCCAGCACTCGGGAGGCATAGGTAGGAGGATCACTGTGAGTTCAGTTCGAGGCCACCCTGAGACTACATAGTTAATTCCAGGTCAGCCTGGACTAGAGTGAAACCCTTCCTCAAAAAAACAAAACAAAACAACAAAAAAAAAAACAAGGAAGGATGCATTAGAAATGCCTTGTCATTCCCGTTTAGTTTTGGTACCCATAGTCCATTGAGGCCCATAGAAGCAGTGGGTAAAACCTATTGCCCTGTGCGACCCAGTCTGCTGAGGACACGGAGCTGCCCCATGTGTAGACTGACAGGGCTTTCAGACTCCCTTTTCTGCTTCCTCTTCTCCACTGTTTCATCACCCTTGCCTCTATTCCAGTCACATGGAACTCTGCCTGTTCCTATGTGCTGTTGTGAAGAGGAAAGATTTCATGAAGTAATTTACTATAAGGTCTTGAATGTATGAAAGGAAAATGATGGGTTTGCATGGAGACTACTTAGGGGATCAAATCTCAGATCCACATATATTCTCTTTATAAGAGTGAGGAAGAAAAGTTATCAAGAGATATGAATTCTGCATTTGTAAAACAGGGAAAACCCAAAACTCTCAGGAAGATGCACATTAAGTCCATGGCTCAGATCCAGCACTCAGTCAATTCTATTCTAGGATGATTTCTCTTCCATCCTCAATTCCCAGCTAATGCTTCCCCAAACAACTTATCTTTTATTGACCACAAGTAGAGAAACATCTAACAGGAATAATAAATTTCTTTAAAAGGAGTGTCTAGCCCATTGTCCAGCCTGGAGCAGAGTGCTAAGATCCAGCCATGTTCTCCACCTCACTGTTGAATAGTGGGTTTTAATTATCTAAAAGGAACAATAAAAATTCTCAAACTCTAAATGAAATAATTACAGATTCCTACTTTTCAATTTCCAGCTTCCCAACTACAGGTAAAAAAGAAAACTGCTGGCCCTCTGCAGATAGGTTATAATTTACAATGTGAATATTTCTTAGAATGGCTGTGCAATTTAAATGGGCAGAAATGTAATAATATTTGCCTTTTGTTTAGTGGTAATTCTCTTTATTTGTTTAATTATTCAGATTGTGTGGTGCTGAATTTGGACTGCATATGTAATTCTCACATCACTTGGCTCCAGAGAATTTGAGTTCTTAGTTGTTCTTGGCATCTACTATCTTTCAGACAAAGAATAACCAGTAAGTTAGAAGTTTTGCACTTTCACAGATACATACACACACAAGTGCACACAGAGAGAACAAGCAAACAGCAAGGAAGTCTTAATACCAGTTAACAACTTTTCTTGTTTTCGTCAATCCTAAACAGATAATGAAGCTCCTATCTATACCACTAGTAATGATGTCCTAATATGTGACATTTCTTCCAATTGAGAGGATCTTATGGCACAATACTGCTCTTCTATCACTGCTTGAACTATAAATTATTGTCCTTGATCTTAAGGGTCATTTTTAAAAATCTCTCTGAAGTATCGGATGATTCAAAGTGGTTCTTGTTCATACTTCTTTCTCACTAAGTGACTGTGAGCTCACTGAGACCAGGGACTGGAGTTGAATTAGCTGTGCATTCTCAGCATTTGGCATGGTACCAGTCAGAAACCTTCTGCAGGCCTGGCAATACATGTGTCTCTGTGCTGTACAATTGGGACAAAGCTCCTGGCCTCCTGAGTCTTACACTAGGAAAAAGATGCCCAGATAATTAGGTGGTTATATACTGGAAGAAGTGCTCCACAAGGAAAAATAAAAAAGGATCATGAGGGAGAAGTCTGATTTCTGACTTAAAGGGGAATTCAGAAAAACTTCCCAATAAAATGTTACATTTTTTCTGAATCTTAAAGCTGACAGAGGGTGGGCATTGCAGAGGATAAGACCTTGCTTGGAAGAAGCAGCAGGAAAAGGGCCAGATTACAGGAGTCAAATTAATCACTATGCACATCCTAAGTACAACGATGGCCTCGGACATGCTTTAAGCAAGACAGCAACAAGATCTGTCTCATCCTTTCAAGTCTTCCCTGAGAGCTGCATGTGAGGAAGCCCAGAAGAGTAGGGTTGAGAACAGAGAGATTTGAAGAGCCTTGCAGCCTTGCACATTGCCCACCCCAGGCTAGTGATGGCAGGGGACAGAAGAAAAGGGGATAGATAGGATATTTTATGGTAGAAACCAGCTGCAGGATTAATGAAGTTTGGGCCCATAAACCTTTCTTGAACAAAATGAAACATGATATTCTTTTTTTTTTTTTTCTATTTTGTTTTCCTGGATAGAAACAGAAATTAAATCCTCAGACTCTTGGCTAATAATGGTCAAAATTCTAGTTACCAGGGTGCCTTGGACTCAGCACAGGCAGAGGAAAGGGGTCAGGCAAGCCAGGGGCTATTATATGCTATACTTAGTATTTTATTTTATTTATTTATTTTTCCCCACATTGTGACCTTTATTGTAGACATGAGACAATTTTAAAGCAGGTCCATTGTCACTTAATGTCATATTTTTGTCCTTATGCAGAGAAAAGTAAAAGCAGTTCTGTAAGAAAATTACTGAAATTAGTTAGATTTTATTGTTGTACGTGGTTATCTTGTTCATAAGACTTTTCTTGGCCTTTATACAGGGAAATATGGCTTTCCTTCACCTCAGGCATCATTTAAGGTATCTATGTGACAGCTGACAGCAACCTGCAAAGGCTCTTGCTCAAGGACTCCTACTTCTAGCTCTCATAACCCATATCAGAGCCAACGTTAATTCCATGTACACAAGGCTCACATTGTTTTTATGTTTTATCTGGTGGACTAGACTTCTTATAAAATCTTGATTTTCCCCTCTCTTGAGCTCATTTGTCTGGTTCAGGACTAATTAAATAAACTCAAAAAAGGCCCCCATGTTTCTTTTTCCTCTTGAAATTGTACTTCTTATCTTAAAGACCTTCTACACAGTAGACAAGTAAAGGTTGCCCACTTATGGGGGTTAAAAGTTGTAGTTTATAGTTCATAACAACCAAAATCTCAAAAAAGTAACAGCCTTAAAAACTCATGAGGAAAAAAAATTCATAAAGAGTGGGCGAAAGGCTCAGTCAGTCAGACACATTCCACTTGAACATGAGGACCACAGTTTAGATCTCCAGCACCAACTTAAACACTTCATTTAAAATTTTTTAAAATTATCATTATTATTTATTTATTGAGAGACCGAGAAAGAGAGATTGAAGACGGGCACACCAGCACTTCCAGCTGCTCCAAATGAACTCCAGACGCAAGTACCATCTTGTGCATCTGGCTTACGTGGCTCCTGGAGCGTCAAACCTGGGTCCTTTGGCTTTGCAGGCAAGTGCCTTAACTACTAAGCTATCTCTAGAGCCCAACATAAACACTTACAAGCCAGGATGGTGTGGCACCTGTAGTCCCAGCCTTCAGGAAGTAGAGAGAATCCCTGGATCAAATGAGCTACCTAGACTCATTGAATCTGTGAGCTCTGGGTTCAAGTGAGAGACACTACCACAGTAAAATAAAAAGGAAAGCACGGGCTGGAGAGATGGCGTAGCAGTTAAGCGCTTGCCTGTGAAGCCTAAGGACCCCGGTTCGAGGCTCGGTTCCCCAGGTCCCACGTTAGCCAGATGCACAAGGGGGCGCACGCGTCTGGAGTTCATTTGCAGAGGCTGGAAGCCCTAGCGTGCCCATTCTCTCTCTCCCTCTATCTGTCTTTCTCTCTGTGTCTGTCGCACTCAAACAAATAAATAAAAAAAAAAAAAAAAAAGGAAAGCAAATGAAGAAGACACTTGACATTAACTTCTGGCCTCCACAAACACACAAAAGTGCGCACGCACACACACACACACTCACATAAAAAAAACCCTCATGAAAACCCTCATGCATAGTTTCATGAAATGTCATGCCTGAAGTTGGAGTGACAGCCAAATGGCAGCTTGATTCTCAGAAACCAAGGAGTTATTGAAGAAACAAAGGCACGAAGAACACACACAAGCATGACCAGCCTGGCTTTGCTTATTCGGTTTCAGTCAGAGACCACAACTTCTTTCAAATAACCCCAGTTTATTTTTGAAAAAAAAAAAAGAAAAGAAAAGAAAAGAAAAAGAAAGAAAGAAAGAAAATCCTTTCCCCAGACAGGATATGGGGGAGGAGTTAAGGAGTGATGTTTTACACATGCACATCTGGATGCAGTCCAGTTATTTCCCTTAAACATTCCCCCAGTTGTTTTCATTTTGCTCTATGCTTTGGCATTCATAAATTTGTGAGATTAATTGTGTGTCAGCAGTCTGAGGGCCTGGAACTGGGCACCACTTTAACAGCAAGACAGCTACAAAATGATTCTGTGCAGAAATACACTCACTTTTTAAGAAAAGGAAAGCACAAACATATATTCCACTTCTGTTTAATGTAGCACTGATGTTATACAGAAAGTAGCATGATCTTTATATGCACCCCACTAGCAAAGTAAGTGTGTGTGTGTGTGTGTGTGTGTGTTTTCTCACTCACATATGCATGCTTTAAAACATAAAGGATTTACTAAGGCCTGCAATGGAGAATCCAGGGCTGGACATTTATTTGTTTATTTTAATCTTATCAATAGATTGCACAAATATGCCAACAATGAAAATCCTCTTGTTTAAAAACAAAAAATAAACAAGTAGATCTTAGAGGTGATGAGAAAGGACTTAAGCTATATTTTGAGGCTTCTCTTATGCGTTCACAAGTACTATATAAAACGTGAAACTTGATGCCTGTTGCCCTGACATTCAGACCTCCCCCCGGGGCTCGTGAGCTAGCCTCTGAGGTCACCTCTAAGATCTACTGCACAGAACAAAACTAGCCATTTTCTAATCTACCCAATGGTTTTATATCTTAAAAAAACACAGTACAAAAAGAAGACTTTCTTTATCGAAATTAATTAACTTATTTGAGACTAAATGGAATTATGCTAAGAAATCCACATGCTATGTGCTCATGCAAAAGTTAAACAACAAATAATATAATTCTTGTTTTGTTGAATATGTCTGCACTTGTGGTGTATGCATGGGTATACACCTTGTGCTCACATTGAGGCCAAAGGAAGGCATTCAGGTATTCCTATTACTCATTTACTTTAATTTCTTGAGATAGAGAATCTCACTGAACTCTCTTGCTTTCCTGAAGCTCCCTGTTTTTGGTTAGACTGGCTGACCAGCATGTCTCAGTGATCGTCTTGTCTCTACCCTCTTCGACAACAGTTACAGACATGCACAGTAATACTTAGCTCTTCTTGCGTGCCAGTGATCAAACTCATACCCTCCTGTTTTGACAGCAAGTACTTTAACCCATGAAGCCATCACTCCAGCCTCATGATATAATTCTCATAACATACTTACAGATATAGTTACATTATGTCTAAGTAAATCACTTTTTCAATGTCTGAGCTTATTGGCTACCAGTGATGAAGGTTTACTTATAAAATGAATTTCCTGCTACATATGCCTTCTGCAAAAAGCTCACTTCTCAGAGTACTAGTTTCTTTATATCTTTAAAGGTTATAACTCATACTTGAAGATAAAAAGGTAAAACAATAAATGAATGAAACACTATTCCCAAAAACCAACTGGGAATATATGTCTAGGACTAAATAAGCCAACAAATAATCCATACTAATGATCAAACACAGCACCACACACACATCATCTCTCTAACTCTTGCCTGTATACATACTGTTCTTAGAAATTTCATGTAAGGCCTGGAGAGATGGCTCAGCAGTAAAAGGCACTTGCTTGTAAATCCTGATGGCCCCAGGTTGATTCCCCAGTACCCATTAAAGCCAGATACACACAGTGGTGCATGCATTTGCAGTTCATTTGCAGTGGCAGGAGCCCCTGGTGCACCCATACTTTCTCTTTGTCTGCCTCTTCTCCCTCCCTCCCTCCCTCCCTCCCTCCCTCCCTCCCTCCCTCTCTCTCTCTCTCTCTCTCTCTCTCTCTCTCTCTCTCTCAAGTAAATAAAACTTTAAAAAAAAATTTTTTTTGGTTTTTCGAGGTAGGGTCTCCCTCTGTTCCAGGCAGACCTGAAATTAACTATGTAGTCTCAGGGTGGCCTTGAACTCACGGCGATCCTCGTACCTCTGCCTCCTGAGTACTGAGATTAAAGATGTGCACTACCATGCCCAGTAAATAAAACAATTTAAAATTTTTTCATATAAGTTATACAGAAGCTGAAATTAATCATAGCAAAAGACTTCTCTACCTTTTCAATGATGTCTTTATGTCAGGAGCTATAGTATTATTTTGGTAAAATAATACTTTTAGTCATTTTAATAATGATGAAATTGATATTAATATGATCCTTTAATTTTAGTGTTCAACTCAATTAGTTGCTTTTGGTTTGGGAATAGCATTGTGAGACTATTAATATCTTGAATTCAATATTTGATTACAGTCACAGCAAAAACTTTGACAAAACTTGTTCTGGTCAGAAATGCTTTGCAACAACTTCTAACTCATCACGCAAAGACAGAAGTTGTAAATGACAATCTGGGATTAGGCAGAAGGATTTCTGTTAGTGCTGGGTTAGAGGGAGACTGCGTGAAAGTGGGCTCCTCAAAATCTACTCAGCAAATCTCTCCTTTGTCCAGAATGAAAGCTATTACTCATGTCCTGGATTTATATATTACCCTGTCCAGGAACTTGGAACATTTCCTGTGTTTTTGGCTAGAAGGAAATCACTCTTCTTGCTCTGCTTTATGAACCAAGACCTAAAGTGATAGAACCATGTCCTTGGAGCTGAAATCATGACTTAGATTTCACTGATTCTAATCCATCTGTGCAAGGTGACTCTTCAAGGCACCTACAATCCAGCTTGTATCCTTATCACACTGACAATGACATCCTGAAGGTCATCAATGATCCACTAGTGGTAACCCCTGTGACTTCTTTCTGCTTCCTCTTATTGCTCTGTGTCAACTCATAGCTTAGCTTTGTCATCCTGTCTCCTCCTTCTCCTCCTCCTCATCTTGGTCCTTCTCCTCTTCCTCTTTCTGGCTTTGCAGAGTTTGGATGGCTTTATTTTGTTCTTTTCTTTTTTTTTATTTCTTTTTTAAATTAATCAATTTATTTAATTTGTTCATTTGCTTTTAGCTTTGATTTTTGTGCTGGAATCAAACCCATGTATCAGTAAGAGCTCTATCACCAAGCCCCCTCAAGCCCCTGCGGATCTGTAAATTTACCTGTTCCTCCCTTTCCTTTTCTATGTCACAGCCCTAAGCAGACTCTCAGTGATATACCAAACAATATCATCAGTAATATCACTATACGTGTTTTTATTTCCTCCTATATCATCTTTACCTAATATATTCAAACAGACAAATCTTTTTATTGTGAGTCAGTCATTTCTCCAGATCTTTCATGGTCTCTCCACTGGAAATTCAATCTAGCATTCAAAATCTTCCATCATCTCTCCTAAATCTATTTTCCAACTATATATTAGTTATATTTTGCTACAAACAAACTGAACCCAAACTAGTCAGCATCAAGCAGTATCTGTCAGGAGAACTGTAACTGGCATGGCTCAGGGTTTGGAGGGCAGCTATGCCACCAGCTGGAGCTGCATCCTTGAACGTTTCAAGTTCATTAGCCCAGCTATTCACACACTCTGGTAGTTGTACTGTTACACTATTAGCTCCCCATTGCTACTGTTACATATTATCACAGATATGATGGCAAAAACCAAAATAAGTTTATAACTCTAAACTTCTAAGACCATAATTCTAAAATGGAGCAGCACAGCTACATCTCTTATGGAGATTCCAAGACAGAATCCATATCTCTTTTTATCTAGTCACTAGTGGCCATCTACACTCATTGGTTTGTGGGCCCATTCCCCTGCTTTCAAAGCCGGCAATATAGTATCTGTTCTCCACCCTGAAGTCCACTTCCATCCTCACATCTTATTTTATTTTTAATTAATTATTTATTTATTTGAGAGCAACAGACACAGAGAGAAAGACAGATAGAGGGAGAGAGAGAGAGAATGGGCGCGCCAGGGCCTCCAGCCTCTGCAAACGAACTCCAGACGCGTGCGCCCCCTTGTGCATCTGGCTAACGTGGGACCTGGGGAACCGAGCCTCGAACCGGGGTCTTTAGGCTTCACAGGCAAGCGCTTAACCGCTAAGCTATCTCTCCAGCCCTTTATTTTTTTTTTAATGATTTTTTAAATTTATTTTTTTGAGTGGGGGGCGGGCAAATATGGGCATGCCAGAGCCTGCTGCTGCAAACTCCAGACTTATGTGCCACTTTCTTCATGTGGGTCTGCTTTATTTATGTGGTTTATGTCAGTACTGGGGAACCAAACCCAGGCCATAAGGCTTTGCAAGCAAGAACCTTTAACTGCTGAGTCACATTTCAAGTGCCTAAATGCTTATATCTTATTAAGTCTACTGTCTCTTTCTTGTAAAGACTCTGTAGTCACACTGGCCTCACCCACATAATCCAAGATAAAAGGAATTTGCAATTCTTTTTTTTTTTTTTTCCGAGGTAGGGTCTCTCTCTGGGCCAGGCTCTGTCATCTCAGCGTGGCCTTGAACTCATGGCAATCCTCCTACCTCTGCCTCCCGAGTGCTGGGATTAAAGGCGTGCGCCACCACGCCCGGCTAACTTGCAATTCTTAACTGAGTTACAAATCACATATGCAAAGTCACCTCTGCTATATCAGACAACAAACATATTTATAGGTTCCAAGAATTAGAACATGTGCATTTTTGGGAGTGCTGGAGAAGATATTATTCACACAATCACAACTGTTTATACCAGACATAGAAAAATATAGGAAGAAATTATACATGGAAGTGGGCTGCTTATCACAATCCTATCTTCTATTATTTTCCAGCCTTGAGCACAGTTTAATTCTTATGTTGATTTTTCAATTATTAGTAAGATATATCTCAAGTAATAAAGAAAATTCAATTAAATGTTGATAATGTGGTATATTGTATACCAGTATTTATTGTAAAGTTATTTTAACATTTAAACTTTTGATATTTTTCATACTAAAATGTTGAGAGAGAATTGTACACAACTCCCAACTCTTTCTAAGTTATCAGTTTCAGAAGTTTCTTTTTTTCTCTAGTCTTTTATCTGTACTTGTTATCTACACCATTAACTTTATTTATAATAGTAAGGGATTACTATAATGTCACTTAATTTAAACATATACAGTAACTCCTTCTTATAATACTATTAGTTCTTCAGGAAATGAGGATTATATCTTACATCTTCTCTGTTTTCCCATGACATTACCTATAACTATAGTAAGAGATCATTATTAGTATTTCACAATATTATTATGAATAAAAAGTCATTTTCAAGATGATCTGGGCACTAGAATATGTTTTCCTTGATATAAAAGTTTGTTTAACTCACAATCACAGAGGAAAGTTAAGGTATATACACAGTAAGTAAAAGATTTTTTGTTGGCAAATTCATTACTAATTCAAAGGCAGAATATCAGCCTTTAGTTATTTTCCCCAAAGTGGAAATACAAGTCTGCTGCACCCACCCCAACTCTTCACCTTTTCTCTTTGTGAACAATAACATTAATTTGGGAGGTGCTTGACTAAAATCAGGAGACAGTGTGGCAATGAAACGGGCAGACTATTGTTATAAACAAAAGTTTCTGGTGTTTATCTTATCAAAATGCTATATGCTTTCATGGACTGAACTGACTCCATATGGAGTAAGACAAAGATGTTTTAAAAGTCAGGGTATCCACAACTAAGTGGCGATCCTACAACCCAAGTGCTTCATCTTAAAAGATACAGAGTCATTTAGATAAATTATGGAAGCTTTCTGAAACATTTTGTGCTCTGTTCTTCAGAAAATGTTTGCTATCGTAATGAATTCTTACTATAAGAAACTTTAATGTTAGAGAATAAAGTTGATATACAATAATACCCTTCCATCCAGTTTTGAAGCCATAAAAGGAAAAAAAAAAAAACCTTATTTGTGGTTGCTACCATACACAGAATAGTTTACTGAATTCCCCCATTAAACATTGCTCTTATCCAACTCTTTACTACTCATTCACTGATATAAAGTAAATACACAAGGTGTAATGAACAGTAATGAATGGAAATAATGGAAATATTAAGTTCAGCACCAAATCTAAGTATAACACTAAGACAGTTGTTCAAGTGTCAGTAAGGAAGAAAACTCATCAAGGTACAACTTGCCAGTCCCTTCTATACCAAACAGCAAAAACCAAGAGCTGGTATCCAAGTCTCAGATACTACTAAGAAAAAAACAAAGGGGGGGGTTCATCTAAAGTTGTTTGTGGTAATTTATGATACATTTTTTTCAAAATAGAGCGCATTCACAATGGATCCATAGTTAGGTTAGAAAGGAATTCAAATGTATTTAAGCTTAAGCTTATACTACATTAAGTTATACTTCCTTCCTGAGTTGATAGACTCAGCTGATAAAAAAAAAGTAAACTAATTCTTACACTATTACAATTGTCAAGTTGGTTTAAGATTAAACTATAGTAGTTTTTAGAAATTTTTCCTGATATTAAAACCTTAACTATCTCCATTTCCCAGGGGGTCATACTGTATAAAGAAATGTATCTATTTCTAGTCAATGAAATCAGCAGCAGTAGTTTTTGCTTAGAAAATTCTACTGTAGCCTGACTATTGGCTTCATCATGATGTAAAGTTCAGCATTTCCTGTCAGGAAGGCAAGTAGGTGCCTTCTAAAGAGTACTGTGGTGGCCTAGCCACGGCCATATCTTTACATTGACATTGTAAATGGAAAATCGAATATTAATAAACCTTAGAAAGGAAAACAAGAGTGCTAAGGAGTATCTAAGCTGCTCACAGTAAAGTAATACTGTTTAGTCACAAGTAAATCTAACTATAATTTTAATCCTCCCACCACCCTTTCTTCTTTGTCTGTTTCAAGACATGCAACCCAGGCTTGAGTTAACTATGTAGCCAAGGGTGATGATGTTGAACTTCTGATCATACCACCTTCATCTCCTATGTGCACGTATACTAGAGATGGAACTATTGCCCTTTGGTTGGGCATCACATCATATCTTTCATGGTACCTCTAGTGTGCCATACTTTATCAGTTACATGATCTATTAACTCAGCAAAAGGTGGTACAAGAGTATGTATTTGTAGGTGTAATAAAAAAGAAAACATTGAAGGCTTGCTGGTGCAGCTATATAGGAACTGAGCTTCCTTTCCTTAGTCCCACACATCTACTTTCAAACAGTAGTTTTGCCACTCATAAGCTATGAGACTTGAAGCACTTGACACCTTGGCCCCATTCATTTATCGTACCAATAACTGTGGGCTAACTCCACAATGCACAAACCATATACATCAACAAGGAGGGGCCATTGGAGAGGGGGTACGTCACGGATGAGCCTAATAATGGTACCAAACTGCCTGTATTTGTTGAATAGAAAACTAATAAAAACATTTTTTTTAAAATGTGCATCTTAATGGTACCTCTGCTTATACTAATAAATTAATGCATTTAATGTATATTAAATGCTTGGTACATACGAACTTAAAAATATTAATAGAACTAAACAAAAACCCTCTACTTTTTTTTTAAAGGATATTATTGCTCTTCTGCTCTGAAAATATTCACATTGAGAGCAACATTCTTTGTAGCACACAGCTCTTAAATTCCTTTACAATTTGCTCCAACATCTTAGAAAAATGCAATTACAGTTATCATCAGAGCTACAAAGTATTTCTTCATAAACTATAAAATTCAATATTTGAAAAATACTGTATTTATGTATTTGAGAGAGAGAAAGATGAAGAGAGAGAGAGAATGGGCACACCAGGGCCTCTAACCACTGCAAACAAACTCCAGATGCATATGCCACCTTGTACATCTGGCTGACATGGTTCTGGTGAATCCAGCCTGGGTCCATAGGCTTCTCAAGCAAGTGCTTTCACCACTAAGTCATCTCTCCAGTCCCCCAAATCCAACATTTTGTTTTTATCTTTGCCCACAGTTCTTCAATGCTCTTAAGAGTGACAGTTGACATTCTTCAAAAGAAGAAATAGAATAATTTAGAATTCATTTAAATATCACAACAAACAATTTCACAGTTATAGAAACATGTTTAAGTAACAACTCAAACATCACCCATTCAGTAAGAAGAATCCTAAGAGATGTGTCAATTGACACAAATGTACTCTTCCTAGAAGGTCAATTTTATTCGTGTGGTTTTTTGTTTTTAATTTTTTTTTCTAAAATAACCTTAGATCTTAAGGCCCAAGTTCAAATACTCAAGTTAACTAGCATAATTTTTAAAGGGAATTCCAATTCAAGGCTAGTGACATTAGTGGTCACATTCAGATATATAAAAGCCAAAAAGCAAGGGAACACCTTAACCATTTAAAAACCAAATACCTATAGGCAAAATGACTTTCCTAAGTCTTAAAGCCCAGATGTTAAAATGAAGAGATTGTGAGTTATAAAAAAATAATGCAGTGGAAACTTTTCTTCTCAGAAATAGAAGTTGCAGAGATGTAGCCAAGAAGACAGGTCTTGGAATGACCCAATAAAACTCTGGGAGCACCTATATTCAGTTCATTCAGGTTGGTGAGGAATTGGAAGAGGTCCTTTGTTTAAAAGTGCCAGGGAAAAGCCGGGCATGGCGGCATTGGCAAGGCTGAGGCAGAAGGATTGCCAACTGGGAAGGTTGAGGTGTGAGGCCAGCCTGGGCTATGGAATGAGTTCTGTCAGCCTGGGCTAGAGTGAGATCTTGCCACAAAAATAACAATAAAAAAAAAAGAATTAAAAACTAGTGTGAGCATGCTCCGCATAGGCCATACAGCCCTAGGTTTAGTCTCCAACACTACAAAATCTATATGTGTGTGTATATGTTTATATCTGAAGTGGGGGAAATGCAGCAAAATGTCGAGTTTCATTCCAGACATATTACAGAAACAGGGATGGATGTTGTCATAACAAGAATGTAAGGTGACAATGACCAAGGAAGACATAATGTGGTGAAAGCTGTGAGATAAAATTCGAACTATGTGAATAATTGCTTCAAAGCAGACAGCTGGGAACTGGGAGACAGCCCAGCACTCCCTGTGCAAGCATCAAGACCTGAGTTTACATCTCCAGTAAAATGCCAGGTGGCATTATAACAGCACTGTGGAAGTAGAGGTGGATGATCCATAGGAATTCTTGGCTAGCTAGTCAGGCTGAATTGGTGAGCTCTAGGTTCAGTGTGAGGTGCCAGGTCAAAAAACAATGTGGAGTTACTGAGGAGGTTTCCTGATGTTGAACTCTGGCCTCCTCATACATATTCACATACATGCATGTCAGCCTACATATATATGAACTCACATACACATACATGCATGCCACACACACACACATACATACCCAGGCTAAAAATAAGAAGACTGATGTATATATCCCCAAACTACTACTATTTCCACTATTTTTAGACATTCATTAGTCACTTTTAAATATGTTGACCTTTGAAACTTCAAGTGCAAAAGAATCATGCTCATCTCAAAATGTAGGTAGTTTCCTCTCTTCAAAGAATAGTATGAAGCCTTTTGTAGATTTGCTTAATTTTGGTTTTTCCCATTTGTTATGTAGACCCTGAAAAAGCTATGCCTAACTTTAAAATGTCTGTAAGTATTCATCATGCAGAATTCTATAAGCAGTGAGATTGTGCAAGGGGCCTCTCTCATGTGGAGTTGGCCTGGGATACCTTGCAAACCTAAGGTCTGACTTCCTGTATACAGACTTGCTGTGCATTTAATACTTCCAAGGAGGCAAAAAGGCAAGAACAGGAAGAGAGTACTTTCAGCTAAGTCATGTCTCTCAGGGATCCCCTATGCTTCAATTGCTTATGGAGACAAGCCAGGGCATTTGGTTGCTCATGAGCAATTCTAATCACTCCAGCACCCCATGGTCATCCAGACACATACTTGGAATGCTTCCAGAGAGCTGTTCTCAATCAGCCAATTGTCTTGATAATAGAACAATTGCATACTCAGCCCTATTTAAAGTGTCCACCCTGCCATGACCACTAAAATTTTTGTTACACTCTCCAGGGTTTCCTTTCATCTTCTGTGTTACCATAGAAAAAAGGATGCACCCTAATGAAGGAAGGTGTGCCTTTTTAACTTACCCTTGCCCTGTAGTTACTATCTCAAGCAGAGAGTTAAAAAAAAAAAAAAAAAAAAACAGGGAGGTTGTATTGAACAACTGATCATTCATTCATTAAAAAAGTATTTACCCAGCACCCACTGATACTGCAGAGTGAATTATGATTTAGGTACTTGCAGCCACAAAGAAATGCTTATTTTGTCCTGAAGCAAGCACAGTTGTGCTTAGGTTCCGGTAAACAATATATTATCTATGAAACATAAAGGGTATAATTACTGCCAAAGATGGCATGTCCATGTTTTGCCTTTGCAGTCTCTTACCTGAAGAACCTAAATCCCCAAAGTATTAGGAATTAATCTCTATTTTTCAGGAAATTGTATTTAAGAATGTCCTGTGGTATTATGAGTTATTGAGGCAGAGCTTAAAAACTTTAGACTCTCTACAATGAGCTCTTAATGTGATTTTTGGAGTTATAAAAACTCGGTAATTGTAGGTGGATTTAAATTTTCAGTGAACTGGTTTTTATAAATTCTTTGGAGGCAAACTCCATGTATCTATTTATTCCAAGTAATTAAGTAAAGACCTCAATTAAATAATAAAAAGTCAAGAGTTTTTCTTTAGTAAGAAAGCAATTTTCAGTTCAAAGTTCAATAAGAATACAATCTTTTTCTATTACAAAGACCTGAAAATGAACTTTTTGATGACGTAAGTCTTTGTGACTTTTTGTACATCTCAAGCTCCCACTTTTGCAATTTCAGGATTTTAGAGGACAAAGGCAAGGACAGTAGCAGGAAGTTCAAACCCAAAATTTCCAATATTGTGATGAAATCATCAGATATTATGATTACTAGAGGAGAAAGGATTCAGGACATGAAGAGGAATTATAACTATTTTCATTATCAATTTCAGAAACATCTATTAGTATCTACTATGTTATCAGTACCCTGCTCGTGCTCGATACTGGTGATTCAAAAATGGATTACTTTTCAAGTGACTCTGTTTTAATACTACCTTGATGTTTATTGCTGGAGATAATCAAGTTAGCAGGACACATTCATAAAGAGAATTCAAAAACCATGTATATATGTGTATCTGTGCTATCTTTACATAGTGAAGTAGTATTAATACAGTACAGCACATGTAAAGCCTATGTAATGAAGCATTTTAATTATTTAAAAATACATTTATCAAAGAAAGAGAAAGGGCAAGAAATCACAAGGATGTGATTCTCAAGTATTTTGCTTGAAAGTTAATGAGCTATTTAGTTGAGAGCATCAGTCATAAGTGTGTCACCAATTAACCCCAGCTGTATGTTTTTAGCATCTGTCTCATTAAAGCCACATATAATATGACCACATGCACTAAATCCTGGCAGTACAATGAGAAAAGACCAGGTATCTGTCTTCAAGATGCTTGCAGTCTAGAGTAGGAAACAGAGGCATAATCTAACAAAAGTAAGAGCAGCAGGTATACTATGGGAGCTGAAAAGAGGCCCTCTAATTGGGCCAGGAAAATCAGAGTTCTTAGAAATCTTTGCATCTTTCATTATATTCCAAGCACTCCTCATAGGATCAGGTGATTAAAAGGCAATCAATGAAACTTTGTGGAAGTAAAAAATATGTGAAACAATGTCAAAACATTCAAGTGTGAGTTCTTAAATTTGAACAGGGTAAAAAATTATTCTTGAGCTTATATACTTAACTATATAAAATCAATAAATACAGAAACTGAGCCAGATATACACAATGGAATTTATTTCAGCCATAAAGAAAAGTGAAATTATATTATTTCAGGAAAATGGATAGAACTGGAAATTGTTAAATAAGTTAAGTCAGACTCAAGACAAATCTTACACGTTTTCTGTCCCAAACAGAATCTAAATTATATTATAGACTGTGGTACAGGAACCATCATGGTGACAAAGATTTTAAAGGTCTAAAGGGAGAGAGAAGGGTATCTAAAGGGAACAAGAGAAGGTAATGGTTAGAAACATGAAATACCTCATTTTTGCTCATAGATGAATCTAGATAAAATTGTGTGTGTTTGTGTGTGTGTGTGAGAGAGAGAGAGAGAGAGAAAGCAGAAAGGAGATTATTAATTAACAGAAACACTGAAGGCTTATATAGTTTGCTAAGTACTTACTGAATTGGGCTAGAAGTGTTAGGGAAGGCTTCTTAAAGAAGTGAGAATACTTTTTTCTGTTTTTTTTTTAAAATTATTTATTTATTTATTTGAGAGTGACAGACACAGAGAGAAAGACAGAGGGAGAGAGAGAATGGGCGCGCCAGGGTTTCCAGCCTCTGCAAATGAACTCCAGACGCGTGCGCCCCCTTGTGCATCTGGCTAAAGTGGGACCTGGGGAACTGAGCCTCGAACCAGGGCCCTTAGGCTTCACAGGCAAGTGCTTAACCGCTAAGCCATCTCTGCAGCCCAGAAGTGAGAATACTTTTGCTTGTTTTGGTTTTGCTTTTTTGAGAAAGAGTTTTGCTATCTGTCCAAGGTGGCCTCCCACTCATGGTAATCTTCTTCCTTTACAAGCATTTGCTCCCATACCAGCTAGAAAGTGAGAATGTAAATGCTCCTTACAGAGTGTTGTGGATTACTGGAGCTAGAAAGATGTAGGCAATCTTACATGGAAAACTCTGTGTTAGGCTGTAGGAAGATCAATTTGGCTAGATACTTGGAACAGTAAGCCTTAAGTAGAATGTGAAGCTCTTCTTAAAAGATTAGAAATTCACAGGCTTAATGAACTTGAACTGTAGGGTTTCTTTTGTTTGTTTGTTTGGTTGGTTGGTTTTTTGGCTTTTCGAGGTAGGGTCTCACTCTGGTCCAGGCTGACCTGGAAGTTACTATGTAGTCTCAGGATGGCCTCGAACTCACTGCAATCCACCTACCTCTGCCTCCCTCCCGAGTGCTGGGATTAAAGGCGTGCGCCACCATGCCCAACAAAATAATCTTAGACTTACTAAAGAATGAGAAAAAAAAAATCTACCCACTAAAGATGTTTTTGAAAGATTATTCAGGTTAAAGAACAGTTAGGTCTTTAACACATACATCCTTTAACCAAATTCCCCAAGATTGTTTCTATAGATAGACCAAAAGTGGACAATTACTGAAACCGGATCTTGAGAAAACCTTGTAAATTTGACTAAAACGACAAAGTTGCCTTTATGCCAAGTACTCAGCCTCAGGAGGACTGCATGTGAACTTTACATAGCATGAGGGATGCAAGATATAGACTCTGAATTAAAAGCCTGGCCCAACTGTAGCAGTTAGTGGATTCCTGAAGTTCACCAAGTTATTGCCATGATAGAAAGTACCATGCGGCCACTCCTAGCCTCCATCACACACTGTTCTCACCCATAGCAGGAGTGTCTAGGGCTTGGCAGACTGGGGTACCTTTGCTGAAGGGTTAACAGGAAAAGATCAATTCGTAGGTGTGTACTATGTAATGTCTGATTTAGACCCAGCTGTGTTTGCCACTTTTAGGGTTGAGGCTCTGACTCTTCCTCACTTGTGGCAGATGAGGGATGAGATGCAAAAGCTCAGGTAGCACATTAAAATGGAAAAGGTCTCAAAAGCTACTGCCTCAGGTAGGTGGTCTGGCCTGAACAGACAACATTGTCTGCTCTGGGGTGTGGAGTCAAATCCCCAGAAAGTAATGAGGTGTTACTTTTCTTTTGCTATTCCTACTTCCTCAGAAACCACCAGGGGAGTGGTTGCTGTGGTCTTGAGGGGACTTGGGTATTTCTATTCATCTGGCCATAATACCAAGTAATAGTACCAGAACCTCAATGCAATCCTTCACATTGCCAAGTATATCCATGTACATTTTATTACCCTGGTTCATAAGAAAGTTAAAAAAAAAAGGTTCCCTCTTTCTTTCCTTTTATAATTAAAAGAAGAAATATGGTGCTATTAATTCAAGATTAATGCCATTATTTTGGCAGTGTATTAGTTTCCATGAGAACAGATTTCTGATCAAAGGATGAATTCAGGGCTGAGGAGATGGCTCAATGGGAAAAGTGCTTACTCCATAAGCACAAGGACCTGAATTTGAATCCTCAGTACTTACAAAATAAACTGGGCATAGCAGCATGTTCTTGCAATCCCGGTGCTGGGGAAGAAGACACAGGAGGATTGCTGGTGCTCACTGGATAGCTTGTCTAGCTAAATTGGTGAACTCTATCTTCAGTGAAAGAACCTATCTCAAAAACTAAAGTGGAGAATGATTGAAGAAGATACCAGTCATTAACTTCTGGCCTCTATATGCACATGTGCATGCTACATGCAGGTGTACACACATGTACTCATACACACACACACATACAGTACACACATGCAAGAACACACAAAGCACATACCTGCATGCACACCACATACACAATAACAAAGGATGAATTTCAGCCTCCTCCTTTTGCATCAAATTTTATTTTTTCTCCTGCTGTCACTCCCTCTCACCATGTGATCTTGGAGTTCAGACATTCCCAATTCTAGAATCTTGAAAAAAATTCATGTTTATTGTTTATAAGCTGCCTAGTTGGTTAGAGTAGCGACAAACTGACTTTCTTTAAAAAAAACTGCTCAGAATGTTGTTACTTCATTCTAAAATACCAGTCCTACGTTATTGTAGTACCATTCACAATAGCCAGGATATAGAAACAATCCAAGTATCTGTTAATAGATGAATGAATAAAGAACATGTGATAAACTGCATATCATGGGATATTACTCAATCCTTAAAAATGAAGAAAATGTTTTAATGTGTTACCACACAGAACAACCTGGAAGACATCATTCTAGGTAAAATAGGCCAGACACAGAAAGACAAGTATAGAGTATGATCTTACTTGTACGTGGCATCTGAAAGGTTGAACTCACAGAAAAAGAGAACAATGAATTATTATAAGGGGTGGATGGGGATGCAATAAGAAAAATGGGCAGATGTTGGTTAAAGGCCATAAATCTCATTAAAAGTTCTAGAGACTTAATATAGCACACCGTGGCTATAGTTAATAATGCCACACTAGACTTGAATTTGCTAAGGGCATAGATGAAGTACTTTTATACCATACACACAAAGATGTGAGATGATGGATACAGTAGCTTAATTGGGGTAATCACTGCACAATGACTATATGTGTCAAAACATCAGATTATATGCCATCTACTTATAGAATTTTTATTTTCCAAGAATATCTCAATAGAGCTGGAGGAAAAATTAAGGCACAGGGATACCTGCTTTCATGCAGAGGCAGCACTTTACCAAATACTTGTTATACATGTGTTTTTAAAAGAACATAGACTCCTAGCTGGGTGTGGCTGCTCAAGATTTTAATCCCAATACTCAGAGGGCTGAAGTATTACTCTGAGTTCAAGGACAGCCTGTACTAGAGCAAAACCCTGCTTTAAAAAGAATGAACACAGGCCACTGTATTTATTAAATGTTTAAAATATTTCAGAATATTGATTTTCAATGCACTCCTACCAAAACCTAGAATCACAGGCACAATGGTAAAGCAGCTTTTCCATGTAATGATCTGGGTATGAGTGAAACATAGTAAATCACGTTATTCTGGAAAATATGATGTTTGTTCCAGTTCTAAATAAATAATAATAAATAAATAAATAAATAATAAAAAATCAAGTTATTATAAAACTTTTTTTTTTTTTTTTTTGGTTTTTGAGGTAGGGTTTCACTCTAGCCCAGGCTGACCTGGAATTCACTATGTAGTCTCAGGGTGGCCTTGAACTCATGGCGATCCTCCTACCTCTGCCTCCCAAGTGCTGGGATGAAAGGCGTGCGCCACCATGCCTGACTCATAAAACTTTTTTTTAAAAATTTATTTATTTGAGAGCGACAGACACAGAGAGAAAGACAGATAGAGGGAGATAGAGAGAATGGGTGCACCAGGGCTTCCAGCCTCTGCAAACGAACTCCAGATGCGTGCACCCCCTTGTGCATCTGGCTAACGTGGGACCTGGGGAACCGAGCCTCGAACCGGGGTCCTTAGGCTTCACAGGCAAGCCCTTAACTGCTAAGCCATCTCTCCAGCCCATAAAACTTTTTAATATGATGACACAACATTTAAAAATCAGTAATACATTCACACACAGTTCAACATGCAAACTAAATATATTGTAAGAAAAAATTATCTTTCTCCCCTTTTGTTTAGTATTTTTCAAGCTGGAGAAATGCACAAAAAAGGCACGTCTTCCTCTTCCTTTAAAATCTGCTTCACATGTTATTTGTGTGTCTTAGTAATTGTCACCATGACAACATCTGACAATAAGCTACCTAACATTAATCAGGTCAGGATTCATTGCCAAATGTTTGGAAAGCAGTCCTTATGTGTATTATTTGACCCAAAACAATGTTTTTTGATCTTATAAATCATGAATTCTCTAAGGCAAATATCCAAATTGATAAGCAGAACAACAGATTTACAATATACTAGATTTGGGGTATTTTCATTATGCAAAACTCACTATAAATAATCAAAAGCAAAGGTGAGGTAAGAAATTATGCATTGTTTTTCATTGACAATAATATCATAATATTGCCATTTCCTACCATTATAAAAATTTACTAACAAAAGTCCTATGTCTAGTATATACTTTCAAACGACTGCTTTGAAGAACAGAAAACCAAAAAATGTAACAAAATGACAGAACTAAATTAACAATTCCTTTGCAAAATACATTTTGGTTTAACTATTGCCTCAGAAAATCATGGTTTTAGAAAATAAGATAACCAATCATCCAAGCCAAGTGGATAAATGTCTTTTTTCAAAGCTAATCACTGAGACAAAGTCTACAAACTGGGGAGATGGTACCTCCTGGAGTCTAACAGCAATCAATCCCACAAAGTTCTTTGTTTTGCTCAATCTAAGTCTCTGGTAGCAATTTATAGTATTTATTTTTGTTACTTTCCTTTGGGAGATGAACTGTGGGTGAGCATCTTTCTTACTCTGAAATCTAATTTACTTAAAGAGTGTTAGACCAATATTAAGTTTCCTCCTCAGTCAAAACTACAAAAAGAACAACACCTTTCTCAAAACACACTGGCACTTCTCCCCTTCCACATACACACAGGATTCTGGTTTCTGAACCATCTTATTGCTCATGTGTGAAACCCCTCTCTAAATTTTAATACTTCTCTTTAAAATTTGTACATTAAAATGGGGTAACATCACAGTAAATAAATATGACAAATGACAAGCAGAGGAGAGCAATTATTGATTTATATATCTTTTTTTCATCCCAGTCCAGTAACATTTTATTGATTACCTTCATATC
The DNA here is from genome assembly GCF_020740685.1 of Jaculus jaculus. Lineage (NCBI taxonomy): Eukaryota > Metazoa > Chordata > Mammalia > Rodentia > Dipodidae > Jaculus > Jaculus jaculus. The sequence continues at coordinate 304,923,212 of NC_059102.1, forward strand.
CAAATTATTTACTTATACCAGCCAAGCAAGATATAGTCACAGGTGCAATAGTGACTAGTAAGTTATAGGGATCACCAACTACTCTGTGATTGGATATGTGGCCTGCTTGGTGGGAGCAGGTGGGAATTTATGCCTGATACTGAGGACTGAGTCAAAACCTATGGCTTGGAAAGTTATAGACACTATAGGGAAGCTTACACTGTAACTTGCCTAAGTGGAGATGCTATGTGCATCAAAATGCCTTGTAAATGTATATGTTTTTCTCCTTTTATTAATGAAGCTTTCACACTTGATTAGCAAACCCAATTTTCACAGATGGTAGCAAATACTGGGGAGACCAAAGACTCATCAACATGGCAAGAAGAGAAAGCCTAGTGCTTAGCACTGAAAGAGTCATCCCTATCAACCCGTCAGGGCCTAGGACACATTTCAGAGGAAGTAGTGGATTAAATATGAGTGCTGCTTTCACTGCTAGCCAGAGAACCTTCTCTATAGAGATGGCAGTAGTAAACACCGGGACACTAAAATCTCACCAAAGCAGAAAATAAGAGGCTATCAAGGTCTCAAAACTAAAGATTTATAACATGCCCTTCAAAGCTCAGGGAACATTATAGAATCGAGGGAGGAAAGAATGTAAGAACCGAAGGGTGGGAAGGTGTACTGTGAGTGCTACCCTTCTGAAAGGAAATGACTGGTGTATTTATAACCTCACAGTGATTAGCAATAATCCCACAAGACCTACGGTATTTTAAACCCATAAACATTTTGACATACAGGATAGAAGAGGACAAAATGATTGAGTAAAACAGAGAAAGGACTCCCTTGAAAAAGGAGGGCTCATAGTGGAATGAGGGTGGAAGAAAAGTAACAAAAGAAGATAACTTAATGGAAATACAAGATTGCAGTATACTCTATACATTAAAGTTCCCAACAAAAATACAAATATGGGCTGGAGCGATGGTTTAGCACTAAGGCACTTGCCTTTGAAGCCTAAGAACCCATGTTTGACTCTCCAGATCCCATATAAGCCAAAGCTCAAGGTTGCACATGCCCACTAGGTGGCCTCAAGTGTCTGGAGTTCTACTGCAGTAGCTGAGACTCTGGCATGCCAATTCTCTCTCTCTCTCTCTCATAAAATTTAAAAAACTACAAATAGGCCAAAATTACTCACTTAGATAACAGACGGCCTTTTTAAATAAATGGTTCTAGAAAAAACTGGATCTCTATATGTAGAAGAATGACCCTACATCCTCATATCTCTCCATGCATAAGAATTGACTCCAAATGGATCAAAGACCTTAACATAATGCCTGAATCTGAAACTGCTAGAAGAAAAACTAAGGGAAATACTCCAAAATATATACATAGCTAAGGAATTTCTGATTAGAACTCCAGCTGCCCAGAAAATAAGGCCAATAACCAACAAATGAGATTTCATAAAATCAAAAAGCTTTTGTACATTGAAGGAAACTTTTAATTGAGTGAAGCGGCAGCTATATATCTGACAGAGAAATAATATCTAGGACATACAAAAAACTTACTAAATTAAATAAAAAATCAAATAATACAGTAAAAAAATGGGCTATGAAATTGAACAGAAAGTTCTCAAAAGAAAAATACAAATTGACAATAAATATTTTTAAGTGTTCAAAAGTGTTCACTGTAGCTCTCAGGGAAATGAAAGTTAAAACTACTTTGAGATTCCATCTTACTTGGGTCAGAATGGCTATCACTAAAAACTCAAGTCCATGTAAATGTTGGGATGGTAGCAATTGCCATTATATCAGTGCTAGGAAGGCAGAACAGGCAAATCCCTACAATTGACTTGCTCACTTGTCTAACCGAATCAGTGAGTTTTAGGTTCAGTTCAAGATCCTATTTCAAAATAAAAGGGCAGACAGCAACTGAGGAAGATCAATACCTAGTACACACACACACACACACACACACACACACACACACACACACACAGAAAGTCTATCTTTTTCTAATAAACAGTTTCTATTTCTACTGTAACCGTGTCTCTGTTCAATTATTTGAGTACATAAGAACCAACCACTCTGGAGATGCCCACCTAATTTCAGTATCACTGAGAAGAGTTATTCATATAGTTTAGAATCATAATACAGGCCAAATTAATCACAGTAAATTGACAAGAATGGCAGTGTGGGAACCAAGTATTCCAAGTGCACAGCCCAGTATCTTCTGCACATCATGTGTCTTTTCTCTCCCCACAAATGCTCTCCCAGCTATTCAATCCCTACTAGAAAGTATTTATTTATAACATACAATGTTTTTTAAATTAGTTTTAGATGTTATCTTCTTCACAGAAGGAGAAGGCAGGAGGATGGAAGGAAGAAGAGTGAGGGAGAGAAGAAGGGAAAGAAAGAAGAAAAAATGGAAAACAAAGAGAAGGGAAAAGAAGAGAAGAGAAAAGAAGAAATCCTATATTATAACAGTTACCAATAAATGTTAAGAGAGATAAGGAAACAGAAAGCCCAGGGCTTGACTGTAGTGTCTTCCTAGAAGTTATTAGTCAAGAAAAACTTTCTGAGTTATTTAGATGAGTACATGAAAATCAGTCTAAACTAGTTACTTAAACTAAGAAAATTTCAAAGCAGGTAAGCTACGGGCATATAAGAGTCCAGGCACTGCCAGGTCCAAGGTTCCATTTTGTGGTAAGGATAAGGCTGTTTCAGAAGTTGTCAGTAACAGTAGTGGCTGAGCTGGTATTTGTGCATTATACATCAATGTGGTCACAGCCAGCAACAGTCCTCACTGGCTGGTGCTCTGCTACCCTGGTTGGTAAATACCTTGCAGACCATTCCTGAAGCACATACTTATTAATATTTAATATGGACTGTTCTGTAGAACTTCATTGATGACTCTGTATACTCCCCACAGACACTCTAAGAAGTAAAAGCTCTTGTTATTCTCCCTTCAAAGATTAAAAAGTCATAGATGGGCTGGAGAGATGGCTTAGTGGTTAAGCGCTTGCCTGTGAAGTCTAAGGACCCCGGTTTGAGGCTCGGTTCCCCAGGTCCCACGTTAGCCAGATGCACAAGGGGGCGCATGCGTCTGGAGTGCGTTTGCAGAGGCTGGAAGCCCTGGTGCGCCCATTCTCTCTCTCTCCCTCTATCTGTCTTTCTCTCTGTGTCTGTCGCTCTCAAATAAATAAATTTTAAAAAAAAAGTCATAGATGACAAGTAACACTCTCCAGGTCACACGACAAAAAACCGGACACAGGCTGAGGTCTGACTCAAAGCCATCTATACTCTGCTGTTTAACAACAGCAGCAGTAACACAACAACAATAGACATTACAAATTCTGTTTAAAGAGGTAAAAAATATTTTTAGGTAAACATGAACATTTGCTTAAATGCATGTTTATCCAAAAGTTTTAAATCATCATCTTTCTTCCTAACATTGCTTTTACCTTTAGATCACCCCAGAAAACCCTTTGCAGACTGAATTTCATGCAATTTATCTCTCTGTATCTCAAGCACAGAGTCTGATCTGTTCGTGTCAATCTGACTATGTTTACTGCATAAATGAAAAATAAATATAATGAATGGAGATGCAGTTTTAATTACATCTGGGGGAAAACTGCCATTTTTTTGAGTATATAAGGCCCCAGCAATGTGAATCCAGGCTTTGAAAACTTGTGTGTACAGCCAGGTGTGGTGGCACACGCCATTAATCCCAGCACTCAGGAGGCAGAGGTAGGAGGATCACTGAGAGTTTGAGGCTACCCTGAAACTGCATAGTGAATTCCAGGTCAGCCTGGGCTTAGCATGAGACCCTCCCTCAAAAAACCTAAAAACAACAACAAAAAAAATTGTATATTCAAAATGTAGTCAGCTAAGAATAGAAAAGTACAATATATATATTGTATACACACATACACACACATACACACATACATACATACATACATACATACATACATATCTATATGCATGCTGGGTAAGAGTACTTGAAATAATCCTTAATTAACTCAGTCTCCTTCTTCCAAAATAAATAGGTGAGAAAAATCAATTTATGGAGAAAAGTTTAAATCTACTTAAGTATATAATCAACTTAGTTTGCTGGATTTTATATACCTTTCCAATGCACAAAGTCTCCTGAGTTCAGGAACGTATGTCTATTTGTCCTAAACATGATCTGATCGTATTTATTAAAGGGAAATCCCTATGTGAGAAATCTTTGTGCTTTAAATGGTAACATTTTTATTACTTGCAAAATATTTTATCTTAATAGAATTTATTCTACTTCAAATGTCAACTGCATAGCAAATTTGAAGTGTATAGGGGTTATTTAACAGTAAAATAAAAAAATCAAAACATTTTTCCAAAAATAAAACTAGTTCAACTATTTTCCTCCCATCTACTTCACCCATTTACTTTTGTACATACAGATTTTTAAATAGTTTTATTAAAAAAAAGTAGATTATATTTTTCAGCTCTTTTAAAAGGAATGATCTAAAACTAAGCAAGAAAAGGAAGGGTTTTCTTTTTCCCTCCTTCTCATTTGCAAGACAGTTGTCTGCCAACTTAAGCTGCAATGATGCTTTCATTTTAATTTCAGCTGAGCAAATGTTATAGTTGTGTTAGTACACACCAACAGGAAGCAAGATTACTCATCTGTTCCACTGAGATATCGAAGACTAAAAGACAACACATTTTTCTCCATTCTTAAAGGAGCCTATGTGATGGGATTAAATTTCACAAATTTCAAAATACATTTACGACACAGAATTTTACCACTGAATCCCCTGGCCATCCACTCTAGCTTTAAACAGCTTGTTTATCTTCTTCCTGTGAGCACAGAGCCCAGCAGAGGAATGGAAACCAGGCTTCTTTATGGAGTGAATTTCATGTGGTTCCACATTTCTCCTGGCAGTACTTTCCCAGCAGACATCCATCTAGAAAATTCCCCCTTGAGTGATTTTTAAGTAAGATGGCATCTGCAACATTTTGTGGTACATTCTTAGCATACTCCCCAATGCTCTACAAACTGCTTCCTCCTTTGAATACGCATGGTCCTTAGAAAGGCAAAGAAAGATGACATCATGTAATCTAAAAAGATGATTTTCACTCAAGAAGGAATCTCTTTTCTTTTGGCTTTTGTCATTTAGGGAAAATCTCCAATGTGTTGTTTGACAGATTCCATTCAGAAATCATTGTTAAGGTATACATAGACATGTAACGCCCCTGCAGTTGAGGAACTTATAATCAAGTTGGAGAATTTTTTTTTTAAGTTTAAAAATAACCCAAAGAGAACAAGGAATGAAAGGATGACAAAGAGAATGAGACCTACATGAGCTTTCTGGAAATATGTGCTGTGCAGGATAACAAAGATTTGAAGTTCAGGACCAAGCAGATTTAAAATAAAAGGGTGTCATTAATACAGACCTGTACCATTGTTGCCCCTCTCTTGGGAATACATTTAATGCTTTGTCTAAAAACAAGACAAAGCCAGCAACGTATAGAAGAATTACTGTGACAGTCAAAGGAAGTGCAAAGCAATATAATCTTACTTAGGAGCTATCTGCTTTATTTATTTTTTTGTACTTTTGCATCTATATGTGTATATGCAATACATGCACATGTGTATTCATGCTCATCTTGAATAATGTAATACAGTTTTTACCACTAGCTCAATTTCATATTTTAAAGAACAAATCAGAAAAATAGAGGTTGGAGACACAGTATCATACTGAATAGAGGATTGATAGAGAGAGAAGGCAGAACACTGGAAAATAAGAACAAAAGTAAGAAACATGCGCAGTTTACACACTGAATGTGTCCACAACTAATAATAAATTAATTTAAAAAACCAAAAACTAATAAATTTATTTACTGAGCATCTTTAAAAAATATTTTATTTTAGAGAGAGAGAGAGAAGGGGGTGCAGAGAGAAAGAGAGAGAGAGAATTGGTGAGCCAAGGCCTCAGCTACTGAAATTGATCTCCAGACACTTGCGTCACCTAGTGGGCAAGTGAGACCTTGAGCTTTGCCTCACCTTTGTACATCTGGCTAATGCGTGATCTGGAGAGTCCAACATGGGTCCTTGGCTTCATAGGCAAGTGCCTTAACCACTAAGCCTTCTCTCCAGCCTCTGAGTACCTTTTGATTACTTGAACACCAATTACTTTTTTCAGTGGCTGACACACATACTAGGCAGCAGGTAGGCAGCAGACTACCCCCAAACCATCCTCTAAGGACTACAACTTCTTTCAAAGAAAAGGAGGAAGAAGCAGCTAATCATACATGTATGTGTGTATATATACATAGATTTGCACATGTTTACTTAAAGTCTGTGAATGCTTGGGATGGGGAAGCTTAAAAGCAATCACAATCCACTTATCTACTCAGCCAATGAAAGCTAAAACTACAATATAGGTTCTTCACCAAAAATTAAAGTGAAAAGGAAATAAAGCAAAATGTACCACAGAGAACATTTTACCATAGGCACAAGATTAGCAGTAAGGTTAGTGCTCATCAAATGAAAGTGAACCAATAGTACCAAATGCATGCACACAGCATTTAATAGTACCTACACCTATGCAGAAATCAGTCTTCTTAGATTATTGCATTTGCAGCTAACATGGTGCACATCTGTAATCCTAACACAAAGGAAGCAGGAAGAGAAAACTTAAGGCCAGCCTGGGCTATATTATGAGACCTTGTCTCAAAAAATGCATTGTTCATTTAAAAAATTAGAGATGCTTCTTACTTGACATTCTCTTACTAACCTTCAACTATTGCTGTAAAGTTCTGATAGGCACAACTTTAAATAAAAAGACATTATAGTCTTTTTATTTATTTATTTTGGTATTGCACATTTTAGTGCAATACCAAAACTTACATCTAAGATGACAAACAACACTGTATATGGTTTGCCCTTAAAAATGTTACTTTAGGGCTGAACAGATGGCTAAGCAGTAAAGGCGCTTGCTTTCAAAGCCTTACAGACTGAGTTTGATTCCCCAGTACCCACATAAAGCAGATGCAGAAAGTAGTGCATGCATCAAGTTTGCAGTGGCAGGAGGTCTTGGCATGCCTATTCTATGTTTCCTCTCCCTCTGTCTCCTTGCAAATAAATAAATAAAAATGGTTTCTAAAGATAGACTTTAAAAACAAACATAATTGATTTTGATGCTGAAAATTCTCATGGAGATGATTTTGAATTATTGCATATACACATGTTCATACTGCCATGCTCACATATTCTTACATAGATGCACAAATATATAATTCCATATATGTACACATATTCATGCAAATACACACATATCTTTTAAATAGATGTGATTAATGCCCATTTTCAATGTGTAAATATATTATATTTGCTATATATATATATATATATGTCATATATGCAAACATACACAAACACTCTGAGTTTTGAATATGTGTTAAGGTTTATATGGATGTGTGTGTGTGTATAAATAATTAGCAAAAAAACTCAAGGAAGATTGGATTTTTTTCTTCCTAGTTTGTTTTTTATTAGATTCCTCATTAGCTTACAAAGCAGTGTGTTCACTATGGTGTTTTAGATTATTGAAGCTTTTCAAAAAGAATATCCAAAGGGTTGTCTTAAGAAGTCAACTTCTATGCAGAATGTTTAAAAATATTTTTATTCATTTATATGACAGCAAGAGAGAAAGAGAAACAGATAGAGAGAAAGAGAATAGGCACATCAGGGCCTCCAGCTGCTGTAAATGAACTCCAGATGCCAGATGCATGTACCACCTCATATATCTGGCTTATGTGGGTCCTGGGGAATTGAACTGGGATCCTTTGGCTTTGTAGGCAAGCACCTTAACCACTAAGCTCCATCCCCTGCAGTATTTTTTTTTAAGTAACCCTGTTATCTTGCTTTCAAAATCAAGCCTTTCCCTCTACGTTGGTTTGTTTCACACATGTGATTTCTACCCGGTGACACTGGGAACACCTTGAGGAAACAGCGTACTCTCTCCTCAACAACACTCCCTATTGCCACCCATGGCTTGGAGTTCAGGAGTCAGTGACGGAATGAAAGTGAGTGGCTGGTGCAGCGTGACAGTGGCATCGCACCTGCACGAGGCCGAACTCTAGGCCAGGCTCTGTTCTGGGTTCTTCCTACATGTTACCTCATGTGCTCCTCAGTTAAAAAGACAACAAAACTGTGCAGATGAGGAAGCCAGACCCCAGAAGAGTTCAACAACATGTCAAGGTTCCATAACAAGCTGCATAGCTGAGATGCTGTCTAGCACCACAGCCTCCCTCTGCACGGGCTCCTGTGTTTCCAACCTTATTTGTAACCATGGAGATTCCTACCTGCCAGGATACTGATTTAAATACATCACGTGTGGGAAATGCCTGGATAAGACTGAGCATAAAATATTAATGAAACAAAGAATCTTCCACATATGGAAAGTAGTGTATGCTTAAAGACGTGGAGCTTCTAAAGTGACCTACCACCTACTTTCAGGTATTCTGTAACTACCCTTCACACACTTATTTTCTTGCTGCCAATATGCTTGCTGTACACTCCCATCAACAGAAAAGGTAACTCCACCCCTGTGGTAGTTTGAATGTGATGTCCCTCATAGCCTATTTTGAATGTTTGCCTCCAGCTGAGAGCAATTTGGGAGGTGGAGTCCTGCTGAAGGAGGTGTGTTGCTGGGGCAGGTTAGGGCTATTATAGCTAGCTCCCACTTGATCAGAGCTCAGCTCACTCTTGCTGCTTTCTGCCAGCTGCTATGGCAAGATGTGATGTCCAGTCTCTGTTATACCATCCTTTCCCTGCTATGATGAAACCTCTCCTCCAGACTGTAAGCCAAGATAAAACTTTTCTTCCCATCAGCTGTTTATGAATTTCTATTTTGTCCCAACAACAAGCATGTAACTCCAATTACCCACCCTCCCATACACACCTCATAAAAAAGAGGTTTTGAGTCTTTGTGTGACACACATACGTACAGATTTCGTTTTTCTTTACATTATGCATGCTCCTCCTTGAGTAGCACTGAGGAAATAAAATATCATTACTAACAAAAGATATCAGGAGTCAATATTCTGTTAGGATCGGTGACCCAAGGATACCATGCTTCTATTATCCAAGTGAGTTGGTGATCATTTTTTAAACATTTTTTAAGTTTATTTTTTACTATTTTATTTATTTATTTACTTGAGAAAGAGGGAGGAGAGAGAGAGAGAAAGAGAGAAAAAAGTGGACATGCTAGGGCCTTCAGCTGCTATAAACAAGCTCCAGACACAGGTGCCATCTTGTGCATCTGGCTTACGTGGTTCCTGGGGAATTGAACCTGGGTCCTTTGGCTTTGCAGGCAAATGCCTTAACTACAAAGCCATCTCTCCAGCCCTCAATGCTATTTTTTTTCATCTTTATTACTTAAGTCAACTTTATTTTCAAAGTGCATGAAATATTAAGAAAAAAAAAAAAGACAATGGCAGTCTAAAGACAGCACAGACCAGACCCATGATTGTCAGAGAGTGCTTGAAGGGCAAAGAGAACAGGGAGGGAAAGCGTTCAACATTTTCCAGCATCAGAACAAGTGCTAACTTTAAAGTATGGGTGTAACATAGAGTTCTACGACAGCTTGTAACACAGAACAGTCACCCAATCCTCATCACTTCAGAGGATTGAAGCAGGTAGAGCAATGGGTTTCTAGCATGATCTCCAAAGGCCAAAAACAATTATTCCTTTTTCTTGACTTGTCATATGGATTTCAAGACCATGCTTCAAGCTTGCTGGAGTTATAAGTCATTTATTTACCTTCATGTGACTGCTATTCCAGACAGCAAGTCTTTCAGGTTTGTCTGCCGGATGTATTGTGTTACTGGAACATAGAAATGGCTGCTGTGCACGCCAGTGGTTAGTAAAATTCAAAGATGTAACATTATCTTTCTCAATTGATTTGAGGGAAGAATGTTCATAAAATATATACTGCTTTTGGTTAGGAGCTGATTTCTAAATAAACAGACCCAGCAATGGAAATTCTAGAAACAGGCAAAACAAAACATGCATTCATAAATGTATGCTTTAAAATCAAATCACCATCTTTGCCTTTTATAGGCTTTTCAAAGACTGTGGAGTCAGTTGCATTAGGTTTATGATTTATAGCTGTTCTAATTTAACGTCTTTTTTTTTTCAGTCACCAAAGGAAATTCTTAACTCCCCTGAATATCTCTGCGCTTTCTTAGAGTCCTGTGTGCTTCTTGTCTGGGAAGGTACTTTCCTGCAATGATTAGCAACAGCCATTTGTTAGGGAGTCAAACAAAGGAAGGATAGTAGAGAGCTTTGCTACAACAAATGCCCTGGCCCTTTGGGCCCTAACAAAATAGGAAACCCTGGACATCACAGCATTGCATAGCCTTCAGCAAGTGAGTGCTAATCCACACAGCAGGCTAAGTGGGGCTATCTTCCCTAATTTGCAATAAATTGAGGTCAACTAGATTTTTATCTCAGCTACTAATAGAGAAAGAGAAAACAACAAAAAAGAAAACACCACAACTTGGTTAGGAACCTGCTTTTAGCATAAAATACTATTGTTTATTAACTCACAGGATGCTTCCAGAAGATTAGAAGGTTAAAAATAAGCAAGGAAATAAGGCTGGTCTCCATGTACACATGTATTCCAGAAAGAACAGTGCCATCTGAGATATATATGTGTGTGTGTGTGTGTGTGTGTGTGTGTGTGTGTGTGTATGTGTATATATGTATATATATATACACATATATGTATATAAATGTTAAAATCATACTGTTTTCCTTTAGCTTTAATTTTCAAGCTATTATCATCATAAGTTTTATCAGAAACCATATGCATACTATTCAGCCTTTATCTCTGTTTTGACACTTTGTTGAGGGGCCCACTATGGTCTAGTCAAACAGAATATAAGGATACTGTCTCTACTTTCAGCTAGCTTATATTCTACTGGAGGGATAGAGGGGACATCAAAATAAGTGAAACAGAAAACAGCAAATGGTTCGGGTTCAGTGAAAAAAAAAACTATGATAAAGCAGCCAATAATTAATGTTTTAATAATAGGTCATGTAAGAGTCATAAAAATTTCAGCAGGAGAAAATTATCTCAGTGGGCTATTGACTGTGATCTCAAAGTAACCTGCTTAACCTTTCTGAGTCTGGATAACCACCAATAAAATGATAATAGTGTTTACACTTTAAGCTTATCACAAGGAGCCAATATACTATGTGTGCAAGGAAATAATAATCTGTTAAAAAGGGTACAGTTCTTTAAAACAGCGATAAAATGACCATAGAAAAGGTAGTGGAAGAAGCCACAACACTAGTTGAGAAAGAGAGTGGGTGATATAGGAAGAGATGATGATCAATTTTTCTTTACACAAGTCTCTATTACAGTTAACTTTTGCCAACCTGGGTAGCTAATCTTGTAACATAAGAATTTAAAGTTACATAAAGACAAGTTGAAGTATGCATATCTACATATCACAAAATAGCATAACTCTGCTCTGTTATAGTACACAGATAAAAGCCTCAATCCTTGTTTCAATTCGAGAATTTCTAAAGTTTCATAAAAATTAGCCAAGCTGGAATGATAACCAAATGAGAAAGTGTTTCCACAACTTTTCAAAGTGGCACAAAATTCAAAGCCATTCAAGGGCTGGAGAGATGGCTTAACAGTTAAAGTGTTTGCCTGCAAAGCCAAAGGACCCCAGTTAGATCCCCCAGGACCCACATTAGCCACATGCACAAGGGGGCACATGCTTCTAGAGTTCATTTGCAGTGGCTGGAAGCCCTGGTGAGCCCATTCTCTCCCTGCCTCCCCCTTTCTCCCGTAAATAAATAAATGAAAATTATTTAAAAAAACAAAAAATATTTCGAAGCCATCCAAAGTAATGTACCAATGCAACCAATCACTTTGATCAACAATTTTGAAATGAATTAAGTTATTTTGGTTCCTGCAAGGTTAGTGTTTGCCTTGTCTAACTTTGTTGTCAAGGGACTCCATACATTTTAGGTACTCAACTACAGACACATATATATCCTCAAGCTAATTTCAAATCTATGCCCATGACTTTCCCAAGTAGCATGGCAGACTTTCCTGACTAAACGTGATCACAGATTAACATTCCTAACATAATGACAGCGGGGGGCAGCACTCAGAGTTTCTTTCTTTATATGCCTAGCACTTGGTAATGGGACTAGCACAATAAATGCTTCTTGAACTCTGTGGAAGAAAGATGGCTCTAAAACACTTTGGTCAACTGGAAGCTCAAAGGAATGGACATATGTGCTTAAGAGGACCACAACCTTTACAAGTGCTTTTTGGAGAAAAATCATTTAAGGTGTTTTTAAAAACTCAAAGAAAAATTATATTTAAGCCTCTTGATGAAAACATCATAAAGACTTTAGTACAACCATTTGAGGGGGAACAGATATGTAAACTAATGGGAAGCAGTCAGACCCGGACCTTTCACTTGCCTTTACAAAACTTTCCAAGGCATGTTCTATCGAAATGCACTGCAGTGGGCAGAAGGCTTTCACTGTGGGTAGCAGATACAGACCTACACCTGGAATGTGGAATTCCCAGAGAACTACCTCTCACTGGCTCACTGCTTCTCCATGATGATTTAACGTGAGCAATTTTGCAGACATGATGATGACAGAGCTGGTATCCACATGTAAGGAGACTATTACATTACACTTAGTCACACATTATTTCCAGTAATATGCAAGTGCTGTTAGAAGAAAAGGGAATCAATTCATACTGTGATTGCCCAGACACTGTGGAACAGGCTCTGACTCCACAAGTATGGAAACAAGCAGTGATAGAAGGTAATTCCTCCAGTCAGTTTCCATGGATGATTTAATTCTCTCTCTGCATGATGAACCTCTTTACTGCCAATCTCTTTCTTCCATTGTTACTTTCTAGATAACCACGTTTTTCTTTTTCTTCCTTACCAGGTCTTTGGATCACAACTGAACCCCTAGTGGTGGGTCAATCTAAGAGCACCCTTCTTATGAAAATGGATGTTTTTAAGACAGTACTCACTTGAAGCATTTTAAAACATTCAACTCAATGTATAGAAAAGAGATATTTTTTTCCTGCTTCTAAAACATACTGCAGAAGGCCAGTAGAAATTAATTGCTTTGGCTGTATTTTTTGAACAATAGCATGTTTCTTTGTTTCATTAGTTAAATTAAACTTGGAAGCTATCAACAGTTTTCCCCATGTTGTCATTTCTAGAAGAACCATTAATCAAAGCTCTTTTTTGAGACAAATCTTATATTAATTAGAAATCTATAGAAGGAAAGTCAGAGAACTCTACATTCAGGATATTCATCACCATACATAATTGAAAACAGTTAACAACAGGAGAAGAGAGGTAGATGCCAGTGAGCTGATATCTTGTAACCTAACCTTTTTGGTCAAGAGGTGCTTGGCAAATTTCGACAGATTTTCTTTACTAAAGATAAAACTCAGCAGCAGCAGGGTATCACACACACAAAACAAGTCTGAAGACAGAATCAGGTATCACCAGTGGAAAACAATCCTATACCTAGTCCCTCACCCCAGAGGACTTAGTTTTTTGTTATTGTTGTTGTTGTTGTGTGGTTTTTGTTTTGTTTTGTTAAGAACAGAGCGGGCAAGGTAGTATGGGCCCCTGAAATCAAAACTTTAAAGTTTCTTTAGGTAAAGCTATAGCCCAGCATTCAGAGAACCAGCCAAAATAGCTGAGGGAGCCTAGGAAGGGCACATGTGGAACTAATTACTCATGGAGAGGCCATGACAAAGAGCATTTCTCCAGACTTTTCATGGGGGCTTCACTTTCAGGAAGTTGCTATAATTACTGCTGCAGTCTAGAGCGGCCTGCGAGCTGCTGACAGGTCCAACAGACGAGGAGGAGGGAAAGGGAGAGGGAGGAAGAAAAAAAAAAAAAAACTTATCTGCCTTTTCTGACGAGTGAAATACCAGTAAATAAAGTACCACAGGAACATTCAGAGGGTTTCCTAAATGCACTCTGCCTTAGTCTTCAATTTTCTGTTTACTGTTTTATCTCCCCTCTATCTTCAAATGACTTCTCCAGTCTAGATCGGACAGCAAATTTGTATTTCTACTCTTAACTCACTTTCAGTTGACCGCAGCAGAACTCTACATCTTGACTTTTTTTTTTTTTTTTTTTTTTTTTTACAGCTTTTCCATACTGGGGCCCACTTCCTGCCCAGTTGAGAAAAAAAAAATCTGGCCTGAAGATGAAATGACTGCTTAACATTACACGAAAACATCTGGTACCATTTTATGCACAGACCCATGTCTGAGAGCAGGCGATTCTAGCGGTCTCTCCAGCGGCACAGCACATACCCAAACCTCCCCAGGGTGACATCATCCCATATATGGACTCTCCAGCCCAGCCCTCCCCCTTTTCCTGGTCCTAAATTCATTGCCAGTTCCCTAGTCTGCAGCAAATGTGCCACGTCAAGACTGGAAATCACAGCCCTTGAGTGTGTCTCAGGCAATGCTCAGAATTGAGGGGGGAAGCTGAAATCAACCCCTGGAGCAGGAAGGCAGGCTCTTCCCCAGCACCGGGAGATGTTAAGTGCACAGATGGAAGCTTCGGGAGATCCTGCTCCGTCGCCCCAGTGTTCAGACTACCTGTTCAGGACAATGCCGTTGTACAGTAGTCTGCACATTGGTTAGACTGGGCAAGGGCCAGCAACGCCATGGACAGCAGGGGACGAAATGTGCTATTTCCAAGGAGAAGACAGCTGTTTGATACTTTGTTGAGTCTCATATCCAGTGTTTTTCTTCACAGGTTTTACACACTAGGGATGAAGGATCTCTCGGGGATGCTGAGGAGAAAGGACCGCTCCAGGGAAGTCCGGCGGGTAAGGCCGTGTCGACTGCTCACCTGGTCTGTGATGGGGAAACCTGGGTACAGACCCCATGGTTTATGAGACTGAGCAAGAGAAACCGCACCAGAGGTGTGATGGATAGACATGGATTGAACTTTACAAGAGAAACACTGGGTAGTGAATAGTGATTTACTGTATTTTTTAAATAATTTGTAAAAAATGATAATTCAGGTGTTTTCTTAAATTTAGAAGTGTTCCACTAAAAATGAAATGTGAAAAAATTCACCCCAGACCCTTAAAAATAACTGGATAAGACTTAGCTTTGGATTTAATAATTCAGACTTAAACATGTATGTGAATGAATACTAGATGCATAACTTGTAGCATCCCAGGACTGACTGCATTATGTCCTAAAGGAAAAGTATATGTATATTTGCTATTTTCAAAATTTCAAATGACAGAGTTTTTCTACATTCTACATACTTATCTATATGATATAAATACCAGCAATAATGGTACCTGCCTAACAATGAAAGAACAGCCTGCCAAGTCTTTGCCCAACAAACAGTGTAGAAGGGCTTGCTTGAGGAGGATGTCCACTGAGTCAACAAGTGGATAAACTTGGGAAGAGAAAGCTGTCTTAGACTTCTATCAACCCATGCACATTACATTCTTTAAAATCCAGGAATGGTTGATAATTTCTGGTTAGCTGAGCCCTCTCATCCATATTTCATTAGGCTTTTACTTACTTGTCCCAGAATTGAAAATGATAAGGTACTTTGTCTAAAAACTTACTGATGATTAAAAAAAAAAAAAAGAATTTGTAAACTAAGACAAGAGAGTTTGGTTTGGTCAGTTTCCAGCTATCCTGGAGGTGAAGAAGGTGGCATGGGGTGGGGGGAGGTGGAGGGAAAAAAATAACCCTCAAGTTGAACGAAATCATAAGAGAGAAAATAATAGAGAAGTTTCATTTGCCATGTGATCTGGGGTCCAGTGTTGAGCTTTAGAGGTGGGTCCTGTAAAGAAAGTTCTGGAAAAATGTTATTGTTTATCCTAAAATTCTCTCACCTCTCATTTATTTTTTATATTTTAATATAGTAAATATATATCATAGTTTAATGACAATATATGCTTTCCTATGGGCTTTTGTGGAACATGAATACAATTTCTTTTGTGCTCCTTTAAATACATTTCAAAACTACAGTAGCTCCTGAACAACCCTTTTCTAAGTTAAAGTCTGCAACACTTCAAAAGCGGACACAAGTTCTCTTTTGCAAAATATTTTGTTATAGTTATTCCCTCAAGTTTCTTTTCTATTAAAACGAGTTATTTTATAACTTACCTAAAACTAGTGTAATGAACATATAAGTTGCTGGTGTATTAGGATGTTTAGTTAAACTATCAACAGCAAGGAGAAATTTAGCTGTTTTCCTCTTAGATAAAACAGTAAAAGCATCCTTTTATTTTCTCTGGGGTTGAGGATTTCTGTATTAATTATTTTAACAGAATAGATATTTTAAACATCATAGTCTCTTTTACATAGAAAAATTTAAAAATAGTATTAACTTGAGGAAGCTTATTTCAGGAAATGTACCTTTACCAATCAATGCAATTACTAAAGGGGACAATTTTTAAGGTTTCTTACATTTTGTGTTGTTGGTTTTTTATTTTTTTACTATGAAATGATTGAATTCCAAACTTTGCTTCCATTTAATATATATTTAATTCAAAATTCTTTCTTTTTATAAAATGGCCTTTATGTTTCAAAGAAAGTAATGTTTATAGGTCCCTTACCTATTTTCTCCCAGGTAATATTTTTTAGCTGAAAAATAGAAAGGACCTAAGGGTCTCTCTGGCATGACTCCAAGAGTAGAAATGATAAGAATTACTTTGTAAACCAAGGAGTCCTTGTCTATGCTTAATGAGGCCTCACACCCATTTTGGGTCAAACTTTAAACAAATGAAGAGCAACTGTACTTAATTTTCAATTGTATGAGTTAAAGATCAAAAGTAAAAGGTCACTTTGTAAGCCTTTACTGAAGATAGTCTATGTACTAGTACATATACCAACACGTGTACACACATTATCCTAAAAATCTTCATATCCATTTCTGGGGTATTTAGAATAATGCATGCTTCCATTTTAATATTGCTTTAGAAGGAGATATGCAAATATTTTAGGGATCATGGAATCTATTCCAGAGGAAACTAATCAACAGTGGACATATCCAACTAAAATTGCCCTGGATGTCATAGTTAGCATAACTATTAAAATTAAACATTGTATATGTTTATAAAAAAGGAAACTATTTGCAGGGTCTGGCCAAATTTCAGTTATTTTTCATTTCAGAGGGATTATACATTAGACTGGGTACAGAGTTAATTTTTTTTCTAAATTATTTTCTGCCATCTAAGAGAAAGGAAATTCTCATTTGTATCTTCAACACCATAATTTTCAGTCTACTTGAATTTTCAAACCAGTTTTTTAAAGGCATAGATTTCAAAATTAAAGAAAGTTTGTTTGTAACAGGACAAAGTTTCACACTGATCATTTTCCTCCCATTAGTCAATAGGATTAACATCCTTCCTGTTTTTCATTTGAGCTTTTGGCTTAGATAATATGTTTATGTTTTTAAAAGACCAAAATATACCATCTCCCCCACCTCTCGCCTACAGACCACCCAAGTATTATACTCTGTGGGAAAGAGGAAAGAGTTTAGGCATGAAATCTTAATGAAAGAATCCTCCTTTTAATTTGTTTTTGTTTGATAGAAATTTTAAGCTGTTGTAGCTGTTGTAGGAAATTAAACAGAAAGTAGTAATTGGTAAAGATTAAAAAGGAAAAAAAGACTCATTCACAAATGTTCTCATTAAAGAGAAGCCAAAGCTTTCACTGACTGGACAGGCAGGATCTGCTTTTGAAGGTCGGCTCATTTTGCTCTTATCTCAAGGCCTATCCCACCCATCACAATAATGTCCAAATAATGACCACGAGACCATCACTTAGAAATTCCAGTTTAAAATACCTGGGAGGCCAGTCTCCAATCTGAGGCAGGGTTCGTCAGTTAAGATTAAAATTTTCTTATTTTGAATAACTTTTTACTGTGGTGTCCTGTGAGTTATATAGATATAAATATTAAGCTCCTTTTCAAAGCTCCTTTGTTAAGAATTTTTATCAACTATGATAGAGATAATGAAGCAAATTATGGAAAGTGCTTAATTCTTCATTTTGGATTTTCTAACTTGTCATGATACCCATCTTAATGGACTTGCGTGGGGTTAGTTGGCTTAATTTTTCTGCAGGAGATTTAGAAGATAACACTTTCTTGCATTTTTTTCTCAAGATAAACAGAAAGAAAACAAGGTGTCATCAGTACATTAAACATTACATAGCATTATAATGATGCAATAGTTCTTTCACATTTTAGATTGGAATTTTAAAAGGATCACAAAAAGTCATTTTTTTCTCTGTCTTTGATTATTATTGTTTTTAATCCAGTTAGGGGCAAGTTCAGCATAACAAAGAAACAAGCATTGCCCACATGTATTACAACTGTACTTGAAAGATAGGTCAGAAAAATTACTTGTACCCAAACTCATGGAGTATCAAAATCACTTTTCCTTGTTTCTTCAACAAGATTCTTTTCTTCTCTGTTAAAAAAAAAAACTGTTATGACTTCTCAAGCACCAACATTTTTTGTGGATATCACAGTATAATAAAACTGTTTTATATTAAAGTATATGAACTCACAAATATTTCTTTTTACTTTTTCAGGTTGCATGCACCATTCGTTTAATTGAGCAGAGTAAATTGGAACAAATTATTTGTGGGAGAGAGAGGGAAAGCTATATGGAATTATAGTAATTTTTGATTGCTACCAATATATTTTTTTGTAAGTGAATCACTCTATAATTACTTTCTATTACATTGAATGAGGTAACAAAACAAAGTAACATTTAAAGGTACCTTATTATGATTTTTTTTTCAATTCTAACTTTGTAATTATTTAAACAGTAGCCACATCGAGTGACATTTTGGTTCTGTCAACAAAAATAAAAGCTCTATTCAGAAGTGATGGGCAGAAACACACATTTATTTTTAAGAAATTAAATAAATATGCATAAAATTGTACTTATCAACTCTTTGTTAAAGTTTTGCCATAGCTAGGCACTATATGGAAGTTTAGATTTTGTAGGAAATTGTCATCTGTTCAGTCTTTAAGCAGCATTTTATTTTCCATAAAATTTCTATTTGCTATTTTCTCAGAATTTTACAATGAAAGGTAAATAAGAAAGTGTTTGTTTTCTTTAAAGTTCTTTGAAAATATCCCAAATATATAATCCTTAGACAATAATGTGTACTTTGTTATTTTTAAATAACCTTTTACAATTTTGATTTGTTGACTGTTTTATGTTGTAAAGGAGATAGAAGTTGTGAGGCACCTCTTACAGATGCACACTGGTGACATAGTCATATAGAGCTGTGATTATTCCTACTTTGCTAGAATTACATTTGACATTTGTATATTTAACATCATGAAATTTTTTCTTACACAAATTAGAATATCAGTTGCATTTGGAGTATAAAAAGAACTTTCATTATCTGTGTTTAAGGTACTACTGAATAACAATGTCCAACATATTATGACCACTCCTGTGGATGAAAACTTTCTAGTTTATATCCACTGATGCATGGCATGGCCCTGCTATTAAATAAAATGGAGATAAGTTTTAACATTCACATGCATGTTCTAAAACTTTGCACTTAAAATGGAAAGGAGATTTTTAAAGCAATTTCCTGTTGTTTGGTAAAAATATGTTCCCATGTAAACCCCATGGTCAATGTCTGAGATACCAAAGGCTGTTGGCTAGATTGCCAGGACAATAGACTCATTAATAACATTAGAAATGGCTGCTGGTACCACATAAATGGCACTTTTCTTCTTCACGGGCACGGGTAGGGTACTTATATACTAGAAGAAACGTGTGTACAGCCCTTAGCTTCGGTATTAAGATATGCAGAGTTTTTGTGAAGAGGAAAACATCTGGTTCAATTACTCTGAACTCTGACTGCATGAGAGCCAGTAATAGAAACTGGACTTAAGGAAAAATAAGTTCTTTTTTTTTCACCCCCTTAAAATCATAATGTGAGTTTTCTGTTACAGTAATTATCCATGTTAGCACATTTGGAACAAATGTATAATGTACTTTCTGAATAAAGTCAAAGTCTAACTTGTTTTTAGTTCCATAATGTTTTAATGTTTAATTCTGTTGTGTGTTTTTCTCCTTCCTGCCTACCCCCCAAAATCACCAAAACTGGAAAACAGGCTGATTGTATCTGTCCATGAGCAAAGGAAACCTGAAGGACCCAAGGGCCTGGCTGGACAGAGTTGTCATGTGTCTGCCTGTCTACACTTGCTGTGCAGAACATCCGCTCACCTGTACAGCAGGCACAGACAGGCAGTCACATGACAACCCAGCCTGAATGACAACCAGCCATTGAAAGCAAGCAGCCCTCACACCATACATCTACACCAAGAGCTACAACCACAGTGAGGAGCTGGGGCGGGACTTTTAATTTGTTGGCTTATTAATACTTAACTCGTATGTATTATTATTTTATTTTGATTCAACTATTAAAACCCACCCAAAGTAAAGTGAGTGGTGCCTATGAAATATAATAAAGCCCATTTCTGAAAATGATCCTGTGCTTTCTATAGTTCTCTTTTCCTACTTGTTGTCAGTAAATCACTTAACATTGTGCACATCTTTGCTGATTCCCAAAATCAATATAAGAAAGTAACATAACATCAGTTTGATGTTTGTGAAAGAATAAATTATCCTAGTAACTCTAATATATAAAGTATCATTTTCTATATCATGACTCTTAAGGGGGTAGGGCATAGAAAAGGAGAAAGAGAGTGAGAGAAGATTGAAAAGAAAAGAAAAGGAATATGATATGGAGGGTCAACTATTTAGACTTAAGAAACTGCCAGTCTTGTAAAACGTAGTTAAAAATATTTTCAATATAATTTTCAAATGCATTATTTGTGTCTTCTTTCGGATAAATGGATTATTAAGACTGAAATTTCAATATTCCAAGTATCATAATATATGAAGATTTATTACTGTGCTACTGTTTAAGGAAGAAGGGGCTTGTACGACAGTTGTAAGATTGAAATTTACAGGGTAAGTGTATTTACTTGGAATAACTGCTTCCATTCACATAAACTTTCACACGCTTGAAATGCTCAAACAAGTCAGTAATTTCAAAAGGGCAAAAAAAGTGATTAGTACGTCTACATTGTATATTTAGCCCTATCTTTTGGGGAACTATTAAACTTTAGACACTGCTATGTACTGGAGTGAATTAATGAGGGCTAGCTTTCATTTATGAGTATTTTATTTTTTAATTTATTTATGTGCTTGTGTGTGTGTGTGTGTGTGAGAGAGAGGGGGGGGTGGGGAGGGAGGGAGATACAGAGAATGGTCATGCCAGGGCTTCCACCCACTGTAAACGAACTCCAGAGACATAAGCTACCTTGTGTATCTGGCTTACATGGGTCCTGAGAAATCTAACCTGGGTCCTTTGGCTTTGCAGGCAAGTACCTTAACCACTAAGCCATTCCTCCAGCCCTGTATATGAGGATTATAAATAATTAAGGTTAAAAATTGGGAAGGTAGGTCGCTTCAGAAATTTGTTCAACTTTGATTTGGTTAATTAAAATGTTTTACCACTCAGTATTCAAAACTAATTTTTATTTCCTATTTCTAATCTTTAAAAATATAACGGGAAGCTTCTTCAAACTATTCTATAGTAATTAAACACCTCAAGTATATATCTTGAATTAAAGCAAATCTTTTTCTAAATAGACATTTTAATTTAAAAATGAAACATACCTAAAGGTTGAGTTCGATAGCCTTCAACATTTTTGATTTTGTGATATTTGTACTAAACCTGCCAGGATAGTTTCTTTAAGACAAAAAAAAAAAAAAAAACCTCTCAGACAAAACTATGAAATGGAAATACAGTAATACAATAAAACTAAACTTATTCTATGTCAGCAATTTGAACTTACAGAAACACATCTTCTATTAAAATCTGCTTCTCTTTCTACCAGAGTTATTGTGCAATGTGGGTTTTTACCTCAAAAAAAGTCCCATGGCTAGCAAATAGAATAAATAATTCATAGAATGTAAACTATAAACAGGAAGACAATATAAAACTGAGATAGCTACATAGTTCTACCCAGTTTTAAATGCTTTATACAACCTACAGCAAACACTGCCAGGCCAGAGTATGTGTGGGGAGACCCTCTTATACCTTGCAAGGCCATGTCAGGAGGGTGCTTTACAGCTCTCAGGATGGCAGAGGACACCAATCAGAACAGGAAGGATAGCTGGGGAACAGCAGGTATCTTCAAGCAAACGCCCAAGAATAATGTTTCAAATAGCTTTTCCACAAATCACAAAGTTACCATTAAAAAATATATTTCTTAGCTTTCAGAAACTTTAAATCTTTTGTATAAATTTTAACTTCATTAAACATAGCACATTTAAAATTTTATTCTTCTGAATAAGGATAATACAAAGGGTATGGACTTTACAGTACATACTTTGGAAAAATGACAATGTGTGTAGACAGGAGACTGGGCCTGTATTTGAAAGCATTTTCAATAAATTGCAAAATTTACTGGCCATTATTGTTGATCAAATAATAATAATTTTTCAAAATCATTAATATTTGAAGAATGCTAGAATATGGAAATATTTGCAGGAAGTAATCTTACATTAAAAAACATAATATAAGACACTTTCTGTATATGAAAGCACCATCAGCTATGAAGATGAATAATTTTAAGTTATATAAGTAGATTTAAGTTCAGTATTTATTTTGACTTCTTTTTTAGTAAAAATAACTTAGTTGTGGCTAAGGATAGGATCTCAATGAGAAGCATGCACAGTATTCACAGGGCCAGCACTGACCCTCCCCACACAGAGAATATGTGGACCTAGGACAAAATGGGCCCTGCCTAAAAGTATAAGTGAAAATGAAAAGAAAACTGAAGATTTCTGTGACGTCTTGATCTCAGAAATTTTTTTTTTTTTCTTTTTTTGAGGTAGGGTCTCGCTCTGGCCCAGGCTGTTGATCTCAGAACTTTTATCATTCAGGGATTCAACTGTCATTTTGAATCCTATTTCCAAGTTACATCTGTCATCTGTTACAGCTTCACAATAAAAACAATACTAAGTAAATATCCCTATAAGAGGATTATATAATCTCGTTATCAAACTATCCAAACATTTCAACCCACAAATATGAGGTCTGTAATTTCTTAGGAGTCCAAAGAATGTCCTTACTTCAGTGCAGATTTGGGTTTTGTTCAATAGTGTAGGGTTAGTACATTTCCACTGGGAATACTTCTGCTCGTGGCTCTGCTTGCCTAAGAGGATTCCACCTTGATTTTAATCTTTATGTTGGGCTACAGAAGTAAGAAAATATTGGAAAACCACCTTTATTATGTATAAACTAGCAGTCCTTTTCCTTCAGTCATTTTAACTGTTAAAATTTACACATTTCTATAAACTTCCCCCTTTCTCATTGATAATAATGAAAATCGGGTTCTTTTTCCTTGAATCAAGTATCTTCTACTCTTAAAATTTATATTTTAGAAATATTTTAAAGAAAGGCTATCACTTTTTTGAATCTTGAAGTTATAATATTTATATACTATTATCTTGACTAGAAATTCTTTTGAAATGACAGTTCCTATTTTTTTCTCAGTACCTTTTTCTAAATTTCCCAAGAATTTATATACAAAAAAATAACATGAGAAATTTAACTTCTTTTTTTTTTGGTTTTGCAAGGTAGGGTCCACTCTAGACCAGGCTGACCTAGAATTCACTATGTATTCTCAGGGTGGCGTAGAACTCATGGCGCTCCTCCTACCTCTGCCTCCTGAGTGCTGGGATTAAAGGAATGCGCCACCTTGCCCAGCTGAGAAATTTAATTTTTATTTAAATTACCTTCAATCCAAGAAGTCATACTTATACACTCAAAAGACAAAAACGCATTAACCAATGATGAAAACTAATAAAATCCAAAGAAATTCTATAGTTCAATAAATTAATGTAGGCACTTGTTATACTTGATATTACACTTAACATGTGTTAATAAATTGTTCCATGAATATTCACTTTCGGAAAGAAAATCTCTCAAGTCCATTTATTTCTATGAATTTCCATGAACTAATCCTAGCCCAAGCTACTATGATCTCTCATGCAGACCATAATTATAACTACCTAACAACTCCCCAATCCAGTTTTGTCTTTATCTATTCAAATCCACCAAACAACTGAAGGCATCAACTGAGAAATTCAACTCTGGAGCTGAAAAGATGGCTTAGTAGTTATAGCACTTGCCTGCAAAGCCTAAGGACTCAGGTTCAATTCCCCAGTACCCACATAAAGCCAGATGCACAAGGTGGTACATGTGTTTGGAGTTCATTTGCAGTGGCTAGAGGCTCTGGTGTGCCTGTTCTCTCCCCACCCCTCTCCCTCTCTCTTTATCTATCCATCTATATATCTCCCTCAAATAAATAAACAAAAATTCTTTTGAATATTTCAAGTCTGATCATGTGACCCTCCAGTTTAAAAAAATTCAAAAGCTTCTCATCCCTGTGGAAACAAGTCTTTTATCTCCAGAGTACCTTTTGCTCTTCCTCCAGTCCCCAGAGCTTAATCCTGTTCCTAACATTCTTCAGGCTCAATCCTACCCCAGGATGTTAATACAAACCTTCTCTGAAGTCTCCCAATCCCATAACCCGCCAACTTAGGCATTTTTTAATGTCGAACACAACACTGGCTTTATGTCTTTCATAGTCTGTACTGAGAATCTGACAGGTTTGGTTGTTTGAAAGTTTTCTTTATTCAAAGTGCCCCTCAAACAG